>NC_088204.1:75006450-75660314 GCF_037126465.1 Ornithodoros turicata
TATACGCTCAAAGGTAGGGGCGAGCAAAGTGGTGCCCGAAAGCCACGCGGTCTTGAGGGGATTGCGATGGTCTCTGAAAGGGACGCGACCTTCGGTCGTAGTTTTCTTTCAGTAGGAGGCAGCGAACAAGTGCCCATTCATGGAACCCAGCCCTCCCCTTCCGATTTGTTTCGGTTTCAGTCTGTCTACCAACGTCATGGTGACGTTTCTCGGGTAGAGATCTATTCGCTGAAGCGCTCAAGAAATGTGATCACCACTGGCTGGCGATCACAATTTTGCCTCGTAAATGTGGTAGCAAAGATAGGTAGATTTATATTCGAGCCACCGCCGCATGCCCCCGCCCCTGAAAAAAAAAATAAATAAAAAAAATCCCGCTATACGTTTCTGCCCGCAAGGTCACTACATGAGGGGGAACACGGTTACATAAATGTGTAAAAAATGTCTGCATACACAGTAAGGTACATAACTACATAAGGTATAATACATTCGGCATACAAAAGAAACATACTATAGGGTTATACAAACATGATATAAAATTATCCTTATCCTCCTAATACAGTCTAGACTCGTTAATATGACCGAGTCTCTGACGTCGCAGATGCGACAACTGTGGTCATTCCCATTAGTACTCGCAACCAACGGTTTGCGCAGTGCTTTTTAATTTCATTGGGGCGTTGGAGTGCCGTAGCTTGTGTGTGACACACGTACCTGCTGGCTATTTGACCTTTTCTGGTCCTTTGCCAGGTATTTTTATCTTTTAAACGAATATTTTGGGGGCGTTGTAAAATATTGGGAAGGGTGTCGGGAAAATTCCTTCCTCGTAAGCACGTGACCCATCCGGCGCTGTCTCACTGGTGGAGGCGCTTGCAGTGACGACAGAGCCGCATGAGTTTCTACGTGAGGCCGACAACGGCAAGCCCTATCACCACCACCACCACCACCACCACCACCACCACCACCACCACCACCACCACCACCACCACCACCACCACCACCGGATGAGTTTCGGTTTCGGTTTCAGTTTCGACTTTCTGTTTCCTTTTACATTTGTCCGGCATAACTCGGGACGAAGTCTCGCGACCCCTTTAAATTAATAACATTAATGTTAATTTGCCAAGTCATGTAGATTTTCTTTAGAGAGTACGGAAACGCTCGCTCCGGACGCCTAGGCGTCCGGAGCGAGCGTTTCCGTACTCTCTTCCGTACTTTTTCCGTACTCTTTGCGCGCATTCACAATTCCTGATCTTGTAACGGTATAAATACCCAGGCTAAGGCTTGACCATGACGTCATCTTCAGAGAACTACCCTGCATCGACACACTGACCACCGCTGGCTTCGGAAAACTCTGTCCGGAAAAGCTTCGAGAGTTCCACTTGTGTCCCAGGAGAGCGCTAGACCAGGCCACAAGCGACGCCCGTTGCAACAACTTCAACCAGCCATTCTGGGGCTCATCTTTCACACCTTTACTACGGCTCCTTCAACCCAGGTACGCTGACGGTACGTCATCCACATTGTAGGTTTAGTGTCTTTTAAAGGGATAGTCCAGATACATTCCTCTCAAACCCTGGACAACAGCGATCTCACTCGCGGCCCTCCCATCTTCGCCTCATTGATCCGGGTGACATCGTCAAATCTAGCGTGTCACGTGACGACACAATGGACCCTTTCCATGTACGCGTAGGCCCTAGCGGCGGAATGTCGAATGCCGTGTTTTGCCCGCGAGTAAAGACGGCGTCGCTCACCAATATGGACTGCCACATCCTATGGCAAAGTAGCAGAAAGACTTGCAGGAACAGTGAAAGGGCCTTTCAGACATTATGAGTACGAAGCGTCGTCAAATAGTCACGTAACGTAGCGGATGCTCATACATACATGCGCATGCGCGTACGCTTCGTCATTGCTATTCATTGCCATGACATTATTGTAACCATCACGAACTATACGGGAACGGGAAAACTGTTGTTTCGTGCATTTGGCACGACAAAAGGCTTCTGTACTGAATTTCTTGTTTGTGCTTCTGTCTTTTACATTAACAAACGTCGTGCGACGTATTGATCTCTTGCAGGGATATCGAAAATCCGTTCTTCAACAACAGGTGTGCCATTGCCGAGCGCTCGCCTGCTTAGCCAAACGTTGTCCCTGGATACGAACAACCCGGATCCGAAGGCGACGCTGATGCTCATGCAATGGGGACAGTTCTTGGACCATGACCTTTCCATGGCCTCTATGACTATCTCGCGCACCGGGTTCCCTCCCGGATGTTGTCATCATTTGGCTTCGTACGATTCGTCACATCCGGCTTGCTTGCCCATCAAGGTGTCATGGAAAGATCCGTTCTACAGGAAGTTCATGATGACCTGCATGGACTTCGCGCGTTCGGCCCCCGCAGCTAAAGAAGCTTGCGCTTTGGGTAAATCATGCTCGTGTCTTCACATAGCGGATGCTAACCTGTTGGCTACACAGGGCCACGTGATCATATCAATCAGGTCACGGCGTTCATCGACGCATCGACCGTATATGGTTCCTCACCCGAAGAGGCTCAGCTGTTAAGACTGTTTAGTAAAGGTAAGTTACTGTTGCAGTCGTGAACGTCCAGGAATGTCTGTTTCAGTTACTGGTTATACTAGTTACAGTTATAAGTGCACAAAGTGTGGTCCTTCTATTTCGTCAGGCCGGTTACGTGAAATGGAACTTCCGGGGTTCAAGCCGCTTTTGCCTCCTGGCACAGACGCTGAAATAATGGAATGTCAAATGCGAGGAAGAAACTCAAAATGCTTTCTGGCAGGTAACCCATGAGTTCAGCAATGTTCAAATGTGCTTAACACGAAAGGTTTATACCGTAGGAGATACCAGAGCGAACGAACAGCCCGGTCTGACCGCCCTGCATACCGTATGGATGCGTGAACATAACAGGGTAGCACAGGCCCTATTTTCCCTAAATCCCGATTGGGACGACGAAAAGATATTTAAGGTAGTATGTAAAAGTACGTGCTCGAAGCGCAACGTAATCAAAGTGCTCTACATGCTTTCGTTACAACAGGAAACCCGACGTATTATTGTAGCCGAAATCCAGCACATCTGTTTGAACGAGTTCCTGACAGCGATTTTGGGCGAGACCGTGGTCCAAATCTTCGGTCTTAAGCATCAGCGCAGCGGCTACTTCTACGGTTATGATCCAGAGGTTAACCCCAGCATCTCCAACGTGTTTTCGGCAGCAGCGTTTCGCTTCGGACATAGCCTCGTTCCGCATGCCTTTCATCGTTACGACAAGCATCATCGTCTGCTTAGGAATGGTACGAGTTAAGGTTACGTCATGACGTCCTTGGTCCTCCCGCTTTGCCTTCCCCTACATAATATCGTCTCTTATGTCGTGGACCTGGTGCTTGACTCTGCCCGATACGGGACCTAATAACGTTACCTGGTAAGAATACATTATATCTTGTCTCTTTCTTTTAGACACACCGTTGCACTCCGAGTTCTTCAATCCGACAGAACTCTTCAAACCCGGTGCTCTGGACAGACTACTGTTCGGACTTCTCAACCAACCGGCGCAGAGCATGGACGAGTACTTGACGCCGGAAGTGACCAATAGACTGTTCCAACCACAAGGGCGACGTTTCGGATTGGATTTAATGGCAGTGAATGTTCAGAGGGGAAGAGACCACGGAATTGCACCCTACGTATACTGGAGGTCCTACTGCGGCCTTCAAGCTGTGAAAAGTTTCGAGGACCTCTTCTTGTTCATGGATGGTGGAGCTGTGGAGGCTTTCAAGAAACTCTATGCGTAAGGAGCCTGCCGTATCGTCATAGACGTGGGGTTACTGTAACTTTTGAGCGGACTGTGTGATCCACGGGTAGAGTCACTAAATAGGGGTACAGAGTATCGCTTTCCTTTTCCGCGCCGGAGGCGCCGTTCGGTGTCCGCGATTGGGCCGATCGTGTCACGTGGTTTCTTCTTCCAAGAACCCGTCGTCCATGTTGAGTCCCCTACGTCCGAAACCGGTGTCCCCTGTTGCGAGCTGGCTCGCTTGCGCCCTGTTTTCCGGTGGAGAACGGGGAGATTGGCATCCCATTGCTAGGCAACGCAGCCGCGCCGGACTCAAGATGGCGGGCTCGCTCGCCGGCGTGGCTCAGTGTCGCTACTCTGCCTTCTATTTAGTGACTCTATCCACGAGCAGCCATATACCTCCATACACCAAGAAACAAAGGCAGCGAAAAGGTTGATTTCAGCAACAGATCCGCCATGATACTGTAGTTACAACGTACAGCTCGAAGCATAGTTCACAATAACGCAGTTTTATCGGCCGGAGCTGGAGCAGAGTCACCTTAGCGCCGCTTGGGAAAGATGAAAAGAACGGATCTGGGCTAATGCCACTCCACTGTTATTGGGAAGTTCTTCATGAACCAGATGCACTTGTGCAGATTGCCGTGAACCTTGCCACGATTCAGACCTCCCTCTGACAGGAGTTGCCTAGTATATACACCCTCTCCCTTTATCTTTTCCAAGCGTTTTCCCTACACTTGTTCCTTCAAGATCCATACGTACGCTATGCTCACATTTCGTAGTATAGGCCCTTACGATAAAAGAAGTAAATACAAATGCACTCGATGATAGCAGATAAGAGCCCGCAGACGGAGTACGCAAGAAAGACGCGACTTGGACTTGTATTGGATTAGAGACGGGGAATGCCAGGCGTTGCTGTAATTTTACTGAATCTCCGCTAACTGCGGTGACCTGGTGTTGCGTCAGTGGCAGTGGTATTCGTCATGGCTGCTTCTGAACTTGAGCTTTGGGAGAGAGCACTGCCTCCTTACAAAGCATTTGCCTTCCTCCATTTTTTTCTCTTACAGCTTCTTCTTCTTCTTTTTTTTTTTTTGTAACATTCCGCGTGAAAACCAGCTACTCTTCAGATTATCTTGTGTAGTACGACGAATTGCAAGCACTCGAGACGTTGCGAAAACTTAGGTGGGGGGATCATTGCCGGCATGTATCTACAGCTGAAGAGTCACAACCCCCCCCCCTTGTCCGGGATGCACAGCAAGGAAAAGTAGCTGGTTGAAGATAAACATTTGGGCGTATTGTGGGTGTAGAAGGGTTCTGCAGCTATAGTCCTGAAGAGAGCCTACGTTGGAGTGCGTGGCCTGTTTGAAGGCCACCTGTAGCCAATAGACCTCTGCTAGTTCGCAAACAAATGACGTCATATAGTGTTAGATAGCGCCACCAATTTGATAGAGTTGAACTACACTGGAAGCTAGGGGCGAACAAGGCCGCGCCCGAAAGCCACGGTCTTGAGGGTTTTACGATGGTCCCTGAAAGGGACGCGACCTTGGGTCCTACTTTTCCTTCAATAGGAGGCAGCGAAGAAGAGCCCGTTCGTGGAACCCAGTCTTCCCCTTCCGATTTGTTTCGGTTTCAGTCTGTCTACCAACGTCATGATGACGTTTCTCGGGTGCAGGTCTATATTCAATATTTCTTTCTTAGGTCCTTGGAAGATATTGACTTGTTCCCGGCAGCCCTCGCTGAAAAGCCTGTCCTAGATGGAATAGTTGGTCCAACGTTCGGATGCCTCATTGCTGAACAATTTGTGAGACTCAGGAAAGGTGACAGGTTCTGGTACGAGAATGGAAGGTTCGAGTCATCGTTCAAGAAAGGTATAGTCCGAGATTCGCCATCGCTGTCCCGTTATCCAGTCCCCATCCATTCGCTGTCCTGTTAAGACATCCTGGTACAACCTTTTAAGATCAAATGGCGGAACTTCGGAAAGCAACCATGGCAAGGATTCTGTGCGACAACATGGATGATATTGATACAGTGCAGATAAATGTCATGGAACAAGCAAACCAAAGAAAGTGAGTTTTTTTTCCCGTCTTTCTAGTAAAATTTCCGCTAAAAATGTATGTTATTCTGAATTATGTTTGTGACGTGCAATTTTTTGTTTGTTATTGTTTATGATGAACTATGAAGTGAAATCGTGTGTGTTATTGCAGAAATCCGAGGCGCAAGTGTTCGAGTATTCCGAAACTGGACCTCCTTCGGTGGAAAGAGTAATATATTTATTTAGGATTTTACGTAAATAAATGAGGACGCGTGTGTCGTGGGGTGGTTTTGTGTGCGTGTATCTGATGATCACTCAACTGACAAAATAAGATACAGAATGTCACGATGACGCGACCACCTCACGTCACGAGACGCGAAGAGCCTCTGGGTGAATTCGTCGCCACTGCGCTCCCTTTTTGCAAAGCAATTTTCTCGTGTGTTTGTACCTTCTTCTCTGTTCCAGCCTCAGAACATGAATTTTCATTCAGTAAATTCGCACTTCCCAAAGGAAATATTTTGCTTGACGGTTCCTGAAGGTAGTATGCTCATATAATGTAGTTAAAAAAAGAAAACAAAAATACGTGTTCCAAGTTATTCCCATGCTCCTTCATTGACAGGAAGAACCCCGAAGAAGGTGCGCATGCGCATCGTCATGTCATTTTATGTGATTAAAGTGTAGTTGTAAGTAGCGCTTGGCGTCTGTGTCTCTTCTCCTCTGTCTAGTACACATGCTCTAATGGCGCTCTAGAGCTCTAATAGACCTCTACCGAAGAAATGTCACCGTGACGGAGTTATGACGTTAGTAGACATAGCGAAACCGAACACGGCCGTTTCACCTAGCCATTTTCCGTCACGAAAGTCAAGTATCCCTGCTTTGTATTAATGGTACACACAAGTGAGGTCACGTTTGGAGTCACTACTTTAGGGTCTTAATCCGCGTTCATAATCCACCGTAGAAAGAAGAGAAGGCCCCAGCCATGGGTTGGTTTAATCGTTCCGAAAGTCAATGCCTTAATCCGTAGGTCCAGTCTACAAAGTTGGTGGCGCTGTTATACCATCGACGTCATTTGTTTGCAAACAAGGAGACGTCGGAATGGGGGGGGGGGGGGGGGGAGGAAGAAAAAAGAGGAAGCACTGTCAAGGAGCCCGCGATGAGGGAATCACATACGTAACACGAAAACGGTTAAGAGCAACTGAAATTTATTTGAACCAGAACTTTCGTGAGAAAAGTCTTTCACGAAATTTCTTGTTCAAATAAACTTCAGTTGCTCCTAACCGTTTTCATGTTACGTGCGTAAACAGGGAGAGGCAAACTAACGAGAAAATTTCACACCTAAAAGCAGCTGAGCTCCTTTGTTTATCATCTCTAGTTCTTTTATCGTGACTATAAGCAGCGCAAGGACGCGGACAAAGAATGTACGATGTCTTAGCCACGATGAATGTACACCAACTACCACCAACTACCCCGCCTTCATACACTCCTTCTAGTTCTTTTATTTTTCTCTGCGCAAGAATATTAGCTTGAGATGTCGCAAAGGCTACGATATTTCTGCTAAAAACTAGTTCAAAACACAACGAAACTGAAACTATGGTGAGCTGTGGTGAGAAAACTGTGGAGCTAATGGCTATCGACATTAGGAAGGCTGGCCGAAACAAGACAAGCCAATCTGCATGGACGACAGCCGAGGTTTGGCGTTCTCGTGTTTACAGCTGATCGAATGTTTACAACAGCAAATATGCGCTGAAGCGCCTTTTGAGGGCCTTAACGGTGCGTAATTTCTACATTTGTTAGACGTTCTATAAATTTCTCATATTTCCGTATGAAGATCGTGAACTGCGGCACCAGACAAATAACCAGAGAGAATTGCATCGCATTATGTCATCATACTCTGTAACTGCCTGCAACCTGTCTGAGTGTTATCTCGCATCAGACCTGATATTCGGGAGGTAGTGTTTTTTTTGTAATCCGAAATCACAGCTTTATCTACGTAATTCTTCTATTATTTGTGACCAGCAGAGGCCGCGTTCAGGGCAGTACGTGTTCTCTGTTTGATGGAGCAAAAAAGCACTGTAGATGTACCAACCATGCAAACGTTGGCGTAAATGATAGAGGTACATACCGGCATTTTTTGGGTTAGCTGTTGCTCATGCGTTACCATTCCGCAAGTCGGCTTCACCTCACACTTCCTGCAACGTCGTGTTAGATCCAAGTTTGGTTTGATTCGTGCATGATATGACTTAGACAAGTAGAGAAAACGCTTTTATCTTATTTTTCACAGGGCCCGCGCGTCATCGTCATGCCATCCTCTAACCTGTGGGCTGTTGATAGCACTGGAAAAGTATTCACACTAACTACAAACGGAGTATTCTGGCAGGAATTACCATACTCAGGTGTCGACCTGAAGCGTGTCTGCGCGCTCAAGTCATGCGCTTGGGGCATCGGCAGCGACCACCAAGTCTACTTGTACATTCCGTCCGGCGACGTTCAAATTCGAGTGTCTGAGGTCACCTACGAAAACCAGGTGCTGGCAGTTTAGAATCTGTACATTGTGAAGCTGGTCCTCACTGTGTGATTCCCGCTTCCAGCGGTGGAATCCCAAAGAGGGATTCAGCACGCGTTTGCTGCCCACAGACAGACCCGCGTGGAGCAGCAAGGACGGTTTATCCGCTCGACCCAAGCAGAGCATCAACTTACCGTCCAGCAGTTGGCAGTGGGAAGGTTGCTGGTATATAGACGACAACCTCGATGGAATCCCCTTGGGACCTCAGGTAAAATGTATTCTCTACTCCTCAGCTTCGGGCCTCTATAGGGACAGTCGCACCTAGTCCAGCCAATTTTGAAACTATAGTTATCTGCAAGTTAGCTGCAGTCATTTCCGAGCTCTTGAGTTCACAGAACGGCGATTCGGAGTAGCAGACAAATTTTGAGGGAGGGGGTGATGGAGAGGAGGCAATGAGCAGGTTTTCTGTATCTAGGTGGCGTTGTCACTGACCACGGTATCGAAAACCCCACGCGAAATTGCGGTGTAGTTTGACCGGTATTCGACGGAACACGTGACAAGATCAGACGCCGGATGTTGAGAGTATGCAGGAAGTCCCTCTAAGAAATGATGAAAAAGTCGTTACGCTGCCGGAGCTTCTGTGGCTGCGGAATCAGCGCTGATCTTTAAAATTTGTTTATTTAATATCCGAGCACTTTTTGGACCACAGAGTTGGTCGGGTAGACTGTCGGCTGATGCCGAACATAGTGGTGTCGGTTTCATAGGTGGGTTTCCGTATGCAACCGTCCCATTGAAGTATTGGTTTGATGCTCTGGTTGGAACTGAGAAGATAACTTTGAAGGAAATCCCTCGAGCCTAGAGTATTTTTCCGTCCTTAATTGAGACACTAACTTGAGACATTAAATATATTAGTTTGACATCCAGGTCAAAGCCTGAATTAGAAACTAGAAGTAGCCGTCTTCTTACTTGTCCTGTACTCCAGCTAAGCAAGCTGGATTGTACGGCTGTGGTGCCATAACACTGTGAACAAATTTTGACGTCTGCTTCACAAGCGAATATTATCACCCAGACCAATCTGTGACTAAAACTGTCACGAGCTCGTGTTTTGTACACACTAGTGGTGGCACACTTTTCATAATGCTACTTCCTTTAGGGTTGGACGTATTGTGTGGACTTTCCGTTCACGTATACCCCAGAAAAACGTTGGAATTCGATGGTCCGTCGTCGGAAATGGATCAGGCACAGGCGTTACGTGGCCGTTGACAAATGGACCAGGGTAAAATGAACGTTTATTGCGTACAATTTACTGGACCGCATTTTTTGAACGGTGCTTCACATCAACTGTCTTTATGTGTGTCCCAAAGATTCCGGGCATCCACGGCGACCCGGTCGTCGAGCCCTTTGTCGATGTTGTCGCCGGCGGAGACAGTGTTCCTGGCGGTGAACCGGACAGTTATGCTGTGTGGGCTGTCACCATTCTAGGCAGAGTAAGCCACTTGCACAAACACTTTGGGTTGCATGAGTACTTTTGCTTAGGTTGCACAAATACTTTTGCTTAGGTTGCACGGATACTTTTGCTTAGGTTGCACGAATACTTTTGCTTAGGTTGCACGAATACTTTTGCTTAGGTTGCACAAATACTTTCGCTTTAGGTCGCATGGGTTGCATGAAATTCCCACTCATAAATTGCCAATGTAAATGACGTCCGTGTTTATTATGTAGCACCAAATAAGTCAAATGCTACTCAGTGCTCAGTAAATGAACCAATAAATCGACAGGTGTTTTCTGTGTGTTTCTGCTGCGGGTATAGTCATGCGTAGAGATGGTGCATTAAATACGCCCCGACGAAGGAATTGGCAGCATTTAAGCGCCCAAGTTGAGGGTTCGTTAGACCATCTGAGTAAATATGGTAATAGTCCATGCTCACTTTGTCAGCTGTCTGGTACCCAGTTGTCATACTGTGCACTCGGTGTCCAACAAGTAAAGTACTTTGTGCCAAATATTGAATACGTAATTTGCTTAATTAGCGTGCAATGTCAACAGCAGTTAAGTCCTGCAGCAGTGCAGTTTGAAGGCCACTGTAGTACCAAAACGATTCTCATGCAACTCATATGGATACAGTCTCTGTCCGGATTTTCGGACCCGGCAGGGACCGCGCAAAAGCCGAATAATCGAGCAGTCCGAAAAAAAAAAAACGAATTTCGCTTCAAAATAAATAGTGGGCTGGAAAAATTTGTCGATGCTTTCCTAACGCGCTTCCAGCTCTGCCCGATAACATCGACTTCTATTTCCCGAAGCGACATTTCGTCACTTTACACTGACAGAGGCACCGCCATCATCAAGTCCTCAAGTCGGCTTCACCTAACGCATGCGTGCTTTACGTGAAGCTCGCTTTACAGCGCTGTCTCGCGACCAGCGGCCGGACAGCGTGTGCTGGGCCTTTTGAATCGAGCCGTTGGCAAAAAAAACAAAAAAAAAACGAAGACGCAAAAGCGTCACGACAGACCTCTTCTACTCAGAGGAATGGAAACTGAACGATCACTGCCTATTTTTTTCCCTCAATATTTTAGTTGGTTAATTCCTTTTTGATACGGATTGCGGATTAAGAGAAATTCGCTGGTTGGGCAAACAGAGTCCGAAATATCGAGCGATGGGGCTGCACGGCCCCCGAAATTTCGGACGTTCTTATACATCAACTCTATGGGACGAGCGGCCGTTCCGCGAACGAGTCCGAATAATCCAGCGTGTCCGAAAAATCGGTCGGCAAATGTGCGTTTGTGAACACACGGGAACCGGAGCAGAATGCTACACAAGAGCTTCTAGTGGAGCTGATCATAATTAGGGAGTGACTTTTTCGGGTTAAATGCCTTTCTCAGATTCGGGGGGTAAAAATCGGGCGCTATTTTTAAATCTGTAATTCGCGGAGAAATCGGGTGATAATTGTGCATTCGGATGTTTTTGTTTCTCCTCTTGTCTATTAAGTCCTTTCCTAATCTCTTTTTTGTTTTTTGTTTTGTTTTTTTGTTGTTGTTTTTTGCGGGATCGTGACCTTCCAGCAGTAATCCCCGAAGGCATAGACAGTGTTTACACACATGGGTGTATTGCTGGGAATGTAAGTGACCCGTTCTTACATGTGTTATACGTGGTGACCTTTGTTCGTCTTCAGTGGAAACGTCACTTGAGGATTTCATAGTGACTGGAATTCGGGGAGAAATCGGGTTGAACCCGAATTGGTCGGAGGTCAGTTCGGGGGGGGAATAATCGGGCGGAATCGGGTTTAACCCGAAAAAGTCGCTCCCTAATCATAATGTACAGCATCGTGCGTGCCAAATCCTTCCTCGCACGGGTGTTGATAGGGTTGACAGTGCCGTGCAATTTGAAACAGGAATGTCTTTCACATGTCGATCGTGACTCTCAAACTCTGAGCGAATTTTGTACATTTCTCAAGGTTGCCTTTCGTTCGGGCGTCACTCGCCTGAATCCAGAGGGAGACGGCTGGGTCGTGGTTTCTCTCCCGGAGAACTCGGAGGTGAGCCAAATATCGGTTGGACCAAGTGGACTCACCTGGGCTGTTGCATGGAGTGGCAACGCCCTTGTGCGAGTTGGAGTGTCAAGAGAGGATTACGTAGGTGAGTGGTCCAACATTTTTTTTTTTGTCCATGAAGCACATCCTTGCGCTGCACAGTGTATCCCTTAAATCGTGTAAGAAATAATGCTAGTGTAATATAAATGATACAATAAATTTACACGATAAAAACTGATATAATGCAAATAACGAAAATAAAAGTAACACGTGAAATGATACCATCCTGTCCCGCAGGAACCCAAAGAAAATTTCTACTTATTTCCGAGTGTAGAGCTAGGAATTTTATGCAATAAATGTCACATTTACCTTATTTTACACCTTACCTTATTTACACATTTATTACGTAAAATATATTACATATATCTATATGTATATAGAATCATCCGAATAATATAATCATTTATATACATACATATATATAATATTACATATTTATTACCTTATTACACCTTATGTTATTTACACATTTATTGTATAAAAGTAACATATGAAATGATACCATCCTGTCCCACAGGAACCCTATGAAAATTTCTACTGATTTCCAAGTGTAGAGATAGGAATTTTATGCAGTAAACATCACATTTACCATATACTACACACTGTCCACTTTTTATTTCATACCAGGTACTGGCTGGACAGAAGTGCCCGCGCCTGAGGGTGACCACAAGCTTGCGCAAGTTGCGGTTGGGCCAAGTACGGTTTGGGCCAAAAGCCGCGATGGCACAGTAAGCAGCTTGGGTGTGCCACTTGTTTTTATTTGTACTCAAACATTTTCTGAAACTCGTGTCTCTTAAGGTGTGGTTTCGAAAAGGAATACACGGAGAAGACCTTGGCTGCCAGGAATCGATTACAGGATCAGGTTGGGTCGAGATGGTAGGGAAGATGGCTGTCATCAGCGTGGGACCTAATGACCAGGTGAAAGAAACCTGAAGAAAGTATGCTTCATTGCAGGGCGAGATGATATGAAATGACATGCGTAACACGCAAATGCGATCTGGATTGACCAGTGAAGTACATGTTCTACTACAGGAGGAGTAGCCACTCAGGATTGACCAGTGCCATTAGGCACATGCTGATGCAAGAGTCTTGTGTGACTTTGACATATTGAATTTTGAACCTTTCAGGAATTTCACCATCTAAGCTGTGGTAGAGATATGATTTTTACAAAAGTTTTGTCCACCGCTAGGTGCATAAAGGTAACAAGAGGTGCAGAGACAACTAACATTTAGATGTCCTGGATGACTTTGACCCAGCAAGGGTACTCAGTCTCTGTACTCTATCTCGTTACAGGTATGGGGTGCAAGAACGGCCGACCACCGCATCTGTTTACGAACTGGTGTCACCCTTCACGAGGCAAGCGGTCGCGAGTGGAAAGAAATAACCGTTCCCATTGGGAAGCCCGTGAGCCGGACCAGCAGTTCGTCCAGCTTGACGTCTCTTGGAAGTGTGTTGCCACCTACTCCAAAATCCGCGGTTACTGACCTTGGAGGATCAGAACCGGTGTTTTCCTTTTGTGGAAGCAAAGGAGTTGTTTCTGGATCGCCTCAACACGTGAGTCCAAGATTGAAAATGAGTAGCTTTCTGTTAATTTGACTCTGGTATGATTTCTGTTCCGGCATTCTATTGACTGGCTATACATTTCTCTGCATACTAAAGCTTGTTAATTAAAATCTGGAAGGTACCCTCATTGCCTAACATGAGCCATGCGATCGTGCACATTACGTTGCTCACGGCAACGAATATGTGAGGTGGACATTTCCACGAAAACAAGGAAAAAAGAAAACTAGCCAGAAAACATTACCGCAAAGCAATATCATAGCTATTAACATGTTAGCATTGCATCTCCGCAGCTAAATGTGCACCAGCTGCATAAGCCAAAGTGAGGAGGAAAGCATGTCCTCTCTTCCTTTCCAGACAGCATAGTCACATCTTTATTATCTCAAAGAAACTTATCAGGGACACCTTTTGATGTTCTGAATGCTTGGCTTAGTGCATTCATTTGAGGACTATGCTGAAAAGGAATTGAATGAAATCACCATTTATTGACTTTTCTTGTCATTTTTTTTTAAATGTAGTCTTCAGATAATGCCACCTAATTCTGTCATCTGATCAGGGTTGAATTAATGGAAATTCACTCTGTTTGATGTCAAGCGCGAGATTACTGGGATTTTATATTGCCATTTTATTAACCTTTCCCCGTTATTTATTTATTTATTTTCCAGTCTCCAGGTTCTCCCCGTCTAAAGGCAGTTGAAAACATAGGTGACGGTGCAACGAGCTCAGATCCAAGCTCTGGTCCCCATGATGTCCCACGTTCTCCAAACTTCTTAAAAAGGCCGACGAAGCCGAAACAGTCCGGTGATGACAACGATTCCGAGTAATATTTTCTTGCGACGACTTACTTTTGCACTCGAAAAAAAAAAAACTCAAATTGATGCTCCCATTTTCCAGCGATATGTCATTTGTGCCGTGGTCCTGTACGTGCGATGGAAGTTCCATTTTCTGGACGTGGCTTAGTGGGAGTGCTTGTACAATTGACTACCTCGCGGCTCCTGCTTCCTGGTTCAGCACAGGTACAATGCGTTTTGTACAGTCGCCGTCCGATTTTTCGGACTCGGCGGGGGATCGCGCAAGAGTCTGAATAATCGAGCAGTCCGAAAAAACGAATTTTGCTTCAAAATAAACTTTACTAAGCCCTAGTAGGCTGGAAAAATTTGTCGATGCTTTCCTAACGCGCTTCCAGCTCTGCCTGATAACATCAGTTTCAATTTCCCGAAGCGACATTTCGTCACTGTAAGTACACTGACAGAGGCACCGCCGTCATCAAGTCCGCAAGTCGGCTTCACCTAACGCATGCGTGCTTTAGGTGAAGCTCGCTTTACAGCGCGACTCGCGGGCGGACAGCACGTGCTTGGCCGTTGGCCAAAAACGAAGACGTAAAAGCACTACGACAGACCTCTTCTACTCAGAGGAATGGAAAATCAACAATCATCACAGCCTTTTTTTTTTCTTCAATATTCTAGTTGGTTGATTTCTTTTTATACGAATTTCAGATGATACCAATGTTTTCCGCCACGTTGAGAGAAATTCGCGGGTTGGGCAAACAGAGTCCGAAATTTTGGACGTTCTTATACATCATCTCGATGGGACCCGCGGACGTTCCGCGAACGAGTCCGAATAATCGAGCATGTCCAAAAAATCGGTCGGCGACTGTAGTCAGATCTAAATATAGCTGCAGACTTTTATATGTACTTCCTGCCAAATTTGGTTTCTAACACAACTGTGCCATTACTTTGCCTTTGCTTAGCTGAACTAGCTGCATCACCTTTTTTTCACGTAGAGTTTACTCCTTTCTCGTCATTTATGTCACTTAAGAAATTTTACGTTGCAGATTGGTGCAGGGCTAAATCAGTCGGATTAATGTGATTGATTTTATTAACAAAGTTAATTGCAACCATTAATTATCTAGCGAGTTATTAATTAACGAGATAAAATAAATTGACTTGGAAGTCACCGACATAAATTCTATGCCCAAAACCTGGCAAACGTCTCAACAGGAATGAGCCCTCTAAATTTTTTTCCACGCATCATGCTATGTTGCTTGTGGCTTTCATTTTGCTAAACGCGTCATTTGCTAGCTTTGTGTTGCATTTATTTGCTACATCCCCCGTTACTTTCATTTGTGCATGCTATGCTGTCCCTTACTTTCTTTTTATGCGGACATTCGCTGTAAATTTTTTTAATTTACTTTTTCAACTTGAACTATTTATGTATTTCCATGTGCTGCACCAGTCTTCAAGAAAGATAACTTAACATCAAGTTGTTTGTTTCCGAGCTTTGTTTAAATGTAATTACTGAATCCGAGGTACAGTCAAAGAGGCACAATAAGACGGCTTAAATTAGGCTTAACATAGTTTTCACAGTGCAACATAAACAAAAAGAGGAAGGAGAGACACACAAAGTTGGTTGAGACACACGTCTTAACCAACCACCCCGTTGTTCCATTTTAGCGCTTAAATTAGGCCACTGAACTGATATCTTGGATGCTAGTTTGAGAAGTGTATATGAAGAGGGGAGTCAAGTCCTGTAGATCACATAAACAAAATACAGAAACCGACACTGAAGATTAAACTTAAACAAAAATCTTCAGTGTCGATTTCTGTATTTTGTTTATGCTAGTTTGAGAAAAAATTTGCGCCAAATTGTAGCCCCAAAATGTCGCAGTGTGGTCCCAAGGTGTGACTCCTCAGTAAATTGTTGCATAAATGTTTGCAGGTCATTCCAGTAGCAGGGGCACTCAACTGAATGCACCGTGGAGGATAGCTGTTTTATGCCGTCTAAAGCAGACACGCTCCAAAGAGACTAAAGATTTCTTGTACAAAGACGCTATAGAAAAGGTGAGGCTAATGCATGATCTGCCGGTGATTGATGTCGTCACGCGATTAAACGGTTGAAAATGTGACTCCAGCAATCAACGTGGGTGAAAAGTGCTAATCCCCTGCTCTGGAGAGACACCCATCCACAGCAGTGGGTTCACTGCAAGCTGGAGCTGGAGCGACAAAGTTTGGAAGTAGAAGGGGTTGAATCTGTCATGCTGGGACTAGAGTATACCCATGGTGGCCATCACAAGAGGGTATGTGGCAAAATTGTATTTATTACATTATGTTCAGTGCTTTCTTTAATACTTGGCCGTGCTGCATGTTAGGATTGCAGTATTGTTGCAATGCTTGCCGTGTTGCAAGCATTTCGACACTAAATATGGGATACTTTGATCAGGCTGACATATTGTATTGTACTCTGTGTGTGTAGTTTGGTTGCGGACGACTTGTGTTCTGCATCCAGCGAAACACTAAATTTGCTGCCATTGATGTTGCTTGTAGCTATGTACAACAAAAGCAGAGCAATATAAAGTTGCTGACCAATTTTGTTGTACTTTTAGGATACCTAAAATCAGCCTGGTTTATCGAGCAATTCAAGCTTTTAGTCAGAGAAACAATCTCCATATTCTTTATTCCAAATATAGTCAGAGGCTACAAAGCTTCTGGTCTGGTAACACGTTTAAGTGGTAAAGTAATAGTAAAGTAAAGCAAAATGTAGAATAAAGTAAAGCAAGTAACAGAACGTTTGATGCAGAATAGCTGAGTCTCCGCAAGTAAGCTTTTCCTTCAGTGGGCATGCACTGCATCGGCGCGGCTACCAGCAAAGCTGCCCAAAACATTAAGCAGATGAAACCTAGACGCTTACGAAAAATCAAGCTGCTCCATGAAGATGTGTTCCAAAACATTGCACGTTAAAATACACTCGGGCTCCGTGGGGAGTTGGGTGGTGCCTTCGGTGTTGTTTGGCAGAAAAAAAAGAAGCCATAGTTTTCGGACCTTGAAAAATTTCTATGTGATATTTTACATATTTTACCACCTTGTGGGTTCTAAATCCTTATACGTCCTTATGTTTGTGAGTGTTCATGGGGCTTCTATTTCCAGGTGAATATTAATGTCGCTGAAGTAACGTGTGTGTCCAACCTTTCGACCCGTGACCATCGCATTCTCGGAGTGTACACCGAGGAGCTTAACAGAAAGAAGACGTACGTGAAAATTGCTTTCGCGTCTGACGCAGAGCTTGAGGAATGGGTAAGGGAGATTGCATACCAACGCCGCCGAGTCATAGCTACGAGTGACTGTCACCGTGCAAGTCGTGAAGGCACCGTGTACATTCCTGCAGATGGCAACATTGAACATGGCAGTGAGTGACCTGCATGGCGTTTCTGGCCGACCAAACCCGACAGCCGTCTGGGCCATTGCACGGTGCGGTGATGCGTATGTGCAGTCGGTTCATGGTTCAGCCCTAGAACAACTTCGAATAAACGATGGGTAAGTAAGCTTGCGCAGCATTCTAGCACTGAGCAGGTCCATCCCAAGCAGCACAACATCTTGGCCCAGTATTGGACCGATATTGGCAATACTGGTCCAATATTGTGCATTGTGTGTATAACTTTCTGCAAGATTAGATATGTGTGTAGAAATCTGGATGTAGTTGAGCACAGAGAGAGAGAGAGCATGAGTGTGTGCAGTTGCGTGTGAGGAGTGAGTGAGTGAGTGTCTGCACGTGTGTGCTTGTGTGAGAGGAGGATGAGGGTATGGGAGAAAGAAGATGGGATGATGCGTTCTGTTCTCCTCACCCATGTTGGTTGACAACTTAGGTTCGGCTCTTGCTGCAGTTCTATACGAAGGGGAAACCTGAGAGTGTGAGAGAAGACGTGATTGAACAAAGCAACAGCGAAATCAAATCACGTTGTTGAAAATGGATCCTGCTCATGTAATAGATCTTTTAATCTTTCTTTTTTGCTCAACCTTCATCACTCCTCCGTCACTGTGTTCATGAAGGTATCACGCACATACCGTATTTACTCGCATAATTTGCGCACTTTTTTTACCGAAAAATGACGCAAAGGTTGGGGTGCGCAAATTACGCGAGGCATTAACAAGGGACTTGAAAAATGTGCAAAATCTGTTAAAAGGTGTTCCTTTAGGTGAATAATACAATATAATCTCGGTGATAGGAATCTCACGGGGTAGCGGAAGACATTCATATGGTCCTAAATTCGTATAAAAAAAATTAGACAAAAATAAAAATTTAGGCAAGAAAATAGACAGTGACTGTTCATTTTCAATAACAGTCAGTGAAAGAAGTCGGTCGTAAGGATTTTCTCTCTTCGTTTTTGGCCAATGCTGTAAAAATTTGCGAGATGATTCAAAAAGGCTCAGCACGTGCTTTCCACGCTTTTTGTAAAGCGAGCTTCTCCTAAAGCACGCATGCGTTAGGTGAAGCCAGCTTGCGGAATGCTGACGCGTATGTTGCCGCCAGAAGTTTTCCTGATATGTTCCCTCCACGTGTTCTGATCGTTCTTTCCTAAACCAGCGCGATGTCACACAGCTTCGCGGTTTATTGTAGTGAGGGGATAAAAGGCCAAACAGAGATAAGATTCCATACCGGGTAATCCCTTTGATCTTATCTCCTCCACCAAGGGAGAGTCATTGCTTGCATTATGCAACATGATGTAGGGAATTCGTGGTGAGGATCCCCCTCCTTTTTCAAAAGGAGCAGCATGCGCCCCGTGACGCGAGGGCGTCAGGGGGGAACGACCTCTGTTGCCCACGAAAGTAGGAGTGCGCAAATATTCAGAAACGTTGTTCATAGTCCCCCTGCCACTTAGTCCTCCACCTGATCATTGTTTGTGCGTGACAGTATTTTTTTCCTCCCAGGTTTTCACATCAGAGAGGCTAAGTAGTAGAAAAAATGTGGCACATGATAGTTCAAGAAAGAACTGATGTTCTGAGGCTGGGAACAACATAGAAGGGACAAATACATACTACTACGTATTTGTCCCTTCTGTGTTGTTCCACCCTCAGAACATCAGTTCTTTCTTGTTCATCAGTTGCCGCCTGCGTCGATCCCGTCGTATGAATGTGTGTGTGAGTGAGCAAAAATGTAAGAGTGAAAGGAGGATGAGTGAGAGAGAGTGGCTGGTTTGTCCCTTCAGATGACGCACCCTGGAAGTCGCTGAGAAGGCGTGTTAGCTTAGCTCAATTGGTAGAGCCCTGGACTGGCAATCCAGAAGATGTGGGTTCGAGTCCTACAGCTGGCTAACCTTTTCAGGGACTTTCATCTTACATGATAGTTGTTCACATTATGTGTTCATCTTACAAATGCTCTTCTGTGGGATACGTGCTATGAAAGCTTATGAGAAGGCGCAGCTGCAGTACCCAGGATGCTAGTATAGTGCTCTTGTTCTTCTGTTCTAGATTCTGGCACTATCTGGGAGGGGGCCATTTCCGTGTCGTTGAATCGTGTCCACAGGGTGTTACGTGGGCCATTGGCCACAACAACACGCCGTGGGTATACACCGGTGGTTACGGAGGTGGGGCCTATAAAGGTTAGTGCACATAATTGTGTCAGCTGGTATGGTCGTTCTTTTTACAAACAATAAATTATGGCTGTCATAAAAAAACTGTCGTAGCTCATGTGTCACAATCGCGGTTAATGTTAAACCGGTAAAGTATTGTTGCACTATATTGAGCAGTCGCGGGCAAGTTACTAAAAAAAGTAACTAGTAAAGTAAAAACTACTAAACAGTAAGTAAGTTACGGTTAGTCTGCAAAAATAGTAAGAGGGATACAGTTGCAGCTGTTATCACGAGACTAAAGTGACTCGGTTGCTTTGTAGTTATGTTTTAAAAAGTTCATAAAGAAATGTTTAAAAAAAGTGACTATGAAGAAGTTATTATAGTACTACAGGGCTAGCCATGATAAAGTTTCGTATTGCCTCCACTTGGTAAAGAATACCGCTGGCACGGCAGATGACACAACTCTTGTCAATGTCATACGGAGTGCTAAAAAATTGTGTAGATAAATTTTAGCTTCCAGATTTGTCCCTATAAATTACAAAAAAGAGTTTGTTGCTATGCATTGTAAATACCATGTTGTGCCATTTTCTTGAGCTGATGGGAATCTTTTGGGCTTTGCAATTAACTGTGGAAGTGTAGGTTCAAAATGTAACTAGATACAGTTACATTACTTGTAACTTAGTTACTACCAGAGTTGTACACGTTACTCGAATAAAGTAATTGATTACAATTACTGTTACTACTGCACAAAAAGTAATTCTTTATCATTACAAATTACTTCATCGAAAATGTAATACGTTACCAATTAAAAATGTAACGTGTTACTTTTCCCGTTACTTTTAAATTGTGGACCATAGCAAAGCCAACAAGCCTGCATTGAATGTAACCATGCAGATCTTGTTGCAAATTCTAATATGAGACACCAACATACTTGATAAGTGAAATTCACAAATACATTTGAAAGCAACATACAAAACGCATACATGGGTTTATTACAGATTTATGTACACATTTAAAACAACATCTAAACATCCGCTTCGTTTTGTTACTATTGTTATGTTCAGCCGGCACAATTTATCAATACAGTCACCTATTTTACTGTTGCTCCAGTAGGTCGCGGTATAAGGGATTATCATCTTACTGTGGCGTGCATGGAACACGTGTGGACTAGAGACGGGCGTCACAGTGACCTCTGCATCATTGCTAAAGTCAAACTCGTGGTGGAACAGAAGAACAGATTGGCTTGCCGAAAAGGGTTGCCATTGTTGACAGAAGGTTAAAAAAGTAATCAATTACTCAGTAATTGATTACCGAAAATTGTAATCAGATTACTTGGAAAATTACTTGCTCACAAAATGAATTGATTACGTTAAAAATTACTGAAAAAGTAATTGATTACTAGTAACGCGTTACGTACAACTCTGGTTACTACCCAAGGCTGTTGTTCCTCAGCTACCGAGCCCCCCTTGACAACGTGTATTAACAAAATGACAAAATAAATAAATAAATAAAGAACAAATGGTGCATGAATCACAAAGGCGACTGCAAGAAGCAGGTATATAACGTTTAAGTATGTGTACGGTCCGAGGTTTTCGGGTTTTACCCCCCGAATCGCACATTTAGGGATTCGGGTAAAGCCCGATTTCTACCCGAGCCGGGGCCCTTTTGTCACGCGGCGCGGCAGCACGGCGCACGACTGCGGTAGTGGAAGACAGGGAAGGACCACCGACGGAATAAAGTGACACCGCAGCCGTCAGGGCGAAACGCATGGGGACGCACTTTCCCCAGCGTCAAAACGTCGCGTGTACGCCGTGGCCTTCGGCGACCACCGAACAAACGCCCGCGGACGACCACGCGAAACGCAAGGGACGCGGACAGAGAGAGAGACGCGCGCCAAGGTTGTCACGTTCGTCGATCACAAGCGTTCGCGTGCGGATATCAGCAGTCGACAGATTCCCGCGTAAAGTCTCCGCACGCGCTTCGGAGGCGCACGCCGAGCGCGCGCGCGCGTCGAGAAGCCTTCGAAAAAACGCTGCGGCGCGCGTGGCTTCCGGCAGTTCCGCGTGTGTCGCGCACGTTCGGGATTATATTTATGCATTGCCATGAGAATCCGCAGGTTTATTGCGACATTTGCTATTTTCTAGGGATCTCGGGGCAGAACGTCAACGTTCATCCCATGACGGACACAAAGTGTGTCTACATCTACGAGAATCAGCGCTGGAATCCATTTTCGGGCTTTGCGGCACGAGGTCTCCTGACGGACAGGCCCATGTGGAGCGATGCCGCGGGACTCGTGGAATGTAACAAAGATAGCATGAGGCCCGATTCAGTTCATTGGCAGTGGGTGAGAGAGCTGTGCTACCATTTATAGACTATTTATACTAGGATTATTTGCGCAGAATTTCGCGTGAAGTAGCTTTTATTCTATAGCTTAAGTTTTGAATGTACAGCGCAGTGTAGTCAGATAAGTCAGAATTTTTGGAGTCTGAAAAATTGGCGAATGTGTAGTATTTTGAAGTTCCTGCTTCACTGTTTTGTCGAAATTCACCAGTGAATCGGCTGATGTGTGAATCCACCAATCTTTATTTCTCTGCGACTACTTTTGTGTCCCAGCTGACGGACTGGGCAGTGGACTACAAGACTCCCGGAGGTGTAGATAGTGACGGCTGG
This sequence comes from Ornithodoros turicata, assembly GCF_037126465.1. Taxonomy (NCBI): domain Eukaryota; kingdom Metazoa; phylum Arthropoda; class Arachnida; order Ixodida; family Argasidae; genus Ornithodoros; species Ornithodoros turicata. The sequence continues at coordinate 75,028,926 of NC_088204.1, forward strand.
CAGTACGCCATGGACTTTCCTTTCACGTACCATGCGCATAAAGGGTTGACGGACTACGTCAGACGACGGCGCTGGTTCAGGTACAACGGAACTATTATCAGTAGCACAAGTAGTCATGTTTTCTCTTTTTGTTGTTGTTCTTGCAACAGACTGTGCAAGTTACATACATCTGGGCCCTGGCTGGAAGTTGAACCAGTCTCCTTGAAATCCGTTTCACTTCAAATGAATTATGACTGCAACTCTGCAAGTTCCATCGCACTATGGGCTGTGGCAGGCAATGGAGAAGTGCTGTACCGGAAAGGTGTTGCACAAGGCTGTCCCCAGGTATAGGAAGAATAAATATGCGCCCTGTGACTTCGTTCTTTGTACTTGTGTGTACTTTTGTGGTTACACCTATGCACGTTTAATGTTCAAGGGTGAGTGCTGGCATCACGTGTCGGCCGAACAGGCTTTCGAGTCTATCAGTGTAGGAGTGGGTTCCAGTCTTTGGGCATTGGGCAACGATGGATCTGGTTACGTCAGGATTGGCATATCGTCTGAACGGCCCACCGGTAAGTGCGATATCTATGATGTCTGGCTTTTGGCTGAGCTGTTGAGGATGTGCATCTGCAATTATATAGTATCCACCCCCATTCATTTACCCCCAATATTTATCCCTGATATTTACCCCGTTTCAAGTGAGCAAAACAGGGTTAGTCCTATATTTCCCAGGAGACTGCCGGACCAGGGAGATCCGAAGTCGTCACAGCTAAGGCCCCGGGTTTTCCGCGATTCCGCGGAATATCGCGGAATCCTTCGTTTAGCACGGAATTTCACGGAATCCCTTATTTTTAGGGCTGTGTGGAGATTCGAGTTCTCGAATTCGAATCAAATATCAATCACTCGAAGTATCTCATTCGCGAATCGAATGGCCAATATTCGGATTTCCGAATATCCAACTATTCGCATAATACGAACGACACCTCCGGAAAGTGGGCTTCACCTGACGCTTTCCTGCATAAGGTGAAGCCTGCTTTACGAAATTGCCCATGCTGCAGGACCAACACAGACGGATTGTAGTTTAGCTTAAGATAACGTTAGCCCAAGTACTGTAAACGTATTTATTTTCGCGGTGTATTAATTTTCGCGAAATTCGCAATTGCCGAAAATTCGCGAAAAATTGTACTCGCGAATAAAGTCGCAAAATCCCGATTTGTAACTATATATAATTTTCTCAGCCAAGGCTCTAAATAAGAACGATTCAACTCAGTAACAACACATCTATTTATTTCAAAGCCAACTCACGTTCTTCCAGCAAGTCCCGCTTGTACAAAGCCTGACCGAATGGCCACCTCACGCTTAGCAATCTCCTCATAAGTCTCAATCAACCACGCAGCGTGAATGGGTTTGACGACTGAAGCTCGAAGATCTACCTTGATTGAAGATGGAGAAGAGCCCTTGTCCAGCATGGCTTTAACACAAGCTGCATACCATTTCGTGAACTTCTCACGGATGGCACCTTTCAACAAGGAGTTCACGGCGAGGTCGTTTGGCTGTAGCTCGCCGGTAGAACTTGCAGGAACAAACACGTACTTGATATTATTCGACGTCAGTTTCTGAAGAAAGCTTTTGGTGCGATGGGCTGCAAATACGTCGAAGATGCATAATGCGCGCTGTTCCCGGTTTCCAGAGCGATTTCGATGTTCTGACACATACGGGATGATGATTTGGTCAACGTAACGCAGCATGGTCTGCTCATTGCTCCAGTGATTCTCACTGTGGTGGACATCCCAGTCGCTCGGAAAGCTCACCTTCGGGTGGCACTTGTCTGTTTTCCCCGCATAAATCAGTTGGGGGGGCAGGAGTCTCCCTGAAAGGCTGGTTGTCACGAGAACCGTCATCTCCCTCTTGTCGTCCATGCCTACGATGTCCACCTGCTTTGCTCCTTGGCTTGCCATCGTCCACTGGCTCACAGGAACCAGCTTAACACCCGTTTGGTCGAAGTTCAGCAAGAGATCGTCTGGGATGTTGTGTTCCGCGCGCTTCGACGCAACTTCTTCGACGAAAGCTGCTCTGATGCTTTCAAAGTTGTCCGGGATCTTCCGAGCCGCCCTTGTGCCCTTCCTTTTCGTGAAGCCAGTTCTGCGAAGGAATGACTGTGCCCAGGGTTTGTCCAATATTAATGAGCCTCCGAACTCGGGTAGAAGGGATGGCTTGAGCGACTCCAAAATGCCTGTAGCAGCGGCGATCAAAATTCGGCTGTTGACGATGCCCCCGGCATTCCATAGTCCTTCGATGTACACTTCAATGTCCTTGTCAATGTCACCAAGAAGCGTTTTCGCGCCACGCAACTTGTGAGGTAAACACTGCACTTCTTTACTAGCAGCAGCCGCGGCCTGACATTCTGCGTAGTAAGCGGCCTTCATGGACCGCACGGTGCTTTCGCTGATTGCTTTTGCTCGGCCGACAGAAAACTTCCGAACGGCTGCCAGATTGCCGTTTTCTGCAGCATACTTGCCGATGTTGTACCGAAGTTCACCGTCGTAAAAGCTGTAGGAGCCCCGCTTCCGTTTTCGTCTGCAGTCCGCCATGTCAAGCTCGTGGACGTTGTCATTTGCAGTCGAGAACGCACGCTTCTCACATGATGTCCGAGATGCTCGTGGAGACGGCAGCCATGGCGTATGATGCGTGTCGATTGCCCGTGGTTCCGTAGGTTTGAAATAACGTAGTAACGACATCCTTGCAGTCCGATACTGAAGCGATCCGTGCAGCAATCCTGGTGACTGACACGCGTTCCTCGCTCGTGATCAAATGAAGCAGGGTCAGTTTCGCGTCACCAAACAAAGTTTTTCTGACCCGTTCTCCTCACCCTTCCTCGTGAATGTTCTAGAAAATTTGGCGATTGCCATGCTTCTAGCTCATCGGACCTCCCTAATCCCTCGAAGAATGTTTCTTGGCTTAAGTGATGTGACTAACCATTATCCTTTCTGAGAGGTCCGGGAGACTTCCCTTTGAGGAATGATAGAGATAGACCACACATGCCCAGAAAAGGAGGCCTGGTAGAAGTAATTTGAGGTCACCGGGGAAAACCGCTCGAAGCACGTGCAACGCGGGCGCTGATCTCGGAGCCAGTTGAGGGAAAGGAATACTGCTCTGAAATCGCGAAATTAAGTACACGCGAATAATTTTGGAATTGACCGATAAGGCGATTCGCGAAAATTAATACACCGCGAAAATAAATACGTTTACAGTATATTGTGCATACGCCGCCTCAGGAAGGGACAGCGTCCCTCCCGTGCGCAGTTTAGCGGTGGCAGTGGGGGATATTGATTTGATGTCTGGGAGGTTGCCTTCAAAAAATTAAAAACTCTTAAATAATGCCTACAGCCCAGGCACAAAAAAGGGTGTCCTGAAGATGTAACTTCCACAGGGCATGTATCGTAAATTCCTTCCTATAATCTTCCTATAAACTCTGTAGATGCCGAAAGATCTTTCAGCAGGTATAAAATTGCAGGCGACAGACGGCATTCTTTGTCAGAGGAGAACGCAAGATATCATGTATGTAATGCTGGGCTACAACAGTGCTTCCAATCTGTATTTTTATAAAATATGTCTTGTTCCCACATTATCTGAGAAAATAAAGCGTTTCCCATTTCAAGCAGCCAGTGACTGCTTGCCGCGGCAAATCGTGGAACTTACAAGTCGGTGCCGCAGAATTTTGAATTTGCCGCAGCAGGAAACCAGGGGCCTTAGTCACAACTACCACAGGATTTTGGAGACTGTGTTGTAAATGTGTAAATATGCTCATACAAACTGTCAAAACAGAGACCCTGCTGCCTCTAGGAAACACAGACTAGATATTGATACTCTGTGTCTACCGGTGTGCAATGTATATTATGCCGAGTAAACCGAAGATTTACACCTTGAACCAGAATTGGGTTGAATCAATTACGCCCGAATTATTGAAGCAACACACTATAACCCGATATTTACCCCGCCGCCTGACGCTGCTGAAAAATATTACCCGAAAAAGTCAGGACCTGCCTATGAGCAATGTTCTTCAGTCATGGAAACAGGGAACAGTGAAACATTTCTTAGCTATGTATTTCTCACGTTGGCATCCATAATACAGAGTGGTTCTTTGCTTTCAACCATCCTTCTTAGTATCTATGAACAATACAGTTTTAAGACACCACAGTGCTCTGCTAAGGTGAAGGACATTGTACAAAGTCCATCAGGTGCAGCCAGGGTCACTCTGCCCTGTCTCTTATCAAGAGGCATCTCCTGTAAAGAAACATATACGATACATCAAAATGGCAGAATGGGCCTGTTGTTATGGGTCCGGTTTTAATTCAGACATATACGATACTCACGTTCCTGACCACCCGATCAACAGGAACCACCTGGTTCCATGTGGAGCCACCCTCTGGGTCATGCTTGGCCCAGGTCTCCATGGGAAAGTCAGTCGTCTGCGCGGTCGACACGGCGCGCCGCCTCTGGTACCGCGCCGAAGTGCTGCCAATCTTTCCCGAAGGCACTGCCTGGATTCTGGTCTCGGAAGATGTCTGCTGTGTCTCTGTGGGGCCGAACGATCAGGTACGGTGTAGTGGCCCCTGAGCGCACTAGGGGGTGCCACAAATGACGTTTTTGTCGTATTTTTTGGTGAATTTAGATTTGGGCCATCATAGACGTTGTGCAACACAAGAAGAAGGTGCTGAGCAATGTCCTGGCACGACGAGGAGGGATCTCCGAAGCGCATCCTTATGGGACGGACTGGGACACTGGCTTCGGTGTAGGTACCGCCCTGACCACTGATGTGGATCCCACGTAGGGTCTACGTGCCAGCGATAGGAAGCAGATTGGATGCTAAATGCAAATTGAGGTTCGGTTTTTGGGAGTAACCAGTATGAGGTCAGTTCAGGAGACCTCTATGACCAGATAGTGATATCGTATAGACATTAATCCGAACTACTCATGCTAAATTAAATATTCTAGCAATTCTAGCCACAGCTTTCCTGTGGAAGCACATGCAGAATCCTATTTACGGGAGGCTTAACGTTTGACCTGGTTTGGACATCTCTTTGATGTCAGTACCTGATTCAGTATCGATTTAATTCGAGGGTCGTTTAATTCAAATGGGGCACAGCGTTAACACAAACGGATTCAACCCAATGCATGCTTAGCGCTTCCCGAGCTTCGGATAGGTTTCAGTACGGGTCACTAACGCTCTCGTGCATTTACTTAGTGGAGACGTACAAATAAAATTCAACTGCATTATTTTCTAGGCTGACTGGAGCCACGTATCCATTCGAGGATGTCCGTACCGGGAAGACGCACTGTGATTACGAAGGTGATAGTTCGGTGACTGTTTAGCGACGTTTCAAGCATCAGCGCTCATCTCCTTGGACTTTGCTCAATGGCTTTGTCTATCCCCTAGTCTTTCATCTCATGTGCAACACACATCACTGTGTGTTGATGTTGTTACCATTGTTCATGTTTTTAAATCTAGTTTTGTGCCCTTTACGTTTGTGGAAATGTCTGTCCGTCTGTCTGATACTGAGGCTGGCGTGACATGGTCGTATCTTGTTTGAAATTAATGAAGGTGTTGTGTGCCAGACAAGAGGGCGATACCTTATCGCTGTTGTTGAACAGAAAAGCATTTGAAGCAGCAATGACTCTTTGTCAGTATGAAGTGTCAAATACGTAACATCAGTTAGGATGGTCGCACGTGCTCCTGTCCTATTGTGAGGTTAGGGGACCATATGTTCCGTAGCATGTAGGGCAGTTTGAGTGATACTGTGACAAGTGTTTTGCGTTAGTTACATTTGTTGGTCACATTAACCATAAAAGACTCTTCGATTTTAGAATTTAGAGGTTTGAATTCCCCATGCAGTTCCACATGTACAGATCTGTGCTCCTGATAATTTCACCAAGTGCAATCGTTTTGCCAAATTACATGCCAGAGAGTGCAAAGAACAAATGGTCTCATAACACAATACCTTGCAAGTTGCACTAGGTACTGCCAGCTAGGTACTAGGCTGGTCAACTGTGTGATATGAAAAATATTATGTTAGTGATACCAGCAAGGCGCACAACGTGAAGGCGTTTGTGGGCTTGAACTTTGTCAAAAATTTGAGCTTTTTAAGATAATGAAGATGCATTCGCTTATCACGCTTGGGAACCATGCTAATGAACAAATCCTTGTTGCCAAATACTTAGCTTACATAGTCGCCATCCGGTTTTTCGGACTCTGCGGAGATCGCACAAAAGTCCGAATAATCGAGCAGTCCGAAAAAACGAATTTCGCTTCAAAACTCAACTTCGTTAAGCACTAGTAGGCCGGAAAAAGTAGTCGATGCTTTCTCGATGAGCAGTCTTCCACTCACGCCTGATAACGTTCCGGCTTTTTCCCGAAGCGATATTTCGTCACCGTATAGGGACGAAATCGCCTTCATTAGTTCGGCTGCGCTGGGATTCGACAAGTCGTCTATATGCCGAACACGTGGAGAGAACGTTTCAGGACACTTCAGGAACTTCTGCCAGCATTAGCAGCACCATTCCGCAAGTCGGCTTCACGTGACGCCTGCGTGCTTTAGGTGAAGCACGCTTTACGGCACTGTCGCGCGACCCGCGGTTGAAAACAGCACGTGCTGGGCCTTCGTGAATTTCGGCAGCGATTCGGCGTTTCGACAGGCTTCCTGCACTCAGAGTAATGTAAAATGAAGAGATACTGCTCATTTCTTGCCTTAATTTTTATATTTTTTTAAAATCTTGTCACGCGAATTTCGGATAATACGAATATTTTCCGGCGTCCCGAGAGATTCGTATGATCAAGATTCTACTGACGTCGACGATTCGACGTTATGACAGTTCCTGCATCTGGGACCAGTCGAGCGACAGGAGCGAAACTGGTGGGGGGCGCTCTTGGTGTAGCGCGTGGCCGTTTCCCGATGTAGAAAGGGGAACATGGTCCCCTTTTGACCTGTTTCACTCCTTATTCCAGGTCCAGTTAAAGTGGGTCATAAGGAACAAATGAGCCATGCGCAGTTCCTTGACCTTCGCATCGCGTCTTGCGCACGAGGTGAGCTGGCGAAGGACGCTCGCTGACTGGGCACACTTGAGTCCGAAATATCGAGCGACGGGGCTGTACGGAGTCCGAAATTTTTGGATGTTGTGATACATAAACTCTATGGGGCCCGTGGCCGTTCCGCGAACGCGTCCGAAAAATCGGTCGGCGACTGGTAGTATCCTTAGCACCTGCACCATTTGTCACTTACGCTCTGCACAACTGCTTACATTTTTATCTGTGTCATTCCATGTTCAACCGAGGGTCATTCTACATCATGGAATCAGGACTAGAAATACATAGTGTGAAAAGAATGTTTTTCGGGAAAGCTGAAGTCACTTTTAGAGCATGAAACTTAGCGTGAAGACTGCTTCAGCTGGACCTTTTAAACAGAAATGCAGGTTTCATTAAAGAGGGAGTTTGCTCTCAAAACATCAACTCGTAGATTTTTCTTTCCATTCCCTAATTTTTCGAATCCCTGTTTCCCTTTCCACCGCCATAAGTGCTAAAATTTATTATGGACATTACTTATCATTGGAATCCTCGCGGTTTGAAATCGCCGCGCGGAGAGAGGCATGCTCGCCGTCAGTGTGACGACATCTTCACCCGGCCTCAACCAATGCCTCAACTCTGTGCCTGATTTGCCCGGTGCGTTCGCCTGAAGAGGGTACGTGAGGAGGAGGCGTGGGGAGAGGGCGCTCACACGTGACCCCATCCTTGCGGGAACGTCACGTAAACGACGCGCGAGCTCATGAGATTCTCGCGCTTGCTCCTCCCAGTGAGTGAGTGAGTGAGTGAGTGAGTGAGTGTAAGTGAGAGTGTGAATGTGAGTGAGTGTGTGAGTGATTGAGTGTCCTCCTTACAGCTCCAGAAAAGGAAACAAGGAAAAGATCGTTGCATCAAAAATTCATTCGAAGTGAGCTGCTTGAAATTAGTAGGTGTGACAGAATTTTGGTCACAGCCATGGCACCCACTGCGTCACCCTGCTGTCCAAAGAAGGGCAATGTCTCAGAAAGTTGGTCCCGCGCACATGTTTTTGTCTTTTTGCAAATGTCTTTGGCATAAAGCAGGCGATGCTTTCGGAAGGCCTGGACATTGACGTTCGCATGTGGATTTCGCCCGGTGGATACGGGGCACCTCTTCCGCTTATCGTCTACCATCTCTACCGTGTGCCCGCACACACCAAAAGCGAGCGACCTCTGAAGAAAAGGGAGTCAGACAGTACAGAATGCCCCGGTGAGATGTGACCCTTTTCCGGAATAATGCGAACACAGCACATGCAAGGGACAGCGGGCGTTGACACTTTTTCGGATAAGCGAGTCAGAATGACCTAGGCCTTGAAAGATTAGTCCCCGTACATGCTGTCCGGGTACGGATAACGAATTGCGGATAACTGAGTCGAAATCCAATGGTAGCAGGTTCGTTTCCGGTCATGTAGTCCGGATAACCAGTTTTCCGGATATCTGAACACTCCGGATAAGCGAGACACGTCTGCACTCCCATAAGAAGCAGATATTGTTGCACCATGTATTCAGAATGCGAGGTTTCGTTGACTAAGGAACCGCAGTTGAGGAGTACTACACTATACTTGAATGTTTTCATTGGCTACGAAGCATGCTGTGCCACGAAGTTCCTCTCCGCGTCCATCGCACATTGAACATTGCACAATATGTGCTACATTTGCAAATGAATACCTCCTAAAGCCATGGCCGCTCATGCACCATACAACACCGAGGCTGCGTTCCAATACCCCGGTTAGCCGACTGCTATTCAGTCGGCTACCGCCTAGTGCGCATCGATGCAGTCTAGTTATACGCCTGACCATCTGACAGCCGGGATGGAGACGCGCGTTGACGGTACCAGCGTGCCCGCTGTTTCTGCTGGCTTTAAATGTAAAGTTGCACATAGTTGTATGCTTTTTAAACTGCGTAGAGAGTTGCAACACATGTTTAGTTGTGAAGGTGACAGTTTATGCACGATGTCCTACAAACTTAGCGCATTAGAGTTCTGCTGCGCTTGCGCCGTACGCTTTTCTTGCGTGAGCAACAAGATGGCGCCATAGGCGCCTCGGCTAGGCAAGTCTGTTCCAATAGTGACAAGCAAAGGGGTCTACTCAGCTGCCTCACTGCCTCAGCTGCCCGACCCGGCCCGCGGGCCGGGCCGGGCTTGTTATTGGCTGTGTGCTCCGGGCCGGGCCGAGCCCGGGCCGACAAATATGTTCCCGAGAGTCAGGCCCGGCCTGGCCACGCAGCTAATTCCACACAATGGAGATGCATTAGTTCATATCATCATGCGCTTGCGTCATTCCTGTGCATATTTTGCAAAGACAAGCAAAGGATACTGCATGATGCATAGCATATGATTCTACCCTCTAGAACATTCTCAAAGCCACTTTATATTGCTCCTCACTCCTCACGTATTTCACAATCACTTTGGCAAAGCTTGGTGAGAGGGGTAGGGACTGGGAGAAGCAGTTTGTCGACAGCATGCTCTACCTCCGCAGAATCTTGACAGTGTAACGATAACGCCCATGCCCGCGTGCGTTCTGGATTTAATTTGGTCTCGTGCGGTTACGGTGTTGAACCGCCATCACTTGTATGTTTGTCTTCTCTCCTTATAAATTTACTTATAAATTTGTTCGATCATCGCCAGAAACGCGTACGTCGCGGCTGGAAATACTAGGCCGGGATCTACTCGCCGGGTCACCGGGCCGGGCTCTATTTGCTTAGACGCCGGGCCGGGCTCTAGTCACTGGGTCACCGGGCCGGGCCGGGCCGGGCCATTTTTCGATGCGCCCGGGCCGGGTCGGGCCCGGAAGAGTCGGCCCGTGCAGGGCTCTACACCTCTATACTTCACTCGGCGTTACAGGTACAGCTCGAAGTACATACTTGAACGCGCCTCTCGCCTGCGGAGCGGGAAGAGAGCCACCCTAGCGGCGGTTGTCCCACTTCTGCTGCGGGGGTGTCTGCCTTGCCGTAGGCTGTGGACCCGGCATTGCATTACCATCACCTGTTGTTATCATCGCGACGTTTGTTTGGGCTTGTGACGACTATGTAGAGGTGTGCAAGGATACGATGCCATTATCTCATTGATATGATATCTCGATGACGCCCGACAGGTCGAGTTGACTAGGACAGATTGTAATCGTTACAGGTCAACTGGGTTCTTTCCTAATTTATTGTGAATCCAATAAATTTGCCACTAGAGTCTGTGCATCCTCATTTGTTTTATCACAATGGTGAAAATTCCCCACTCAGCGAACGCGAGCACCTTCACGTGTATCAATGAGATAACGGCGTCGCGTCCTTGCGACATCGGGCCGCACACACCCCTACATGATCGCCCGTAAAACCACACAAACGTCGCGATGATAACAATCCCAAGCAGCGCAATGTACGGAAAGTCGAGTGCAATAGGGGTGGACGGTATTTGTCTTATCAATGTTCTTTAGTTTCACGAGTCTGTTCAAGGCCTTCCGCCTACCCGTCCACCCCTATTGCACTCAACTTTCAGTACATTTCAGTACGAGTTCAGGAGATTCTACGTATACGTGGCCAACAGAGTCGAAACTCATCAGGCTGTCAAGTCAACCTGAACAGTAGAACTACGTTCCTTCTGAACAGAACCCTGCCGACATTGCCACCCGAATGGTCCCGGTGGATCGCCTAGCTAAGACGGCCTGGTTAACTGGTCCTGAATTCCTAAGCAGGACTGACGTCGCAAGTGCCGAGAAGGAACATCAAGGATTCGCTCTGATGAGCCCAGAAGCAGACGCGGAAATCCGTCCTGTTGTGACTAGCCTCGCCACCAACGTGTCGACGCCAGACTTGTACAAAATACTGCGCAAAAGTATTTAAAATAAGATACTGAATACTCTACGGAAAAAGTATTTAAAATAGAGTACAAAATACTCAAAACGGAAAGTAATTTGAGTAGAGTACTAAATACTCAAAGAAGTATTTAAGATACTATTTAAAGTACTTTAGTATTAGCAGTAAGTGAAACGCGTATTCTGAACGTGGCCTTACAAATGAAAGGAATAAACTTCATCAGCCATGCATATCTTTCATTTGCAACGTCTTGGTGTCAAGTAATGTTTGGTGATCTTTGGTGAACTTTGTTGATATGTTCTGACCCAAAACTTCGTAATCCCTCCTGTATGTCGGTTCCGGTCTTTCAACCTCTTGCACGTGTTTATTGCTGTGATGACCAAGGAAATAAATGCCGGAATTATCGTGTACCTAATCCCCTGGTGATTCACCTGGCAATGTGAATAAGAACGGTTTTCTGACGAAGCTGGCTATTGAGAAGCAAGGCCAGGCTTGGGACCAGCCTATTGTACAAGAGGATAAATGACAGATTCGCGAATTCCCGAAAAAAAAAAAGGAAAACGAAGAAAAAGGTGGTTAAATTCCAGTGAGCTGAAAATCTCGGCACGGCGGGAAGCGTACTGGATATGGCTTGACGAGGAAGGAAAGTATTTTGAGTACTGAGTAGCAAATACCGAAAAAAGTATTTTAAATACATTAAAAATACTTGTCGGAAAAAAGTATTGAGTAGAGTACCAAAATACCGGAAAAAGTATTTAAAATACTGTATTTTGAGTACGTACTCAAGATACGTACAAGTCTGGACTCGACGCGAACACAGCTTGGAGCTCATAGGTTTGAACACTTTTCAAGGTGGACAAGGCTGGTTAAAGCTACAGCAAATCTGCAACACATCGCACGCTGCTTCCACTCCTCGGATGATGCCGTGTCAGCGTCTTGCTATCACTGGCATCTGTGCAGCAGGCTACGCACGAACGAAGAACTCTCCGCTGCGGAGAAGTTTGTCTTCAGAACAATGCAAGGCGGATCTTTCTCGAAGGAAATTTACTGCATCGAGAACAAGCAAGATGTACCAAAGAACAGTCCTCTTCGGAGCCTGCACCCCTACATCGACGAAGATGGCCTTCTGAGAATCGGTGGACGGCTTAGCAACTCGACGTTAGATCAAAATAAGCGGCAACCTATCATCATACCGGGTCGACATCACATCGGAACGCTACTGACCCGTCACCATCACGAACGTGTAGCTCACCAACGTCGTTATTTTACCGAAGGAGCAATCCGAGCTGCTGGGCTGTGGATCGTGGGAGCCAAAACTGCGTTCGTTCAGTGATCTACCACTGCGTTAGATGTCGCAAATTGAGAGGCAGACCTCAAGAGCAGATCATGGCTGATCTCCCTCAAAGTAGGCTGAGTACGGAACCTCCATTCACCTACGTGGGCCTTGACGTGTTTGGTCCCTGGACAGTGCGATCGCGGAGAACGAGAGGAGGACTCGCAGCCGGCAAAGGGTGGGCCGTCATCTTTACCTGCATGTCTATACGAGCAGTGCACATTGAGATCATCGAGTCCATGGATTCTTCGAGTTTGATAAATGCTCCGAGGCGCTTCCTGTCCGTCAGAGGTCCCGTCAAGCAGCTGCGATCAGACTGTGGAACTAACTTCGTCGGTGCATGCAAGGCATTGAGGATCAACACGACCTCTGGTGGAAACACTGACATAGACAGATTTCTGCAAGACCAACCTGCAGATAGATCTTCAACCCACCACCTCTCACATGGGCGGCGCTTGGGAGCGCATGATAGGTGTGGTCCGCCGCATCCTCATGGGAACCGACAGGTCAAAGCTGTCGCACGAAATGTTAGTAACGTTCTTGGCGGAGGTTACAGCGATTGTAAACAACAGACCGCTCATCCCTGTATCAACGGACCCGGAGAACCCCGCGGTTCTGACCCCAAACATGATACTGACACAAAAGACGGGTAAACACCATCCACCTGCTGGAGATTTCGATGCAGGTGACATCTATCGGAGGCAATGGAAGCAAGTACAATCCATGGCGAACGCTTTCTGGAACCGTTGGAAGAGAGAGTATCTTCCAACACTCGACGGTCGTCGCATGTGGCAGACACGTCAACGATATATCCACGAGGGAGACATTGTACTTCTCAGGGATAAAGACACGGAGCGCCATGAATGGCCAATGGGTCCTGTTATTAAAACGCTACCTAGCTGTGACGGGCGTGTTCGGGAAGTGGACGTCAAGATCTACAAGAAACGGTGCGCCGAAGGTGTTCCAGCGACCAATAAGGGAAATTTTCCTCTTACTTCCTACAGAAAACGAGTGAACATTGTATGTGTGGTGGTATCTTGCGATACCAGACGACGGGGAGTGTTCTGCCTTCGTGGCTATGTATCCCACTGTAACCAGAGCTACTATTTGAGCTCCGTCTCGGGCGCCCCTTACGCGGTGCCTCTCCGAGGTGTAAGATGCCTTCATGGGCATGCTCCACCGTAACTGGAGCCACCTTTTGGACCCCGTCTCGGGCACCCCTTACGCGGTGCCTCTCCGAGGTGCAAGGTGCAAGAATTTCAGTTGTGTTTTGTGAGGCGTGGCGGTAAGTCGCTTCCGAATGCTACAGTCTTTTTACCGCATAGCAACGCATTGCATCGATCGTGCATCATATTGCATAGCTGGATATAATCACATGTACGTCTATGTATGCTTACGTCGGTTCAAGCTGTTTCATTAAACGTGTGTTTTGCAACAAACGTGTGTTGAGATCGGACGAGAAATGTTTGAGAAATTCCAAAAATACCTAGATGAGCATGACAAATGTGCAAGATGGAACAGCAGTTTGCAACTTGTTGACATGTGGTCTGCCCTATTGTTGCTCATGTTACACCGGCGTGTTCAAGACCCAATACTGGCTCAAATTTTGATTCGATATCAGGTGTTGCACACTAGATGTCCAGCACGTTGAATATAAAAGATGTGGAAATGTTTGAGAAATTTCGAAAATACCAAGATGTACATGACCTACTGAGATGACTGTTGCAACTGCAATAATCTTCATGCTTTCCTTATTGCAAATGTGTTTGACTGCACATATCTGCATTTGTGTAGTTAAAATATGTTACCTGAGGCAAACCCAAGACCCGTTTTTTTTTTTTTGTTTCTGAGTGTGTGTAGATGGGGGGGATGTGGAAGAACTTGCTTTGGATAGCATGCACTACGTTAACATTTCTTCATACCTTGTCATACTGACATTTAGGAATCACAGATGGTATTGTAGAAGGTATCATGTTTATTGAGACTTGTTTGACTATAATCACTCACTTTCCAATATAGCAGATGACTGTTTACATTGAAATTGCCACAACACTTAACTGAATAAAAATGGCGCACTTGCACTTCTACCACTAAACTGAATCCCTATTAGTGACAGTGACCACCACAGAAAAGAAGGCACTAAAATTTTACAGATATCCACCCAGTGATTCCGCAGCCATAAGGTGCTTACAATATATCTTACAGCACTGTAGTGTACTAAGTTGTTTATACTGCAGTATTACTAATCGCTAATTAAATTTAAACTAGTATGTGAGAATGATATACTGAAGTGAATAAATACATAAAGCAAATAGGGGAACAACTTTCCTCCGCTCTTGTCTGAACATATGCACCATCACCAAAATAATATTGCGCGAGTCTGGAGCCTGCTAATATACGCGCTCGAGTCGCAAAAGCGTTATTAGGCAATTAAAAGAAAGTATCCAAGTCTAATATATACACGACGGGATGCACACGGCTGTTTGTGAACGGACTGGTTCGCGAAAACGCCTTTATAATGCAAAGTGTAGCAACACGGGAAGCTATAATAATGTGGCGTAATTTATCGTGCACGTCCTTTTGTTTATATGTATTTATTTATATTGTCGTATGCCGTAATGCGTGCCGTACACCCCAATCTCAGAGCATAGCAATTGAGCTCTCAAACAACAACCATCAGTTGAACAATAAACGGAGTGAGATTAATATAAACTCGCTCAAAGACTCGTACACAACGCTGGACCCAAAACCCTTTTGCCGCCGACGCCGCGTACCGCGGTCACGAGACCATGGCTGCGTTCCAATACCTCGTGCAAGCGAAGCCGCCTGACTAGGCAGCTGAGTAGACCCCTTGGCTTGTCACTATTGGATTGGATTGCATTAACATGGCTGCACTTCCGGTTAGACCACTAGGCAGTCGACTAACCGGGGTATTGGAACGCAGCCCATAACAACGCCGTGGAGAGCCGCCACCGCGACATCAATGACGTCATCCGCGGAATGCGACAGCAGCGGCCCCTAGTGCTGAAGCGTCGCTCGTAGCGCCCTCTAATGGTGTACCCTACACAATGGCTAATCCTTCTATTCATCGGAGATAATCCGTCTATTGGGGGCTGCATTGGAAACAACACCCGGGAAACTTTCGGAGTGAGTTTGCCGGACTTCGTGCCCCTGACAAGATTTTTTTTTTTGCGTCTTTTATATTTCTCTCTACGTTGTCCGTTATGACTTGTACTTGAAACTAACAGCGAGATTGTATTGAGGAAGTTAATGAAGATGTATGGAGAAAGAAGTTATCAGGACTGCGCCTGGTTTCGTATAAATTATATGCAGAAAAATGAGGTACAGGTGGGGGCAGGTGAATTCGTCCTCACAAGGTGCTGCGAGTGTTCCAGGTTGACACCCTGAGGATGTGCAGGTGATATGACCGGGAGTCCCACTTTAACACGAAGGTAACACTAGGATGACCAGTTGATAACTGCGTGAGGATGTCATCGTCGTCCGGGGTTGACATCCTGGGGACGATCGCAGGGCGTTTCTGTGTTGTTGGGGGAGTCAGTTCCATATGGGCCGGTGCTGCGTTCCTCGCTGTCGAGGCAACAACGACTCTGGCCCAACAGTGCATGTGCTCTCGTTCCCAAAGGATGAAGCTCTCAAGGTATCATAGCTGAAAGCGATTCCACGCGCACGTTTTAAACTGAGCATTCGTTCCAACGGTATGTAAGTAAACTTGAAGCCACTGCCGCTGAAATGCGCTGTGGGATCTTGCTTGCATGTTGATTGTAATGAGGTCGTCCTCATTCTCTCGCAGGTTTGCGAACTGCATTTCAGCAATCAGAATTGTCGCCAAACCGATGGGGCCACTGGGAAGACGACTGAAATCGAAAGCGATCGACTACGATTGGCGCTAGGGGCTGTGCCTTCAGTTTATTCAAACTGCCCGGCCTACAGGTCATCTACACGTGCTCGTAGCGAATCAACGAATTCCAAACGCGCCAGGATGAAGAACACGGCCCTTCAGAAAGCCCTAGAAAATTCACTAGGAACCAGAAGAGAAGAAGCGATGAAGAATTCAGTGTCTTCTATGACGACCTAAAAAGCAAGTTAGGAGGCATCTGCAACACTAATTTTGGACAATGAGTGTGACCGACAACTGTGTGATCGAATGCAACAACTCATGTTACATGTTTGTGCCGTCCCTAAGTGTGGTCCGCCTCGGCCAAATCTCGTTGTTTAAGTGTGTGATGTTTGTCCACATTGAAAGCATCCCATCATCGCACTTAAGGTTTTATGTAACCGTTTAAGTGTTCGAAGGGGTAATGTAGTATTTTCAACGTTCAGATAAATATATAAACTTAGAAGTGCTTCATTCATCAGTTGGCCTTGTTCCCGAGTTGATGCTAAGTCCCATTACATTCGTAAAAAACGTCGCTTTCAAGGATAACAGCGCGACGTCTCTTGCTTAGGTACGCTCTGGCGAAAAACCCGGGCTGAGCCTCTACTGCAAAGAAAAAACACACACAAAAAAAAATCCCGTCAACAGTGGCGTGGTGGCGCATTGCCCAGAAACGCGTCATGCGCATAGCCACTTCTGGTTTTGGCGCGCGACGTCCTGCGTACTAGTCACTGTATAAGTGACTGTAGTCGTGCGCATAGCAACAGTCATTTATTGTGTGTTTTTTTTTTTGACAGGGCGTGCATAGAATCATCACTATGCCATCGTCGAACCTGTGGGCTGTTAATAATACTGGTAATGCGTTTACACTGAGCACAGCTGGAAACTGCTGGCGCGAGCTGCCACACCCGGGTGTCGACCTTCAACGCGTCTCCGCTGTGCAATCGGCTGCCTGGGGAATCGGCAGTGACCAGCATGTCTACACGTTTGTTCCATACGGCGATAAAATTCGTGTCCCCGAGGTCACCTACGAGAACCAGGTATACTACATTAGAAGCTGGTGGCGGCTTGTCGTGTGCACGCTATAATACAGTGTGATCATGTTATGTTTCCAGCGCTGGGGTATCAAAGAGGGATACTGCACACCGTTCCTACCGACGGACAGGCCCCACTGGAGCAGCGAAGATGGCTTATCTGCTCGACCTAAAGAGAGCATTACACTACGTTCCGGTAACTGGGAGTGGGAAGACTGCTGGCACATAGACGGCAAGCTTGACGGGGTACCATTAAAACCAGAGGTAAGACTCGACCCTTGTCCAACCAACACCACCTAGGTATAAAGCGCGGACCCCATAACACGCGACGCGCTGCAGAATTTGTCGCTGTCGCGTCTGGTCATGGCGCGACCAGGCCCCTATATAGCTCCCCCACTTCGCGGCTCTAAAAAAATGTTTGCACGTCATAAACACGTGGTATTACTCCGTCAGGCATCATAGTTGATACCCATTGGCCGAAGGACATTGCGCGCTCCGCTATTGGTTGGCAAAGTTTCAAAAGCGCATTCTTTCGCGGGCTGCCTGTCTGGCGGGCAGGTACGAGAAGAGAAGTGGCAGCGGCGTTTCGCCGGTTTCGCGACTCGACGATGTCAGTTGACACCACGACACCAACGTATGATGGCATTGTTCAAAGAGAAGACCCAGATTTGTTAGTGTGTCAGAGTGACTCAGCGCGTGTTGTGATGTTTCCCGACAGAAGTATCCTACGTACGAACAGTCTCTCGAGTTCAGAACTGGAATGCAGTGGTGAGCTGACGCGTGAGGAACACTTGTGAGCGCCGTCGCATTTTCATATGCAGTCACAACGGAGACAGGATTCGGTGTCCGTGCGACAAGCATTGCCCGCTTCGTTGAAACCTTCGCCAAGGGCCCGAAACTCGCCAGTTCCTTTGCGGGATAAAGTGAGGCGCTTCATGCGTTTCACGTCATCGGACGTCAGAAAACGTCACAAATTGAACGTCATGCAGACATCCGCTGGCTAGTGATTACTGATTGGTTCCCATGAGGATGAATTCGTTTTCTTGGCGATGATTGGCTGTTTTCAAATTTGTTCGCGAGCGCTCGAACAGGCGACAGCGCCAGCCGCCGGCTCTAAAGCGAAACGCACCGCCTCGAAAATATTGTCGCCACCGGCGTGCCAGCTCGGAAGATCTCTCATTGGCTGCGCATTATATGTATAAATATTTGGATGCTCATTGGTCTAAAAAACTGGCGTCAGTTTCCTTCGCGCTGATTGGGCGAGAGTCATTTGACTGAGGAGCGAGGAGCGAGCATCCGAACGCGCGAACCGCTCAACGGAAGACGGAAGCAGAGAGGAAGTCTGCACTCTTTCCGACGTACTGCAGGTGAACGGTAAGACAAGTTTGATTACTTTTTTGTGACTGAAGGAAGTAATGCAGGTTTATCACGTTAAGTGTATTACGTACAGCATTTACGAGTCACTCGGTACGTTAGCGGCGTTTCATTGTGCAGTGCATTGCCGTAACTTGTACGTTTCTGATATGCCGTTAATCAAAATATGTGTGGTTATGCTAGTTGCCCCTCATGCGCGTCTCAGCCGTTCATTCACTGTGATCTCCGAACATTCGTGACAAATGCCATGGTGTTCAAATACGAAATCAAGATAGATTGCCTATCATAGCAGTGATTTTCGTGCAGAGTTACTGATCATCAATATATTTTTTGTTTTGTTTTAGTTCTCCCGCAACCATCGGCAACAACGACGCACATAGCTCAGCATTGGCTTTTGAACGGCCCTTGGATGTCGAAGTACCTAAAGCTCCAGTGAAGCCTGTTACAAGACGTAAAAAGATATGTACTGTAGCTTTTTCGAGGCAGTTCCCAAGGACAAATAAAGTTGATTTGTCATACATCATTGCTTTTTGATTGTCTGCTTCGGGACAGCATGATCGTTGCTCTACAGCAAGACAACAAGCGCCGAAGACCACCGAAGACAAACCACAAACGGACGAGTCTGGGGGGGTAGGGGGGACGAGAGGAGAGACGAAAAACGAAAAACCCGAGAAGAGAAGGGGAAGGAGGTTGGGAAAGGAGGTCGGTCTACGCATGCGCACTGGGCCCCAGCTTTTTTCCCGCGCTGCAGCTCTGTGAGTGGCTCAGTGACGCTGTGAGTGGCTCCTCAAGATCACGTGGTTTGGGCGCCCGCCATTTTCCCTGGACCATTGCGTAAACGGCAGCTTCCGGCGGATGACAGCGCGGCGGCTGTGCCGGTTGGAACCGGCGTCCGTTTCGGACGGCTCGTATTGTGTAGCGGTTGTGTTGGACTATGAGTTCTGATTTTTCCTGTTTAAAAACGCAAGCTGTATCATGTGAGCATCCTCGAACAGTCACAGCTGCCAGGGAAGATGCCTGCGCAACATTTGTGCTCTGCTTCTTGGTGTAGAAAATATTCGAGCGTCCGAACGCCTCGTACCCGATACCTGGTCGACGACTGCCGAGAGGTAAGTCATTTGTCGTTGCTTGTTGCCTTACAACACCGCACTCACTTCGTGTATTGTGAATAAGTTGCTTAGCAGTTACCGGAATACGCGGTGACCGAGACAGAGAGCGTAGCTTTGCAGATACGATGGTAGACTATATTTCTTTTCGTAAAACAATATCATCTAAACGTTATGATTAAATACCCGTTCACGTCGTACTGTATAAAGGTATGACGCTACTGTAAGTCTGATTCTTCGTGATTTCGCTCGACAAGTTTCGTCAGAGGCGTTGACTTAGTAGCTGTTCTGTACGTAGCGCCAAAGCCAAGATTGTCAGGCTAATCGGTCCGAATATATAATTATGAAGTAGCGCAATAAGAAGTATTTTCGTACTAAGGTCGCCCATCACACCCCATGACTGCGAGCTTCTCACAACCCTACCACCGTTCTTATTTTTCGCGTTCAATAGCACCTTTATTCTTTCTATTTACATTGCAAGTTTCACATGCGTAACCGTATATCTGATACCAATTGTTTTCATCTTCCAGCCACTGAGCTCCAGTTCCCAGTAGCAGTCCTTGCCAGAGGAAGTTCGACATCATCAGGCTTCTTCAAGCAAATTCTGGAGCAATTTTAATGTCATCCTGTGTACGTCTTGCTTGCATAACCGTATGTCGCACAATAAAATACTTCATGTGACAAAAACAACCAAGGCTCAGTCGTATTCCTGTAACTCCCACTGCATTCCGACAAACGCGAACAAAAAAAAACACAAAAAAACAGTGCATGTAAGAAAAAAAGGAACAACAAAAGAGGACGGGAAGCAGAGCAGAGAGGAGGAAAGTAGTAAGAGAGAAACGGATAACACGTCATTTACGTCATTCGCGACATAATCAAAAAAGAAAAAAAAATAGGGTGGCTAGTCCTCAGTCATTGGTCGAGCTCCGGAGGTCACGTGAGTTTTCTGCTACAATAGATTTCTACTACAGCTTCGTACCCCTGCCTTCGCACTGCAACCAACGTAAGGAGATGCTCAGCGTGAAATCGCATGCACTCGTGTGAGCGTCGCTCACTTCTGGGAGTAGAGTGTGTGAGTGTTTTTCGAGTTCGAACTTGGTCAACGAACGCAGCGATTTGGACTCTGTACGCACGGTGAATATTTGTGTCAGACTATTGAATCAGTGTGATGTTTGAAATAAATGTGTATTTTGTCAAACATTTGCCTAGTTGTTCTGGAATACGGAATAACGAGCGTCGGGCATGAAAACCAGTAAAAGTAAAAGCCGATGGTAGCCAGTGCCGGGCCGAAAGGCGAGCCAAACTGAGAGACTCCTGATTGGCCGAATGGTAGGCATCATAGTTCATTTTCATTGGTTGCATGTCCAGTGTTGCCTGAATTATCTCAAACTATGGGCTTTATGGGGAGCTGTGGGAGCCTGGCGCGGCCGGGCGTTCCGTTTGCCGCGAAGCAAACGGAACGCTAAGTGAAAAAATGCGAAGTAGAGCTGTAGCCCGCTGTAACCTAACTACTGCGGTAAAAAAAAAAGAGTTTAACTAGCAGTTGTAGCTAGCATTTTTGCAAGTAGTTTCTAAATACTTTTTAAAGGGACTATGAAAAGATTTTTTTCTTCGTTTCGTTCGAAAGAAGACATTTTTCTGATTCTAGAACCGAAATTTTACTTTCGTCGCGCGAGCGGATTTCTCGGGAGCGAATTTAAACGGAGCGGCGAAGGGAGGACAGCTGGCGCCGCGCCGTGACGAGCTGCCGAGCGGAGACACAACGGGTAACTTGACGCGACCACGGCCGGCTCAGCAACACGTCATCGTGACGTGTTGCCGAGCCGAGGAATCCCGCCAGGAGCATGCGCCGTAGGACCCCGCGTATGCGTTCATCGGAAGTGGAAATCTGCAAGACAGCAGCTTTCGCGCGATCGGAAGATTTCGGCAGTGGCGGCAGCCACAGCGCGAGCTCGCGGCATTACTTGCCATTGTGCAACACCGGTGACGTAACGGGGAACCGAAGAGCGGTCCGTACAGTTACACCATCGGCAGGGAAATATGCGCGGGAGAGGAGGAACGCGGAAGAGACATTTCCAGCGCGCGCTCCTCGCAGAGTGGAGCGATTTCGTCCGGAAAAAATTGTGGCATATTAGTTTCTCTGCGGGAAGAACAGTTTCCATCGAAAAAAAGTATGGGGGTTCGGGAAATTTCATAGTCCCTTTAACTACAAGTACTTAAGTACTGCACACCCCTAGTATTTAGTCCCCCAGGCTCAATATTGAGGGTAAATGTCTCGCAGACAACAGAGGGATGAACTTCCTGCGAGAAGGTTGCATCCTTGTCTCGCAGAACTGCGTTTTACCTGGGGAGGACTTTAACACCTTCTCCTTTTATAGGGCTGGGCATATTGCTTGGGTTTTCCATACACATACACCCCTAGAAAGAAATGGAACTCGTTTGTTCGTCGCCGGAAGTGGATCAGGAACAGGCATTACACCGCCTTTGACAAATGGGCTAAGGTAACTGAACATCTACCGCATTCTGCCGACATAGTTCTCTTGGCTATAAAGTGTTTATATCGATGGTTTTTGATATCGCTCTTAAAGGAGCCCAGAAAGCCATCCAAAGATTTTCTGTTTCTGGCGAATTACGAAAGGACGTAACTTGACGTGACAACTAACACACAAAAAAATTCTCTGTACCCAGTATTTTTCTTGGAATAAAGCGCCCACGAACATCGACGCGCGCGTTCCCGCTCGACTCGCACTGCAGGCCAAAACGAGGAGGAGGAGGATTATGATGTCATCGCGGTTCCGAGAGAGACAGCGCTCCAATCGGGGCCGGCGGTTTTCGCACTTTTTTTTTTTGCTTTCTTCGTTTCTATACTTCCAGTTCTCTCTCTGTGTAGCAGACGACGCTTCTCCAAACAAGCAAACCAGTTAGCGGGTTGTAGCGCGATGACGTCAAAGCGACTCTGTCGGCTGGTTGCGGGCATTGCCACCGTTGCGCGCAGTCGCGATTTTCAGAATCGAATTCCGCAATATGTATGCATCTGTCGAGTGAATCACTTCGCATGGTGCGTTTTAGCAGTCAGGTTGACGGCTTGGTTTGAAAAATGGGCGTGACTGAAGCGCTTTCTGTGCTCCTTTAAAGATCGCCAACGGGGATCTGCTTGTCGACGTTGCTGCAGGCGGCGAGAGAGTTCCTGGTAGTGAACCAGACAGTTATGCTGTGTGGGTTGTAAACGATCAAGGCAAAGTAAGTTCGGAGAAATATCTCTACTACCGCGCGTGGCAGCCTCCAACCATTCACGTTTTCATGACATACACGCATTTCCCGTCTAGGCAGCATTTCGTTCAGGAGTCAGTCGTCTGAATCCGGAAGGCGACAGCTGGATTGATGCAGTTGGTCCGCAAAACATGGACGTGATCCAAATATCAGTTGGACTAACTGGGTTGACATGGGCTGTCGCAGGAAACGGCAGTGCCCTCGTGCGGACTGGCGTGTCCAAAGACAACTACATGGGTAAGTCCCAGTTTTTTCGTGGTTCTCTCATGTCTTTGACACGCGGTAAAAGTATGAATAGTACAATAATGTGAAGTTCTGTGACTTTTTCATCCGAGGCACGGGTTGGACTGAAGTACCAGCGCCCCAAGTTGACCAGAAGCTTGCACAAGTTGCTGTCGGGCCCAGTTCAGTGTGGGCCATCAGCCGCTATGGCACAGTGAGCATTTTTGTGAGATCCCCATAGTATACGTTTCTGAAGCTCCTGTCTGTTATTGTAAAGGTATGGTTTCGGTATGGAATAGAAGGAGAAGATCTTGGTTGCCTGAAATCGATTACAGGATCAGGTTGGATTGAGGTAGCTACGAAGATGGTTGCCATCACCGTAGGACCTAACAACCAGGTAAGCTGTCGTAGTAGCTTTAGATAATTGCTGAAAGATATTCGTATGCTGAAATCCATGGTGTCTGCGACCGTTCAGTGTCATCAAGGGCAGTTAGATGGCTGAACAGCAAACTATGGAATCACAGCATATACATAGATGCACAGCTGTATAGTTCCAATGCTGTGCAAACATGGTACACAGCATCGTGTATACATAGCATGGCAACATATACTAGCATATGTTACAAGAATACACAAGCAGCCCAAAGAAAGGAAAGGCTAAGGTGCCTGAATACGCCATTAGATGGCTGAGTACTAAGATGCCCTCTGTTCTGTGTGGGGTACTAGCACCCTTACTGGCAGCCGAACCCCTGTCCCCAAAGCACTATAATACCACCCTTTGCAGAAGTGATGCACCTCATGTCGCCATTTTGGCGCTTTCGGTCACCACGCCTGAATGCTGTGTTCCGCTTCCACCAAGTTCACTTACTGCAATAGTGTAGTGTGTAGACAGCTTTGTCAGCCCGATGCCTCCTGTGCTTTGGAGTCAAAATGGCGGATATCGTAGCAGACGACGGGGTTGCCCTTACGCTACATAGAGGGATCTAATATTCACGTACCCTAAGATGGGCACAGCAGAAGCAACAGTAGCGTCGTGTATTCAGCATCGTCTCATTCGGGGTAGCTCTAAGGTCATGCTGAAGACTAGTGGTTCGAAAGGTACCACCGGCCGAATACATCTGGGGCTGAATACGTCGGCCAAAAAATCCCATCGTGTGTAGCATAGACGCAACGTCAGTGAACAATGCAGGAATCAGGAAGGGGGTCATTGAAACCACCGTAGGATGCGTCAACCTATCTATCTATCTCCCTCCCGAGGCCGCTGCCCCGGGGCGTCTGACCTGGGTGATCTGGGGGCTTAATCGCTGCGCGAGCGAAACGAACCGGCATAAGGAATCGTTAGCTTACCGAAACGCAGAATGATAACGAAGTTGCACGCATAACGAGGAAACGAGTCTGTGCCAGCGGGTCTAGAGGGCCCGTGATTTGCTCCTCGTGACGCGTGACGTAACTTCCTCGTTTTCGTTAAAAGTGGCGCAATCTTTGGCTTAGGCGAACTGCGTATCGTGATCGGTATTATACGAGAGGGTAACCCAGGTGAAAAGACGTTAACGTTGCATGCGCCCACAGAGAACAAGAAAATGGCGGAAGGTTTCTTTGCCTGGAAGATAACGGAAGCTGCGAACCGTGAACCATGCAGCCGTAACGGTCAAGATGGATTTCAGTTAGATGAAGTAGATTTTACGAAGAGCAGCCCACGTACTATACTGTTAGAAAATTTTATGCCTTTTAGGGTATAAACGGCTTGTCCCAGGTAAAGTAGTTTGTCCCGGTGTCTGAGGTAAAGTAATTTTATACCTCCCTGAAGGTATATTATTTGCACCTAATCGTATAAACATATATCCCCTTGAAAGCGTATTTTCAAACCCGGGGTCAAATCTGGAAAACTGGTATATTCGATTTATTTCAGCGCTTTATACAGGGTGTCCACGCTAAGTGTGAACAGATTTTTTAAAAATATATCAATCACTTTTTCCGAGATGAAATCAATTGCAATATAGCATATGCTGAATGGCACTCCTTAGGGGGGCATTAACAGACTCCTAAGGCAATGTCTTAATTAACTTTCAATGATTACATTTTTAATTATAAAAGCTACGAAGTTGCTCCAATGAGAACATCTGATCTCTTCGGTCACCAGATACCAAAACCGTTTTCAGAACAAAAATCCGTTCGGTAGATCGTCCGCAAAAAATTCGTGAAGGAACGCCATTTTTTTCTTTATTTGGTTTATTGCGCATCTTCAAAGAAGCGGCTTTCCTTTACCCCCAGTGTGAGAGAGTGAAAGAGCACAGTGCCACCTCATGCGTCGAAGATTAGCTTTAACTTGCGGAAACAAAACAAAAACACAAATCTACCGGGTGACTCAATCGCGACTGCCCTTGTCTTTGGCTGCACTTTCTGTTTTCTTTTCATCTTTTTCCAGGACGCAAGAGGCGATAGTGTGCTCTTTCATCCTCTCGTATTGGGGGCGAAGGAAAGACGCGTCTCTAGAGATGCGCAATGAATAAAATAAAGAAAAAATGGCGTTCCATCACGATTTTTTTGCGGACGATTTATCGAACGGATTTTTGTTCTGAAAACGGCTTTGGTATCTGGTGACCGAAGAGATCAGATGTTCTCATTGGTGCAACTTCGTAGCTTTTATAATTAAAAAGTTAATTATTGAAAGTTAATTAAGACATTGCCTTAGGAGTCTGTTAATGCCCCCCTAGGGAGCAACCTTCAGCATATGCTATATTGCAATTGATTTCATCTCGGAAAAAGTGATTGATATATTTTTTAAAAACCTGTTCACACTTAGCGTGGACACCCTGTATAAGAGTGGCACTTTCATGATCTAGCTCGTAACAAAATTAGAACAAAATAATATTGAGCGACAAGTGCTTTAATAACATCAGCTACCGCGAGAAGGAAAGAAATGCCTGGAGACGAACGCACACAAACGTGCCCACAAACTCAATTCACAATGTGCAATGTGTAAAACGTAGAGGGGAGCTCTTGCAGATTACTCGCTATACAATCAGATGGGGTTGTTGAAATGCATATAAAAATGTTCTAGTCCACGGAGTTTTATAATTCTTACATTTCTATATCCAGTATATGAGCTTCTTCCACTTCTCTGCAATATTTACCTTCCTAACTCCTTCACTAATTTTTAAAAACGAGTGGTCCCGATACGAAACTACACCCTAAAATACCGGTGGTTTGCATGCATCGGGCCATAACCTCGAATTGCTGGACAGTTGTTCGAGCACTGCGAGAACCACGCGACGACGGCATGTTTGCTGCCTTCCAAAGCATAGTCGAAAAACTGAAGAAGTGAAGTGACGGAAATGACGTTGACGCGCTCGAGCGCAGGCGTAGTCAGCTAATACCACGTGCACGGCCGTATCGACACCGACAGCTTAACGACATCGGTTCAAATCGTCGTTACGTTTGTTCTATTGGGTAGCCTCTTGCTTCGCTTGCCGTGTTAGGGACGGAGAAGAGGATGAGAAGGACCGCGCGCATCGCTCGGGTTCTGTACCTTCCCCCATTTCGGTATGCATATGCAGCCGAGTATGTTCGGTCGAAGTTGTGGTCAGAGATTACGCCACTGTCCCATTGACGAAGCGAGCACGAAATAACGATAACGATACACGATGCTTTATTGCAACTTCCAGATAACGAACACAATCAGGGGGAAGCCAAAAAGCAGCACGAGGCTGCTTGACAAGGGCATTACCCCTTTAATATAATCGTCGCGACGGCGTTCAGCGAATGAACAAAATCATCTATGTAGTGTGAAATATGGAACGCTATTTTAAAACTAACCTACCTAACTACCTAATCTTTAAACACAACCTTTAAAACTAGCACAACCATGACAAAATACTACAATGTGTGCAGTTCGGTATGTACAATACTGCATAATACTACACAATACAATATGCACAACACAATACAATATACACAATTGTGTATAAAATAACAAGAAATTGAACTCCTATCCCGAAATATCAAATTAAATAAACAACGATCTTAAAGAAGAAAAGGAGAGGTCATTGATATATACCTTCTGCGTATGAAAACTATTCAAACCGTAGGGAAGGGTATAAGACAGGGACTGATGGCCGTAGTTGGTCCTAAACCAGGGTATTGTCCATTTGTCACAGTGACGAGTACGTTGTGATAAGTGTCGTAACGCAAACAAGGATAACATATAATTATTATTTTGTCGTGTGGCAACTAGAAAAGACTTGAACATATGATAGTTGTACATACTGGTTATCTTCATTATCTTGAAAGTGGTAAACAAAGGCTGTGTGTGTGCATCGTAAGGTACATCGGCTATTATACGCACTGCCCGTGCCCCGTGAAACAATGCCCGATGGAACATGGAACAATGCCCCGTGAAAAATATGCCCCGTGAAACCCGTCTCGGGCTAGTTTTAACGGTCGCCGTTGTCGTGTTCGGCTGATATCGGCAGATAAACGATCGCCCCTGGCAACTGTGGGATATTGCGCAACACAGTGTAACACGCTCTCAACGCGTCAGTCGCGCACAGACTCCCGTAATGGAAACTATGCTCCTATGTACTCTGATGTAATATCAATTAAACAGTTGGAAAATACAACAAATGGCGACGAGGATGGGATCTCTCACACCGATGGGATCTCCGACATCGATGGACGACTGATCGCATGTGTCTTATGACGTAGAATCATCGATCTGCCAACTGTGAGTACAGGAATTTGCTACTAAAATGAGTGCACCCCTTGTCGGAAGACTTGATGCCTTTGATGAAAATGTCGAGAGCTGGACCTCGTACGTTGAACGTGTAGAGGAGTATTTTGTCCTCAACAATCTTCAAGAAGACAAGAAAGTGGCAGCGCTTATAACCAGCATGGGAGCGAAAACATATAACACTCTCCGCAAATTGACATGCCCAAAGAAGCCTTCGGAGTTAAAGTTCAACGAGATCAAAAAGTACCTCACGGACTATTTCTCTCCGACGCCGTTGGAAATGTCAGAGCGGCATCGTTTCTACAATCGTGTTCAAGGACAGTCCGAATCAGCAAGTGAGTTTTTGGCTGAGTTACGTAAACTCTCCGAACATTGCAATTTTGGCACATTCCTTGACGAAGCCCTTAGAGACAAATTTGTCTGTGGCCTGCGAAGCACCTCTGTTCAACAGCGCATGCTCACCATGAAGGATTTGACACTGACAAAGGCGCTTCAAGAAGCGGTGTCATGTGAGCTCGCAGCCAAAGGTGTGGAGGTGTGGTACATACCAAAAGAGAAAGCATAAACGGAGCCGCGTCTAGTGTTTCGAAAGTTCGAGACGAGGAAAAGAAGTGCTTCCGCTGCAACAAGAAGGGTCATGTTCCTTCGAAATGCCGATACCTCGACGCTGTATGCCTCCACTGCAACAAGAAGGGTCATATACGTCCCGCCTGCAGAAATCTTGCAGCAAACAAGTCGTCCACTGAAGCTAAAACGAAGCAAACAAAAAAGAAGGACACTACAAATGCTTCAAAGGCTGAAAATGTTGGAACCATTCGCCAGGATGTTGACTCAGAGCTACTTGCGCATGTCACTGGTGGTGGATGTGAGCCCATTTGGTTAAAACCAGAAATTGAGGGCCATGTAATTCCAATGGAAATGGACACAGGGTCAAAGTATACTATTGTACCCCAAGTTGTCTACTCGAAGCATTTCAGCCACATTCCACTGGAACCTACCTCCATGAAATTTCGAACTGTGACAAGTGAATGCTTCGTACCTGATGGCGTAGCCACAGTTCAAGTAAAATTTCGAGAGAAATGTTCAAGGCTCCAACTCTATGTTGCAAGAACCCCAGGACCAGCACTGTTTGGCCGAGAGTGGATTCAAGAATTCAAGTTGCTTGAAGAAACAAATGGAATCTTCAAGACGTCGACTGCGACGAAAGCTTCTCAAGAAGAAGTCAAAAATAAGCTGAACCAGATTCTAGAAACTCACAAGGTCGTATTTGAAGACTCCATCGGGAAGTTGAATGGAATCAAGGCAACCTTAAACCTGAAGGAAAATGTTCAGCCCAAGTTCCTTCGTGCTCGTCAAGTTCCATACGCACTCAAGGAAAAAGTCTTTGCCGAATTGGACCGGCTAGAATCGGAAGGTATTCTGACCAAAGTCAATGTCAGTGAATGGGCTACTCCCATAGTTCCTGTAGTAAAACCCAATGGGACAGTCAGGATATGTGGAGATTTCAAGAGCACCATCAATCAACACTTAGTCGTGGATCAGTATCCTCTACCACTGGTTGAGGACATTTTCGCGAAGTTATCTGGTGGTCAGAAATATACAAAAATTGACCTCCGGCAAGCATTCCTTCAAATGGAAGTGGATGAGAAGTCCAAGCATTTGCTAACTATCAATACAGAAAAGGGACTCTTCCGGTATAACAGGATGGTGTTTGGCATTGCTCCCGCACCTGCGATCTGGCAACGCACCATCGAACAAGTTCTACAGGGTGTTCCTATGACACATGCAACGCAAGACGACATATTAGTGAGTGGTACTACTGAAGAGGATCATCTAGAAAATCTTTCAAAAGTCCTCATACGCCTGGAATCGTTTGGACTAAAAGCAAACCTGCAGAAGTGCTCCTTCTTCCAGGACAGCATTGTGTACTGCGGATACAAGATCAGCAGCGAAGGTTTACACAAGACCCAAGACAAGATCCGTGCTGTACTTGAAGCTCCAGCACCGCAAAACGTCAGCCAGCTGCGTTCCTTTCTTGGGCTAATCAACTACTACGGAAAATTTATTCCGGACAGCGCAAATCTTTTGCGACCTTTGCACGCACTTTTGGAAAAATCTGCAAAGTGGAAATGGACAAAAGACTGCAAAGTAGCCTTCCAAAAAGCTAAAGAAATTATTGCGTCTGACACAGTCCTTGTCCACTACAATCCGCAGCTACCACTCCGTCTCGCTTGTGATGCCGGACCACATGGTCTCGGCGTAGTTCTTTCTCACGAAATGCCTGATGGGACGGAAAGGCCAATCGCATTTTCCTCGAGAACCCTCAAAACGGCAGAAAAGAACTACTCACAAATTGACAAAGAGGCCCTGGCCATTGTCTGGGGAGTACAGAAGTTCTACGCTTATTTATATGGCCGACATTTCAGACTTATAACGGACCATCAACCATTGACGCAGATCTTCTCGCCAATGAAGGGTATACCTGCAATGCAAGCAGCACGTCTCCAACGCTATGCTCTCTTTCTCTCCGGCATGGACTACGACATAGTGTATAAGAGGTCAGAAGACAACGGCAATGCTGACAGTTTGTCACGGTTACCTCTACCGGATGTTCCACCGGAGGGCCCAGATGAAGCTGAGCTTTACCATTTAAGCCAGTTTGAGCAACTTCCTGTTACTCATTCACAACTGCGAGACGCAACCCGACGAGATGTTATTCTGTCCAAAGTATACTGGAATGTCATGAATGGCTGGGACAGTTCTAACTCGGACGAAGATCTTGTGCCTTACATCCGACGCAAAGATGAACTATCTGTGCAACAAGGAGTTCTAACATGGGGCACTCGCACCGTCATTCCCGCGAAACTCGTACAGTCAATTCTTGACGAACTTCACCGTGGTCACATAGGAATCGTTAAAATGAAAGCTTTGGCACGATCCTACGTATGGTGGCCAAACATCGATCGTGACATCGAAGCTGTTGCAAAGAATTGCGGAGGTTGTCTGAAGAACCAAAATGAGCCACCTAAGGCTCCATATCATCCGTGGGAAATTCCTAACGGACCATGGAAACGAGTCTATTTGGACTTCGCCGGGCCATTCCAAGATAAAATGTTCCTGGTAGTTGTGGACGCCTTCTCCAAATGGCCTGAAGTAATCGTCATGAGCTCTACTGCTGCTTCTTACACTGTAGATGTCCTACGGACGATCTTTGCCAGAAACGGCATACCCGAACGTATCGTCACTGACAATGGACCACAGTTCACATCAAGCGTGTTCAGGGAGTTCATGAGGAACAATGGAATTCAACATTCCTTGACAGCACCATACCACCCAGCAACCAATGGACTTGCTGAGCGTTTTGTCCAGACACTCAAATCAAGCCTGAAATCTATGCAGGGGGAAGGGAGTATCCACGAGAATCTCGCAAAGTTCCTTATTGCATATCGCACTTGCCCCCACACAACTACTGGGGAAACTCCATCAAAACTCTTCCTGGGACGCGAAATTCGCACCCGCCTGTCACTTATCAGGACAAGTGTTCAAGACAGTATACGAGACAAGCAAGATAAATTGTTCGAGCGGAACCATGGAAGAGAACGTTACTTTGAACCGGGACAACATGTTTCTGTTCGTGACTACAGGGGAACCGATAAGTGGACCACTGGTCTTGTCCTCAGACGCCACGGACCATTGTCCTATGAAGTAAAGGTTGGTGACAAAGTCTGGCGCCGGCACATCGACCAGCTGAAACCGGGTGCCTGCGAACGTCAAAACGCTCGAGAAGAAAACCGCGGACCAACTTCAAATGACTCTGCTGTTCCAGAGCCCATGGTAGCGGATCGACCACACCAACCAGAAGCAGAAGATACTCCTCCGAGCGAGTTGCACACGACTCCTGAGAATGTGCACACTCCGAATACAGCAGTCCCTGATCTAGGAAATGGGAATGCACAAGTCGCAAAGACGCCCCGTCCCCAACGAAAAAGAAGACCTCCGGAAAGGCTGATTGTGGGACTGGACTAAAGAATTTGGCGGGGAGGAGATGTCGTGTTCGGCTGATATCGGCAGATAAACGATCGCCCCTGGCAACTGTGGGATATTGCGCAACACAGTGTAACACGCTCTCAACGCGTCAGTCGCGCACAGACTCCCGTAATGGAAACTATGCTCCTATGTACTC
This sequence comes from Ornithodoros turicata, assembly GCF_037126465.1. Lineage (NCBI taxonomy): Eukaryota > Metazoa > Arthropoda > Arachnida > Ixodida > Argasidae > Ornithodoros > Ornithodoros turicata. The sequence goes on from NC_088204.1 coordinate 75,060,947, forward strand.
TGATGTAATATCAATTAAACAGTTGGAAAATACAACAGCCGTTGCTCTCGTTAGCTCGTGAGGTGGACTCGCGATGAAGCCCCCTTGTCTCAATAGAGCTGGTTCCGAGCCCGTAAAGGACACAAATGCACACACGCAAGTGTGTGTGTGCGTGTCCTTTTCGTCCTCATGGTAAAGTTTCCATTGTGTTGCTACCCCCGGCCGCCTGAGGTTGTCTGTGGATTTTCCGGACAGATATCACCACAGTTCCCCCGAAGTCGGTCCAGGTCTCATACAATTTCTCCTATCTCCTTCCGGATGTTACTGTCCCATCCGTCCAATTCTGCACGCCACTCATGGGCACAGTTGCTTCTCGGCGCTGAGACGGAACGAAAAAAAACCCCCCCCCCGTTTTTTATAAAGTCCGAATGACACGTTTTTTGAAACACCCTGTATACAGAGTGTTTCAAAATACGTGTCATTCAGACTTTATAAAAAAAAAAAAAAAACGTGCGACGGAAAAATACGGGGTAAACGGCACTTTTGTGGCAACTGCATTTGTCATCTTGCAAAAATATTTTCATTTGATTTTAAATTAAAAGAAATTGAATTTCTTTAATTGAACTTCAAAATTTCCCAAGTCAACCTGACGTTTTTTTTACAGAATTAGAGAGCCTGTAGCGAACTTAGTCAGATCCACCAAGAAATCCGCTCGATATTGAAAGGGAACTGCCCAAAAAAAGTCCCGAAGTTGAGGCTTCAGAGTTTAGGGTATTCAACAGCGCACCAAATCAGTCGCAAAGATGCGCGGAGGGCAGGACATGCTCCTGGTCCCATGAAGCTAGAACAGTTTATCGCCGGACCGGCGTGCAGCACAAGACGCGCCGATAACAAGGCGGGGGACATTCCACCATACGTTGATAAGCGGCAAACAAAAATGATTCCGCCTCTTTTTTCCCGCCCTGTTTTTTTTCGACCTTCTATCTTTCATGGGGGCAGGAGCATGTCATCCTCTCCACGAACCTTTGCGTCTCATTTGGTGCGCCGTTGAATACCCGAAACTTTGAAGCCTCAATTTCGGGACTTTTTTGGGGCATTTCCATTTGCAATATCGATCGGATTTCTTGGTGGATCTGACTAAGTTAGCTAGGGGCCCGATAATTCTGTAGAAAAAACGTTAGGTTGACTTGGGAAATTTTGGAGTTCAATTAAAGAAATTTAATTTATTTTAATTCAAATCAAATTAAAATATTTTTGCAAGATGGCAGATTCAGTTCCCGCACAAGTGCCATTTACCGCGTATTTTTTCGTCGCCCCGTTTTTTTTGCAAAGTCCGAATGACACGTTTCTTGAAACACCCTGTATACCGGGTGTCTCGGTTAAATCCCCGGGCTAAATAATTCGCGAACGGGTGCACCAATCGACGAACTTTCTTTTTTACAAGTATCTGTCCGATACCACCTACAGGCTGCGCACCGTGTGAATGAGTGGGAGGCGCTCTTTATTTAAATAAAAGTTCGAAGGAGTTTCGTAAAAGAAAAAAAAAAAAACTTCTAAAGCATGGCGCTGCCGGCATTAAAATGGGTACTACCCCTTTTCTGACATTCAGTGGACACCTTTTAAAGAAAAATCTGCTACCGAAGCGGGTCATTTGTTGTTGTAGTTAATTGGTTTCGGTTTACATATTTTGTCGCAGCTGGTCGCTGTGAAGCGCAAAAGGACGTAATTCATTGGTGTATAATCCATTCGTGTAAGGACATAATTCGTTGGTGGATAAGGGAGTGGAAGAGCGTCCTTTTGCGCTTCACAAAAATATGTAATGATGAGAGATAGATGGCTTTGTACGTATTTGTCCTTTCTATATGTGCTCCAGTCTTAGAACATCAATTGTCTCATGTAAAAATATGTAAACCAAAACCAATTAATTACTGCAACAAATGACCCGCTCCGGTGGCAGATGTTTCTCTAAAAGGTGTCCACTGAAGGTCACAAAGGGTCGTACCCATTTTAATGCCGAGAGCGCTCCGCTTTAGAAGTTGTTTTTTATAGAAGTTGTAAATAATGAGCGCCTCCCACCCATTCACACGGTGCGCAGCTTGTAGGTGGTATCGGACAGACACTTGTAAAAGGGAAGTTCGCTGATTGGTGCACCCGTTCCCGAATTATTGAGCACAGGGATTTAGCTGAGACACCCTGTATATTGTCGTTTCAAATATACATATTCGTGAGGAACAAAATAACAAAAAGAGAGATTCTGCAGAGAGAGAGAGAGAGAGAGAGAGAGATTCTGCAATATTTCTTGCTGTAGGATTGGAAGACTCCTTCTGAGATTTCACGGGAGTTTTACGCTACTTGAGGGCTGCTCTCCGCCATGGCTTGCGTAGTTCACACGAGTCATCAGCTAACGTCGTTGTAATGTGTGGTGGACGACAAGGTTGGTTCGGTTTCGAAATGCAAATGATATTTTTCGGGGAAGGGACGCTTGAAACAAAAAAGTCGGTTGAACACCGCTCTTTCCCTTTCACTCGTACCACCGAATATTTGTATACTTGTTGTCAAGAAAGCCGAAATTTATAATCCCGGGGTTTCGGGAAATGAAGTTATACTGAAATCCGGGATTTTGGGATCTCGGGCTTCGTACCCTAGTCACAACTAGGGTTGCCACCAGGCCGGCCGGTCATTTGCTTGCTGCCGGTAGGAAGGTGATACCGGCAGCCTTTTGCCGGTATTTGTGGCTCAACACCTTTCATAGGGGTTTTAACGGGGCTTTGCTTTCAACGTTCCACTACAGCTTGAATAAATCTGGAGCACAGACCCAACTCCGTAGTCGACAGTCGTTTTCTTAGTTATTCATTATTAGTATCATTGTTGTCTTGAGCGAGTACGCTCGTTCTTTCTTTCTCTCTCTCTGTATACTCTCACCGCTCACCCACTTTCCCTTCCCCGCGAATATTTCCTCCTTTCTCTCTATTCCACCTCCTCTCCCTCAGCCGGTATTTGGCACTCCGAAAGGTGGCAACCCTAGTCACAACTAAAATATTTGCTATGAAAACATACGTACAATGAAGGGTTCTTTTCTTTCGTGTTAGCGCCGCGAAGCACCTGTGGCCATGGGCGGCGTAAAGACGTGGACACATGGAGAGAGGAATGTAGGGAGGAGACAGGGAGATTCCTAAATTCGTAGACTCGAACAGGCTTCAGGCTCTGCCCGACAGGCAGAACAGGGCTTGATATCAAGTCACATTGTTAAAGAGAAGGAATGAGAACGGAACGGGGTCGTCACCGAGGCACATCGTGTCATGCTATGGGCCTGGCACCATATGTACCCGTGTTCAGCTTAAGAACGGCACGAAAGCCTGTCTCCCTCAACAAAGTTACTCCGCTGAATAAATTTTACTGCAGCGCCACCAGGTGCCGCTTACAGGGCCCCAATAGTATTGGAGTCGTCGCACTACTTCTCGCGAGATGGAGTGATGCAGCTAGCTGTTGCAGCCAATAGGAAGAATTAAGCGTAGAAACAGCAGGCATACTGTATTCATGAGAGAACTGATGTTCTGAGGCTGGAACAACGTAGAAGGGACAAATAGAAGCAAAGCCCAAATTGAGGCTTTGTTTGTATTTGTCCCTTTGTGGGCTTCGGTAGAAAAAACGGTGGTGGCGGTAATCCCGACATTGTAGACGGTGAACGGAGAACGTGGAGGAGAATTGAAGCCGAAAGTCAGTATTCAGGAGAAGTTTTCCAATCGTCGCCAAATTAGGTAGCCTGTGGTATCGTTGGAAGTACGCATCCACCACCCGTTCCTCATTCCACACTTTTCTCTTCCCTGCCCCATGACGATGAGGCTGTCCCAAAACTCACGTGCACATTATATCACACCCTTCTATGTTGTTCCAGCCTCAGAACATCAGTTCTCTCATGTTCAGCATTTGCCGCTTCCGTCGATCAAGTCGTATGAATGTGTGTGTATGAGTGAGCAAAAATGTAAGAGGGAAAGGGAGGATGAGTGAGAGAGAGTGGCTGGTTTGTCCCTTCAGATGACGCACCCCGAAAGTCGCTGGGGAGGCTTAGCTCAATTTGTAGAGCCCTGGACCGGTAATCCAGAGGATGTGGGTTCGAGTCCTACAGCTGGCTAACCTTCTCAGTGACTTTCATCTTTCATCATACTGTGTTCGCTCTCTCCACTGTGTTGCGTGACAGGTGTGGGGTATAAGGCGATCTGACCATCGCATCTGTCTGCGAACCGGCGTAACTCGTGAAGAGCTAAGCGGACGAGGATGGAAGGAGTTAACCGTGACAACCGGAAAGCCTCAGAGCACGACCAGCAGCTTGCAGGAGCAGCAATCTGATCCAGATTCGGGTTTCTTTTTCGTCGTTGGAAGGTCACCACAGGTAACAACATTTCAGGGAACTTAAGTATCACACACCATTCATCGGAATATGTAAGTACAAAAATATTGACAGTTCGTCCGTTTGTGTGTTTCTGCCTCAGAACGTCTACCGACGGCGGGGTGCAGACTAAAACAGCGAGAATGGAAATTGACAATTCAAATTATTCTAATTTCATATTAATCGCCTTCATGTGGTGTTGGCGTCAAGCACATGCTGGTTTCCGTCCATGCCTGAGCATGTGCATGTCGAAATATTGAACACAGGGGGAAAGCCATTGTATAAAGACACGAAAACTATCAAATTTTCAAAGGATCTGCACACACGCCACGTATCGAAACAAAAACGATAATACAAGAAGGGGACGGCTGCGTGAGCAAATCAACAGCGCTTCTCACAGATAAGCAACTTGGCCTTATCATCTCAAAAACCTGGTATGGATAACACTGCCATTGGATAATCGGATGATACATGTTTGTGCCTATGAAGATCTTTCACATTTATTGTAATAAACCTGGTTGAAAGTGTAGCGTGCCTTCTGTGTCCGTCCTTGTTCCTGTTTCGCTGCATGGAGGGATCATGTACCAACCTGTCCATCTACACTCTGAGAAAAAAGGGAGTCAAAAACACTCCTTTGTCGGGGCAAAAAGCTGTAACTCCCAGGTGCAAAATTTTAGGCTTCTGAGGAGTTACCTTAACTCCAGGACAAGAGGGAGTAAGGTTAAAAACCCACAGCGGAGTTCCGTTAACCCCCTGTTGCGGAGTATATTAAGCACCTCTGAGGGAGTTGAGCTAAACCCTGTCACAGAGTATAATAAACACCCCCCATGGTGTAGGGTTCAACCTGTGACAGAGTATACTGAACACCTCTGACAGAGTTGGGTTAATCCATATGCTGGAGTATGATGGACCCCTCCAATGGTGTTGGGTTAACCCTTGTCACAGAGTATATTAAACACCTCTGATGGACTCAGGTTAAACCATGTGATGGAGTACACTAAACACCTTCAATGGAGTTAGGCTAACTCCCATGGAAGAGCATACTAAAAGCCTGTGAGGGAGCTTATCAAACACTTGTGGGGGAGTATATGAAATGCCAGTGAGGGAGTATAGTAAGCTCTGATGATGGAGTTATGTTAACCCCGATAGTGGAGTCCAACTAACCCCCAATAGACGATATGCATAAATCCCAGGCGCCAGTGCGATGCAGTGTCTTGGGAGCCTGTTCATTCCCTGGCGCTTCCTTCTCCTTCCTGATGGCATCAGGTTCGGAATGAGGGAGAGAAGGATGGTGCCAAAGGAACGAACAGGCTCACAAGATGTACCGCATTGCACTGGCATCTGGGATTTATGCATATCGTCTATTACAGGGTGAAAATAAACCTCTAATGACGACTAGCTTCCTCAAATTCTTCCAGGACGCACAGCATGACCCTACAGTGCACTCAAAAGCACCACCGCAGTCTTTAATTTTGAAAGAACGTTCCCAAGCAGCACAAAGGACCGGGGCGAAGCCGGTCCAGCATCGGGAAAGAATCCTACAAAGTCGGGGGCATGCCACCAGCCGATACCGGTCCTTCCTCCAGTTTGCAACACCGGGATGATTAAGGACCGACATCGGCAGCAAGTATTCGGTCCCAGCAGGTCCCCGGCGGATCCACGATAATGCTGGCAGGGGCTCCCCCCATGCATATTTACCCCCCCCATGCATATTTTGGCATTAATATGCTTATTTTTAATAATTACAATAATTTTGAGTGTAAACAGTGTGTGTAGAGCCCAACATTTTATTTTCGGAGAGGAAATAGACTGACACAACACTTGGAGCACCTCAATAGACTAAACGACGAGTGGTGTACACTAAGCAGTCTGCCTGCATCATCCAATGCATGCCAATTGTGTCTGAAATGAAAAACAAAAAAAGAGGGGTATACAGAAATATGCAGCATGTCCGCATAACTACTGTCATTGCCAATGTAGCCTGAAAAGAAAAGGGTGGAAATGGTCTACCGTAATATCCAGCCTGCCTGCGTAACCACTGGCCCTTCAATGGTGTCTCAAAAGGGGGGGGGAACGTACACAGTAAGAGGTGGTCTCTGAAAGGAAACAAAAAAGGTATGCAGTAGTAGGCAGTCTGCCTAACCACTTGCACTTCGGCAATGGCCCTGGAAGAAATGAACGGCTTGTAGCATTAATATTAGACGTAACGGTAAAATTGCTGCATGGTGGGAAATGGTATACAGTAATATGCAGCCTGCCTGCGTAACCACTCGCACGTCAACAGTGTCTCAAAAGAAAGAAAAAGTATACAGCAAGAGGCGGTCTGCCTGTCCAAGTGGTGGTGCCTCAAAGAAAACGAAGTTATGCAGTAATAGGCAGTCTGCCTATCTGCTCACGCTTCAGTACTGCCCAGACACAAAAATGAATGGCATGTAACATTAGACGTAACGAAACAATTGCTGCACTTCAGCACAAAATAGTATGTGCACGGTACGTGGAATGAGCTTTATCAAAAATGGTAAAATGCACAGCGTAGGGATTACGAAACTCAAGAGTTACCAAGAGAAAATTTAAATTATGAAAAAATGACAAAGCCAACGACTGGGAGAAATGCAAGTCCAGGAAAGAGAAAATAGTTCACATCCAGCGCCTTTGGTGCAAATGACTAGCAATTACTACAACGAAAACTGTAAAAAATGACAGCTGACCGGGACTAGAGCTGACAGTCAATGGTGTGCGCATATTCAGCGTTCCTTCACAAAAACGTCAATAAGCAAAAAAAAAAACATGGTCAAGGAGAAGCATCCCTATTGAAAAAAAAAGCGACATCAGGTCTGATGTTAACATCACAGCTGCTCTGATGATGTTAACATCAGAGCTGCGCTGGCTGATGCTCACATCAGAGCTGTCTTGATGCTGATGTTGACATGAGAGCTGCATTGATGCTGGTTATGGCAATCTTGAAAATGCTGCAGTCTTGGTTTACTGAAATGTTCTGCAAAGAAAGCCCCTCATGCCTGCGGTATATGAGTACCGACAAGAACCCTCACGAAACAGGAGATAGCAGCAACGAATCACTTCACCAGAACAATTCACCACTCCGGAGTACGTACCTTTTAACGCATATCCATTTATCATCAACATACCTAAGCGTTGAACTCACGGGGGCACAAAAACTGGTAATGATCGAACGGTGAACAACAGCGCAAAAGAGCACACCTAGGTCCTCATTTCCGGTCCAACTTGTCCTTCTTCCGAAAAAGCACTTCTAAGCGTTGTCATGGCCAGCAAGAGTCCCCACTGCATTTGAACACGGTGCTTGAGTTTCTCTTGCTGAAGGCCGCTGCGTCATACACGCTGAACCTGCAAGAAATATCGTTCCAGAAAATACGATGGCAGGACACCTATATGTAGAGCAGTGTAGAGACATATGACATACCGTCTGCACAAAGTACACAGTCGACTTCACTTGGCGTTCTATCTCCCTGTCGTTGCGCAGATCCCTGCAAATAGAGTAAAACGAACAATGAGAATGCATGGCGCAGTCGAACATATTACTTCAGAGTTATATTAATTACACACCTGAAACGGCAATAATCCTGAAGGCGAAGAACGATTTGGCTTCACATGCAAGGTAGCGTCTTCACTCTTTGACATGTCAAACGAGACCGACTGGTTTGCTCGCGGTTAGAAGAAACGCTTCCACTTACAGACAGTTGCAATATCAGACGGGTTGCAAGAACGACAGCACCAGGTGAGAACAACAATACAAAGCCTCTAAAACGCTTTAGACTTGCTGGAACGCTCGCAATTACGCGAACTACACGCGGCGACGAGAAACGACCGTTACAGCAGCCAAAGCGAAGCCAACAAGAACAGCGCATGCGCGACAGGCAGCGCGCAGCGCTGGCTGGTGGCATGGAAGACAAGCGACGACGCGCGAGCGAGCGCGGGTGAGCCTGTGTTGAAATGGGCATGGAGCCAACATCTCCGCGCAATGGCTTGGCGGACGAAATATGACGACGGGTAGAATCGTACTACCTCTTGAGATTGTGGCCGTTCCAGGATCTTTCAGAAATGCTGCTGTTTTCATAAGAATCCCTGAATGTTGTGTTTGAAGCAAAATTGCAACATGAGATTGGCCAAAGCTAAGGTATTAGTTAGTTATGATTGTGAACAGATCGGCAGTGCAACCTGACAGTGAGAGATCAATAGAATCAAAAACAACAAAACACTCACTGTTTTGCCGACCCTTTCTCTAGTGTTCTTTCTTTCTTTCTTTTTTTTTGTTTGTTATAATGAAGGAAAGCAAGGTTAAATGCTACATTTTTCTTGACTGTGTGCGATGGTGTACATCGCAGGTTCCTCATGTGCCATGAATCTACTTAAAAGCTGCTGATGGTGGCAGGGATTCACATTTATAACAGTGACCAGAATGCGGCAGGAGTACTTTTGAGGCACTCTGGCCACGTTGACCACAAAACGGCGTTCCATACTCCCTCCGAACCAAACTTTGCAAAACTTGTTGCTCAGAAACATTAAGAACACACACGCCGGCCATTTGCACCCAGCAATGACAACCAAAACAAAGATGATGGCGATGGCAGTCGCGGTAGCCCAAATGCAGGGAGCTCCAGCGTAGTCTTTGCGGGTTTCGGTGCAGCGGTTTTCGTCCGATCAGTTCGACTTGCTAAAGCTCTCTTCGTTTCGTTTCACGTGAGTTTTTCGATTCGGGAGATTCGGTCGTTTCGTTCGGGCGTGGCCGACTCTTCCCGAGTATCTTGTACTTGCGTGCTTTGCAGTGAGGCTCCATTAATACTTCTGTTCAGGGTGCTGCGTGTGCATGTTTTCCGTCATACAACACAACACAACACAACACATGAAGTGAACTGCAGCCCAATGTTTGAAAGAGTTACCTCATACCAGACAGCCAAATTCCTTCCTGAAGGGATGCTTCACTGTCTCGTACAGCTTGGGACAAAAGTTTCTGAAACACGGGTGTTTTGTATTTCACTTCTCTACGCCTCCCCTGCGGCCTAAGGGGAACACTTGTTGAACAGAATCCCCAAGGATTCTGCTCAACAAGCATTTCCCAAAGGTGGCTGGGAAAAGTCCAATACAGAAAACCCGTGTTTCAGAAACTTTGTCTCGAGCTGTACCATCCGATCACGTGTTACCGAATCTGCATAAACATCGGGAGACGAGCGGGAAGAAATACTTAGCCAGTACACCACAGCAGATCGGGACGTTAACGGGGATCCATCGGGAAAGAATCCTGGCCGGGACGCAAACGGGAATCTATCGGGAAAGAATTCTGACCGGGACACGAACGGGGATCTATCGGGAAATAATTTTATGTAGTTTCCCTCTCCCTCAATTCTTCCCCCTCACATAGTCGGGAAGCAGTCGGGCTCGTGACGGCGATATCGGCCACCTCGAACCCATCATCCCCGTTACGTTCCCAGCCGAATCCCAGTCCTTTGTGCTGCTTGGGTTTATTTAGTAGCCTCACCGTGAGGAAAATATCACAAGACAGCAGATACAGGTCTCAAACTCACTCGTATGGTATACATATCAAATGACCTACTTTCCTTCCACTTGGTTCATGCATGCTACAGATGCACAGAACAGACAAGAGGTCACATTTTGGGAAAATTGTTTGAAGTACGAGACAAACACGAAATGCTGCTATTATGTTGAGCCAAGGAATTTTCTTTTCGTCTACTCTCCTTTGCACACTTCCCATTTGAATTTTTTCAATTTGAACCCTGTCCCAGGGAAAGTAATAAGCTTCACATTGAACAGCCAGAGCAGAGGTACTTGCAGTAAGTCAAACCTGGTTCGCGCCATTCTCGTCCATTCTCAGGATTGGCGGCAACCCGAATTCTGGGAACGGGGACAAAATCTCGTCGGCGTAATATCGAAACCTTTATGTCATATGCAAGACAGCGACACAGTAATCGTGAAACAGGTTGCGCACCTTGCTAAAAGGCACTGCACTGAAAATCACGACAGAGCACAGTTTCGGTTTCTTTCTCATAGGCTACCATGTATAATTTTTTATTCGCCAGGGGAACAACAGAGATTAGAGGTAGGTGTGTGCTCCGTATTTTATTAAGTAAGTTACACGTCGAGGTAACCGAATCTGCTTGCGCACTTGCAAAAATTCTAACCGCTTTTCGCGAAAACGCGTTGTTAAGGAGCATTGCAGGGGAAGCACGCTTCCAGGCGAAATTGGCCGCCGATCCTGCTCGTTTATTATACTCTCATGACGGAGTACAGAAAGGGTCGAAGGAGTTACGATAACAGCAAGACGGAGTAACCGCGAGCGTGGGACTTTTCAATGGAGTTATCTTGACCCGGTGGGAGTAAAATAAACTTTTACTCCTGCTTAACTCCAGCTTGACTCCCTTTTTTCTCAGAGTGTACTAACGAGTTTAATTACTCAATTTGCGTTTAATTGTCGTTAATTACCTTTAATTAACTCTGGTAAGCTGCTGTTGCCTTCGGTAATCTTCAATTTTATTTAATCTTTCTCTTAATTACATATACGAGGGGTGTACAATGAACTTACAGGCGAGAAATTAGTTTTATTTTCCAACGTAATCTCCAGCAGCACTAATGCACTTGTCCCAGCGTTTCACGAGGGCTTGAATGCCAGCAGCGTAGAAATCCTTACCGGCGCGTAGCCGCCATGATCGGACCGCATTCTTGACCTCGTCGTCGCAGCTGATGTTGCGGCGTCCAAGGAACGCCTTCAGTGGCCCGAAGAGATGGAAATCGCTTGGGGAGAGGTCTGGACTGTAAGGGGGATGTGGCAGCAACTCCCAGCCAACTTCCTGTAAGGTACGTGTCGTGAGATGCGCGGTATGCGGGCGTGCATTGTCCTGTAGGAGGAGGACTCCTCTGGTGATGTGGCCCGGCCGCTTTTGCTTCAGCGCCTTATGCACATACCTGAGAACCTGGCAGTAATATGCACCAGTGATCGTGGTACCACTGGGCAGAAAATCAACATGAACAATTCTGGCCTTGTCCCAGAAAACCGTGGCCATGACCTTACCCGCAGATGGGGTGCTTCGGAACTTCTTGGGAGCTGGTGAGCCCGGATGCTTTCACTGTTTTGATGCGTGTTTAGACTCAGGAGTGAAATGGTTCACCCACGTTTCATCGCACGTGATGATCCGATCAAGGAACGGCTGTCCTTCGGTGTCGAAACGGTACCTTAGCTCTTGGGAGATATCCAGTCTTCTCTGTCGGATAAACACGGAGAACTGCCTCGGGGCACAACGGGCACTAACTTTCCAAAACTGGAGGTGTTCATGAACGATAGTGTTCAACGTTCCCACAGAAAGGTCCGTCTTTGCAGTCAGTTCGAGACATGTTATCCGTCAGTCCTTGAGGATCAGGTGCTCCACAAGTTGGATGTTCTGAGGAACTCTGACACGGAGCTGTTAGCCGCCCCGGCCTGATCGTCCTGCACTGATGTACGGCGGTCTCGGAACCGTTTGCACCACTCAAACGCTCTGCTGGGGCTAAGTGTATCGTGGCCATACTGAGCCTCAAGCATTCTGTGAATTTCAGATGACTTTACGCCTTCATTAGCGAGAAACTCCATGGGAATTCGCTGTTCGATGTGCGCGCTCACGTCGTTGTCGGCCTTCTTGTCCAGCACGTGTCTTCTGCTTTGCAGAAACTTTGGACCACCACGTGGTCAACGTGGAGGCCTGTCACGTGTGAAAATGACGAAAAAGAAGTAGAGCGAGCCACTTTGTACACATACGAGACAAAAAGTCCCGGTTTGACTTGAACACCCCTCGTATATCTTACATTCATTACCTTTAAACTCAACTTTCTTGTTTTATTTGCCTTAAATTACTCTTACCTCTTACTCTTAATTACCTTCAACTACTTCAATTTCAAATGATTTACCTCCATTTACATTTACCCTCTTATATCCCTTTTACACGTCCACTTATACCTCTGCCTCGGTGGGGCTTCACCATCTCATACACAGACACGCACGCACACACACACACACATACACAAACATACATACAGCTTTTTCCATTTTGACACTCCTAATGCTAACGGATTAGCAACTGTCCCGAGGCTGAAACACATGAACAGGCGAACACAACACAAGGCTAAAGGTGCCCAAGTACATGGACAATTGAAAGATGACATTGGCAGTAGTCGAACAAGCCAGACAGCGGTAGGATATGAACCACACATCTTTCGATTGCCACATACACGCACGCACGCACGCACGCACGCAAAAAAAAAACAAAAAACAAAAAACAACACACACTATGAGGCAGCGGCATCTGGAGAACGCGATGGAAAGTAATTGTTCTGATACTGAACACAAGCTTCAACGTGCATAAGATCATGAACATTTAAGGATGGCAGTCGTCGTTATTTTCGTCGTTTATGTGTTTCAGCCTCAGAACAGTTACTTTCCACCGTGTTCATCAGATGCCGCTGCCTCGTAATATGTTGTACCCACTGATCTCTATGTATAAAGGCTGGATCCCGCTTGGGAGAGGGGCTCGTGGGGGAGAGGCGTGCCTTCGGGCCGCCATGTTGGGAGGCCCTAAAGCGAAGTGTGCGCCCATAGAAAACAATGGGAGGCAACAGAGATTGTGAGTATTTATTGCGCTGCTAGCATTGATCGTTGTTTGTCATCACACAATTTTGTAAGGTAGCAGTATACTGATGTATCCTAACAGTGTTTCACAGGTGTCCTGCCGTTCGATTCGTAATTACGTTATGTTTTGCATTCCGAAACTAGACCGTCACTGCAGTGCAGCGCTGAGGATTGTACAACAGCACGTTTCCCAGCCAATATTTCAATAAGAGACGACTTGAGGTTAACAACAACCTTGTATATAATATCCCGTACTGCGTTCTGGACAAAAATTGTTCCATAAAGAACGGTCCGGGAAAAGATATACTCGCATGGCAGAAAGAGATCGTTCTGTAGAATCACAGCCGTTGTTTTAGCCGTGTATGCGTTTAGTATGATTTATATCAAGCATCGCCTTAGAAAGAATCTTTTAGTAAACGACAGCGGTGCTTTGCCTCGCAAATATGGACACACCGAAGCAGCCCAAATAATTACTTCACGCAATTAGATCACACTCGTTAGGACAGTTAATCGGAAGCTTAATCAACTAAGTTACTTAGAAAGTGGTAACACCTCCTTGAGACACAGGACTTATCTCTTTTTGAAGTACAGCCCTTCTATGTTTGTTTGCTTCTTCCTTTATTTGTTCTGATTATTTGCAGGCGCGGTTGTGCCAAACTGAATGTCCTTCTCCAGCACTCACATGCTTTTGTTGAATACAACTGCAGCGTGAGAAACGCTGCTTGGGGACGGGGTCCTGCTATCCAGTGCTGACTTTGTCATGCTTGTTATGTGGAGCATGTTCCAAAAGATGCAGCTTCACGCATGGTCTTCAAATTGCAACAGGACTATTTGGAGGTTGAAACAGTTGTGATTTTGTCATTTTGGCCCTCGTGTACCCAGTCTGTGAAACGCAAACAAAAAAGTCTAACACGATATGCTTTTGTAATGAAGATCACTGATGATGAGTAAAGAGAATATATGAGTTCAGGTTTATTCAATATTTTATATCATTCATTATATTATTCAACATTTTATGTCAAGTTTATACAACATCAAGTTTATTCAAGTTCAAGATTTATTTCTTGCACTTATGCGTTTCAGGATACAATGAACGTGCAGGGAGGTCACAAAAGACTACATTTATTGTTTTGTGCCCTTGCTACAATGGCAATATATATGTTAGGAATGACAATGGTCAGGTACGCTCTCTAAATTTGTAGCACTCAATTTTAGGTTGGAATGAGCAATGAATAGCAACTTCCCCACTGATATTTTCTCATATATGCTAAATACTAAATTTAATGTGATCGAATATGTGATAATATAATAATAATATATAAGAATATAATATGTGATAAATGAATGTGATCAACAGTAGATGTAAACAACATGAGTAGCCAGAGAAGTGCATTCTCAATAAATAATTGTCTTCTTATAGCGTATGTGTGCATGCCTATTAACTGAAACAATTATCACAGTTCCCTGACAAGTTTTAATTTCTGAGAGTGTACTGTAGAAGCTGCTTAGATCTACAACAGTTCATACAAGGTATTATATACTGTGAATGCCTTTAAAAATCCCATGTGACACATATCCCTTTACTTTCTGGAGGTGCTGCGGTAGTCAAAGTTTGCGGGCATTACGCAGGTTCTGCACCCATTTCTTGAGTATGTTGAGGCAGCTGTGAAGTAACCTGCATTGATGATGATTATTCCAACTTTTATGGTGCATCGACAACAAAGGAAATAATACATCAGAACATTGGTTTAGGTGCAACCAGTTAAAAATGAATATGTTGTTTAATAAATGCATTGGACAAATGTTAAAACATCAGTTTAAAACATGGTTTACAATCCCTGTATCTTCTAATAACTAAAAAGATTAAAAACTATTCTAAAAAGAATATGGGGAACTCTTCTAAAAAGAATTATAATCTCTAATTATTATATTGCTGGGTGAACGAGCCTAAAGTGTAAGGTGTGTTTCTGATGTGAACATGTAAGAAAATATGCAAAACTGAGAGAGGCTAACCACAGTGCGTGCACTGAGGTTGTTCCTTCCTGTAAAGTAGAAACCAGTGGATGAGGAACGTGATACTTACCTGTACACCCAGCCGTATCACACTGCACAGATTATTCACTGGGCAGCCCTCATGACGAAACCTGTATTGAGAGACCACTTTTGCCTTAAAACTGCTACAAATAGCGCGACACGCTACAAATTATTACTATCGTAACAAGCTGACGATACAGCTCAGACACAAAGGCGTTATTCAAGTCGCGCCACACCACCGTTACGTAGGATTCACAAATCAAACTTTGTCACAAATAAAAAAAAAAAGTCACAAAAAATAATCTTTGTCACAAATCAAACCAAGGCACAAAACAATACCAATACATGAAAAAAATGTGACAATCGTGGTCTTATTATGACGTAATACCGAACTTGTGCGCGAAGGTAATTCAAAGAAATGACTGTGGCACTTGCTTCCGCAGAGAACACCGTGTACCATGCTAGCAACGCATGCAAAAAAGCGCTCGAGTGCTCGCACATATATTGATGACAACACTACCTGTGTAGTATAACATGTTCTTTCAAGCATATTATGCACTCAAACTGTATTTGCCGCCGGGTAAAATGCAAGTGTGCTCGATTGAACGTCGGAAGAGCGATCAAGCAACCTGCATCCAGTGCTCGTTTTGGGCAAAAAAAAAAAACACTTCATAATGGTCAAATAAATGTACAGAATGGACGCCTATTTATTCCTTGATGAAGAGTGACTCACCTGTATAAGTTTAGGCCCTGTAACCTTGCCAGTACGGTTGGTACGACCGTAATTGCAAGAAGTTGCCATGATCGCTGCGGCGGCTGTTGTGGGCACCGTAAGATGGCGGTCGGTTTCTTCACGCTCGCGCTCCCTATCCGCGATCCAGCCTTTTACAATCGAGATCAGTGGTTGTACCTGTGTGTGTGTGTGAGACGAAGAAGAAATGTTGGACGGAATGTGATGAGAGTGAGTGGGTGTCCCGTTAGTTACATGAAATCCCTTGGTAAGCAGATGCCAGTGTAGCGTAATTGGTTATTAAAGGGGCCACCAAACATTTCTGAAATAATGACACCTCATGAAAGAACACAGGTCATAATACCCAAATATACATTTCGTTCGGCTATTGACTAATCGATCGGCTAATCGATCTTGCTTTCAGTCGACGTATACGCCCATGTAAACGCGCCTATTGACCCATATAACTGCTTTCAAAGATGAGTAACCAGCGAGCCCCTCTCCACCACGCATACGTCACATGGCTACGTAGTGTTTTGCCGTCCAATCGGGGGGCCGAGCTGCGCACATGACGTTTCGAATTAGCAGCCAATAAACATGTGAGTCGGAGCCACTGATCTCTATGTATAAAGGCTGGATCGCGCATGGGAGAGGGGCTCGTGGGGGAGAGGCACGCATTCGGGCCGCCATATTGGGAGGCCCTAAAGCGCTGTGTCTGCCCATAGAAAACAATGGGAGGCAACAGAGATTGTGAGTATTTATTGCGCTGCAGGCGTTGATCGTTGTTCGTCGTCACACAATTTTGTAAGGTGCCAGTATACTGATGTATCCTAACAGTGTTTCACAGGTGTCCTGCCGTTCGATTCTTAATTACGTTATGTTTTGCATTCCGAAACTAGACCGTCACTGCATGCAGCGCTGGGGATTGTACTACAGCACGTTTCCCAGCCAATATTTCAATAAGAAACGATGTGAGATTAACAACGACCATGTAATAATCTCCCGTGCTGCGTTGTGGACAAAAATTGTCCCACAAAGAACGGTCCCAGAAAGGATATACCCGCATGGCAGAAACAAATCGCCCCGTAGAATCACAGCCGTTGTTTTAGACAGGCGTATGCGTTGTGATTTATATCAAGCAAGAAAGGGTCTTTTAGTGAACGACAGTGGTGTGTTCGACGTAATGCCTCGCAAATATGGACACACCGAAGCATCCCAAACAATTACTTCACGCAATTATCACGCTTAGGCCAGTTAATCTAGGTAAATGTATGTAAACTTAGTCAAGTTACTTAGTAAGTGGTAACACCTCCTTGAGACACAAGACATATCTCCTTTTCAAGTACAGCACTTCTTTTTTTGTTTGTTTCTTCCTTCATTTGCTCTGATTATTTGCAGGTGAAATTGAATGTCCTTCTCGCGTACTCCCATGCTTTTGCTGAATAGAGCTGCAGCGTGAACAAAGCTGCGTAGGGACGGGGGCCTGCCATCCACTGCTGACTTTGTCATGCTTGTTATGTGGAGCACGTTTCAAAAAAATGCAACTGCACATCTGAAACTCCAATCATTATCATCGTCATCTAAAAGGGAGTGTGGTAGCACTGCCGTGAAACCAGGCATGATTTCTGAAGATCTCCTCTATGACACTTTCCGCAGTTTGCACACTTTTCTTCAGCGTGAGTCTCTCTCATAGGAGTCCAGTCTTCCATTTTAATGTGCGAGGGCTCTCTTGCACTACGAATATACGGTTTCCAAACTGCAACATGACGATTTGGAGCTTGAAACTGGAGCCCTGGTGTACACTGTCTATGAAATGATACTAACTGAATCATGTCAAACGTGATGTTTAGTGGAAGATGGCTTTCTTGGTTGTGCATTCTGCATGACAAAGATGTAACACGATATGCTCTTGTAAAGAAGATAAGTGATGTTATGCTCTGTGAATAAAGTGAATATACATTTTTCAAGTTCAACATTTATTCTTGCATATATGCATTTCAAGATACAATGAATGTGCAGGGAGGTGACAAAACAATACGTTTATTGTTTTGTGACCTCCCTGCAATGACAATATATATCTCAGGAATAACAATGTACAGGTAGACTATGTAAATTTGTTGCACCCAATTTTCATACATGCTGAATTTTAAATTTTTGTTTTGCTGCCTATGTGTTCAGTGTATTACAAATTGCTTAATGCAATCCACACTTTGTTAATTTCAAGGACATAAGTAGAGTAGACAAGCGAGCTGGTGTATACGATTGAACGGAAACATCTCCTTGAGTCTGAGGAGCAACGAAGGGGGGGGAAAACTACACAGGACGGACACGCTCCCATCTACGATATTCCTACCTTGAAGGAACCGCCACTTCGACACCATAAAATATTCAGTACAGAGAGTTCCAAAACTACAGAGAGTTCCAAGAGGCCGAAGGTAAACCTACAGCTGCATGAATGTTATCAAGAGTAGTGCATTCTCAAGAAATAATTTTCTTATAGCATATATGTGCATGCCTATTAACTGAAACAATGATCACAGTTCCCCAACAAGTTTTAATTCCTGAGGGTGTATACTGTAGAGGTGGGCTAGATCTACAACAGTTAATACAAGGTATTATATACTATGAATACCTTTAAAAATCTCATGTGACACATATGCTTTTACCTTTTGGAGGTGCTGCGGTGATCGAAGTTTGTGGGCACTGCTCAGGTTTTGCACCCATTTCTTGAGTATGTCGAGGCAGCTCTGAAGGAGAGAACACTGGTTAGGATGCAACTAGTTAAAAATAAATATGTTGTTTAGCAAAAGCATTGCATAAATGTTTAAAACATCAGTTTAAAACGGGCTTTACAATCCCGATTTCTTTTAGAAATTGCAACGTCTAAACGCTGTTTTAAAAAGAATTATAGCTTCATCACCAAGACAATGCTGGGTGAAGGGGCCTAAGGTGCATATAAAACTCTCTCAAGTGATGTGATTCATGATGTGAACATGTAGAGAGAATGGGCAAAATTGAGAGAGGCTCATCACAGTGCGTGCACTGAGATGATTCCTCCCCGTAAAGTAGGAACCCGTGGATGAGGAACACATGATACTTATCTGCATGCTCGATCGCATCACACTGCACAGACGATCCTCTGGGTAGCCCCCGTGAGGAAACTTGTATTGAGAGACCACTTTTGAAACACTGCTACAAATAACATAAGAAGCTACAAACTATTATTAACATTATTAATTATTAATAAAAATTATTATTATCGCAACAAGCTTACAACATAGCTCAGACACAAAGGCGGTATCTATAAGTCACACCACACCAACGTTACGTAGGATTCTTTGTCACAAATCAAACCAAGGCACAAAACAATACCAATACATGAAAAAGATTGACTCTCTTGGTCTCATTACGTCGTAATACTGAACTTGTGCGCGAAAGTGGTTCAAAGAAATGACTGTGCACTTGCATCCGTAGAGAACACCGTGTATACCGTGCTAGCAATGCATGCAGAAAAGCGCTCGAGTGCTCGCACATATTGATGACAACACTATCAGTGTAGTGTAACATGTTCTCTCCAGCATATTATGCACTGAAACTGTATTTGCCGCCGGGTAAAATGCAAGTGTGTTCGATTGAACCTCGGAAGAGCGATCAAACAACTTGCACCCAGTGCTGGTTTTGGGCAAAAAAACACTTCATAATTGTCAAATAAATGTACAAAATGGACGCCTATTTATTCCTTGATAAAGAATGACTCACCTGTAGAAATTTCAGCCCTGTATCCTTGCCGTTACGGTTGGTACGACCGTAATTGGAAAAAGTTGCCATGATCGCTGCAGCGACTGTTTTGGGTACAGTAAGATGGCGGCCGGTTGCCGCACGCTCGCGCTCCCTATCCGCGATCCAGCCTTTTACAATCGAGATCAGTGGTCGGAGCGCTCAGTTTGTTTGTGTGAAACGACGTTTTGCGCTCCATGGTTCCGAAATTCAACGTCATGACATCTTCAACATCTCCGGCTGGCGGAAACGTCAACAGTTGGGCTGCTATCACATGACGCGATTCGAACCCGGGCTCCTCCCAGTCACGACGTGACATGGCCAGCACGCTATCCACTGTACCACGCAAGCTGGTGACGCGATGCCGCGTAGCTCAAACCAAAGCACGGCAGCCCAGTTGTCAGAACCATTCGAAGATGACGAAGATGTTCCGTCGCGAACTGTAGTCCCGGATATTCATTCGCACTCGTGGCGTGCTGCGTGCTACTGCCCAGAAAACGTAGTGCGCGTATGATTCCTAAATTGAACTCATTTCTTTTTCAGTTTGAAGCTGTAACTGTTTAGATGTTGAATAGAAGAGGATCCAAGTTCATCTAGTCCAATTCCGCATTTGAGATAAAATCATACGTGGAACACTCGATCGTAATTGGTGAGGAAAGCGCGACGTCAAAATGATGTAAAGTTAGAGCGCGGGGCGGAGCTAAAATGCGGAAGAGTGCAGTGAATATTTCATCCGTATGCAAGCGCCTTTTGTTTTTGAGCGTTAGTAATTGCAAGGGGTTTTCACTGCATAAGTTTCAATAATATAACACAAAGAAATGTGCACCTTTTGTACCTGTTTACGGCCCTTTTAACACACTCGACTGGCAATCGAGAACTGCGTGACTCATAATCCGTCGCTGTCTGGCTTTTTCGACAACTGCCACATATCAACTTACATCTATAGGGTGCTGAGGACGTTGGCGACGATTCTGCTAATGCGTACGGGACCTCTGAACTTCAAGGTAATCTACGCTCCAGAATCCGCGATGACGGCAACATCACTGGGTAATACACCTATCTTGCTGCTGTCTTATCATTGTCTTAAAAATCACCTGTTATCACTGTATCACCTTCGATTTTACAGCAGCACTGGCAAGTTTGACCCTGCTGATTGCGTGGGTTCGATTAATTGGACGTGGGTCAGTGGAAGTGCTTGCACAATCGACTACCTTGCAGCTCCAAGTGCATGGTTTACTTCAGGTACCGTACCTCATATTGCCACTTCCGAATTGATGCAGACAGGTCATAAGGACAAATATTGAAATATCGAAATTCTCGAGAAGGAAATGTAATAAGAAACGACATCGCACGTTACTTTTGTCCTTCGTTGCAGTCATGTCGCTCGTTACTTGTGCTTCCTAATGTCGTTATATTGCTCGTTACCTTCGTTCTATGTAATGCCGTTGCTTTGTTTTTTAATACCCTTACGTGTTGGTCATGGTCATAATTGTCTCGCTGTGTTGAACACCGAATCTATTATTATTTTTTCGGCATTTTTGCCGGCACTCGGCATTTTTGTTTTCCAATGCCTGTCTTTGGTCATTTACTTTCGTTTTGATGGTATTTCTTTATGTCGCTACTTTGATTATATAACGTTTTGTTGTACGTTACAGCCGTTTCACAATGCCTTGAAGTCGCTCGCTATACTTTCGTTCCCTAGTGCCTTCGTGTCCCTTCCGTTCCTTAACGTTGCTATGTCCCTGGATACTTTCGCTCCTTTATGTTCTTATGTCGTTCCTTACCTTCGTTCCTGAATGCCCTTATGCGGCTCGTTAATTCCGTTCCCTAATGCACATGTATCGCTCGTTATTTTCGTTCATTTATGCCCTCATGGTGCTGTTTACTTTCGTTCATTGATACCCTTACGTCACTCATTAGCTCCGTTCCCTATAATGCCCCTGTGTCACTCCTTATTCTTGCGTCCCATAATGCACTAAAGTTTCTGTTCACCTTCGTTTTTTAATGCGCTTATGTCACTCGTTGCTTCCGTTCATCTATGCCCTTATGGTGTTTGTTACTTTCGTTGCTTGATGCCCTTATGTCGCTATTTACTTTCGTTCCCTAATACCGATATATCGCTCGTTACTTTTGTTCCTTAATCCCCGATGTCGCTCGTTACTTTTGTTCCTATATGTCCGGGTGTTGCTCATTCCTTTCGTTCCATAACGCCCTTATGTTACTCTACCTTCGTTCCACGATGCAGCTCGTTAGTCCCATTCCCCAATGCTGATATATCACTCGTTACTTTCCTATTCTCATATTTACCTATGTCCCTTAATGCCCTATTGTCACTGTCTACCTGTGTTCCTTAATGCTTTCATGTCGCTCTTTACTTTCGTTCCCCAATTCTGATATATCACTCGACACCTTCGTTCTCAGATGCTGATATATTCATCGTTACTTTCGTTCCCAAATGCTGATATACCACTCATGAGTTTCGTTCCCAAATGCTGATATATTACTCGTTAGTTTCGTTCCCTAATGCTTACATATCACTCGTTACCTTCGTTCCCAAATGCTGGTATATTACTCGTTACTTTCGTTTCCTAACGCTGTATATCACCCGTTACTTTCGTTCCGTAACGCTGATATATCACTCGTTATTTTCGTTCCTAATGCCTTACTATCACTGTTTACCTTCGTTCCTTAACGTCTTACTATCACTAATGCCCCTTCGCTGCTTAATGCCTTTCTGTCGCTATTTACTTGCTTTCCCTGGTGCCATATGTTTCTCGTTACTTTCTTTCCTTAAGGCCCTAATACCGCTGTTTACCTTAATGTCCTCATGTCTTTCGTTCCTCGCGTTCCTCGATACCCTTTGTCGCTCGTTAAATCCGTTTCCTAATGCCCATATATATCGCTCGTTATTTTCCTTCTGTTATGTCCTGATGTCACTCGCTATTTTCGTTCTGTTGTCGTTCTGTTACTTTCGTACCTTTGTGCACTTATGTCGCCGTTACTTTAGTTCCTCAATGGTCTAATCTCGTTGTTTACCTTCGTTCCTTAAAGGGGTTGGGACACTTTCATAGATATGGTTCATTATACCATGGACGAATTGAAAAAAAAAAGAATTCTTTTACATTTCGTCCTCGGCGAGATACAAGCCCTCGAAGACACTCCAGAGCAAAGCGCAGACGCCAGAGAGCTCAGAGTTGCGTCCATACTCATTGGCAGCCGTAAGCACGTCACTTCCAGTGCGCTGCCTCACAGGCGGCGGCGAGGGCTGTGACGTCAGAACTGCATGAGTTTCGGTACTTGCGGTGCCATGGAGGAAGGAAACACAGGAGCGGCCGTTTCGAACTGATTTCCGTGGGGCCACTCTGGCGGTCGCTGCTGTAAAAACAGCCATTACTTCCTGTCCACCATATTATCCTCTCTAAAGTTTCGGTTTAGCAACGCTTTGTTCCTCGCGCTGCTTTCCATGCTTTTATACTTTTCCAAAGTCATTTACTTGTACAATGTGAACACCATTGCGGAATCAACGTTCTGTTAACGTGTTCTTACCGCGGTTGCGGCTGTCATTCATCAGAAAGCAGCTCTGCCACGGGAATAACGTTTTCTTCGTAAGTACGTACTTGATCGGTTGTTTCGAACCCCTGTCTGCGAGAGAGTCATCTTGAATCGTTCGTTTGCAAGCTGGCGCTGTGCTACAGCTGCAGATTCATTTGATTCCCTCCATTGTTGTACAAGTTTGATTACTGGCATGCTTTAGCTCTTCAGCAAGAAACACACGAAACGCGGCCACGTCGTCACGCAAACGTCGCTGCCACGAATGATGTTTCTAGTCCTGCGTGCTTGTCCTGCAGACCGTGGCTGGTCTTTTAGAAGAAGGGTAAACCAAGAGTAAACATCCGAACACACACAAATAAAACTGGACGCGCGGCATTCATCACAATGCAGATATCTGAACTGCAAAACAATCACGACTCCCGTCGTCTGCTTTGGGAGCTGGCCTGCGCATGCTCTTGGGGTCACGTGAGCGGTCACATGGTAGACAGGAGCACCCCAGAATGCAATGCGAAGGCTTGCACGCCCGTCCCAATGGCAAACAGTTGGAAGGGCCTCTCCTATGTTTCTTTCCTCCATGCGCGGTGACCACTTTCCCCGCTTCTATTGCACTCTTCGCTGTGAAACTTTCAATGCACGTTCATATCAATGCAAAGAAACGTCTTTTATGTTGATCTGGAGTAACCTGGAATGACCTGTCGCAACCCCTTTTTTCATTGCCCGCATGTCGCTTGTTGCTTCCGCTCCCTAATGCCGTATACCGCTGCTTTCTTTCGAACCTCGATGCCCTTCTGTCACCTATTAGTTCCGTTCCCTATAATGCCCTTCTGTCACTCGTTACTTTGATCCTTGATGTCTCTTCTTACCTTCGTTTTTTGAATGCCCGTTCATCGCTTGTTACTTTCGTTTATCAATGCCATTATGCCGCTCGTTCTTTTCTTACTCGTTGACACCAATCGTGGGGGCAAAAGTTGCTGTGTCAACGGAATTTTTCGCAAGGCAACACAGGAGAACAGTGGGAAATGAGGATGCGACCATCTCTCAACCTGCCACGGGACGGTCAGGGGTGTGGGAGCAGCCCCGCGTTCAGTTCGACAGAACTGCTTTTAAGGTCCCAGGGTTTAAATCCAATTCCGAGGAACGCAATACATAACAATCAGACACCAAGCTGAAACTTCAAACCTATACGCCTGAAGCGGGACCCCTCAACCAATTGTCGTGTAAATGTTTGTGCTTTTTCTTCCTTATATGCTCTGATGTCACTCGCTACTTTCGGTCAGTTGTCTAATGTTCGTTACTTTCGTATCTTTATTCCATTGTGTCGCCGTTACTTTCGCCGTTGCAGGTGACCCTAGTAATAAAAGAGCTCAAGAAAGGCCACCGGGCAGAATCGCCGTCTTATGCCGTTTAGCGCAACGGCGCATCAGGGTAACGGATGCCTTAAAGGATGGCGACGCTGTGGATATGGTAACACTATTGCCTGACGCTCCTACCAGTTGATAACTCACGGCATTATGACGGCCAATGCTATTTCAGCAATCAATATGGGTGAAAACAGCGAGACCGCTCATCTGTACCAATCCACTAGAGCAAGTCCAGTGCACGTTGGAACTGGAAAGTTCGATCGTGGAAGGTGTGGAGTCTGTAGCGATACGACTGGAGTACACCAAGGGTGAACGAGAAGAGAAGGTATGGGCATAAGTTGTAGTTTTTACGTTTGTTTGTCTGTTTGTCTCGTAGTGTTCATGCATTGGCACGGGTCCAAATTCCCATTGAGCACGATTACAGCAAGCACTCGTTGTGACCATATTAACCAGTGGAGTGCAGCTGTAGCTTCCACAGTTTCGCCACGAAAACCACCGCCCCTCTTGACCACGTGATCATCCGTAACGAATCACGACAAATTAGCCGGAAAACGGCGGCAAAAAGCGCGCGCTGGCTGATCGAACTGCGCATGTGCGCTGCGTGCCCTCTCCATACCCTCTCACTCGAATTCTCCCCCCCCCCTCTGTTCCGAGCGCTTCGTCAGGCCATCTGCTAATATTATCGAGAAGCAGATAATGAAAATCCAGAAGGCGAAGGAATTCACGTGTACAAATTTATTGACACGGTAAACATATAAACAAGAAGCAACATTTGAATGCAAGTAAATGTACACGATTATTACAGAATACTGTAGCATAAATAAAGAATAAATAGTGCCGAGCAACAGCAAGCGTGACTATCATGTTATACAATCCTTAAGGGAACCTATTAGGTTTGGAGAAAGTAGATATTATTACACACATACATAGCACGTGATGAGTCGCAGAAGCCATCCTCTTCATCCCAGCACAAATGTAGAATTTTCAGGTGACAGGGGCCACATGCTCGCGAATCGCAAGGCCACGAACAGCTGTCGGCGTCTAAATTAAAAAACAGGAACCTGTTAATGATATGGTAAACCCGAGCACAGGCAACGTTAATTGGCTGAATACGCTATGTAAGACACGCTATCGTTACGCGCCTAATGACAAAATTCGAGGAGCCCGGCGTACGCGTTGCATGCTGTTTTCCTTTTCATGCACACCAGTGTATTAAACATAAGCATTCAAATCGCGCAACAAAACGCAACAAGTAACGCCACGCATAATCATCTAACAGATCATGAGTGATAACCGGCAGAAAGTGATGTAAAACGGGACAAGGCGTACCTCCATACACACAGTTAGGCGACAGTATTAAACGTCTGATCACTGACATGCATCATACGTTTGTATGCTTACCTTTCATTCAGGCGTTCGTCCATGGCTCGAACATCTTCGAAATCCACGAAACGAAATCACCGACTCCTCACATACGTAGACGCAGCTACACAACGGTCAGACGGGTCGGCGCCTTGGAGAAACGAACGCGGGAGAATCCACCGGTTAAATGAGCCTCAGCCAATCATGATCGAGAAAGGTCACGTGAGGAACCGGAGTCAATGGAAAGTAAATAGCCGGAATTTGGCGGGAAATGCCAGCGGCGACACTATTTTCGCGGCGGCGAAACCCGCTTACTGTGCCTCCTCTGATATTAACGACGTGATTTGGAACCTGCACCAAAGGAAGGTTTCGACATAAACGGTAGTTCGATAAAAGTGGCAGGAAAATGGAGACTCGAGAACATGACGATGGCTTTAGAACAAGTGCTGAAGCAAGCAAACACACCCTGTAGCGATGAGCGCCTTGGTAGCCTTTTAATTGATGTGTAAAAGAAAGAACGAAACGTCTGCATCTTTGGACATTCGGCTGAACTATATTTAAATGTGTTAACTTCATGGGGCCATCGTTGGCGGAAAATTCTTGGCAAAATTTGACACCTTGAAAGGGACTTCAACGTAATACGCTAGTCATAACAAAGCCATAGTCTAGTTGACACCTTCAAAGAGAATATAACGTAAAACGCTAGTCATAACAAAGCACATGTCTATTTGACACCTTGAAAGGGAATACAACGTAAAACGCTAGTCATAACAAAGCACATGTCTATTTGACACCTTGAAAGGGACTTAAACGTAATATCTAGTCATAACAAAGCACATGTCTAGTTGACACCTTGAAAGAGAATATAACGCAAAACGCTAGTCATAACAAACCACATGTCTATTTGACACCTTGAAAGGGAATACAACGTAAAACGCTAGTCATAACAAAGCACATGTCTAGTTGACACCTTGAAAGGGAATACAACGTAAAACGCTAGTCATAACATAGCACATGTCTAGTTGACACCTTGAAAGGGAATACATCGTAAAACGCTAGTCACAACAAAGCACATGTCTAGTTGACACCTTGAAAGAGAATATAACGTAAAACGCCAGTCATAACAAAGCACATGTCTATTTGACACATTGAAAGGGACTTCAACGTAATATCTAGTCACAACAAAGCACATGTCTATTTGACACCTTGAAAGGGACTTCAACGTAATATCTAGTCATAACAAAGCACATGTCTAGTTGACACCTTGAAAGGGAATACAACGTAAAACGCTAGTCATAACAAAGCACATGTCTATTTGACACCTTGAAAGGGAATACAACGTAAAACGCTAGTCATAACAAAGCACATGTCTAGTTGACACCTTGAAAGGGAATACAACGTAAAACGCTACTCATAACAAAGCACATGTCTATTTGACACCTTGAAAGGGAATACAACGTAAAACGCTAGTCATAACAAAGCGCATGTCTAGTTGACACCTTGAAAGAGAATATAACGTATAACGCTAGTCATAACAAAGCACATGTCTATTTGACACCTTGAAAGGGACTTCAACGTAATATCTAGTCATAACAAAGCACATGTCTAGTTGACACCTTGAAAGGGACTTCAACGTAATATCTAGTCATAACAAAGCACATGTCTAGTTGACACCTTGAAAGGGACTTCAACGTAATATCTAGTCATAACAAAGCACATGTCTAGTTGACACCTTGAAAGGGACTTCAACGTAACATCTAGTCATAACAAAGCACATGTCTAGTTGACACCTTGAAAGGGAACACAACGTAAAACGCAAGTCATAACAAAGCACGTGTTATTTGGCAACCTGAAAGGGAATTCAACATAACAAGCTAGTCATAACAAAGCACATGTCTAGTTGACACCTTGAAAGGGAATACAACTTAAAACGCTAGTCATAACAAAGCACATGTCTAGTTGACACCTTGAAAGGGAATACAACGTAAAACGCTAGTCATAACAAAGCACATGTCTATTTGACACGTTGAAAGGGAATACAACGTAAAACGCTAGTCATAACAAAGCACATGTCTAGTTGACACCTTGAAAGAGAATATAACGTAAAACGCTAGTCATAACAAAGCACATGTCTATTTGACACCTTGAAAGGGACTTCAACGTAATATCTAGTCATAACAAAGCACATGTCTAGTTGACACCTTGAAAGGGACTTCAACGTAATATCTAGTCATAACAAAGCACACGTCTAGTTGACACCTTGAAAGAGAATATAACGTAAAACGCTAGTCATAACAAAGCACATGTCTATTTGACACCTTGAAAGGGACTTCAACGTAATATCTAGTCATAACAAAGCACATGTCTAGTTGACACCTTGAAAGGGACTTCAACGTAATATCTAGTAATAACAAAGCACATGTCTAGTTGACACCTTGAAAGGGACTTCAACGTAATATCTAGTCATAACAAAGCACATGTCTAGTTGACACCTTGAAAGGGACTTCAACGTAATATCTAGTCATAACAAAGCACATGTCTAGTTGACACCTTGAAAGAGAATATAACGCAAAACGCTAGTCATAACAAACCACATGTCTATTTGACACCTTGAAAGGGAATACAACGTAATATCTAGTCATAACAAAGCACATGTCTAGTTGACACCTTGAAAGGGAATACAACGTAAAACGCTAGTCATAACAAAGCACATGTCTATTTGACACCTTGAAAGGGAATACAACGTAAAACGCTAGTCATAACAAAGCACATGTCTAGTTGACACCTTGAAAGGGAATACAACGTAAAACGCTACTCATAACAAAGCACATGTCTATTTGACACCTTGAAAGGGAATACAACGTAAAACGCTAGTCATAACAAAGCGCATGTCTAGTTGACACCTTGAAAGAGAATATAACGTATAACGCTAGTCATAACAAAGCACATGTCTATTTGACACCTTGAAAGGGACTTCAACGTAATATCTAGTCATAACAAAGCACATGTCTAGTTGACACCTTGAAAGGGACTTCAACGTAATATCTAGTCATAACAAAGCACATGTCTACTTGACACCTTGAAAGAGAATATAACGTAAAACGCTAGTCATAACAAAGCACATGTCTATTTGACACCTTGAAAGGGAATACAACATAAAACGTTAGTCATAACAAAGCACATGTCTAGTTGACACCTTGAAAGAGAATATAACGTAAAACGCTAGTCATAACAAAGCACATGTCTATTTGACACCTTGAAAGGGACTTCAACGTAATATCTAGTCATAACAAAGCACATGTCTATTTGACACCTTGAAAGGGACTTCAACGTAATATCTAGTCATAACAAAGCACATGTCTAGTTGACACCTTGAAAGGGACTTCAACGTAATATCTAGTCATAACAAAGCACACGTCTAGTTGACACCTTGAAAGAGAATATAACGTAAAACGCTAGTCATAACAAAGCACATGTCTATTTGACACATTGAAAGGGACTTCAACGTAATATCTAGTCACAACAAAGCACATGTCTATTTGACACCTTGAAAGGGACTTCAACGTAATATCTAGTCATAACAAAGCACATGTCTAGTTGACACCTTGAAAGGGAATACAACGTAAAACGCTAGTCATAACAAAGCACATGTCTATTTGACACCTTGAAAGGGAATACAACGTAAAACGCTAGTCATAACAAAGCACATGTCTAGTTGACACCTGGAAAGGGAATACAACGTAAAACGCTACTCGTAACAAAGCACATGTCTATTTGACACCTTGAAAGGGAATACAACGTAAAACGCTAGTCATAACAAAGCGCATGTCTAGTTGACACCTTGAAAGAGAATATAACGTATAACGCTAGTCATAACAAAGCACATGTCTATTTGACACCTTGAAAGGGACTTCAACGTAATATCTAGTCATAACAAAGCACATGTCTAGTTGACACCTTGAAAGGGACTTCAACGTAATATCTAGTCATAACAAAGCACATGTCTAGTTGACACCTTGAAAGGGACTTCAACGTAATATCTAGTCATAACAAAGCACATGTCTAGTTGACACCTTGAAAGGGAACACAACGTAAAACGCAAGTCATAACAAAGCACGTGTTATTTGGCAACCTGAAAGGGAATTCAACATAACAAGCTAGTCATAACAAAGCACATGTCTAGTTGACACCTTGAAAGGGAATACAACGTAAAACGCTAGTCATAACAAAGCACATGTCTAGTTGACACCTTGAAAGGGAATACAACGTAAAACGCTAGTCATAACAAAGCACATGTCTATTTGACACGTTGAAGGGGAATACAACGTAAAACGCTAGTCATAACAAAGCACATGTCTAGTTGACACCTTGAAAGAGAATATAACGTAAAACGCTAGTCATAACAAAGCACATGTCTATTTGACACCTTGAAAGGGACTTCAACGTAATATCTAGTCATAACAAAGCACATGTCTAGTTGACACCTTGAAAGGGACTTCAACGTAATATCTAGTCATAACAAAGCACATGTCTACTTGACACCTTGAAAGAGAATATAACGTAAAACGCTAGTCATAACAAAGCACATGTCTATTTGACACCTTGAAAGGGAATACAACGTAAAACGTTAGTCATAACAAAGCACATGTCTAGTTGACACCTTGAAAGAGAATATAACGTAAAACGCTAGTCATAACAAAGCACATGTCTATTTGACACCTTGAAAGGGACTTCAACGTAATATCTAGTCATAACAAAGCACATGTCTATTTGACACCTTGAAAGGGGCTTCAACGTAATATCTAGTCATAACAAAGCACATGTCTAGTTGACACCTTGAAAGGGACTTCAACGTAATATCTAGTCATAACAAAGCACACGTCTAGTTGACACCTTGAAAGAGAATATAACGTAAAACGCTAGTCATAACAAAGCACATGTCTATTTGACACCTTGAAAGAGAATATAACGCAAAACGCTAGTCATAACAAACCACATGTCTATTTGACACCTTGAAAGGGAATACAACGTAATATCTAGTCATAACAAAGCACATGTCTATTTGACACCTTGAAAGGGAATACAACGTAAAACGCTAGTCATAACAAAGCGCATGTCTAGTTGACACCTTGAAAGAGAATATAACGTATAACGCTAGTCATAACAAAGCACATGTCTATTTGACACCTTGAAAGGGACTTCAACGTAATATCTAGTCATAACAAAGCACATGTCTAGTTGACACCTTGAAAGGGACTTCAACGTAATATCTAGTCATAACAAAGCACATGTCTATTTGACACCTTGAAAGGGACTTAAACGTAATATCTAGTCATAACAAAGCACATGTCTAGTTGACACCTTGAAAGAGAATATAACGCAAAACGCTAGTCATAACAAACCACATGTCTATTTGACACCTTGAAAGGGAATACAACGTAAAACGCTAGTCATAACAAAGCACATGTCTAGTTGACACCTTGAAAGGGAATACAACGTAAAACGCTAGTCATAACAAAGCACATGTCTAGTTGACACCTTGAAAGGGAATACATCGTAAAACGCTAGTCACAACAAAGCACATGTCTAGTTGACACCTTGAAAGAGAATATAACGTAAAACGCCAGTCATAACAAAGCACATGTCTATTTGACACATTGAAAGGGACTTCAACGTAATATCTAGTCACAACAAAGCACATGTCTATTTGACACCTTGAAAGGGACTTCAACGTAATATCTAGTCATAACAAAGCACATGTCTAGTTGACACCTTGAAAGGGAATACAACGTAAAACGGTAGTCATAACAAAGCACATGTCTATTTGACACCTTGAAAGGGAATACAACGTAAAACGCTAGTCATAACAAAGCACATGTCTAGTTGACACCTTGAAAGGGAATACAACGTAAAACGCTACTCATAACAAAGCACATGTCTATTTGACACCTTGAAAGGGAATACAACGTAAAACGCTAGTCATAACAAAGCGCATGTCTAGTTGACACCTTGAAAGAGAATATAACGTATAACGCTAGTCATAACAAAGCACATGTCTATTTGACACCTTGAAAGGGACTTCAACGTAATATCTAGTCATAACAAAGCACAGGTCTAGTTGACACCTTGAAAGGGACTTCAACGTAATATCTAGTCATAACAAAGCACATGTCTAGTTGACACCTTGAAAGGGACTTCAACGTAATATCTAGTCATAACAAAGCACATGTCTAGTTGACACCTTGAAAGGGACTTCAACGTAACATCTAGTCATAACAAAGCACATGTCTAGTTGACACCTTGAAAGGGAACACAACGTAAAACGCAAGTCATAACAAAGCACGTGTTATTTGGCAACCTGAAAGGGAATTCAACATAACAAGCTAGTCATAACAAAGCACATGTCTAGTTGACACCTTGAAAGGGAATACAACTTAAAACGCTAGTCATAACAAAGCACATGTCTAGTTGACACCTTGAAAGGGAATACAACGTAAAACGCTAGTCATAACAAAGCACATGTCTATTTGACACGTTGAAAGGGAATACAACGTAAAACGCTAGTCATAACAAAGCACATGTCTAGTTGACACCTTGAAAGAGAATATAACGTAAAACGCTAGTCATAACAAAGCACATGTCTATTGGACACCTTGAAAGGGACTTCAACGTAATATCTAGTCATAACAAAGCACATGTCTAGTTGACACCTTGAAAGGGACTTCAACGTAATATCTAGTCATAACAAAGCACACGTCTAGTTGACACCTTGAAAGAGAATATAACGTAAAACGCTAGTCATAACAAAGCACATGTCTATTTGACACCTTGAAAGGGACTTCAACGTAATATCTAGTCATAACAAAGCACATGTCTAGTTGACACCTTGAAAGGGACTTCAACGTAATATCTAGTAATAACAAAGCACATGTCTAGTTGACACCTTGAAAGGGACTTCAACGTAATATCTAGTCATAACAAAGCACATGTCTAGTTGACACCTTGAAAGGGACTTCAACGTAATATCTAGTCATAACAAAGCACATGTCTAGTTGACACCTTGAAAGAGAATATAACGCAAAACGCTAGTCATAACAAACCACATGTCTATTTGACACCTTGAAAGGGAATACAACGTAATATCTAGTCATAACAAAGCACATGTCTAGTTGACACCTTGAAAGGGAATACAACGTAAAACGCTAGTCATAACAAAGCACATGTCTATTTGACACCTTGAAAGGGAATACAACGTAAAACGCTAGTCATAACAAAGCACATGTCTAGTTGACACCTTGAAAGGGAATACAACGTAAAACGCTACTCATAACAAAGCACATGTCTATTTGACACCTTGAAAGGGAATACAACGTAAAACGCTAGTCATAACAAAGCGCATGTCTAGTTGACACCTTGAAAGAGAATATAACGTATAACGCTAGTCATAACAAAGCACATGTCTATTTGACACCTTGAAAGGGACTTCAACGTAATATCTAGTCATAACAAAGCACATGTCTAGTTGACACCTTGAAAGGGACTTCAACGTAATATCTAGTCATAACAAAGCACATGTCTACTTGACACCTTGAAAGAGAATATAACGTAAAACGCTAGTCATAACAAAGCACATGTCTATTTGACACCTTGAAAGGGAATACAACGTAAAACGTTAGTCATAACAAAGCACATGTCTAGTTGACACCTTGAAAGAGAATATAACGTAAAACGCTAGTCATAACAAAGCACATGTCTATTTGACACCTTGAAAGGGACTTCAACGTAATATCTAGTCATAACAAAGCACATGTCTATTTGACACCTTGAAAGGGACTTCAACGTAATATCTAGTCATAACAAAGCACATGTCTAGTTGACACCTTGAAAGGGACTTCAACGTAATATCTAGTCATAACAAAGCACACGTCTAGTTGACACCTTGAAAGAGAATATAACGTAAAACGCTAGTCATAACAAAGCACATGTCTATTTGACACATTGAAAGGGACTTCAACGTAATATCTAGTCACAACAAAGCACATGTCTATTTGACACCTTGAAAGGGACTTCAACGTAATATCTAGTCATAACAAAGCACATGTCTAGTTGACACCTTGAAAGGGAATACAACGTAAAACGCTAGTCATAACAAAGCACATGTCTATTTGACACCTTGAAAGGGAATACAACGTAAAACGCTAGTCATAACAAAGCACATGTCTAGTTGACACCTGGAAAGGGAATACAACGTAAAACGCTACTCATAACAAAGCACATGTCTATTTGACACCTTGAAAGGGAATACAACGTAAAACGCTAGTCATAACAAAGCGCATGTCTAGTTGACACCTTGAAAGAGAATATAACGTATAACGCTAGTCATAACAAAGCACATGTCTATTTGACACCTTGAAAGGGACTTCAACGTAATATCTAGTCATAACAAAGCACATGTCTAGTTGACACCTTGAAAGGGACTTCAACGTAATATCTAGTCATAACAAAGCACATGTCTAGTTGACACCTTGAAAGGGACTTCAACGTAATATCTAGTCATAACAAAGCACATGTCTAGTTGACACCTTGAAAGGGAACACAACGTAAAACGCAAGTCATAACAAAGCACGTGTTATTTGGCAACCTGAAAGGGAATTCAACATAACAAGCTAGTCATAACAAAGCACATGTCTAGTTGACACCTTGAAAGGGAATACAACGTAAAACGCTAGTCATAACAAAGCACATGTCTAGTTGACACCTTGAAAGGGAATACAACGTAAAACGCTAGTCATAACAAAGCACATGTCTATTTGACACGTTGAAAGGGAATACAACGTAAAACGCTAGTCATAACAAAGCACATGTCTAGTTGACACCTTGAAAGAGAATATAACGTAAAACGCTAGTCATAACAAAGCACATGTCTATTTGACACCTTGAAAGGGACTTCAACGTAATATCTAGTCATAACAAAGCACATGTCTAGTTGACACCTTGAAAGGGACTTCAACGTAATATCTAGTCATAACAAAGCACATGTCTACTTGACACCTTGAAAGAGAATATAACGTAAAACGCTAGTCATAACAAAGCACATGTCTATTTGACACCTTGAAAGGGAATACAACGTAAAACGTTAGTCATAACAAAGCACATGTCTAGTTGACACCTTGAAAGAGAATATAACGTAAAACGCCAGTCATAACAAAGCACATGTCTATTTGACACATTGAAAGGGACTTCAACGTAATATCTAGTCACAACAAAGCACATGTCTATTTGACACCTTGAAAGGGACTTCAACGTAATATCTAGTCATAACAAAGCACATGTCTAGTTGACACCTTGAAAGGGAATACAACGTAAAACGCTAGTCATAACAAAGCACATGTCTATTTGACACCTTGAAAGGGAATACAACGTAAAACGCTAGTCATAACAAAGCACATGTCTAGTTGACACCTTGAAAGGGAATACAACGTAAAACGCTACTCATAACAAAGCACATGTCTATTTGACACCTTGAAAGGGAATACAACGTAAAACGCTAGTCATAACAAAGCGCATGTCTAGTTGACACCTTGAAAGAGAATATAACGTATAACGCTAGTCATAACAAAGCACATGTCTATTTGACACCTTGAAAGGGACTTCAACGTAATATCTAGTCATAACAAAGCACATGTCTAGTTGACACCTTGAAAGGGACTTCAACGTAATATCTAGTCATAACAAAGCACATGTCTAGTTGACACCTTGAAAGGGACTTCAACGTAATATCTAGTCATAACAAAGCACATGTCTAGTTGACACCTTGAAAGGGACTTCAACGTAACATCTAGTCATAACAAAGCACATGTCTAGTTGACACCTTGAAAGGGAACACAACGTAAAACGCAAGTCATAACAAAGCACGTGTTATTTGGCAACCTGAAAGGGAATTCAACATAACAAGCTAGTCATAACAAAGCACATGTCTAGTTGACACCTTGAAAGGGAATACAACTTAAAACGCTAGTCATAACAAAGCACATGTCTAGTTGACACCTTGAAAGGGAATACAACGTAAAACGCTAGTCATAACAAAGCACATGTCTATTTGACACGTTGAAAGGGAATACAACGTAAAACGCTAGTCATAACAAAGCACATGTCTAGTTGACACCTTGAAAGAGAATATAACGTAAAACGCTAGTCATAACAAAGCACATGTCTATTTGACACCTTGAAAGGGACTTCAACGTAATATCTAGTCATAACAAAGCACATGTCTAGTTGACACCTTGAAAGGGACTTCAACGTAATATCTAGTCATAACAAAGCACACGTCTAGTTGACACCTTGAAAGAGAATATAACGTAAAACGCTAGTCATAACAAAGCACATGTCTATTTGACACCTTGAAAGGGACTTCAACGTAATATCTAGTCATAACAAAGCACATGTCTAGTTGACACCTTGAAAGGGACTTCAACGTAATATCTAGTAATAACAAAGCACATGTCTAGTTGACACCTTGAAAGGGACTTCAACGTAATATCTAGTCATAACAAAGCACATGTCTAGTTGACACCTTGAAAGAGAATATAACGTAAAACGCTAGTCATAACAAAGCACATGTCTATTTGACACCTTGAAAGGGACTTCAACGTAATATCTAGTCATAACAAAGCACATGTCTATTTGACACCTTGAAAGGGACTTCAACGTAATATCTAGTCATAACAAAGCACATGTCTAGTTGACACCTTGAAAGGGACTTCAACGTAATATCTAGTCATAACAAAGCACACGTCTAGTTGACACCTTGAAAGAGAATATAACGTAAAACGCTAGTCATAACAAAGCACATGTCTATTTGACACATTGAAAGGGACTTCAACGTAATATCTAGTCACAACAAAGCACATGTCTATTTGACACCTTGAAAGGGACTTCAACGTAATATCTAGTCATAACAAAGCACATGTCTAGTTGACACCTTGAAAGGGAATACAACGTAAAACGCTAGTCATAACAAAGCACATGTCTATTTGACACCTTGAAAGGGAATACAACGTAAAACGCTAGTCATAACAAAGCACATGTCTAGTTGACACCTGGAAAGGGAATACAACGTAAAACGCTACTCATAACAAAGCACATGTCTATTTGACACCTTGAAAGGGAATACAACGTAAAACGCTAGTCATAACAAAGCGCATGTCTAGTTGACACCTTGAAAGAGAATATAACGTATAACGCTAGTCATAACAAAGCACATGTCTATTTGACACCTTGAAAGGGACTTCAACGTAATATCTAGTCATAACAAAGCACATGTCTAGTTGACACCTTGAAAGGGACTTCAACGTAATATCTAGTCATAACAAAGCACATGTCTAGTTGACACCTTGAAAGGGACTTCAACGTAATATCTAGTCATAACAAAGCACATGTCTAGTTGACACCTTGAAAGGGAACACAACGTAAAACGCAAGTCATAACAAAGCACGTGTTATTTGGCAACCTGAAAGGGAATTCAACATAACAAGCTAGTCATAACAAAGCACATGTCTAATTGACACCTTGAAAGGGAATACAACGTAATATCTAGTAATAACAAAGCACATGTCTAGTTGACACCTTGAAAGGGACTTCAACGTAATATCTAGTCATAACAAAGCACATGTCTAGTTGACACCTTGAAAGAGAATATAACGTAAAACGCTAGTCATAACAAAGCACATGTCTATTTGACACCTTGAAAGGGACTTCAACGTAATATCTAGTCATAACAAAGCACATGTCTATTTGACACCTTGAAAGGGACTTCAACGTAATATCTAGTCATAACAAAGCACATGTCTAGTTGACACCTTGAAAGGGACTTCAACGTAATATCTAGTCATAACAAAGCACACGTCTAGTTGACACCTTGAAAGAGAATATAACGTAAAACGCTAGTCATAACAAAGCACATGTCTATTTGACACATTGAAAGGGACTTCAACGTAATATCTAGTCACAACAAAGCACATGTCTATTTGACACCTTGAAAGGGACTTCAACGTAATATCTAGTCATAACAAAGCACATGTCTAGTTGACACCTTGAAAGGGAATACAACGTAAAACGCTAGTCATAACAAAGCACATGTCTATTTGACACCTTGAAAGGGAATACAACGTAAAACGCTAGTCATAACAAAGCACATGTCTAGTTGACACCTGGAAAGGGAATACAACGTAAAACGCTACTCATAACAAAGCACATGTCTATTTGACACCTTGAAAGGGAATACAACGTAAAACGCAAGTCATAACAAAGCACGTGTTATTTGACACCTTGAAAGGGACTTCAACGTAATATCTAGTCATAACAAAGCACATGTCTAGTTGACACCTTGAAAGGGACTTCAACGTAATATCTAGTAATAACAAAGCACATGTCTAGTTGACACCTTGAAAGGGACTTCAACGTAATATCTAGTCATAACAAAGCACATGTCTAGTTGACACCTTGAAAGAGAATATAACGTAAAACGCTAGTCATAACAAAGCACATGTCTATTTGACACCTTGAAAGGGACTTCAACGTAATATCTAGTCATAACAAAGCACATGTCTATTTGACACCTTGAAAGGGACTTCAACGTAATATCTAGTCATAACAAAGCACATGTCTAGTTGACACCTTGAAAGGGACTTCAACGTAATATCTAGTCATAACAAAGCACACGTCTAGTTGACACCTTGAAAGAGAATATAACGTAAAACGCTAGTCATAACAAAGCACATGTCTATTTGACACATTGAAAGGGACTTCAACGTAATATCTAGTCACAACAAAGCACATGTCTATTTGACACCTTGAAAGGGACTTCAACGTAATATCTAGTCATAACAAAGCACATGTCTAGTTGACACCTTGAAAGGGACTTCAACGTAATATCTAGTCATAACAAAGCACATGTCTAGTTGACACCTTGAAAGGGACTTCAACGTAATATCTAGTCATAACAAAGCACATGTCTAGTTGACACCTTGAAAGGGAACACAACGTAAAACGCAAGTCATAACAAAGCACGTGTTATTTGGCAACCTGAAAGGGAATTCAACATAACAAGCTAGTCATAACAAAGCACATGTCTAGTTGACACCTTGAAAGGGAATACAACGTAAAACGCTAGTCATAACAAAGCACATGTCTAGTTGACACCTTGAAAGGGAATACAACGTAAAACGCTAGTCATAACAAAGCACATGTCTATTTGACACGTTGAAAGGGAATACAACGTAAAACGCTAGTCATAACAAAGCACATGTCTAGTTGACACCTTGAAAGAGAATATAACGTAAAACGCTAGTCATAACAAAGCACATGTCTATTTGACACCTTGAAAGGGACTTCAACGTAATATCTAGTCATAACAAAGCACATGTCTAGTTGACACCTTGAAAGGGACTTCAACGTAATATCTAGTCATAACAAAGCACATGTCTACTTGACACCTTGAAAGAGAATATAACGTAAAACGCTAGTCATAACAAAGCACATGTCTATTTGACACCTTGAAAGGGAATACAACGTAAAACGTTAGTCATAACAAAGCACATGTCTAGTTGACACCTTGAAAGAGAATATAACGTAAAACGCTAGTCATAACAAAGCACATGTCTATTTGACACCTTGAAAGGGACTTCAACGTAATATCTAGTCATAACAAAGCACATGTCTATTTGACACCTTGAAAGGGGCTTCAACGTAATATCTAGTCATAACAAAGCACATGTCTAGTTGACACCTTGAAAGGGACTTCAACGTAATATCTAGTCATAACAAAGCACACGTCTAGTTGACACCTTGAAAGAGAATATAACGTAAAACGCTAGTCATAACAAAGCACATGTCTATTTGACACCTTGAAAGAGAATATAACGCAAAACGCTAGTCATAACAAACCACATGTCTATTTGACACCTTGAAAGGGAATACAACGTAATATCTAGTCATAACAAAGCACATGTCTATTTGACACCTTGAAAGGGAATACAACGTAAAACGCTAGTCATAACAAAGCGCATGTCTAGTTGACACCTTGAAAGAGAATATAACGTATAACGCTAGTCATAACAAAGCACATGTCTATTTGACACCTTGAAAGGGACTTCAACGTAATATCTAGTCATAACAAAGCACATGTCTAGTTGACACCTTGAAAGGGACTTCAACGTAATATCTAGTCATAACAAAGCACATGTCTAGTTGACACCTTGAAAGGGACTTCAACGTAATATCTAGTCATAACAAAGCACATGTCTAGTTGACACCTTGAAAGGGACTTCAACGTAACATCTAGTCATAACAAAGCACATGTCTAGTTGACACCTTGAAAGGGAACACAACGTAAAACGCAAGTCATAACAAAGCACGTGTTATTTGGCAACCTGAAAGGGAATTCAACATAACAAGCTAGTCATAACAAAGCACATGTCTAGTTGACACCTTGAAAGGGAATACAACGTAAAACGCTAGTCATAACAAAGCACATGTCTAGTTGACACCTTGAAAGGGAATACAACGTAAAACGCTAGTCATAACAAAGCACATGTCTATTTGACACGTTGAAAGGGAATACAACGTAAAACGCTAGTCATAACAAAGCACATGTCTAGTTGACACCTTGAAAGAGAATATAACGTAAAACGCTAGTCATAACAAAGCACATGTCTATTTGACACCTTGAAAGGGACTTCAACGTAATATCTAGTCATAACAAAGCACATGTCTAGTTGACACCTTGAAAGGGACTTCAACGTAATATCTAGTCATAACAAAGCACATGTCTACTTGACACCTTGAAAGAGAATATAACGTAAAACGCTAGTCATAACAAAGCACATGTCTATTTGACACCTTGAAAGGGAATACAACGTAAAACGTTAGTCATAACAAAGCACATGTCTAGTTGACACCTTGAAAGAGAATATAACGTAAAACGCTAGTCATAACAAAGCACATGTCTATTTGACACCTTGAAAGGGACTTCAACGTAATATCTAGTCATAACAAAGCACATGTCTATTTGACACCTTGAAGGGACTTCAACGTAATATCTAGTCATAACAAAGCACATGTCTAGTTGACACCTTGAAAGGGACTTCAACGTAATATCTAGTCATAACAAAGCACACGTCTAGTTGACACCTTGAAAGAGAATATAACGTAAAACGCTAGTCATAACAAAGCACATGTCTATTTGACACCTTGAAAGGGACTTCAACGTAATATCTAGTCATAAGAAAGCACATGTCTAGTTGACACCTTGAAAGGGACTTCAACGTAATATCTAGTAATAACAAAGCACATGTCTAGTTGACACCTTGAAAGGGACTTCAACGTAATATCTAGTCATAACAAAGCACATGTCTAGTTGACACCTTGAAAAGGGACTTCAACGTAACATCTAGTCATAACAAAGCACATGTCTAGTTGACACCTTGAAAGGGAACACAACGTAAAACGCAAGTCATAACAAAGCACGTGTTATTTGGCAACCTGAAAGGGAATTCAACATAACAAGCTAGTCATAACAAAATACATGTCTATTTGATACATTGAAAGGGAATTCAACGTAAAACGCTAGTCATAACAAAGCACATGTCTATTTGACACCTTGAAAGGGAATTCAACATAACAAGCTAGTCATAACAAAGCACGTGTTATTTGACACCTTGAAAGGGAATTCAACGTAAAACGCTAGTATAATAAAGCACATGTCTATTTGACACCTTGAAAGGGGTTTCAAAGTAACATGCTAGTGAGATAGCAGGTTGATAGACTATATTCGTTGAACGCCATTACGCGTCTAAAAAATCCCCAAACACGCACGTGCGTTAAAATATCCATCGCCGAATTTTCATATGCAAATGGGCCGAAATCGAAAAGAGACCTGTGGAGCACATCACCCTCACCGATGGTGGCTTATCGGGCCGGAAAGCGGTTTATCTGGCCGCCCGGTGGCACCTACTTCAATCATCTCCACCGCTCCAAATCACGTGACCGCTGACGTAAAATCTGACGTGAAATGAGCACTATACGGCATGACGGTGGTGTACCGGGCAATTTGGTATGGATCCATCTTAGTAAACTAGCATTGCAACGAGGACAGACAGGGCTGTGCTAGACTTCCAACAACCGAAAATTTATTGACACCTAAACATGGTCCTTTTATGAATATCTCCGTTGTAATCAACCACTTGTCACATTCTCGTCTACACATCCGATCCCTTTGTCCCACTTCTCCAGGAACATTACCTCCTTATCAAATAACGTCACGGATGTCTGGTGACCCCCTTTTTCTTATTTGAAAGGCGTCTACTATCTCTCTGGTGCGCTGATCTGCTGAACGCCCTTAAGCACTGTGTTATGAAATTGTGGAGTGTAACTGCACTTACTGCAGTGGACGGCCAAGTGGCCTGATAATGTTCCTCTCAAGGAGGCAGCGTGTTCTCTTAGCCTTACAGTAAGGCATCGACTCGTTTGCCCAATGTATGGTTTTCCACATGACAGCCCGATGTCATAGATCACATTAGTTTTGCATTCCGCATACATAGTAAGATGTTTTATGCTACACTGACTGGTATTCCTGGTGCCGCCGGTGATCTTGCACAATTTTCCAATCTTTCCGGCGCAGAGAACGCAACCGGGACGTTGTACGTATCTCCCAGCAACTTTCTTGAGATTGTACGACACTCTGTCCAAATAAGGCACAACAACCGACCGTCCTTTGTGAGGTCTCCTTTCCTTTTCGTTCCCCACCTGTAATAGACTTCAGGAGTGCCTCATTAACAACTACGAGTAGTTCTTGCGGGTATCCTGCCTTCCGAGCGCGTTCCATCTGGCTTTCGTACGCTTCCTTGACACGGTAATAGCAGGACCTGTCCAAGGCATTTTTTAAAGCAGTTATGTAAAATACCCCTCTTCACTATTTTTGAATGTGCTGATAAGTGAGGCAACAGCCCTTTCTTACTTCTGGGTGCATACTGCCAACACACGTGCTAGTCCTCAACGTGTAGCCTGATGTCTAGGTACTGCAGAGAGCCGTCCTCCGGGAGCTCACTTGTAAAGGTGAGACCTCCTCCATGCTTGTGGAATATTTGACGAATATGTTCGTCATTCAGTGGAAGAGAACTGCATCTGTTGTTTTTCCTGCACCACACTAGATAGTCATCTACGTATGTAGACAAGTGAACATCACCCAGAGGCGCCAAGGCCGTGCTCAGTTGACGGTCTACACGTGCTAAAAAGATATCGCTCAGAATAGGTGTCACGCACGACCCTATGCATATTCCTCTTGCCTAAATAAACAGGTCTTCGTTGTCCCTGATGTAAGTAGAGGTTAAATACATCTGTGAAATGCCCAAGAAGTTTTCCACAGATATATCGCACCGGTTTTGGAATGTGACCCTGTCGTTCAGTTCTATGCACTCCCTCACCGCCTGAAAGAGTGCCTCATGAGGAATGGAGTAATATAAATCGCATACATCGACAGACATGATGAACGGCGTGTCTTCACATGCTTCAGACACAAATTCAATGATCGGGAGAGAGTTCCGAATTACAAATGGGTCACTGACTTTCAGCTTACCTAAGTGCTTTTGCAGGTACAAGGAGACACGTTTCAGCCATGTATTCCTCACTGTTACTCTCGACCTCAGCGAGAGCTCGTCCTTGTGCGTTTTCACCGCAAAAAAAATATGTATAAGCAGTCTTTTTCTCTTGCACAGATGTTCTTAGCAAGTCGCTCCTCACCAGCCTGTCGGCATAATTCCAGAGCACGTGTCCGGATGTTCCTAAGGGACATGCTATCAGCCTTCGTGAACTTTTTCTTCAAAGTATCTTTTCTTTTCTTTTTTTTCTTGAGGAACTCTTCGTGGGACACAACAACAAACCCTCCTTCTTTGTCTGTAAGTAGGAGGGCATCGTTTTTTCCGACGAAGTCTTTTACCACATTGTATTCTCCTCTCTTACTCTGGGGTTTGTATAGCCTACAGAGCACATCCACACAATCGAGAATGCGTCGCACTTGTTCCTGGTGCTGTGCACTTGAAGCTATACTCCGAAGCAGGCTGATGCATTCCGCACATGTCGTCTTCGGGGGCAAAAGCACTCAGGAGACGCAAAGTCCCAGTTTGACTTGAACACCCCTCGTACCTAACATTAGCGCTATGTAGTCGTCTCTGCGTGTCTTCTCTTATTGCTTCCCAAGTGTCCTTGCGGTCATACGAGCAGGCCGGATGTTCAAATAGTACAACGCCACTATCAACTGTGTGTCTCTATAGGGTGATTGCGCTGAGAAAAAAAAAGAAGCAACAAAAACAACATAGAACTTTTTCATTTCATTTGCCGTCAACGAACGGTGCTCTTCATCACTTTTGCTATCAACTAATGGTGCTCTTAATCACATTTGCCATCAACAAACTGTGCTCTTCATCACATTTGATATCAACTGGTGGTGCTCCTCATCACTGGTAAGATACGGGGTCGTTGGTGAACATCCATCACAATCGCCACTAACTAGGACCACGCAGACGAAGGTTTCAGAACACATAAACGGCCGCAGCCACACATAAATATGTACATAGCAAACGTGTTGTTTTCGTGGACTAACCTCTCCATATTTTTCTTTCTTTTTCCAATCCAATTCCACGTGTTCTGTAACTCTTGTCTGCGTGTTCCTGCTGTCTGTCAACTGTGACGGCTCTTCATCACATTTGATATAAACTAACGGTGTT
This sequence comes from Ornithodoros turicata, assembly GCF_037126465.1. Taxonomy (NCBI): domain Eukaryota; kingdom Metazoa; phylum Arthropoda; class Arachnida; order Ixodida; family Argasidae; genus Ornithodoros; species Ornithodoros turicata. Next base: position 75,105,555 of record NC_088204.1, read on the forward strand.
CTTCATCACATTTACTATAACCTAACGCAGATGACAATTAACGTCGCCGATGTCACGTGCGTCGCCATCCTGTCCCCTCGTGACCAGCGCACTCTTGGAGTCTGGATCAAGGAACTCAGTAAGGAGGCGTCATTCCTGAGATTTGTTTTCCTGTCGGATGCGGAGCTGGAGGACTGGGTAAGTTAGTGAGAATTGGGCGACTGAATCGTAACGCGTATCCGCTAAGACTTGTCACATATATGTCTTTCATAGACGGCGACACTTAACCTAGCAGCGAACAACTTGCGCGGCGATTCTGGTCCTGTCACGGAGAGAGCAATTTGGGGCCTCACACACTGTGGCGATGTTTACGTACAATCTATCCGCTTTGTGGGTAAGGCAGGACCTTCACTGAGCGGCAGGTGAGTGTGAGTTGTAACATCGTGTTGGGCTCGGTTTAAGAGGAGGAAGTGACATTCACGGCCGTATTCTTAAACGATCCTCGGCTCGACATCCCGCCTCTACTGCTGTGAAGGGGGCAAGAAACGTTCCTCCACTTGACGAGCCATTGGGCTAAGCGGAAACAAGGCGCTACCGCGAAGGATTTCCTCCGCTCGGAGGACGTTTCGTGTCAAAGGCGATTTTTGAAGCACACAACGGGTCCCCAGGAGCAGCTCGAGTGGTGGATAGAGTCGAGGGGAGATTTATCTGCAGGAAAAAAAAAAAGAAAAAGAAAATGAAAAGGAAAGAAGGTCCAGCACGCTGGCTTGCTATTCCCTAAGCAAAAAAAAAAAAAAAAAGAAAGAGAAAACACCCGGCTCACAGGGAGCCCAGGAGGCCCGTATCACGCAGAAAGCGGAGCATCGCCTTCGTGACACTCCACTAGCTACCTCGCTGTACGGGGCCAAGGAGCGTTGCGAGGGAAACGTCCGTGCACAACAAGCTCTGAGAGGCGTTGCCAGAGCACGGCCCGATAATGAAGGTGACGCCGACAGGTGACGCCGACCTTTCTGAAGACTGATTTTCTGGAAAGCGTGTTGTACTTTTTGTCTTCAGACTCAGGTATACAGATCCCAAGTTAGCTGCAATCCTTTGGGAGTTCTTCAATTTCGCAGAAGGGCGAATTGCACTATAGCGACCAATTCTGACTTTATATGTCCACGTGGCAAAGGAGGGGGAGGAGGGAATAAGCAGGCCTTCTGAAACCTAGGTGGCGTTGGCTAGAGGTGAATACTCCTGTTTCTCTTTCCCAGGCTGTGGCGTCACTTAGGGGGTGGTCATTTCCGTGTCGTCGAGTCATGCCCACATGGGATCACGTGGGCCCTGGGACACGACAACAGGCCGTGGGTATACACCGGGGGATACGGGGGTGGTGTTTATCAAGGTTAGTGCCCATACATGACAATTCCATTCGCAGCGAAACGATGATGTGTCACATTTTGAGTGCATTGAAGACACGGCTGTGTGGGCATTGTCTCCTTACACTTCTCAACGGCATTGGATCTTACTGCTTGCCGCGATGTTTGCCACGTAACAGGATTTCAGAATCAGGGCAACAACGTTCACCCGATGACGGACAGAAAGACCACTTATGTCTACGAGAACCAGCGCTGGAGTAGAATTTCTGGCTTTGCGGCAAAACATCTTCCAAAGTCGAGGCCCGAATGGAGTGATGACACAGGACTTGTGGAGTGCACTAAAGACAGCGTGAAGCTCGATTCAATTCATTGGCTGTGGGTGAGCGAATTATTTCCCTAGACGGTCCATTTGCGACGTCCGTCCTGTATCGAATTCCATTCTGCTGTACTTAGTCGTATGCGTATACAAATGCATTTATATATAGATTTAAATAGATATATTAGTGTGCATCAAATGCGACTTGATGTGGCTTTTACAGCTCAGTGGCGTTACCGCTTGAGTTTCAGTTACTATTTTTGCTGGAACTTTTTAGTAACTTGCCATGACTGGTGCGTACGATATACTAACCCACACTAATAACAACAACTTTATTTTGAGATGAGGAATGGGGAGTTTCATCGCCAGGGGCGATACTCTATATCCCATTGCTGTTGGTGAAGTAGGGAATGAAATAATAAGCACCTTCACAATAAGGATCGAAGTCCTGTGGTGTCCCAGAGCGTTGGGGGACTGGATTTAGCCAGGGACCAAGCAATTTTGAGAGACAGAAAGGGGGGGGGGAGGGTAACGTCATGGGTAGGTTACAGTTCCTGCAGGAATGGTAACAGAGTTACAGTTACTGTTTCTGCAGTGTAACTTAATTATCGTTACTTTACAGTTAGGCAGTTTAAAAAGTTGAATAAGTGTAACTAAAAAATGTCACGGCGATTGTTCTGCCCAAGGGTAATTACACCAAGTTATAAGCAGAGGTCTTCTCATGAGCGACTAGGGTAGGCCATGGGGATTAGTAAGCCCACCCTGGGTGCGTATGAGATGATAAAATTCGTGAAATTCTTGGAATTGCTTGGAAAAAAATTGCGTGGAAAATATTGCGGTACCCTAGTAACGTAGCTACAGTTGCTTTAACCCAAAGTGGTAACCAGTTAGTTATTTATGTAGGAAAGAAACTACATTCTTAAAAATGAAGTTCACCACATAGCACGCTCCTAGCCAACTATCACCCCGAATGACAACGTTCTCGCCCTAGATTTGTTGAAAACAGGAGGAGGAGCCTATTTTGTGCCGTGCATAATGGGCACAAAATAGGCTCCTCCTCCCGTTTTCAACAAATCAGGGGCGAGAACGTTGTCATTCGGGATGATGGTTGGCTAGGAGCGTGCTGTGTGGGGAAGTTCATTTCTAAGAGTGTAGTTACTGTAACTTAGTTACTACTCAGGGCTGGTACGTACACTACATAGACACCATGCTCACAGCGAGACAGCCTGACAAGCAAAGCGAGCTTTGCCTTTGGCAAAGTTTTGACTCAATGACGAAGTTCTTACAACTATGGTCCACTTAAAAAAAAGAAAGAAAAGAAATCTAGTCCGTCAACTACATACGCCGTTGGAGATAAGGAAACGGAATGGCGCGCCAGAAGAAATACTGCAGCGCCACCATGCGCCATCAGTAGGGGAGCCACATTCTGCTGCGCAGTGTCATGTGGCCAATCTTAGCATCCAATACGTAAACAGAGTGAGTACGATGGATCAGATTATCTGGTGCAGAGAGAAAGCGTGACCTCTCTGCGTTCAGCCATCTGACCTGCGGTGCAGTAATATTTTGAGAGCTGACAGACTAGATTTCTTTTCCTTCCTAGGTTGAACACGACTATAGTTCCATCGGCTGGGACGACGGAAGAGGCGATCGAGGGGCCACATAAAATCGAGATCTCTGGTCCGACACTTTATTTTGCATCGCTCTACGAGTATTGGAATACACTGCGCCATCTAACGATTCCAAAATGACTTGGTTACGGCTATATTTGACCGAAGGTTTCTTTAGTATAGACCTCTACCCGAGAAACGTCATCGTGACGTTGGTAGACAGACTGAAACCGAAACAAATCTGACGGGGAAGGCTGGGTTGCACGAATGGGCACTTGTTCGCTGGCTCCTATTGAAAGAAAGGTAGGATCGAAGGTCGCGTCACTTTCAGGGACCATCGTAATCCCCTCAAGACCGTGGATCTCGGGCGCGACTTTGTTCGCCCATAGCTTCGAGAGTAGTTCAGCTCTACCAAATTGATGGCGCTGTCAAACACTATGACGTCATCGTCATTTGTTTACAAAGAGGGAGAGTTCTATTGTGTCTATATTTCAGACTACAGACTGGGCAGTTGACAACAACGTTCCCGGAGGTGCCGACGACGATGGCTGGCAATATGCTTGCGCGTCATTTTTAACTGGTTACGTGGGTTCATATCATTCTGGTATGAGGAGTAACGACACTTACAGACGACGGCGCTGGTTCAGGTGAGAAAAAATAAAATCCATATCTTGCCCAGTTGAGAACCTCAAGGGGAAAGCCGTCGATATTTCGAACATAGACTAGTCTTCTTCAGGACCCTGCAGAAGAGCAAGTCTCTCGTCCTAAGCATTCCCTCGCCCCTTCGCAGGATTATTTATACAGGGTGTCCACGCTAAGTGTGAACAGATTTTTTAAAAAATATATCAATCACTTTTTCCGAGATGAAATCAATTGCAATACGGCATATGATATAGCATAAATAAATGAAATATGCTGAAGGGCACTCCCTAGGGGGCATTAACAGACTCCTAAGGCAATGTCTTAATTAACTTTCAATAATTAACTTTTTAATTATAAAAGCTACGAAGTTGCTCCAATGAGAACATCTGATCTCTTCGGTCACCAGATACCAAAACCGTTTTCAGAACAAAAATCCGTTCGGTAGATCGTCCGCAAGAAATTCGTGAAGGAACGCCATTTTTTTCCTTATTTGGTTTATTGCGCATCTTCAAAGAAGCGGCTTTCCTTTACCCCAGTGTGAGAGAGTGAAAGAGCACAGTACCGCCTCATGCGTCGAAGATTAGCTTTAACTTGCGGAAACAAAACAAAAACACAAATCTATCGGGTGACTCTATCGCGACTGCCCTTATCTTGGGCTGCATTTTCTGTTTTCTTTTAATCTTTTTCCAGGACGCTAGAGGCGATAGTGTGCTCTTTCATCCTCTCGTATTGGGGGCGAATGAAAGACGCGTCTCTAGAGATGCGCAATGAATAAAATAAAGAAAAAAATGGCGTTCCTTCACGAATTTTTTGCGGACGATCTATCGAACGGATTTTTGTTCTGAAAACGGCTTTGGTATCTGGTAACCGAAGAGATCAGATGTTCTCATTGGAGCAACTTCGTAGCTTTTATAATTAAAAAGTTAATTATTGAAAGTTAATTAAGACATTGCCTTAGGAGTCTGTTAATGCCCCCTAGGGAGTGCCCTTCAGCATATGCTATATTGCAATTGATTTCATCTCGGAAAAAGTGATTGATATATTTTTAAAAAATCTGGTCACACTTAGCGTGGACACCCTGTATAGTTGGATTATCATTTCTTTACGCTGCACAGAACGACTACTAAGTTTGTTCACATGCGTCGTAACAGGCTGAGCAAGTTGAATACCTCTGGGCCATGGCGCGAGGTCGAAGCGTCTCCGGGACCTATTAGAGATGTGACCCTGAAGTCCATTTCACTTCAAATGGACTACGGCAGCACTTCACAAGGTTCTGTAGCATTGTGGGCCGTGACTACCGATGGACGGGTCCTGTACCGTGGTGGAGTCACACGTCAGTGTCCTCAGGTAACTGGAGGTCTTCTTACTTCGTCTTTACGTATTCTTCTCCGTGAGTTTTCGCCATGTATTCAGGGCGAGCTGTGGCGCCACGTGCCTTTTGAGGTAGACTTCGAGTCCATCAGCGTCGGGTCTGGTTCCCTTGTCTTGGCAATAGACAGACACGGCATTGGCTACGTCAGGCGCGGCATTTCGGACGCAGAGCCAATTGGTACGTGTAATGTTCTTGGTTCTTATATCAGGGTTTCGTCTTCGTCGTGGTGCTCACCGAATTGTTCTGTGAAGTGCGTAAGTGACGAGCATCTCGTATATGCAGGGTGACCCAACCACAGGGGTACTCCAGCAAACGTTACATCTTTCGATCGCGCACAATACCAGGCGTTGCGCAGTGCGTTGTTTTCTTGTGTGTCACTTTGTGTGTTACTTTATATTACTGCGTATTGTTACACTGTGTTTTTGTATTTTGTATTGTAGAGAGAAAAAGACACTTAAGACACACACAAAAAAAGAGAGAAAAAAGTACACTTGCCAAGAGGACACAGAAACGCATACGTTGCAATTCATTGCTTGAGCTGAGCCGAAATGCTTCTCTTGCGATTGCCTTAGTCACTGCATCCCTGCTGCGAACTACAGTTTTTCGCGACACATGTGATAGGGCGTTATTACAAATTTATCCACGTATTAAACGAAACATAACTTGCTATGTTACTGAGATATGATCTGAGCTTTGGCGCATTATGGCCATAGATGTTGTTGCGCCATTACACCTCAAACATTTCGATCGCATTGTAAAAGCGGAAGACGAGGTTTATCCAACCGCAAACTCTGCAGACTGGTAGCGGCAATTTTTTGTGAACGTGTCATGGTCCCGTAGAAGAAAAATTAAAACCAAGCAAATTTTCACTGTGTGCATTTCCCATGGCCCATCGCACTCAAAAGCCGCAGTTTTCTCCTGTGTGCACAGGACCGGCGTCTATTTTTTGGTCCGGAACGCCAACGTGCAGTAGTAAGAGTAACAGCAGCACTTGACAGTGATAGGCAGATGCGAATTTGTTGTTGCAAAATGCCAGAGTGAAGAGTGCCGCCGAGTCTAGCAATGCGAAACCCCGAAAAAAAAAAAAAAAAACTGAAATTTTTGGGAAATAAAGTTTTGTTCGTTTTTTTTTCCTCGTCTCCGGTAAAATAGCCCAAACTTTCCAAGCGACAAAATTCAAAAATGTAAATTTTCGTGCCTCTGATGCGTTCCAGTCCGCCAATAGTACCTTAGGTGCCTCTAATCCGCCAATAACTATCAACTTAGAGCTCCGTCTGGCCGCTCCAAGCGATCGCCATCGCGTTCACGTAATGTCGGAGCAATGGTCGGAGTGTGCTGAATGGGCTGAGTAGACAGCAGTCTCATGGCATGCTCTGCTCTGCATTTATGCCTAGAGAATGAACACTAGTAACGTTTCTAGCTCATTGTATGCTGTGGTTTGGCCGGGAATGCTTCGACACAGCAGTAACCGCCTTTGCTTCCATTTTATCAAATTTTTCGAAAAAACCTTGAAAGACACGTTTCCTTTCCTTTTTTTTTTTTTTTTTTAGCGATTCAAAATTTGCGGAAATTTTGCATCTCTAGCCGAGACGCCTTCTGGTTGCTACGATGGCTGTATTCCGAAACAATAGCGGTGACCACGGCGCGAGTGGCAGCAATAGCAAAAGATTCTAAGGAGCTGGTATACAGGAGAAAACTACAAACTGTAGGCTGTCACATGGATCGAGAACAAACATTTTTCCTTCATCTACCACGTACTCACGTTGGTTTAGAACAGCGTGCATTTTATGGACCACTGCCATCGGTGTGACGGACGCCAAACACCGCGAACTCGCAGCCACTTTTGCGCCCCCTCGGCGGACGTCTGGAGGGGGGGGGGGGTGCTCTCGGGTTCCTTCTATGTTGTTCCAGCCTCAGAACATCAGTTCTTTCATGTTCAACAGTTGCCGCCTGCGTCAATCCCGTCGTATGAATGTGTGTATGAGTGAGCAAAAATGTAAGGGTGAAAGGAGGATGAGTGAGAGAGAGTGGATCGTTTGTCCCTTCAGATGACGCACCCTGGAAGTCGCTGAGAGGGCGTGTTAGCTTAGCTCAATTGGTAGCGCCCTGGACCGGCAATCCAGAAGATGTGGGTTCGAGTTCTACAGCTAGCTAACCTTTTCAGTGACTTTCATCTTTCATCGTTAATTTCTTAGGCAAATTGAGGCTTTGTATGTATTGGTCCCTTCTATGTTGTTCCAGCCTCAGAACATCAGTTCTTTCATATCAGAATGGGCATCTCACATCGTTGTAGGGAGCGCCGCCTATGTGAAGTGACTTGAATGTGAAGCAGACACAAGGAAAACTAGCACTGCTTGTGCGGGATGGGCAATTAAAAATGCATGGGGCGGGATTTTGCTCGATTTTTTCATTTTCTTTCTACATGACTAGAGCGCCTACAAACGTGCGGCCGCGTTTCAGGATTTTAAAGAAACCAAGTCGCTTTCCTACAATTCTGCTATCTCACATTTCTCTGGAAAAGAAAATATCTCTCTTAATTAGCCACCTTACTGCACAAGCAACCCTATGCCTAATGGTCACAAGGTCGACTGAGTTAATGACAAAATTGAAATTGCTCAACTGTATCCTTTTGAAAATTTTGTGCAGAAAAAACAATGACCAAGAAACACACACACGCACGCACACACACAAAACAGGCCGACTAGAGCGGCGTTTACATGAACTCCACAGGAGGGGGTCGAGTTGAGCTGTCGACTCATGTCGAGTCAACTCGCTCATGTAAACGCTGTCGGGCCTAGTTGACTCCGTGTCGAGTCGAATCGAGTCAACCCGACAGCAGAGGGTTGGTCGAGTTCAACTTGGTTCGACAGTCACCTCGACCCGCTCTGTCGAGTTCATGGAAACGCGGCTTAGGTTGCACGACCGCCAACATCTTTCCCTGTAATGTCTCCAGCAAGTTGTTGATATGGTACAAGTCGCTTAGTCTCGTTAGTAGTGAGGGAAGCTAAACAACTGCGGCGTTTATTGAAGTTCGCATAGAGTACTTACGGCCCGAGATTTCAGCGCAAGAACCAAACTATTCCAGTGACCGACCACTGTCTCGACGCACGTTATCATGGTAACCCCCCCCTAAGTTCATGAAGCCCCAAAATATTGGTCTCATTACTGTCGTGTAAGGCTATATTTACCAATTATGCAAACGTGATCAACAGGTACTATCTGGTCCGAAGTGCAACCGCCAACAGGATCGAGACTAAGCCAGGTCTCAGCAGGACATTCTGGGGTATGTGCAGTAGACACTGTCCGTCGCCTCTGGTACCACGCTGATGTGACGCAGACAGTTCCCGAAGGTGATACCTGGCATCTAGTCTCCGAAGGCGTGTCCCGTGTCTCTGTGGGACCGAACGATCAGGTATAGAAACTAGTGAGCTCAGCGAGGAGGCAATTCAAATGACATTTTCATTCCATCTGCTCTCATTGTAGGTCTTGGCCATCATAGATGTTGTGGAATCTGGGACGGCACTGACCAATGTTGTAGCTCGGCGGCTAGGAATGACGAGAGCGTGCCCTTCCGGAACGGGGTGGGAAACTGGTTTTGCGGTATGTATCGGTTATATCGATCCCTCATACAACGATGTAAGTTTTAGAAGGAGGGCTATCAGAGAAGTGTGGGTTAGAGTCCCGCCATAGGCACTCGCTGACTTTTCGTCAACCGTCATCTTTCCGATCATTGCTCGAACGTTGGCGACGATTAAAGGGGCACTAAAATGCAAAAAACACTTGCTGTCAAATGAAAGTCCGTGTTCCAATTAGTAAAGTCCAAACAAAATTAGTTCACACAGCGCTATAGTTAAGAAGAAAAACGCAATGAAAACAGAGCCGTTTTTGGCGGCATATCCATATCCCCAGGAGGCAAAGATTAGCAGCATCCAATCAGACAACAGGAGAAGCGAGCCCATACCTATCGTGCGTGTGTGGATTTGGAACGGGTCCGATCGTATTGTGTTCCGTATATGCACGGCATAACGCGCACTGCTGCATTTTTCTATAGCGATTCACTGAATTGTAGCCGACAACAGTTTTCACGAATGTTCCACTCACAACATTTATCTTCACGTCCATCGGACAGCGATGCCAGTCCGCTTCGCCAACGCGCACTATGTTTTTCACCGGAGCTGCTCCATGGCGTGGCCACGCGCATGTTGGACTAAAAACGCCGAAGCGTCGTTCATTTCTAAGCGCCGAATCACAAAAGAGCCCGTTATAATTTTGATTGCACCTTCGTAACGAAATTAACATAGCGTGTAGCGTAATTTGAGGTGAACTTGTTTTTGCATTTTATTGCCTCTTTAAAGGGACGGTCGTATCGAGAACCCATTTATGAAACCAATACCACTGTGTTCGGCATCGGCCGACAATCCACTTGGCTAATTTTTTCGTCAGAAAAGTGCTCAGATATTAAACAAACGAACTTTAAAAATCACCGCTGCTTCCGCAGCTGCGGAGGCTCCGGCGACAACGAGATCAGCGTGACGTCACTGCTACGTATCAAGTCACGCGTGGAGTCTCAACGGTCATTTAAAGCAAAGGCCATTCGACATAGGGTATCGAGGCACCCTAATTCGACGTAATTCGACATGTCTGTTAGTGCCACCTAATGTATGACGTGTCAACCTCTCAAGGAGCATTGGATCCATTGCTCCTTGAGAGGTTGACACGTCATATACCGGGTGGCGCTAACGCACACGTTCAATGGCCGTTAGTTTAAATGACCATTGAGACTCCCCGTGTAACCCCGGTGTAAGTCTCATCTAACTTGTCAACTTGTCTTTTAGGTTGAATGGAGCTACATATCTGCGCGAGGGTGTTCCTACTAGGAGGGCAAGCGGCAGACTTGTGACGTTTCGCGCCTCAACGGTGATGCCGTGACTCCTCCTGTGCCGCCACCTATTACCAAATGCCCCATGCTCAAAGTACATTTGTAATGTTTACGTCCAGTTTTTCTCTAGTGCCGTGCATAAAGCCCCCTTGGAGACATTTGCTTCTTTCTGTGACGTACCGTGTGACCACAGATGCCGCGAGTATGGTGTAGTGTTGATAAATCGTGTAAAAGCCCCAGCCTTGTTCCTGATGAGCAAGAAATAAACTGCACCCTTGTACACACTGTCCGTTCCGCAGACATCTTTCAGCATATTGGGGAATCGCTGCCATTGCTCTAGAAGGCACGTTCACTAAAGATGTCACACACACAAGAGAGAAAACACAATAGGGTGTTCCAGAATAGCGTACCCAAGCGGGCTTGGGACCCGAAAGAACTAAGGGGTCGTCACTGCGCATGCACGGAACGCATTCTTATTAACTACATAAATGAGGTTAGATGCCGAGACAGCAATATAACCCGCGTACGCACGAGGATCAGCAGCAGTGGTGGTTCCAAGGGAGGGCTTGGGCGATCTCTCCCCACAAATCATCAGGTTAAACATTAGGTTTCCCCCTCTCCCATTCCCCAATATGCGCTTCAATAAAGAAACTGCCCCGCCCCTCAGTTGAAGGTCTGGATACGCCCCTGCAGTAGTGGATACGAACCATTCGGCATTTTCACAATGTGTGAACGTCTACCGACATATTGGACGCGTGGTAAAAACGTTATCGTCTAACGATGAAATACAGTGAGTGAGTCCAACCACGTCGTGGCGTTAAGTACGTGACATGTATTTGCGAGAAACAGCGTGAGTCCAGGCGAAACAGCAGGGGCGTTATGACAGTCAGTCTTTCCACGGAACACAGAAGGGCCACTAGGTGCATCTTCCATTTCGACACTTGCCACTTTGCATCCATTTGTTGCGATCGTTGGCTCTCTGCAAAGAGGAAGAATCAAAGGAGCTGGAACGTGTCACATCTCGCTAATGTGACGCAGGCGAACAGTCGTCCCACTCTTGATCACTGCACGAGCCGCTTTCAGAGGACCAGGTCCGAGCCGAGCCCAGCCTTCCTTTGATTTAATCCTCCGAGCCTAGCGCGACGGCTCTATACCTGGCCCGGGTCCGACCCATGCCCGAGGAATTTATGGGTTATCCCGACCCGCCCGGCCCGGCCCAGTGTAGCGGGCTGTAGAAGTTGATCTAAGCGTGTGTTCTTTGGGTTAGCGCATTACAGTCCTGCTGCGCTTGCGCCGTACGCATTTCTTGCGTGAGCAACGAGATGGCGCCACAGGCGCCTCGGCTAGGCAAGCCTGTTCCAATAGTGACAAGCAAAGGGGTCTACTCAGTTGCCTAGTCAGGCGGCTTCGCGAGCGCGAGGTGTTGGAACGCAGCCCGAATCATCAGCACGCTCATCAATATCGATGTCTTTGGACAAGAAAGCAGCATCCTACATATCTCATTCTGCTCTGGTGCGGATGTAATATTGATTGACACAGGGGAGTCGATGCCAGGAATTTAATACGAGAACTCAAGCTTGTAACAGAAGTTGATGACACTTTCTGTAATAAATTTGCATGCTCATGCAGCATGTTTTAATCGTGGGTTTTATTTCCATACTTTCCTATAGGTGGCGTGCATATGACGTCACATCATAGTTTTACGCGTGCTTTCCCTCTTTCTGGTGAACCGGCGCACCCCGCCTATACGCGTGCTTCTTTTCACTCTTTCTTTGAGAACCGGCGCCCGCCCGCGCACCCCACCTATAGCCATGTTGACAATTAGCTAGCACGTTAAATTGGTTTTGTGGTGTGCTCAAATGCCAAACAAAGTTCCTCCAGGTTTTAAAGCTACACCAGGCATGGAAGCTATAGGCTGCGTTCCAATACCTCGCGCACGCGAAGCCGCCTGACTAGGCAGCTGAGTAGACCCCTTTGCGCCTGTGGCGCCATCTCGTTGCTCACGCAAGAAATGCGTACGGCGCAAGCGCAGCAGGACAGTAATGCGCTAAGTTTGTAGGACATCGTGCATAAACTGTCACCTTCACAACTAAACGTGTGTTGCAACTCTCTACGCAGTTTTAAAAAACATACCACTATGTGCAAGTTTACATTTAAAGCCAGCAGAAACAGCGGGCACGCTGGTACCGTCAACGCGCGTCTCCATCCCGGCTGTCAGATGGTCAGGCGTATAACTAGACTGCATCGATGCGCACTAGGCGGTAGCCGACTGAATAGCGGACTTGGCGAGATTTGGAACGAGACTTAACATGGCGGCACTTCCGGTTAGATCGCTAGGCAGCCGACTAACCGGGGTATTGGAACGCAGCCATAGTGTAGAGCAGGCGACAATAGCCGCAAAGAACGAGTGCAGAGCGACATCAGAAGGGGTTGTCTTACTCACTGGGAATGGGCCATTAAGCCTTGGGGGGGGGGGGCATCCGAGGCAGCGGATGACAAGGGAAATCGTTCAGTACGTTGTGCTGGGCAGGACTGACGCATCAGCCAGGCGTCAGTTCACCCCTGTGCTGCAACAACCATACTTAATTTTGTGGACGAGCGGGTCGTTTCGTGGCGACACGCCGCCTTTAAACCAAGGAAGTTGATTTCCTGGACAAAAACATAGACGACCCTCTGTTTACAAACAGGTGACGTCACCAGAAGACCGGTTCGGGGTATATATTTTGCTGTGGTGGGAAAGAAGCGGGAAAAATCCGTCGGCTGACAGACTGAAAAAGCTGATAATGCCCACCAGCATGCTTTGCGCGGCGGCGAAACGTAATCGACAATGTTGGGGCTCAGGTCGTCTGATAGGTAGAGACGGTGTGTGTTAGGGGGGATCGTCCCCAAAGCACCAGATTATCCGTTAGGTTTCCTCCTGTTCCCTCTCCCGTAACGTGGTTCGACAAAGACACCGCCTCCTCCCCTCCAATGGCGGACAGGATAGGCACATGACAGTCCTCCTTTACAATTGCATGTGTCTCCGGACTATGGTCACATACGCGTACATTCTGGGTGACCCCCTTTATGAGATCTCGTTTGGGTATTTGTTGAAATTCAGTCCGTCACCTTATGTGTCACCTGTTCCTCGGCTATGGCACATCCCGTTCGCGGCTTGATGATTGAGGTTTTATGGCGCACAAGCAACACACCCTTCGCGGCATCGGGACGAATCTGTATGTTCAATTGCGTGCGCTTATGGGTGAAGAGTTACAGTAAGAAACAAGATTTTTTTTTTTTTTTTGCTACAACCCAGTTTCCTTCTCATGAATGTTGTCTTACCTGCACTGGGTGCAGAACTGAATAAACCTCTGCCCGAGAAACGTCATCATGACGTTGGTAGACACACCGAAACCAAAACAGATCGGAAGGTGAGAGCTGGGTTCCACGAATGGGCAATTGCTCCCTGCCTCCTATTGAAAGAAAAGTAGGATCGAAGGTCGCGTCCTTTTCAGAGACCATCGTAATCCCCTCAAGACCGTGGCTTTCGGCGCGACCTTGTTCGCCACTAGCTTTGAACGTAGTTCAACTCTACCAAACTTGTGGCGCTGTCGGACATTATGACGTCATTTGTTTACAAACAGTACAAACAGGTAGAAGTCTATTGCAAGCAACGGAAGTTTATGCATATTGATTCTCTCTCCGATAAATGACGGTATTGTCCTTTGACCCTGTGCAGAGGATAGAAGCCCATTGCATTCATTGTCCTTTGCAAGCGCTTTTAAAGACAGCTACTTTGCTGGATATTCTTCAATATTGGCATCAGATAAGGTATGGCAAGTCCACTCCGTTACCTAGGGCTTTGGCCAGTTCATAATCGTTCTGTGACACTGACCTTTGTTGCATGCTTTTCCAAGCTCAGGCAAGATAAGCCGCACGGCAAGCACTTTCTTGAGCGTCTGTCATTGCCCCAGGCTTTGTCCAGTTCATCATTGGACCTTGGAACAAGCGGTGCCGCGCGCTCTAGCAAGGTACCTCGGGCTTTGGCCAGTACATCTTTCTTACCACGGCCCTTGGATTGCGTGTTTTGCCAAACTCACCACAGGATAGTCTGTCAGGCAAGCACCTGGCGCTACCTCGGGCTTTGGACAGTTCATCGTTCCTTGACACAGGCGTTAGTTGCGTGCTTTGCTAAACTACCCACAGGACAACTCCCACAGGCAACTCCCTTCCTACATCGCTACCGGTTCGCTGGATTTCTACCCATCTACCCACAGGACAGTCTGTCAGGCCAGCACCTGCTGTCACGTCGGGCTTTGGTCAGTTCATCGTTACTTGACACGGACCTTGGTTGCGTGCTTTGCAAAACTCATCACAGGATAGTCTGTCAGGCAAGCACCTGCCGCTACCTCGGGCTTTGGCCAGTTCATCGTTCCTTGACACGGACATTGGTTTGCTTGCTTTGCTAAACTAGCCACAGGATAGTCTGCCAGGAAAGCACCTGGCGCTACCTCGGGCTTTGGACAACTCATCGTTCCTTGACACGGGCGTTAGTTGCGTGCTTTGCTGAACTACGCACACGATAGTCTGTCAGGCCAGCACCAGCTGTCACGTCGGGCTTTGGTCAGTTCATCGTTACTTGACACGGACCTTGGTTGCGTGCTTTGCAAAACTCATCACAGGATAGTCTGTCAGGCAAGCACCTGCCGCTACCTCGGGCTTTGGCCAGTTCATCATTCCTTGACACGGACATTGGTTTGCTGGCTTTGCTAAACTAGCCACAGGATAGTCTGCCAGGAAAGCACCTGCCGCTACCTCGGGCTTTGGCCAGTTCATCGTTCCTTGACACGGACATTGGTTTGCTTGCTTTGGTAAACTAGCCACAGGATAGTCTGCCAGGAAAGCACCTGCCGCTACCTCGGGCTTTGGCCAGTTCGTCGTTCCTTGACACGGACATTGGTTTGCTTGCTTTGCTAAACTAGCCACAGGATAGTCTGCCAGGAAAGCACCTGGCGCTACCTCGGGCTTTGGACAGCCCATCGTTCCTTGATACGGGCGTTAGTTGCGTGCTTTGCTGAACTACGCACACGATAGTCTGCCAGGAAAGCACCTGCCGCTACCTCGGGCTTTGGCCAGTTCATCGTTCCTTGACACGGACATTGGTTTGCTTGCTTTGCTAACCTAGCCACAGGATAGTATGCCAGGAAAGCACCTGGCGCTACCTCGGGCTTTGGACAGCTCATCGTTCCTTGACACGGGCGTTAGTTGCGCGCTTTGCTGAACTACGCACACGATAGTCTGTCACCAGCACCTGCTGTCACGTCAGGCTTTGGTCAGTTCATCGTTACTTGACACGGACCTTGGTTGCGTGCTTTGCAAAACTCATCACAGGATAGTCTGCCAGGAAAGCACCTGCCGCTACCTCGGGCTTTTGCCAGTTCATCGTTCCTTGACACGGACATTGGTTTGCTTGATTTGCTAAACTATCCACAGGATAGTCTCCCAAGAAAGCACCTGGCGCTACCTCGGGCTTTGGACAGCTCATCGTTCCTTGACACGGGCGTTAGTTGCGTGCTTTGCTGAACTACGCACACGATAGCCTGTCAGGCCAGCACCTGCTGTCACGTCGGGCTTTGGTCAGTTCATCGTTACTTGACACGGACCTTGTTTGCGTGTTTTGCAAAACTCATCACAGGATAGTCTGTCAGGCAAGCACCTGCCGCTACCTCGGGCTTTGGCCAGTTCATCGTTCCTTGACACGGACATTGGTTTGCTTGCTTTGCTAATCTAGCCACAGGATAGTCTGCCAGGAAAGCACCTGGCGCTACCTCGGGCTTTGGATAACTCATCGTTCCTTGACACGGGCGTTAGTTGCGTGCTTTGCTGAACTACGCACACGATAGTCTGTCAGGCCAGCACCAGCTGTCACGTCGGGCTTTGGTCAGTTCATCGTTACTTGACACGGACTTTGGTTGCGTGCTTTGCAAAACTCATCACAGGATAGTCTGTCAGGCAAGCACCTGCCGCTACCTCGGGCTTTGGCCAGTTCATCATTCCTTGACACGGACATTGGTTTGCTTGCTGTGCTAAACTAGCCACAGGATAGTCTGCCAGGAAAGCACCTGCCGCTACCTCGGGCTTTGGCCAGTTCATCGTTCCTTGACACGGACATTGGTTTGCTTGCTTTGCTAAACTAGCCACAGGATAGTCTGCCAGGAATGCACCTGCCGCTACCTCGGGCTTTGGCCAGTTCGTCGTTCCTTGACACGGACATTGGTTTGCTTGCTTTGCTAAACTAGCCACAGGATAGTCTGCCAGGAAAGCACCTGGCGCTACCTCGGGCTTTGGACAGCCCATCGTTCCTTGATACGGGCGTTAGTTGCGTGCTTTGCTGAACTACGCACACGATAGTCTGCCAGGAAAGCACCTGCCGCTACCTCGGGCTTTGGCCAGTTCATCGTTCTTTGACACGGACATTGGTTTGCTTGCTTTGCTAACCTAGCCACAGGATAGTATGCCAGGAGAGCACCTGGCGCTACCTCGGGCTTTGGACAGCTCATCGTTCCTTGACACGGGCGTTAGTTGCGCGCTTTGCTGAACTACGCACACGATAGTCTGTCAGGCCAGCACCTGCTGTCACGTCAGGCTTTGGTCAGTTCATCGTTACTTGACACGGACCTTGGTTGCGTGCTTTGCAAAACTCATCACAGGATAGTCTGCCAGGAAAGCACCTGCCGCTACCTCGGGCTTTTGCCAGTTCATCGTTCCTTGACACGGACATTGGTTTGCTTGATTTGCTAAACTATCCACAGGATAGTCTCCCAAGAAAGCACCTGGCGCTACCTCGGGCTTTGGACAGCTCATCGTTCCTTGACACGGGCGTTAGTTGCGTGCTTTGCTGAACTACGCACACGATAGCCTGTCAGGCCAGCACCTGCTGTCACGTCGGGCTTTGGTCAGTTCATCGTTACTTGACACGGACCTTGTTTGCGTGCTTTGCAAAACTCATCACAGGATAGTCTGTCAGGCAAGCACCTGCCGCTACCTCGGGCTTTGGCCAGTTCATCGTTCCTTGACACGGACATTGGTTTGCTTGCTTTCCTAAACTAGCCACAGGATAGTCTGCCAGGAAAGCACCTGGCGCTACCTCGGGCTTTGGACAACTCATCGTTCCTTGACACGGGCGTTAGTTGCGTGCTTTGCTGAACTACGCACACGATAGTCTGTCAGGCCAGCACCAGCTGTCACGTCGGGCTTTGGTCAGTTCATCGTTACTTGACACGGACTTTGGTTGCGTGCTTTGCAAAACTCATCACAGGATAGTCTGTCAGGCAAGCACCTGCCGCTACCTCGGGCTTTGGCCAGTTCATCATTCCTTGACACGGACATTGGTTTGCTTGCTTTGCTAAACTAGCCACAGGATAGTCTGCCAGGAAAGCACCTGCCGCTACCTCGGGCTTTGGCCAGTTCATCGTTCCTTGACACGGACATTGGTTTGCTTGCTTTGCTAAACTAGCCACAGGATAGTCTGCCAGGAAAGCACCTGGCGCTACCTCGGGCTTTGGACAGCCCATCGTTCCTTGATACGGGCGTTAGTTGCGTGCTTTGCTGAACTACGCACACGATAGTCTGCCAGGAAAGCACCTGCCGCTACCTCGGGCTTTGGCCAGTTCATCGTTCCTTGACACGGACATTGGTTTGCTTGCTTTGCTAACCTAGCCACAGGATAGTATGCCAGGAAAGCACCTGGCGCTACCTCGGGCTTTGGACAGCTCATCGTTCCTTGACACGGGCGTTAGTTGCGTGCTTTGCTGAACTACGCACACGATAGCCTTGTCAGGCCAGCACCTGCTGTCACGTCGGGCTTTGGTCAGTTCATCGTTACTTGACACGGACCTTGTTTGCGTGCTTTGCAAAACTCATCACAGGATAGTCTGTGAGGCAAGCACCTGCCGCTACCTCGGGCTTTGGCCAGTTCATCGTTCCTTGACACAGACATTCGTTTGCTTGCTTAGCTAAACTAGCCACAGGATAGTGTGCCAGGAAAGCACCTGCCGCTACCTCGGGCTTTGGTCAGTTCATCGTTCCTTGACACGGACATTGGTTTGCTTGCTTTGCTAAACTAGCCACAGGAAAGTCTGCCAGGAAAGCACCTGCCGCTACCTCGGGTTTTGGCCAGTTCATCGTTCCTTGACATGGACATTGGTTTGCTTGCTTTGCTAAACTAGCCACAGGATAGTCTGCCAGGCAAGCACCTGCCGCTACCTCGGGCTTTGGCCAGTTCATCGTTCCTTGACACGGACATTCGTTTGCTTGCTTTGCTAAACTAGCCACAGGATAGTCTGCCAGGCAAGCACCTGCCGCTACCTCGGGCTTTGGCCAGTTCATCGTTCCTTGACACGGACATTGGTTTGCTTGCTTTTCTAACCTAGCCACAGGATAGTCTGCCAGGAAAGCACCTGCCGCTACCTCGGGCTTTGGTCAGTTCATCGTTCCTTGACACGGACATTGGTTTGCTTGCTTTGCTAACCTAGCCAAAGGATAGTCTGCAAGGCAAGCACCTGCCGCTACCTCGGGCTTTGGCCAGTTCATCGTTCCTTGACACGGACATTGGTTTGCTTGCTTTGCTAAACTAGCCACAGGATAGTCTGCCAGGAAAGCACCTGCCGCTACCTCGGGCTTTGGCCAGTTCGTTGTTCCTTGACACGGACATTGGTTTGCTTGCTTTGCTAAACTAGCCACAGGATAGTCTGCCAGGAAAGCACCTGGCGCTACCTCGGGCTTTGGACAGCCCATCGTTCCTTGATACGGGCGTTAGTTGCGTGCTTTGCTGAACTACGCACACGATAGTCTGCCAGGAAAGCACCTGCCGCTACCTCGGGCTTTGGCCAGTTCATCGTTCCTTGACACGGACATTGGTTTGCTTGCTTTGCTAACCTAGCCACAGGATAGTATGCCAGGAGAGCACCTGGCGCTACCTCGGGCTTTGGACAGCTCATCGTTCCTTGACACGGGCGTTAGTTGCGCGCTTTGCTGAACTACGCACACGATAGTCTGTCAGGCCAGCACCTGCTGTCACGTCAGGCTTTGGTCAGTTCATCGTTACTTGACACGGACCTTGGTTGCGTGCTTTGCAAAACTCATCACAGGATAGTCTGCCAGGAAAGCACCTGCCGCTACCTCGGGCTTTTGCCAGTTCATCGTTCCTTGACACGGACATTGGTTTGCTTGATTTTCTAAACTATCCACAGGATAGTCTCCCAAGAAAGCACCTGGCGCTACCTCGGGCTTTGGACAGCTCATCGTTCCTTGACACGGGCGTTAGTTGCGTGCTTTGCTGAACTACGCACACGATAGCCTGTCAGGCCAGCACCTGCTGTCACGTCGGGCTTTGGTCAGTTCATCGTTACTTGACACGGACCTTGTTTGCGTGCTTTGCAAAACTCATCACAGGATAGTCTGTCAGGCAAGCACCTGCCGCTACCTCGGGCTTTGGCCAGTTCATCGTTCCTTGACACGGACATTGGTTTGCTTGCTTTGCTAAACTAGCCACAGGATAGTCTGCCAGGAAAGCACCTGGCGCTACCTCGGGCTTTGGACAACTCATCGTTCCTTGACACGGGCGTTAGTTGCGTGCTTTGCTGAACTACGCACACGATAGTCTGTCAGGCCAGCACCAGCTGTCACGTCGGGCTTTGGTCAGTTCATCGTTACTTGACACGGACTTTGGTTGCGTGCTTTGCAAAACTCATCACAGGATAGTCTGTCAGGCAAGCACCTGCCGCTACCTCGGGCTTTGGCCAGTTCATCATTCCTTGACACGGACATTGGTTTGCTTGCTTTGCTAAACTAGCCACAGGATAGTCTGCCAGGAAAGCACCTGCCGCTACCTCGGGCTTTGGCCAGTTCGTCGTTCCTTGACACGGACATTGGTTTGCTTGCTTTGCTAAACTAGCCACAGGATAGTCTGCCAGGAAAGCACCTGGCGCTACCTCGGGCTTTGGACAGCCCATCGTTCCTTGATACGGGCGTTAGTTGCGTGCTTTGCTGAACTACGCACACGATAGTCTGCCAGGAAAGCACCTGCCGCTACCTCGGGCTTTGGCCAGTTCATCGTTCCTTGACACGGACCTTGTTTGCGTGCTTTGCAAAACTCATCACAGGATAGTCTGTGAGGCAAGCACCTGCCGCTACCTCGGGCTTTGGCCAGTTCATCGTTCCTTGACACAGACATTCGTTTGCTTGCTTAGCTAAACTAGCCACAGGATAGTGTGCCAGGAAAGCACCTGCCGCTACCTCGGGCTTTGGTCAGTTCATCGTTCCTTGACACGGACATTGGTTTGCTTGCTTTGCTAAACTAGCCACAGGAAAGTCTGCCAGGAAAGCACCTGCCGCTACCTCGGGTTTTGGCCAGTTCATCGTTCCTTGACATGGACATTGGTTTGCTTGCTTTGCTAAACTAGCCACAGGATAGTCTGCCAGGCAAGCACCTGCCGCTACCTCGGGCTTTGGCCAGTTCATCGTTCCTTGACACGGACATTCGTTTGCTTGCTTTGCTAAACTAGCCACAGGATAGTCTGCCAGGCAAGCACCTGCCGCTACCTCGGGCTTTGGCCAGTTCATCGTTCCTTGACACGGACATTGGTTTGCTTGCTTTTCTAACCTAGCCACAGGATAGTCTGCCAGGAAAGCACCTGCCGCTACCTCGGGCTTTGGTCAGTTCATCGTTCCTTGACACGGACATTGGTTTGCTTGCTTTGCTAACCTAGCCAAAGGATAGTCTGCAAGGCAAGCACCTGCCGCTACCTCGGGCTTTGGCCAGTTCATCGTTCCTTGACACGGACATTGGTTTGCTTGCTTTGCTAAACTAGCCACAGGATAGTCTGCCAGGAAAGCACCTGCCGCTACCTCGGGCTTTGGCCAGTTCATCGTTCCTTGACACGGACATTGGTTTGCTTGCTTTGCTAACCTAGCCACAGGGTAGTCTGCCAGGCAAGCACCTGCCGCTACCTCGGGCTTTGGTCAGTTCATCGTTCCTTGACACGGACATTGGTTTGCTTGCTTTGCTAAACTAGCCACAGGAAAGTCTGCCAGGAAAGCACCTGCCGCTACCTCGGGTTTTGGCCAGTTCATCGTTCCTTGACATGGACATTGGTTTGCTTGCTTTGCTAAACTAGCCACAGGATAGTCTGCCAGGCAAGCACCTGCCGCTACCTCGGGCTTTGGCCAGTTCGTCGTTCCTTGACACGGACATTGGTTTGCTTGCTTTGCTAAACTAGCCACAGGATAGTCTGCCAGGAAAGCACCTGGCGCTACCTCGGGCTTTGGACAGCCCATCGTTCCTTGATACGGGCGTTAGTTGCGTGCTTTGCTGAACTACGCACACGATAGTCTGCCAGGAAAGCACCTGCCGCTACCTCGGGCTTTGGCCAGTTCATCGTTCCTTGACACGGACCTTGTTTGCGTGCTTTGCAAAACTCATCACAGGATAGTCTGTGAGGCAAGCACCTGCCGCTACCTCGGGCTTTGGCCAGTTCATCGTTCCTTGACACAGACATTCGTTTGCTTGCTTAGCTAAACTAGCCACAGGATAGTGTGCCAGGAAAGCACCTGCCGCTACCTCGGGCTTTGGTCAGTTCATCGTTCCTTGACACGGACATTGGTTTGCTTGCTTTGCTAAACTAGCCACAGGAAAGTCTGCCAGGAAAGCACCTGCCGCTACCTCGGGTTTTGGCCAGTTCATCGTTCCTTGACATGGACATTGGTTTGCTTGCTTTGCTAAACTAGCCACAGGATAGTCTGCCAGGCAAGCACCTGCCGCTACCTCGGGCTTTGGCCAGTTCATCGTTCCTTGACACGGACATTCGTTTGCTTGCTTTGCTAAACTAGCCACAGGATAGTCTGCCAGGCAAGCACCTGCCGCTACCTCGGGCTTTGGCCAGTTCATCGTTCCTTGACACGGACATTGGTTTGCTTGCTTTTCTAACCTAGCCACAGGATAGTCTGCCAGGAAAGCACCTGCCGCTACCTCGGGCTTTGGTCAGTTCATCGTTCCTTGACACGGACATTGGTTTGCTTGCTTTGCTAACCTAGCCAAAGGATAGTCTGCAAGGCAAGCACCTGCCGCTACCTCGGGCTTTGGCCAGTTCATCGTTCCTTGACACGGACATTGGTTTGCTTGCTTTGCTAAACTAGCCACAGGATAGTCTGCCAGGAAAGCACCTGCCGCTACCTCGGGCTTTGGCCAGTTCATCGTTCCTTGACACGGACATTGGTTTGCTTGCTTTGCTAACCTAGCCACAGGGTAGTCTGCCAGGCAAGCACCTGCCGCTACCTCGGGCTTTGGTCAGTTCATCGTTCCTTGACACGGACATTGGTTTGCTTGCTTTGCTAAACTAGCCACAGGAAAGTCTGCCAGGAAAGCACCTGCCGCTACCTCGGGTTTTGGCCAGTTCATCGTTCCTTGACATGGACATTGGTTTGCTTGCTTTGCTAAACTAGCCACAGGATAGTCTGCCAGGCAAGCACCTGCCGCTACCTCAGGCTTTGGCCAGTTCATCGTTCCTTGACACGGACATTCGTTTGCTTGCTTTGCTAAACTAGCCACAGGATAGTCTGCCAGGCAAGCACCTGCCGCTACCTCAGGCTTTGGCCAGTTCATCGTTCCTTGACACGGACATTGGTTTGCTTGCTTTGCTAAACTAGCCACAGGATAGTCTGCCAGGAAAGCACCTGCCGCTACCTCGGGCTTTGGCCAGTTCATCGTTCCTTGACACAGACATTGGTTTGCTTGCTTTGCTAAACTAGCCACAGGATAGTCTGTCAGGAAAGCACCTGCCGCTATCTCGGGCTTTGGCCAGTTCATCGTAGCTTGACACGGACATTGGTTTGCTTGCTTTGCTAACCTAGCCACAGGATAGTCTGCCAGGAAAGCAGCTGGCGCTACCTCGGGCTTTGGACAGCTCATCGTTCCTTGACACGGGCGTTAGTTGCGTGCTTTGCTGAACTACGCACACGGTAGTCTGTCAGGCCAGCACCTGCTGTCACGTCGGGCTTTGGTCAGTTCATCGTTACTTGACACGGACCTTGGTTGCATGCTTTGCAAAACTCATCACAGGATAGTCTGTCAGGCAAGTACCTGCCGCTACCTCGGGCTTTGGCCAGTTCATCGTTCCTTGACACGGACATTCGTTTGGTTGCTTTGCTAAACTAGCCACAGGATAGTCTGCCAGGAAAGCACCTGCCGCTACCTCGGGCTTTGGCCAGTTCATCGTTCCTTGACACGGACACTGGTTTGCATGCTTTGCTAAACTAGCCACAGGATAGTCTGCCAGGAAAGCACCTGCCGCTACCTCGGGCTTTGGCCAGTTCATCGTTCCTTGACACGGACATTCGTTTTCTTGCTTTGCTAAACTAGCCACAGGATAGTCTGCCAGGAAAGCACCTGCCGCTACCTCGGGCTTTGGCCAGTTCATCGTTCCTTGACACTGGTTTGCTTGCTTTGCTAACCTAGCCACAGGATAGTATGCCAGGAAAGCACCTGGCGCTACCTCGGGCTTTGGACAGCTCATCGTTCCTTGACACGGGCGTTAGTTGCGCGCTTTGCTGAACTACGCACACGATAGTCTGTCAGGCCAGCACCTGCTGTCACGTCAGGCTTTGGTCAGTTCATCGTTACTTGACACGGACCTTGGTTGCGTGCTTTGCAAAACTCATCATAGGATATTCTACCAGGAAAGCACCTGCCGCTACCTCGGGCTTTTGCCAGTTCATCGTTCCTTGACACGGACATTGGTTTGCTTGATTTGCTAAACTATCCACAGGATAGTCTCCCAAGAAAGCACCTGGCGCTACCTCGGGCTTTGGACAGCTCATCGTTCCTTGACACGGGCGTTAGTTGCGTGCTTTGCTGAACTACGCACACGATAGCCTTGTCAGGCCAGCACCTGCTGTCACGTCGGGCTTTGGTCAGTTCATCGTTACTTGACACGGACCTTGTTTGCGTGCTTTGCAAAACTCATCACAGGATAGTCTGTGAGGCAAGCACCTGCCGCTACCTCGGGCTTTGGCCAGTTCATCGTTCCTTGACACAGACATTCGTTTGCTTGCTTAGCTAAACTAGCCACAGGATAGACTGCCAGGAAAGCACCTCCCGCTACCTCGGGCTTTGGCCAGTTCATCGTTCCTTGACACGGACATTGGTTTGCTTGCTTTGCTAACCTAGCCACAGCATAGTCTGCCAGGCAAGCACCTGCCGCTACCTCGGGCTTTGGCCAGTTCATCGTTCCTTGACATGGACATTGGTTTGCTTGCTTTGCTAACCTACCCACAGGGTAGTCTGCCAGGAAAGCACCTGCCGCTACCTCGGGCTTTGGCCACTTCATCGTTCCTTGACACGGACATTGGTTTGCTTGCTTTGCTAACCTAGCCACAGGGTAGTCTGCCAGGCAAGCACCTGCCGCTACCTCGGGCTTTGGTCAGTTCATCGTTCCTTGACACGGACATTGCTTTGCTTACTTTGCTAAACTAGCCACAGGAAAGTCTGCCAGGAAAGCACCTGCCGCTACCTCGGGTTTTGGCCAGTTCATCGTTCCTTGACACGGACATTGGTTTGCTTGCTTTGCTAAACTAGCCACAGGATAGTCTGCCAGGCAAGCACCTGCCGCTACCTCGGGCTTTGGCCAGTTCATCGTTCCTTGACACGGGCGTTAGTTGCGCGCTTTGCTGAACTACGCACACGATAGTCTGTCAGGCCAGCACCTGCTGTCACGTCAGGCTTTGGTCAGTTCATCGTTACTTGACACGGACCTTGGTTGCGTGCTTTGCAAAACTCATCACAGGATATAGATGGGTAGAAATCCAGCGAACCGGTAGAGATGTAGGAAGGGAGTTGCCTCAGGACAGAAGCCGCCGATATTTCGAACAGAGACTGTTCTTCTTCTGGGCACCGTCCTCATCATTGGCATGGTATTTAAAGGGTTAGGTGTGACGTGTTTAAAGGTTCATGCGAATTGTGGGTCAACAGCCCGGAGGGAAGAAAGGTCCGTACGGGTTTTTACAGCGGGAGTGAATGGCTGCTTTGTTAGAGTGTGGAGGGGATTATGTGAACTACGTTCACATAATCCCCTCCACACTCTAACAAAGCAGCCATTCACTCCCGCTGTAAAAACCCGTACGGACCTTTCTTCCCTCCGGGCTGTTGACCCACAATTCGCATGAACCTTTAAACACGTCACACCTAACCCTTTAAATACCATGCCAATGATGAGGACGGTGCCCAGAAGAAGAACAGTCTCTGTTCGAAATATCGGCGGCTTCTGTCCTGAGGCAACTCCCTTCCTTCATCACAGGATAGTCTGCCAGGAAAGCACCTGCCGCTACCTCGGGCTTTTGCCAGTTCATTGTTCCTTGACACGGACATTGGTTTGCTTGATTTGCTAAACTATCCACAGGATAGTCTCCCAAGAAAGCACCTGGCGCTACCTCGGGCTTTGGACAGCTCATCGTTCCTTGACACGGGCGTTAGTTGCGTGCTTTGCTGAACTACGCACACGATAGCCTGTCAGGCCAGCACCTGCTGTCACGTCGGGCTTTGGTCAGTTCATCGTTACTTGACACGGACCTTGTTTGCGTGCTTTGCAAAACTCATCACAGGATAGTCTGTCAGGCAAGCACCTGCCGCTACCTCGGGCTTTGGCCAGTTCATCGTTCCTTGACACGGACATTGGTTTGCTTGCTTTGCTAAACTAGCCACAGGATAGTCTGCCAGGAAAGCACCTGGCGCTACCTCGGGCTTTGGACAACTCATCGTTCCTTGACACGGGCGTTAGTTGCGTGCTTTGCTGAACTACGCACACGATAGTCTGTCAGGCCAGCACCAGCTGTCACGTCGGGCTTTGGTCAGTTCATCGTTACTTGACACGGACTTTGGTTGCGTGCTTTGCAAAACTCATCACAGGATAATCTGTCAGGCAAGCACCTGCCGCTACCTCGGGCTTTGGCCAGTTCATCATTCCTTGACACGGACATTGGTTTGCTTGCTTTGCTAAACTAGCCACAGGATAGTCTGCCAGGAAAGCACCTGCCGCTACCTCGGGCTTTGGCCAGTTCATCGTTCCTTGACACGGACATTGGTTTGCTTGCTTTGCTAAACTAGCCACAGGATAGTCTGCCAGGAAAGCACCTGCCGCTACCTCGGGCTTTGGCCAGTTCGTCGTTCCTTGACACGGACATTGGTTTGCTTGCTTTGCTAAACTAGCCACAGGATAGTCTGCCAGAAAAGCACCTGGCGCTACGTCGGGCTTTGGACAGCCCATCGTTCCTTGATACGGGCGTTAGTTGCGTGCTTTGCTGAACTACGCACACGATAGTCTGCCAGGAAAGCACCTGCCGCTACCTCGGGCTTTGGCCAGTTCATCGTTCCTTAACACGGACATTGGTTTGCTTGCTTTGCTAACCTAGCCACAGGATAGTATGCCAGGAAAGCACCTGGCGCTACCTCGGGCTTTGGACAGCTCATCGTTCCTTGACACGGGCGTTAGTTGCGCGCTTTGCTGAACTACGCACACGATAGTCTGTCAGGCCAGCACCTGCTGTCACGTCAGGCTTTGGTCAGTTCATCGTTACTTGACACGGACCTTGGTTGCGTGCTTTGCAAAACTCATCACAGGATAGTCTGCCAGGAAAGCACCTGCCGCTACCTCGGGCTTTTGCAAGTTCATCGTTCCTTGACACGGACATTGGTTTGCTTGATTTGCTAAACTATCCACAGGATAGTCTCCCAAGAAAGCACCTGGCGCTACCTCGGGCTTTGGACAGCTCATCGTTCCTTGACACGGGCGTTAGTTGCGTGCTTTGCTGAACTACGCACACGATAGCCTGTCAGGCCAGCACCTGCTGTCACGTCGGGCTTTGGTCAGTTCATCGTTACTTGACACGGACCTTGTTTGCGTGCTTTGCAAAACTCATCACAGGATAGTCTGTCAGGCAAGCACCTGCCGCTACCTCGGGCTTTGGCCAGTTCATCGTTCCTTGACACGGACATTGGTTTGCTTGCTTTGCTAAACTAGCCACAGGATAGTCTGCCAGGAAAGCACCTGGCGCTACCTCGGGCTTTGGACAACTCATCGTTCCTTGACACGGGCGTTAGTTGCGTGCTTTGCTGAACTACGCACACGATAGTCTGTCAGGCCAGCACCAGCTGTCACGTCGGGCTTTGGTCAGTTCATCGTTACTTGACACGGACTTTGGTTGCGTGCTTTGCAAAACTCATCACAGGATAGTCTGTCAGGCAAGCACCTGCCGCTACCTCGGGCTTTGGCCAGTTCATCATTCCTTGACACGGACATTGGTTTGCTTGCTTTGCTAAACTAGCCACAGGATAGTCTGCCAGGAAAGCACCTGCCGCTACCTCGGGCTTTGGCCAGTTCGTCGTTCCTTGACACGGACATTGGTTTGCTTGCTTTGCTAAACTAGCCACAGGATAGTCTGCCAGGAAAGCACCTGGCGCTACCTCGGGCTTTGGACAGCCCATCGTTCCTTGATACGGGCGTTAGTTGCGTGCTTTGCTGAACTACGCACACGATAGTCTGCCAGGAAAGCACCTGCCGCTACCTCGGGCTTTGGCCAGTTCATCGTTCCTTAACACGGACATTGGTTTGCTTGCTTTGCTAACCTAGCCACAGGATAGTATGCCAGGAAAGCACCTGGCGCTACCTCGGGCTTTGGACAGCTCATCGTTCCTTGACACGGGCGTTAGTTGCGCGCTTTGCTGAACTACGCACACGATAGTCTGTCAGGCCAGCACGTGCTGTCACGTCAGGCTTTGGTCAGTTCATCGTTACTTGACACGGACCTTGGTTGCGTGCTTTGCAAAACTCATCAAAGGATAGTCTGCCAGGAAAGCACCTTCCGCTACCTCGGGCTTTTGCCAGTTCATCGTTCCTTGACACGGACATTGGTTTGCTTGATTTGCTAAACTATCCACAGGATAGTCTCCCAAGAAAGCACCTGGCGCTACCTCGGGCTTTGGACAGCTCATCGTTCCTTGACACGGGCGTTAGTTGCGTGCTTTGCTGAACTACGCACACGATAGCCTTGTCAGGCCAGCACCTGCTGTCACGTCGGGCTTTGGTCAGTTCATCGTTACTTGACACGGACCTTGTTTGCGTGCTTTGCAAAACTCATCACAGGATAGTCTGTGAGGCAAGCACCTGCCGCTACCTCGGGCTTTGGCCAGTTCATCGTTCCTTGACACAGACATTCGTTTGCTTGCTTAGCTAAACGAGCCACAGGATAGTCTGCCAGGAAAGCACCTGCCGCTACCTCGGGCTTTGGCCAGTTCATCGTTCCTTGACACGGACATTGGTTTGCTTGCTTTGCTAACCTAGCCACAGGATAGTCTGCCAGGCAAGCACCTGCCGCTACCTCGGGCTTTGGCCAGTTCATCGTTCCTTGACATGGACATTGGTTTGCTTGCTTTGCTAACCTACCCACAGGGTAGTCTGCCAGGAAAGCACCTGCCGCTACCTCGGGCTTTGGCCAGTTCATCGTTCCTTGACACGGACATTGGTTTGCTTGCTTTGCTAACCTAGCCACAGGGTAGTCTGCCAGGCAAGCACCTGCCGCTACCTCGGGCTTTGGTCAGTTCATCGTTCCTTGACACGGACATTGGTTTGCTTGCTTTGCTAAACTAGCCACAGGAAAGTCTGCCAGGAAAGCACCTGCCGCTACCTTGTGTTTTGGCCAGTTCATCGTTCCTTGACATGGACATTGGTTCGCTTGCTTTGCTAAACTAGCCACAGGATAGTCTGCCAGGCAAGCACCTGCCGCTACCTCGGGCTTTGGCCAGTTCATCGTTCCTTGACACGGACATTCGTTTGCTTGCTTTGCTAAACTAGCCACAGGATAGTCTGCCAGGCAAGCACCTGCCGCTACCTCGGGCTTTGGCCAGTTCGTCGTTCCTTGACACGGACATTGGTTTGCTTGCTTTCCTAACCTAGCCACAGGATAGTCTGCCAGGAAAGCACCTGCCGCTACCTCGGGCTTTGGTCAGTTCATCGTTCCTTGACACGGACATTGGTTTGCTTGCTTTGCTAACCTAGCCAAAGGATAGTCTGCAAGGCAAGCACCTGCCGCTACCTCGGGCTTTGGCCAGTTCATCGTTCCTTGACACGGACATTGGTTTGCTTGGTTTGCTAAACTAGCCACAGGATAGTCTGCCAGGAAAGCACCTGCCGCTACCTCGGGCTTTGGCCAGTTCATCGTTCCTTGACACGGACATTGGTTTGCTTGCTTTGCTAAACTAGCCACAGGATAGTCTGCCAGGCAAGCACCTGCCGCTACCTCGGGCTTTGGCCAGTTCATCGTTCCTTGACACGGACATTCGTTTGCTTGCTTTGCTAAACTAGCCACAGGATAGTCTGCCAGGAAAGCACCTGCCGCTACCTCGGGCTTTGGCCAGTTCATCGTTCCTTGACACAGACATTGGTTTGCTTGCTTTGCTAAACTAGCCACAGGATAGTCTGTCAGGAAAGCACCTGCCGCTATCTCGGGCTTTGGCCAGTTCATCGTAGCTTGACACGGACATTGGTTTGCTTGCTTTGCTAACCTAGCCACAGGATAGTCTGCCAGGAAAGCAGCTGGCGCTACCTCGGGCTTTGGACAGCTCATCGTTCCTTGACACGGGCGTTAGTTGCGTGCTTTGCTGAACTACGCACACGGTAGTCTGTCAGGCCAGCACCTGCTGTCACGTCGGGCTTTGGTCAGTTCATCGTTACTTGACACGGACCTTGGTTGCATGCTTTGCAAAACTCATCACAGGATAGTCTGTCAGGCAAGCACCTGCCGCTACCTCGGGCTTTGGCCAGTTCATCGTTCCTTGACACGGACATTCGTTTGCTTGCTTTGCTAAACTAGCCACAGGATAGTCTGCCAGGAAAGCACCTGCCGCTACCTCGGGCTTTGGCCAGTTCATCGTTCCTTGACACGGACACTGGTTTGCATGCTTTGCTAAACTAGCCACAGGATAGTCTGCCAGGAAAGCACCTGCCGCTACCTCGGGATTTGGCCAGTTCATCGTTCCTTGACACGGACATTCGTTTTCTTGCTTTGCTAAACTAGCCACAGGATAGTCTGCCAGGAAAGCACCTGCCGCTACCTCGGGCTTTGGCCAGTTCATCGTTCCTTGACACAGACATTGGTTTGCTTGCTTTGCTAACCTAGCCACAGGGTAGTCTGCCAGGCAAGCACCTGCCGCTACCTCGGGCTTTGGTCAGTTCATCGTTCCTTGACACGGACATTGGTTTGCTTGCTTTGCTAAACTAGCCACAGGAAAGTCTGCCAGGAAAGCACCTGCCGCTACCTCGGGTTTTGGCCAGTTCATCGTTCCTTGACATGGACATTGGTTTGCTTGCTTTGCTAAACTAGCCACAGGATAGTCTGGCAGGCAAGCACCTGCCGCTACCTCGGGCTTTGGCCAGTTCATCGTTCCTTGACACGGACATTCGTTTGCTTGCTTTGCTAAACTAGCCACAGGATAGTCTGCCAGGCAAGCACCTGCCGCTACCTCGGGCTTTGGCCAGTTCATCGTTCCTTGACACGGACATTGGTTTGCTTGCTTTCCTAACCTAGCCACAGGATAGTCTGCCAGGAAAGCACCTGCCGCTACCTCGGGCTTTGGTCAGTTCATCGTTCCTTGACACGGACATTGGTTTGCTTGCTTTGCTAACCTAGCCAAAGGATAGTCTGCAAGGCAAGCACCTGCCGCTACCTCGGGCTTTGGCCAGTTCATCGTTCCTTGACACGGACATTGGTTTGCTTGGTTTGCTAAACTAGCCACAGGATAGTCTGCCAGGAAAGCACCTGCCGCTACCTCGGGCTTTGGCCAGTTCATCGTTCCTTGACACGGACATTGGTTTGCTTGCTTTGCTAAACTAGCCACAGGATAGTCTGCCAGGCAAGCACCTGCCGCTACCTCGGGCTTTGGCCAGTTCATCGTTCCTTGACACGGACATTGGTTTGCTTGCTTTGCTAAACTAGCCACAGGATAGTCTGCCAGGAAAGCACCTGCCGCTACCTCGGGCTTTGGCCAGTTCATCGTTCCTTGACACAGACATTGGTTTGCTTGCTTTGCTAAACTAGCCACAGGATAGTCTGTCAGGAAAGCACCTGCCGCTATCTCGGGCTTTGGCCAGTTCATCGTAGCTTGACACGGACATTGGTTTGCTTGCTTGGCTAACCTAGCCACAGGATAGTCTGCCAGGAAAGCAGCTGGCGCTACCTCGGGCTTTGGACAGCTCATCGTTCCTTGACACGGGCGTTAGTTGCGTGCTTTGCTGAACTACGCACACGATAGTCTGTCAGGCCAGCACCTGCTGTCACGTCGGGCTTTGGTCAGTTCATCGTTACTTGACACGGACCTTGGTTGCGTGCTTTGCAAAACTCATCACAGGATAGTCTCTCAGGCAAGCACCTGCCGCTACCTCGGGCTTTGGCCAGTTCGTCGTTCCTTGACACGGACATTGGTTTGCTTGCTTTGCTAAACTAGCCACAGGATAGTCTGACAGGAAAGCAGCTGGGCGATTCCACGCGAAATGATCCAACGGACCTGCTCGGCCCCCACAAAACGATCCGAAATTTTTACGAAAAATTTTTTAGCACTCCCTAATAGTGCAAAACGACACACCACGAAACATTTCTTCCCAAATCTCAATGTGGCGGGTGCTATACACGAGCAAAGTTCGCAGCGCTGGCGAAAACCGTGCCTGGCGTGAACGGCAACTGCGGTTCATAGAAAGCACCTAGAACTGTGCGGTTTTCTTTTGCGTATAGAGGAAGCTATGCTCTACACAGCGTCCAAATCCCGGTTGTCGTGCTGTAATCGCTGCAGGTATACAAAGGCCGGAAGTTTCGCAATTTTCCTCCTACTTTGCGATTTTTTTGTGGAAAATCAAACCATTAAATTATAATGAATATTTTTTCCTGTCAAGGCCCCAAGGAATACTTCAACAGGAAAAATCGCCAGACACGTAACTTTCATAGTCATTGCAGGAAAAAAAGAGGAAGTATGCGATTTTTCCAAAATTCGCTACAATCGAGCGTAAAACACGCAATGAAGAGGTCGGAAGAGACGCCTGAAACCAACGCAGTTTTATAGAACGAGCCTTCCTCTACAACATATTAAAAAATCTCGAGGGTGTTTTTTCGTATTCGGGAGAAAATAATTTTTTTTTTGTAGTAGAGGGTATTACGACCACAGTGACCCACGTTGCATGTGTCCAGTAGGGTGCTATATTTGTTTCTTGGACTCCTGTTTTAATTCTTTTTATTTTAAATTTTTCTCTAGTCTGGTTGTGTTTTAATGAGCAAGTAATATGCTGTGGCACAGCCATCTGCAAGGTTACCATAGCCTTTGCTTCTGTAGCACAACACGCGTATTGCAATCCTGGGTGGTTAAGTTTATGGCATTGTTTCCGGTGTGCACGGTGCCGGCAACGGAGATTAGGGATTAGCGGTGATGGGCAGGTCTAAGTAATACTTTTTGTCGTGTGAGCTAAAGCCCTGCGCGGATGAGCTTTTTCACATCCGCATCCTATCCGAAAAATCCGCGTCACGCAGCAATAGTTCAGTTTCTATGCTCGATATATCAGGCCAATTTTCCAGGAAATAAACGTTATTTCCCGTCAGCACAAAAGAGCAAAAAAAAAAAAAGAGGGGGAGGGGCAACAAAAAAGCTGTCACCAAACTTCATCCACACGGGCGACTTCCTCTCTCTCGTTCCGACAGTGAAAACCCTTAGCGGTATAGCTTTTGTAGCGAGGACAGGTCCTGAGCGTCCATGATGCTACCAAAGGATACACGACAGCAAGTACAGATTTAACTTCCACGAAAGATTATACGGCACCAAGCACAGCAACACATTTTGCACCAAACGGGATAAGTAGAGTTTATTGCAAGTGAAACGCAAGATCGGCGCTGAACGCGCACCTCGACTCGAGACGCCAAAGCCAGAGATCTCTCTCAGATGCGCGAGTGGCTTTCGTACACCTTGTACTCTATCTTCTGTACCTAGTGTGAAGCAAACTGATGGCAATCTCGCGGTTTATCCGAGTCTGACCCGCTCCTGATGCGGCGCCATCCACGTCCGATCCGCGGATCACAACAAGCGTCATCGTATTTCATCGTCGTATTTCATCCGAACCCAGAAGTTTCTTGCGGATATACGCGGGTATAGGCTTCTATACGCGAGTGGTGCAAGGCTTTATATAGCTGTGAGCCTCACTGGAACCTAGGACAGCATGGACGATGAACCACCACCACGAGATTCCGTCGTTTCCAGTGCTGCCATGTAAATGACATTTTTGCACGTTCGTCTTTTCCTCTAGCGTTATAATTTGTTAGACTTTTCGTGGTTAATATTTTTGCTGAATTGTTCAGCATTTAAATGTGGGTGTTAAAGGAAAGTTTCATCAACTGAACTTGCATCCATGCGCCTATAATATTCATACTGGTGAATTGGAACTCCACAGCGCTGAACTGGAGCCATGTTCCTTTGGTCCGGGTGGCTGTCATATTGAAAACCAACCAGAAAAAAAATCGGAAATACGAAGAATTAAAAAGGGAGCCCAAGAAACAAATATAGCACCCCACCGGATACATGCAATGTGGGTCAGTGTGGCCGTAATACCCTCTACTACAAAAAAAAAAATATTTTCTCCCGTATACGAAAAAACACCCTCGAGATTTTTTAATATGTTGTAGAGGAAGGCTCGTTCTATAAAACTGCGTTGGTTTCAGGCGTCTCTTCCGACCTCTTCATTGCGTGTTTTACGCTCGATTGTAGCGAATTTTGGGAAAATCGCATACTTCCTCTTTTTTTCCTGCAATGACTACAAGAATTACATGTCTTGCGATTTTTCCTGTTGAAGTATTCCACGAGGCCTTGTCACGGAAAAATATTCATTAAAATTTAATGGTTTGATTTTCCACAAAAAAATCGCGAAGTAGGAGGAAAATTGCGAAACTTCCGGCCTTTGTATACCAGCACCGATTACAGTACGACAACCGGGATTTGAACGCTGTGTAGAGCATGGTTTCCTCTATGCGCAAAAGAAAACCGCGCAGTTCTAGGTGTTTTCTATGAGCCGCAGCTGTCGTTCACGCCAGGCACGGTTTTCGCCAGCGTTGCGAACTTTGATCGTGTGTAGCACCCGCCACATTGAGATTTGGGAAGAAATGTTTCGTGGTGTGTCGTTTTGCACTATTAGGGAGTGCTAAAAAAAATTTCGTAAAAATGCGCGATAGTTTTGTGAGGACTGAGCAGGTCCACTGGATCATTTCGCGTGGAATCGCCCAGCTGCCGCTACCTCGGGCTTTGGCCAGTTCATCGTTCCTTGACACGGACATTGGTTTGCTTGCTTTGCTAAACTAGCCACAGGATAGTCTGCCAGGAAAGCACCTGCCGCTACCTCGGGCTTTTGGGTTTTCAAATCTCGGATTTGATTTAAATCCGGATTTAAATCCACAAAAGAGACTGGTAGGTTTGATTTGTATTTGATTGACAGCTTCATTATGAACAGAATATGAAAGTATCGTTCCAAGTTGGTACATGTGAAATCAATACGTTTTCGTTGTTCCTGGTGAAGGTTGAAGTTGAGCTGAAGTGTAGAAATAAGTGAAGGTGTACATTTTCCAACATGGGACACCACGCGTACCTGTCGACAAGGAAGCTGAGGAACCCAAGAAGGGAACTATGACAAGAGGACGCATCCCCTCCTAAGCGTTGCACATATTTGACTCGTGCTGCTTGTGTCGCGTGCTTGCTGTCCCCGACTTCTCATACTTTATGGTCAGAAACAGTCGTTCCGAGGGAACAAATTCACGAGAAATAGGATACCTATTGAGATTAGCCAGGGGCCTTCATTTTAGCCATCACAAGGAATGCTCGAGGGCACACTTTAAATGAGTTCAGGGGTCACCTTATCGAAACATTTATTTTCTCGCTCAAGTGTGTCATCCAAAGTGTGGCTCTTTCCCGTTCATTTTATTTTTCAAGCATGTCAAGCACTCTACGCCTGTACTTGTACGACCAATACAACATGTCCCATTAGAAATAATGATAGGAGGAACCTCGCGGTTGACACATGGCTCGAAAAAGACCTTTCCTGAATTGAAATGCTTTCAGTCGTTCGAGCACGTCCCGTCAACATTTTTATCTTTCCCAGACGAGGAGGACATTCTATTCTAGCATTTCGCGATAGATTAGCAGACTATGATAAGCGATGCCACGCCACCGAAGGCGGGCTGGAACAGCGCCATTTGGAAGCCAATCAAATTTTCCTTACCTGCTGAAGAGAAAATCTGACCTGGGGCTTTAAGGGTGGCGACGCCTGTACGTCAGTCACAACGATTGCTACTTAGATCGCGACCGGACGAAACCACTGCGATGTCATTACTTCTTGGTATTCAGACTGAGTGCAAGAACGCTTAGAATGGCTCGAAGAATCTAAGAGAAAAGTGAAAATAAAGGAATATGCATCCTTGCTAGTTGTTGTTGCTTTGTGGTAAATTAACTGAGAGGACGTGTCTAGTCAATTAGATGACTCTTTATTCGTGGGTAATTTTTTTAGCGATTTTTTTTCGTGGTCGCAAATAAAAATACGTTTACAGCTATCTTCGTATTGCATACAGAAGTTCAATTATGCGTTAAAACGACGAAAGAGGGCAAACAAAATAACGTATAATGGTTGCTATATTTCTCCTGACGTACGTTGAGGAGAAAAATATAGCAACCATTATATGTAATACGTCCCGGACATCCTGGTTCATTCGCAGCCGTACGGCATTACATTACACTAGTGAAATCAAGCACTCGTAGTTCGAGGAACCTCTTATCTCCCGCCTGAACGCAGGTGTTGTTATCGACACAGCTTTTGTTACGGAGGACGATATTGTTCCCCGTGCTAAGGATCATTCTTCGTTTAATCTGGATTCAGTAAAACCCTGAAAATCGACCGTCTCTCTCTCTCTGGCTCCTTCCTCTACTCTAACAGCTCTGTTTGCGTGACAAGCCTCGTGCGACAGGGCACGTGAACCGAACAGGAGCATCGCACACAACGATCAGGTAATGTTAATCCACCTTCGGCTTTCTTTCTGAAGCACCATGTGTAGCAATTTATTTTGTGTTTCTTTTGACAGGGCGTGCACCACTATGCCACCGTCGAACCTGTGGGCTGTTAATAAGACCGGTAATGCGTTCACACTGAGCACAGCCGAAAACTGCTGGTGCGAGCTGCCACACTCGGGTGTCGACCTTCAACGCGTCTCCGCTGTGCAATCGGCTGCCTGGGGAATCGGCAGTGACCATCATGTCTACACGTTTGTTCCAAACGGCGATAAAATTCGTGTCCCCGAGGTCACCTACGAGAACCAGGTATACACTGCGTTAGCAGCTGGTGGCGGCTTGACGTGTGCACGCTATAATACAGTGTGATCATGTTATGTTTCCAGCGCTGGCAAATCAGAGGCGGATACGGCACATGGCTCCTGCCGACGGACTGGCACCTCTGGAGCAGCAAAGATGGCTTATCTGCTCGACCTAAAGAGAGCATTACACTACCTTCTGGTAACTGGAAGTGGGAAGACTCCTGGCACATAGACGGCGAGCTTGACGGGGTACCATTGGAACCCGAGGTAAGACTCGACCCTTGTCCGACCAACACCACCTAGGTATAAGGCCGTTTGACGCGCGCCGTGACGTGACGCTAGTTGTCCGTCGGGCGCTTCCCTTCTCACCGGAGGTTACCCGTCGCAGTCAAAGGATGCATCCTAGAGGGTCGTTTGCCGCGCAAAACGGTTAGGTAGACCAGAAGAATAAAAGATAATAAAAAAATAAAAAATACAGGACGGTTACGATTGTGTAACGTGAATTTCAGCGGTAGCTGTTGTGCGTGGATGTTGACAGATTTATTGCTGATATACAGGGTGTCCCAGGAAAAGTGCCATTGAATTATAATTAAAAAAAAAAAACTACACCACCTAGAATCATGCGGTCAACGGCATTTGTTCTTACAAGGTTTTTGCCACCTCCTGATGTGAATATCGTGTAACGTAAGTTTAATTATGTAAATTTTTGCGAAATGAACTCTGAAATTTGCCAAGTAAAGGTCACTAGAGTAGCTTGATGGGGTTGTTGGTACATGACTCGGAGAACAAGGAGCAGTCAAAAACAGGGACAACGACACAAGAAGACACACAAACAGAGGCTCCACTATCAACAAGGTTTTACTGAACTACACAAGCACATTTATAACCAATGGTGTAGAGGGGGAAAAAAGGAGGCAAAAACGGAACATTCTGTGCTTACATACGGTGCTTACATTCAGAAAGGGCTACGTAGTTTACAGTTCGTGGATCCGTTTAGAGTACGTGACTCCATGGAAGTTGTGAAATTTTTGAAGGAAAATGAAGGGGTCGCTTTCAAATTTATGTCGGTTGATGTAAATGACTTATATTACTCCCTTCCTACTGAAGGTTTGAAGCACTGTGTAAAGCTTTGCATTGAACAGAGTGGTGTTGTCGGCTTTCAAGATGAGTGCGGCGTTAGTGTTGATGACTTTGTAGAGTTACTCATGCTGTATTTAAAGTCGTTAAGGGTCTCTTTTGGCGAGCAGATTTATACTCAGACATCAGGGATGTGTATTGGTTCCAGCATTGCTCCGCTTCTGTCAGATATTTTTTTGGGGCAATTTGATGTTAGCATTAATGAATCTTTGCAGAATTTAGGTGTAAAGAAGGTTTTTAGATTTGTAGACGATTTTCTTCTGTTTTTTGATAGTGAGTTGGAAGAGAATGCAGTTCTGAATGTGTTTTACTCTTTTGGACAGGGTTTGGAATTTACACATGAGAAACCTGTGGGTGGCAAACTCCAGTTTCTTGACCTATGTATTTCTGAAGGTTCAGAACATACTTGTTGGCAGTACAAACAAAGGTCCAGGAAACCTGTGTTACCCTTTGGGTCGAACCATTCAAAAGTAGTAAAAAATGGGATAGGATTGACCTGTGTTAGGAAGGCCCTCCAGAAATCTTGTGTGCATACCATGTCTGAAAGCGTTGTGCTACAGTTGAACCGCCTTGAAGAAGCTGGTTTTCCTCGGCAGGTACTGCTGATGATCCTCCGTAGGTTGCTTACAGAGGTTAAGGGTCTAAAGAGGTCCCATGTAAGATTGGAAGGTAGACCGGGGGTGATTCCATATATTCATAAAACGTCGCATCATTTAAAAAAATTGGCAGGGAGGTTCGGTGTAGCTGTAGTTTTTAAGTCTTTTTCTAGGCTATCTTCTCTCGTTAGGTTAACGAATCAAGAACAGGTATCACTAGAGTGCGAGAAGAAGCATAGGTGTCCTCTTGTGGAATGTAAAAGGTCTATTGTTTATGAAATCCCACTTTCGTGTGATAAGGTTTATGTCGGCCAATCTGGCCGGTGCCTAAATGAACGTTTAATGGAACATAAGAATTGTGTAAATAAAACGGGTGGGGGTACCTTGCATGAACACGTTAGGGTCTGCGGTTGCGTTCCAGAGTTTCCGAGAACAAAGATTAGAGGACGATTCAAATCCAAGAATGAAAGGGAAATTTTCGAGGCCTTTTTGATAATGAAGTATGGGTCCAGACTTGTACGTATTTGGAGTATTGTATTTAAAATACCGTATTTTAAATACAATTTGGGGTATTTTGGTACTCTACTCAATACTTTTTGTTTTGTGTATTTGTACTCTATTTAAAATACATTTTATGGTATTTTCTACTCAATACTCTAATTACATATTTTGGATCCGTCCCTCACAAACTTTCTGTGTCTAGTCTTTCAATTATCTTGCTTGTTCAGTGGAAATTTCCTGAGTCTCTCGGACTTGACCCGGACATTGGCCCTTCTTAGCGGTATCATCTCATCTGGCCCAAGTGTGCATAAGGCCCAAGTGACCAGAACGCCCAAATCTTCATAAGACCCGAAAAAAATTTGGGCCTTTTGAGCATTTGGGTCTAGTGAGAAGGGCAGGTTAAGGTGTCCAGAAGGCCGAAATGCCCAGAAGGCCAAAATATTCATAAGGCCCGAATGGTCATATGGCCCGAAAACCAGGAGGGAAGACTAGGAGTGACCTAGATACTGTATTTTCTTTGCACATATGCGCAATATTAATTAAATGCTGAATGCGACAGAAGAGAAAAAGGTAACTGAACTAAAAATATTAATAAAAGTACTGAAATGAAGAAACAAATTTTCAAGCAAATAAGATATAAATGTGACAAAAAGTAAAATACAAATAAATATTGGATCCTTACAGCGTTCAATATTTCGCTCGGTACAGATTGGTAAGCTCTGTGCCTAATATATTTATTGAACAACTGATTCGTTTGCCGCATTAAAAGCTTTTCAACTTTCGCTTGAATACTGCTATGACGCACAATATGTAGCGCTTTTTCTGCGAAGGTATCCAAGCCGGGCACGACAGTAGCGTAGCCAGAAAAAAATATTTCTGGAGGGGTTCAGGAGGAAATTTCCATAGGAGAGAAGGGTTTACTCCTCGTTTCTCTCTTCCAGATGCGCTACCAAAGGTACGATTTCGAGAGGGGTCTGAACGTCGCAAACCACGCCGACGCATGGGACCGTTTTTTCCGCTCTAACCCATCGGTGCAATTTTTTCCGAGACCATTTGTTCCGTCACCAAATTTTCCGGGGCCATTTTTTCGGGGCCGTTCGACCAAATGGCGCTTTATCAAATAGGCGGACACCTTCGAATTGATTCTGTAACTGAACTCTTTGGAGACTACATTTCACAAGGTGGAAAAAGCATTGTTTGTGTTCACGTGAGATGCGCGCTGCAGAAGGAGCATATTTAACTGAGTGACCGAGTGCAATTGTCCAAAATAGGCACTGCTTGATGAACATAATAAATCTCAGTCCCGAGCAAAATACCAAGCCGTAGCGATTCTCGGCAAAGTGTGGAATTCCTGCGAGTCACACCTGAAAAGCGATTTTACAGAAAAAATATTTCTCGCATATAACTCGCACTAATAAAATTACCGCATTTTTCTGTGTACAAGCTCCGTTATATATAAAGAAAAGTTCTCTGAAGAAGTCCTGCGCAGGATTATGACATTAGATGACGCGCAGGACTTCTTCAGAGAACTTCTTTCAATGTATAACGGCGCTTATACACTGAAAAATACGGTCGAAAAATTACACTGTTAGTCTTCCTTTCTGGTTTTCGGGCCATATGACCATTTGGGCCTTCTGGGCGTTAGGGCCTTCTGGACACCTTATCCTGTCCTGCTCATTTGACCCAAATGCGCAAAAGGCCCAATTTTTTTTCCGGGTCTTATGAACATTTGGACGTTTTGGTCACTTGGGCCTTATGCACACTCGGGCCATATGAGATATAACCCTTCTTAGCCGTCTCCATTTAGAGATCTTGCCCCGTGTGTACTAATCCCTGGCCAGTGAGGGTCCTATTATGTGTGCCCTGACGCGGTGACGCCGAATTCTGACCTCGCCGAGCACCTGACCTGCTAGAAGTTTGGTTTGTTCTGGGTCACATATACTTAGTCGAGTTATGTGGTATCTCTCTGTCGTCTTTTTGGGACTTGTGTTCAGATGACTCCTATCACACAGCTGCGGCTAGCGTAGTCCGCGGGGTTTAGGTGATTCATGTCACATAGCGGCGACTTGCCGCATTGACCAGTGACTTTTTGCGTTCAAGGATAATAGTACCTTAATTGTATTTCAAATACTTTTTGAAGTATTTTGTACTGTATCTTAATTACTTTAATTTTCACGTATTTATACACTATCTTAATTACATTCTAACATTAGTATTTATTATCTTATCTTAAATACAGTTTTGAGTATCTTGTACATGTCTGTATGGGTCTGATAGTTAATGAGCCGTCGATATCGCTAACAAGGGAAGAGTTTGGGTTCTTGGAATGCAGACTAAAAGCTGGAGTTGAGTAGTTAGATCCGGTTGTTCCTCGTGTTTTTATGGCCCCCACGTGTGTTCCGTTTTTGCCCCCTTTTTCCCCCTCTACACCATTGGTTATAAATGTGCTTGTGTAGTTCAGTAAAACCTTGTTGATAGTGGAGCCTCTGTTTGTGTGTCTTCTTGTGTCGTTGTCCCTGTTTTTGACTGCTCCTTGTTCTCCGAGAAGTAAAGGTCACCTTTTTATACCACCAATGTGAAGAGCGCGCTGAATTTACTCAAATTCAACGTAATTGACAGGAATATTGAGGAGCTATCCCATCGGGAAAAATAGCCGAATATCATGCTTTACGGAGCGCGCGACGAATTTTTCAGCGCAATCCTTGTCAATCCGACGAAAGGAGGTTGGAAACCCGACCCACACCGGGATAGTAGAAAGAGATAACACAGGCATGGCTTATCGCATAAGGCTTCCGCAGGGATCATGCCTTCCCTTTCCCAATTTCAGGAACTGTCACTTTTTCTCCTATAAAAGGAAAAAATATTGCAGTCACGAAAATAGAAGCGGTAACGGAAATGCGTGTGTTACCCTCAGAAGGCACTGTAACAGATAACCTCACATGGGGCGATGGATCACCATCACTGTGAAAAACATTAAAGACTGGTCGTCCACAATTACTGTCCATACCCCCACTACCACAACGACGTCTACTACTGCTACTACACGGATTGCCAGGGAGATTGCTGACGTCACGCGCTCATCGTTCTTTCGCAAGTGCTCATTTTATTCGTTGGAGAACACTCCGCACAGAAAAAAAAAAAAAAAAAAAGAAAAGAAAAAAAAAGAAAACTAAAGAACGGAAAACACTTTTGAGGGTCACCTCTGTGCTCCTTTAAAGGTGTACAGAACAGAGTCCTCGCGCATGCGGTGCCTGTCAACAGCGCTCGTCGTCGTTTCGGAACGCTCTGCAGCCAGTGGGTTCTTCGCTGCAGAGCGTCAGCGAGACACATACCTTGGAACAGGTGGTGGTGGTGGTACTGGTGAAAGGGCTAACCGTTCTAAGGCCTCATGGAGGCCTTGGAACAGGCCTTTGGCGCCAGTGGCTATAATGTCAGTGGAGGGAGACCTTCGGCCAGTCCTCATTCTTGCAAGCACGTGACCGCTTGGCGCCTCACTAGCAGAGATGTCGCACTAGGATGAGTCTCGGTATTTGTGACGTTGATGATCTATGCATCCATTGAGCTGCCTTCGTCGGTACGATGTTCTTTGCAATGCGCAATGTTCTTTCGGTGCAACGGTGCTGTGATGTCTAAAAAAGTAACTCGATGAACTGTCGTATTTAGCAAGGATGTGCTGTAACTACTTTTTTAGTAGTTTAACTATGGCTACTAACTACTGCGTCAAATTGTAGTTTAACTACTAGTGCAACAACATCATAGCTGCACTAGTTAAAACTACTTTGTAACTACGAGGATGTAGTTATTTAACTACATTTGTAACTACTCCGATATTTTGTGCGTGTTGTTATATCTGTGATCGCTTTAGGCGTAGAAATAGCGGCTGGGTGCATGGGGAGCTCCCACACTGGGAACAATGATAACATAGCACGCGCCCCTCCATACAATACAATGTCATGAAATGATACAGTCATGGCCCCTAATCTGACGACGGAGGGGGCGTGAGCTTCTTGAACGTGCTGTGTGTCGATCGTTATGTACGCTCATTTACACAAAAGACGTACTTTCTCCTCATGTGCCCTTGAAACAGAAAATGATGCAAGTGCGCTCTGTGCTAAGGCCGTGAAGCAAACGGAACGCTAAGCGAAAAAATGCGAAGCATAGCTGTAGCCCGCTGTAACCTAACTACTGCGGTGAAATAAAAAAAAGTTTAACTAGCAGTTGTAACTACCATTTTTGCAAGTAGTTTCTAAATACTTTTTAACTACAAGTAGTTAAGTACTGCACACCCCTAGTATTTAG
This sequence comes from Ornithodoros turicata, assembly GCF_037126465.1. Lineage (NCBI taxonomy): Eukaryota > Metazoa > Arthropoda > Arachnida > Ixodida > Argasidae > Ornithodoros > Ornithodoros turicata. Next base: position 75,148,644 of record NC_088204.1, read on the forward strand.
TCCCACAGGCTCAATATTGAGGGTAAATGTCTCGCAGAACTGCGTTTTACCTGGGGAGGACTTTAACACCTTCTCCTTTTATAGGGCTGGACATATAGCTTGGATTTTCCACGCACATACGCCCCTAAAAAGAAATGGAACTCGTTTGTTCGTCGCCGGAAGTGGATCAGGAACAGGCACTACACCGCCTTTGAGAAATGGGCTAAGGTAACTGAACATCTACCACATTCTGCCGACATAGTTCTCTTGGCTATAAAGTTTTTATATCGATGGTTTTTGATGTTGCTCTTAAAGGAGCACAGAAAGCCATCCAAAGATTTTCTGTTTGTGGCGAATTACGAAAGGACGTAACTTGACGTGACAACTAACACAAAAAGATTTTCTGTACCCAGTATTTTTCTTGGAATAAAGCGCCCCCGAACATCGACGCGCGCGTTCCCGCTCGACTCGCTCTGCAGGCCGAAACGAGGAGGAGGAGGATTGTGATGTCATCGCGGTTACAAGAGAGACCGCGCTCCAATCGAGGCCGGCGGTTTTCCCACTTTTTTTTTCTTTTTCGTTTCTATACTTCCAGTTCTCTCTCTGTGTAGCAGACGACGCTTCTCCAAACAAGCAAACCAGCTAGCGGGTTGTAGCGCGATGACGTCAAAGCGACTCTGCTGGCTAGTTGCGGGCATTGCCACCGTTGCGCGCGGTCGCGATTTTCAAAATCGAATTCCGCAATATGTACGCATCTGTCGAGTGAATCACTTCGCATGGTTTTAGCAGTCAGGTTGATGGCTTGGTTTGAAAAAATGGACGTGACTGAAGCGCTTTCTGTGCTCCTTTAAAGATCGCCCACGGGGATCTGCTTGTCGACGTTGCTGCAGGCGGCGAGAGAGTTCCTGGTAGTGAACCAGACAGTTATGCTGTGTGGGTTGTAAACGATCAAGGCAAAGTAAGTTCGGAGAAATATTTGTACTACCGCGCGTGGCAGCCTCCAACCATTCACGTTTTCATGACATACACGCATTTCCCGTCTAGGCAGCATTTCGTTCAGGAGTCAGTCGTCTGAATCCGGAAGGCGACAGCTGGATTGATGCAGTTGGTCCGCAAAACATGGACGTGATCCAAATATCAGTTGGACTAACTGGGTTGACATGGGCTGTCGCACGAAACGGCAGTGCCCTCGTGCGGACTGGCGTGTCCAAAGACAACTACATGGGTAAGTCCCAGTTTTTTCGTGGTTCTCTCATGTCTTTGACACGCGGTAAAAGTATGAATAGTACAATCATGTGAAGTTCTGTGACTTTTTCATCCGAGGCACGGGTTGGACTGAAGTACCAGCGCCCCAAGTTGACCAGAAGCTTGCACAAGTTGCTGTCGGGCCCAGTTCAGTGTGGGCCATCAGCCGCTATGGCACAGTGAGCATTTTTGTGAGATCCCCATAGTATACGTTTCTGAAGCTCTTGTCTGTTATTGTAAAGGTATGGTTTCGGTATGGAATAGGAGAAGATCTTGGTTGCCTGGAATCGATTACAGGATCAGGGTGGATTGAGGTAGCTACGAAGATGGTTGCCATCACCGTAGGACCTAACAACCAGGTAAGCTGTCGTAGTAGCTTTAGATAATTGCTGAATGATATTCGTATGCTGAAATCCATGGCGTCTGCGACCGTTCCGTGTCATCAAGGGCAGTTAGATGGCTGAACAGCAAATTATGGAATCACAGCATATACATAGACGCACAGCTATATAGTTCCAATACTGTGCAGAACATGGTACACGGCATCGTGTATACATAGCATGGCAACATATAATAGCATATAGTACAAGAATACACCAGCAGCCCATAGAAAGGAAAGGCTAAGGTGCCTGAATACGCCATTAGATGGCTGAGTACTAAGATGCCTTCTGTTCTGTGTGGGGTACTAGCACCCTTACTGGCAGCCGAACCCCTGTCCCCAAAGCACTATAATACCACCCTTTGCAGAAGTGATGCACCTCATGTCGCCATTTTGGCGCTCTCGGTCACCACGCCTGAATGCTGTGTTCCGCTTCCACCAAGTTCACTTAGTGCAATAGTGTCGTGTGTAGACAGCTTTGTCAGCCCGATGCCTCCTGTGCTTTGGAGTCAAAATGGTGGATATCGTAGCAGACGACGGGGTTGCCCTTACGCTACATAGAGGGATCTAATATTCACGTACCCTAAGATGGGCACAGCAGAAGCCACAGTAGCGTCGTGTATTCAGCATCGTCTCATTCGGGGTAGCTCTAAGGTCATCCTGAAGACTAGTGGTTCGATAGCTACCACCGGCCGAATACATCTGGGGCTGAATACGTCGGCCAAAAAATCCCGTCGTGTGTAGCATAGACGCAACGTCAGTGAACAACGCAGGAATCAGGAAGTGGGTCATTGAAACCACCCTAGGATGCGACAACGTATCTATCTCCCTCCCGAGGGCGCTGCCCCGAGGCGTCTGACCTGGGTGATCTGGGGGCTTAATCACTGCGCTAGCGAAACTAAACCGGCATAAGGAATCGTTAGCTTACCGAAACGCAAAATGATAACGAAGTTGCACGCATAATGAGGAAACGAGTCTGTGCCAGCGGGCCTAGCGGGCCCGTGACTTGCTTCTTGTGACGCGTGACGTAACTTGATCGTTTTCGTTAAAAGTGGCGCAATCTTTGGCTTAGGCAAACTACGTATCGTGATCGGTATTATACGAGAGGGTAACCCAGGTGAAAAGACGTTAACGTTGCATGCGCCCACAGAGAACAAGAAAATGGCGGAAGGTTTCTTTGGCTGGAAGATAACGGAAGCTGCGAACCGTGAACCATGCAGCCATAACGGTCAAGATGGATTTCAGTTAGATGAAGTAGATTTTACGAAGAGCAGCCCACGTACTATACTGTTAGAAAATTTTATGCCTTTTAGGGTATAAACTGCTTGTCCCAGGTAAAGTAATTTGTCCCGGTGTCTGAGGTAAAGTAATTTTATACCTCCCTGAAGGTATATTATTTGCACCTAATCGTATAAACATATATCCCCTTGAAATCGTATTTTCAAACCCGGGGTCAAATCTGGAAAACTGGTATATTCGATTTATTTCAGCGCTTTATACAGGGTGTCCACGCTAAGTGTGAACAGATTTTTTAAAAACATATCAATCACTTTTTCCGAGATGAAATCAATTGCAATATAGCATATGCTGAAGGGCACTCCTTAGGGGGTATTAACAGACTCCAAAGGCAATGTCTTAATTAACTTTCAATGATTACCTTTTTAATTATAAAAGCTACGAAGTTGCTCCAGTGAGAACATCTGATCTCTTCGGTCACCAGATACCAAAACCGTTTTCAGAACAAAAATCCGTTCGGTAGATCGTTCGCAAAAAATTCGTGAAGGAACGCCATTTTTTTCTTTATTTGGTTTATTGCGTATCTTCAAAGAAGCGGCTTTCCTTTACCCCCAGTGTCAGAGAGTGAAAGAGCACAGTGCCGCCTCATGCGTCGAAGATTAGCTTTAATTTGCGGAAACAAAACAAAAACACAAATCTACCGGGTGACTCTATCGCGACTGCCCTTGTCTTTGGCTGCATTTTCTGTTTTCTTTTCATTTTTTCCAGGACGCAAGAGGCGATAGTGTGCTCTTTCATCCCCTCGTATTGGGGGCGAAGAAAAGACGCGTCTCTAGAGATGCGCAATGAATAAAATAAAGAAAAAATGGCGTTCCATCACGATTTTTTTGCGGACGATTTATCGAACGGATTTTTGTTCTGAAAACGGCTTTGGTATTTGATGACCGAAGAGATCAGATGTTCTCATTGGTGCAACTTCGTAGCTTTTATAATTAAAAAGTTAATTATTGAAAGTTAATTAAGACATTGCCTTAGGAGTCTGTTAATGCCCCCCTAGGGAGTAACCTTCAGCATATGCTATATTGCGATTGATTTCATCTCGGAAAAAGTGATTGATATATTTTTTAAAAATCTGTTCACACTTAGCGTGGACACCCCTATAAAAGTGGCACTTTCATGATCTAGCTCGTAACAAAATTAGAACAAAATAATATTGAGCGACAAGTGCTTTAATAACATCAGCTACCGCGAGAAGGAAAGAAATGCCTGGAGACGAACGCACACAAACGTGCCCACAAACTCAATTCACAATGTGCAATGTGTAAAACGTAGAGGAGAGCTCTTGCAGATTACTCGCTATACAATCAGATGGGGTTGTTGAAATGCATATAAAAATGTTCTAGTCCACGGAGTTTTATAATTCGTACATTTCTATATCCAGTATATGAGCTTCTTCCACTTCTCTGCAATATTTACCTTCCTAACTCCTTCACTAATTTTTAAAAACGAGTGGTCCCGATACGAAACTACACCCTAAAATACCGGTGGTTTGCATGCATCGGGCCATAACCTCGAATTGCTGGGCAGTTGTTCGAGCACTGCGAGAACCACGCGACGACGGCATGTTTGCTGCCTTCCAAAGCATAGTCGAAAAACTAAAGAAGTGAAGTGACGGAAATGACGTTGACGCGCTCGCGCTACAAGGCGTAGTCAGCTAATATCAATATCACGTGCGCCAGTCGTCAATATCAATATCGTCGTTACGTTTGTCCTATTGGGTAGCCTCCTGCCTCGCTTGCCTTGTGAGGGACGGAGAAGAGGATGAGAAGGACCGCGCGCATCGCTCGGGTTCTGTACCTTCCCCCATTTCGGTATGCAGGGTATGCAGCTGAGTATGTTCGGTCGAAGTTGTGGTCAGAGATTACGCCACTGTCCCATTGACGAAGCGAGCACGAAATATGCCCCGTGAAACCCGTCTCGCGCTAGTTTTAACGGTCGCCGTTGCTCTCGTTAGCTCGTGAGGTGGACTCGCGGTTGGTTATAATTCATTGGTGTATAATCCATTCGTGTAAGGACATAATTCGTTGGTGGATAAGGGAGTAGAAGAGCGTCCTTTTGCGCTTCACAAAAATATGTAATGATGAAAGATAGATGGCTTTGTACGTATTTGTCCTTTCTATATGTGCTCCAGTCTTAGAACATCAATTGTCTCATGTAAAAATATGTAAACCAAAACCAATTAATTACTGCAACAAATGACCCGCTCCGGTGGCAGATTTTTCTCTAAAAGGTGTCCACTGAAGGTCACAAAGGGTCGTACCCATTTTAATGCCGACAGCGCTCCGCTTTAGAAGTTGTTTTTTTTATAGAAGTCGTAAATAATGAGCGCCTCCCACCCGTTCACACGGTGCGCAGCTTGTAGGTGGTATCGGACAGACACTTGTAAAAGGGAAGTTCGCCGATTGGTGCACCCGTTCCCGAATTATTGAGCACAGGGATTTAGCTGAGACACCCTGTATATTGTCGTTTCAAATATACATATTCGTGAGGAACAAAATAACAAAAAGAGAGATTCTGCAGAGAGAGAGAGAGAGAGAGAGAGATTCTGCAATATTTCTTGCTGTAGGATTGGAAGACTCCTTCTGAGATTTCACGGGAGTTTTACGCTACTTGAGGGCTGCTCTCCGCCATGGCTTGCGTAGTTCACACGAGTCATCAGCTAACGTCGTTGTAATGTGTGGTGGACGACAAGGCTGGTTCGGTTTCGAAATGCAAATGATATTTTTCGGGGAAGGGACGCTTGAAACAAAAAGGTCGGTTGAACACCGCTCTTTCCCTTTCACTCGTACCACCGAATATTTGTATATTTGTTGTCAAGAAAGCCGAAATTTATAATCCCGGGGGTTTCGGGACATGAACTTATAGTGAAATCCCGGGATTTTGGGATCTCGGTTTCCGTAGCCTAGTCACAACTAGGGTTGCCACCAGGCCGGTATTATACCGGCAGGGCCGGTTATTTGCTTGCTGCCGGTAGGAAGGTGATACCGGCAGCCTTTTGCCGGTATTTGTGGCTCAACACGTTTCATAGGGGTTTTTACGGGGTTTTGCTTTCAACGTTCCACTACAGCTTGAATAAATCTGGAGCACAGACCCAACTCCGTAGTCGACAGTCGTTTTCTTAGTGATTCATTATTAGTATCATTGTTGTCTTGAGCGAGTGCGCTCGTTCTTTCTTTCTCTCTCTCTCTGTATACTCTCACCGCTCACCCACTTTCCCTTCCCCGCGAACATTTCCTCCTTTCTCTCTATTCCACCTCCTCTCCCTCAGCCGGTATTTGGCACTCCGAAAGGTGGCAACCCTAGTCACAACTGAAATATTTGCTATGAAAACATACGTACAATGAAGGGTCCTTTTCTTTCGTGTTAGCGCCGCGAATCAACTGTGGCCATGGGCGGCGTAAAGACGTGGACACATGGAGAGAGGACAGTAGGGAGGAGACAGGGAGATTCCTAAATTCGTAGACTCGAACAGGCTTGAGGCTCTGCCCGACAGGCAGAACAGGGCTTGATCATCAAGTCACATCGTTAAAGAGAAGGAATGAGAACGGAATGGGGTCGTCACCGAGGCACATCGTGTCATGCTATGGGCCTGGCACGATATGTACCCGTGTTCAGCTTAAGAACGGCACGAAAGCCTGTCTCCCTCAACAAAGTTACTCCGCTGAATAAATTTTACTGCAGCGCCACCAGGTGCCGCTGACAGGGCCCCAATAGTGTCGGAGTCGTCGCACTACTTCTCGCGAGATGGAGTGATGCGGCTAGCTGTTGCAGCCAATAGGAAGAATTAAGCGTAAAAATAGCAGGCATACTGTATTCATGAGAGAACTGATGTTCTGAGGCTGGAACAACGTAGAAGGGACAAATAGAAGCAAAGCCCAAATTGAGGCTTTGTTTGTATTTGTCCCTTTTATGTTGTTACCGCCTCAGAACATCAGTTCTCTTATGTTCAGCATTTGCCGCTTCCGTCGATCAAGTCGTATGAATGTGTGTATGAGTGAGCAAAAATGTAAGAGGGAAAGGGAGGATGAGTGAGAGAGAGTGGCTGGTTTGTCCCTTCAGATGACGCACCCCGAAAGTCGCTGGGAAGGCGTGTTAGCTTAGCTCAATTGGTAGAGCCCTGGACCGGTAGTCCAGAGGATGTGGGTTCGAGTACTACAGCTGGCTAACCTTCTCAGTGACTTTCATCTTTCATCATACTGTGTTCGCTCTCTCCACTGTGTTGCGTGACAGGTGTGGGGTATAAGGCGATCTGACCATCGCATCTGTCTGCGAACCGGCGTAACTCATGAAGAGCCAAGCGGACGAGGATGGAAGGAGTTAACCGTGACAACCGGAAAGCCTCTGAGCATGACCAGCAGCTTGCAGGAGCAGCAATCTGATCCAGATTCGGGTTTCTTTTCCGGCGTTGGAAATTCACCACAGGTAACAACATTTCAGGGAACTCAAGTATCACACACCATTCATCGGAATATGTAAGTACAAAAATATTGACAGTTCGTCCGTTTGTGTGTTTCTGCCTCAGAACGGCTACCGACGGCGGGGTGCAGACTAAAACAGTGAGAATGGAAATTGACAATTCACATTATTCTAATTTCATATTAATCGCCGTCATGTGGTGTTGACGACAAGCGCATGCTCGTTTCCGTCCATGCCTGAGCATGTGCATGTCGAAATATTGAACACAGGGGGAAAGCCATTGTACAAAGACACGAAAACTATCAAATTTTCAAAGGATCTGCACACACGCCACGTATCGAAACAAAAACGATAATACAAGAAGGGGACGGCTGCGTGAGCAAATCAACAGCGCTTCTCACAGATAAGCAACTTGGCCTTATCATCTCAAAAACCTGGTATGGATAACACAGCCATTGGATAATCGGATGATACATGTTTGTGCCTATGAAGATCTTCCACATTTATTGTTGAAAGTGTAGCGCGTCTTCTGTGTCCGTCCTTACCTGTTTCGCTGCATCGAGGGATCATGTACCAACCTGTCCATCTACTAACGAGTTTAATTACTCAATTTGCGTTTAATCGTCGTCAATTACCTTTAATTAACTCTGGTAAGCTGCTGTTGCCTTCGGTAATCTTCAATTTTATTTAATCTTTCTCTTAATTACATATACGAGGGGTGTACAATGAACTTACAGGCGAGAAATTAGTTTTATTTTCCAACGTAATCTCCAGCAGCACTAATGCACTTGTCCCAGCGTTTCACGAGGGCTTGAATGCCAGCAGCGTAGAAATCCTTACCGGCGCGTAGCCGGCATGATCAGACCGCATTCTTGACCTCGTTGCTGCAGCTGAAGTTGCGGCGTCCAAGGAACGCCTTCAGTGGCCCGAAGAGATGGAAATCGCTTGGGGAGAGGTCTGGACTGTAAGGGGGATGTGGCAGCAACTCCCAGCCAAGTTCCTGTAAGGTACGTGTCGTGAGATGCGCGGTATGCGGGCGTGCATTGTCCTGTGGCCCGGCCGCTTTTGCTTCAGCGCCTTATGCACATACCTGAGAACCTGGCAGTAATATGCACCATTGATCGTGGTACCACTGGGCAGAAAATCAACATGAACAACTCTAGCCTTGTCCCAGAAAACCGTGGCCATGACCTTGCCCGCAGACGGGGTGCTTCGGAACTTCTTGGGAGCTGGCGAGCCCGGATGCTTTCACTGTTTTGATGCGTGTTTAGACTCAGGAGTGAAGTGGTTCACCCACGTTTCATCGCACGTGATGATCCGATCAAGGAACGGCTGTCCTTCGGTGTCGAAACGGTACCTTAGCTCTTGGGAGATTTCCAGTCTTCTCCGTCGGATAAATACGGAGAGCTGCCTCGGGGCACAACGGGCACTAACTTTCCAAAACTGGAGGTGTTCATGAACGATAGTGTTCAACGTTCCCACAGAAAGGTCCGTCTTTGCAGTCAGTTCGAGACATGTTATCCGTCGGTCCTTGAGGATCAGGTGCTCCACAAGTTGGATGTTCTGAGGAACTCTGACACGGAGCTGTTAGCCGCCCAGGCCGGGATCGTCCTGCACTGATGTACAGCGGTCTCGGAACCGTTTGTACCACTCAAACGCTTTGCTGGGGCTAAGTGTATCGTGGCCATACTGAGCCTGAAGCCTTCTCTGAATTTCAGATGACTTTACGCCTTCATTCGGGAGAAACTCCATGAGAATTCTCTGTTCGATGTGCGCGCTCACCTCGTTGTCGGCCTTCTTGTCCAGCACGTGTCTTCTGCTTTGCAGAAACTTTGGACCACCACGTGGTCAACGTGGAGGCCTGTCACGTGTGAAAATGACGAAAAAGAAGTAGAGCGAGCCACTTTGTACACATACGAGACAAAAAGTCCCGGTTTGACTTGAACACCCCTCGTATATCTTGCATTCATTACCTTTAAACTCAACTTTCTTGTTTTATTTGCCTTAAATTACTCTTACCTCTTACTCTTAATTACCTTCAACTACTTCAATTTCAAATGATTTACCTCCATTTACATTTACCCTCTTATATCCCTTTTACACGTCCACTTATACCTCTGCCTCGGTGGGGCTTCACCATCTCATACACAGACACGCACGCACACACACACACATACACAAACATACATACAGCTTTTTCCATTTTGACACTCCTAATGCTAACGGAGTAGCAACTGTCCCGAGGCTGAAACACATGAACAGGCGAACACAACACAAGCCTAAAGGTGCCCAAGTACATGGACAATTGAAAGATGACATTGGCAGTAGTCGAACAAGCCAGACAGCGGCAGGATATGAACCACACATCTTTCGATTGCCACATACACGCACACACGCACGCGAAAAAAAAAACACACACACACACACACACACAATGAGGCAGCGACATCTGGAGAACGCGATTGAAAGTAATTGTTCTGATACTGAACACAAGCTTCAACGTGCATAAGATCATGAACATTTAAGGATGGCAGTCGTCGTTGTTTTCGTCTTGATGTGTTTCAGCCTCAGAACAGTTACTTTCCACCGTGTTCATCAGATGCCGCTGCCTCGTAATGTGTTGTACCTGTGTGTGTGTGTGTGTGACGAAGAAGAAATGTTGGACGGAATGTGATGAGAGTGAGTGGGTGTCCCGTTAGTTGAATGAAATCCCTTGGTAAGCAGATGCCAGTGTAGCGTAATTGGTTATTAAAGGGGCCACCAAACATTTCTGAAATAATGACACCCCATGAAAGAACACAGGTCATAATACCCGAATATACATTTCGTTCGGCTATTGACTAATCGATCGGCTAATCGATCTTGCTTTCAGTCGACGTATACGCCCATGTAAACGCGCCTATTGACCCATATAACTGCTTTCAAAGATGAGTAACCAGCGGGCCCCTCTCCACCACGCATACGTCACATGGCTACGTAGTGTTTTGCCGTCCAATCGGGGGGCCGAGCTGCGGACATGACGTTTCGAATTACCAGCCAATAAACATGTGAGTCGGAGCGCTCAGTTTGTTTGTGTGAAACGACGTTTTGCGCTCCATGGTTCCGAAATTCAACGTCATGACATCTTCAACATCTCCGGCTGGCGCAAACGTCAACAGTTGGGCTGCTATCACATGACGCGATTCGAACCCGGGTTCCTCCCAGTCACGACGTGACATGGCCAGCACGCTATCCACTGTACCACGCGAGCTGGTGACGCGATGCCGCGTAGCTCAAACCAAAGCACGGCAGCCCAGTTGTCAGAACCACGAGTCAGAACCACTCGAAGATGACGAAGATGTTCCATCGCGAACTGGAGTCCCGGATATTCATTCGCACTCGTGGCGTGCTGCGTGCTACTGCCAAGAAAACGTAGTGCGCGTATGATACCTAAATTAAACTCATTTCTTTTTCAGTTTGAGGCTGTAACTGTTTAGATGTTGAATAGAAGAGGATTCAAGTTCATCTAGTCCAATTCCGCGTTTGAGATAAAACCATACGTGGAACACTCGATCGTAATTGGCGAGGAAAGCGCTACGTCAAAATGACGTAAAGTTAGAGCGCGGGGCGGAGCTAAAATTCGGAAGAGTGCAGTGAATATTTCATCCGTATGCAAGCGCCTTTTGTTTTAATATAATATAACACAATAATATAACACAAATAAATGTGCACCTTTTGTACCTGTTTACGGCCCCTTTAACACACTCGACTGGCAATCGAGAACTGCGTGACTCATAATCCGTCGCTGTCTGGCTTTTTCGACAACTGCCACATTTCAACTTACATCTATAGGGTGCTGAGAACGTTGGCGACGATTCTGCTTTTGTGTACGGGACCTCTGAACTTCAAGGTAATCTACGCTCCAGAATCCGCGATGACGGCAACATCACTGGGTAATACACCTATCTTGCTGCTGTCTTATCATTGTCTTAAAAATCACCTGTTATCACTGTATCACCTTCGATTTTACAGCAGCACTTGCAAGTTTGACCCTGCTGATTGCGTGGGTTCGATTAATTGGAAGTGGGTCAGTGGAGGTGCTTGCACAATCGACTACCTTGCAGCTCCAAGTGCATGGTTTACTTCAGGTACCGTACCTCATATTGCCACTTCCGAATTGATGCAGACAGGTCATATGGACAAATATTGAAATATCAAAATTCTCGAGAAGAAAATGTAATAAGAAACGACATCGCACGTTACTTTTGTCCTTCGTTGCAGTCACGTCGCTCGTTACTCGTGCTCCCTAATGTCGTTATATTGCTCGTTACCTTCGTTCTATGTAATGCCGTTGCTTTGTTTTTTAATATCCTTACGTGTTGGTCATGGTCATAATTGTCTCGCTGTGTTGAACACCGAATCTATTATTATTTTTTCAGCATTTTTGCCGGCACTCGGCGTTTTTGTTTTTCAATGCTTTTCTTTGGTCATTTACTTTTGTTTTGATGGTATTTCTTTATGTCGCTACTTTGATTATATAATGTTTTGTTGTACGTTACAGCCGTTTCACAATGCCTTGAGGTCGCTCGCTATACTTTCGTTCCCTAGTGCCTTCGTGTCCCTTCCGTTCCTTAACGTTGCTGTGTCCCTGGATACTTTCGCTCCTTATTGTTCTTATGTCGCTCCTTACCTTCGTTCCTGACTGCCCTCATGTGGCTCGTTAATTCCGTTCCCTAATGCACATATATCGCTCGTTATTTTCGTTCTTTTATGCTCTTATGCCACTCGTTTCTTCCGTTCATTTATGCCCTCATGATGCTGTTTACTTTCGTTCATTGATACCCTTACGTCACTCATTAGCTCCGTTCCCTATAATGCCCCTGTGTCACTCCTTATTCTTGCGTGCCATAATGCACTAAAGTTTCTGTTCACCTTCGTTTTTTAATGCGCTTATGTCACTCGTTGCTTCCGTTCATCTATGCCCTTATGGTGTTTGTTACTTTCGTTGCTTGATGCCCTTATGTCGCTATTTACTTTCGTTCCCTAATACCGATATATCGCTCGCTACTTTTGTTCCTTAATCCCCGATGTCGCTCGTTACTTTTGTTCCTATATGTCCTGGTGTTGCTCATTCCTTTCGTTCCATAACGCCCTTATGTTACTCTACCTTCGTTCCACGATGCAGCTCGTTAGTCCCACTCCCCAATGCTGATATATCGGTCGTCACTTTCGTTACTTAATTCCCTGTTATCAGTGTACACCTATGACGTTCCTTAATGCCCTCATGTCGCTCTTTAGTTTCATTTCCTGATGTCAAATGTCGCTCTTCACTTTCGTTCCCTAATGCTGATATATAACTCGTTACTTTCCTATTCTTACATTTACCTATGTCCTTTACTGCCCTATTGTCACTGTTTACCTGTGTTCCTTAATGCCTTCATGTCGATCTTTACTTTCGTTCCCCAATTCGGCTATATCACTTGATACCTCCGTTCTCAGATGCTGATGTATTCATCGTTACTTTCGTTCCCTAATGCTTGCATATCACTCGTTACCTTCGTTCCCAAATGCTGGTATATTACACGTTACTTTCGTTCCCTAAAGCTGATATATCACCCGTTATTTCCGACGCTGACATATCAGTCGTTATTTTCACTCGTTATTTCCTTATATGCTCTGATGTCACTAGCTACTTTTGGTCAGTTGTCTAATGTTCGTTACTTTCGTACCTTTATTCCATTGTGTCGCCGTTACTTTCGCCGTTGCAGGTGACCCTAGTAACATAAGAGCTCAAGAAAGGCCACCGGGCAGAATCGCCGTCTTATGCCGTTTAGCGCAACGGCGCGTCAGGGTAACGGATGCCTTAAAGGATGGCGACGCTGTGGATATGGTAACACTATTGCCTGACGCTCCTACCAGTTGATCACTCACGGCATTATGACGGCCAATGCTATTTCAGCAATCAATATGGGTGAAAACAGCGAGACCGCTCATCTGGACCAATCCACTAGAGCAAGTCCAGTGCACGTTGGAACTGGAAAGTTCGACCCTGGAAGGTGTGGAGTCTGTAGCGATACGACTGGAGTACACCAACGGTGAACGAGAAGAGAAGGTATAGGTATAAGTTGTAGTTTTTACGTTTGTTTGTCTGTTTGTCTCGTAGTGTTCATGCATTGGCACGGGTCCAAATTCCAATTGAGCACGATTACAGCAAGCACTCGTTGTGACCATATTAACGACGTGATTTGGAACCTGCACCAAAGGAAGGTTTCGACATAAATGGTAGTTCGATAAAAGTGGCAGGAAAATGGAGACTCAAGAACATGGCGATGGCTTTAGAACAAGTGCTGAAGCAAGCAAACACCCTGTAGCGATGAGCGCCTTGGTAGCATCTTAATTGATCTGTAAAAGAAAGAACGAAACGTCTGCATCTTTGGACATTCGGTTGAACTATGTTTAAATGTGTTAACTTCTTGGGGCCATCGTTGGCGGAAAATTCTTGGCAAAATTTGACACATTGAAAAGGACTTCAACGTAATACGCTAGTCATAACAAAACACACGTATATTTGACACGTTGAAAGGGAATACAACGTAAAACGCTAGTCATAACAAAGCACACGTATATTTGACACCTTGAAAGGGAATACAACGTAAAACGCTAGTCATAACAAAGCACGTGCTATTTGACACCTTGAAAGGGACTTCAACGTAATACGGTAGTCATAACAAAGCACATGTCTAGTTGACACCTTGAAAGGGAACACAACGTAAAATGCTAGTCATAACAGAGCACATGTCTAGTTGGCACCTTGAAAGGGAATACAACGTAAACGCTAGTCATAACAAAGCACGTGCTATTTGACACCTTGAAAGGGACTCCAACGTAATATCTAGTCATAACAAAGCACATGTCTAGTTGACACCTTGAAAGGGAATACAACGTAAAACGCTAGTCATAACAAAGCACACGTCTATTTGACACCTTGAAAGGGAATACAACGTAAAACGCTAGTCATAACAAAGCACGTGCTATTTGACACCTTGAAAGGAACTTCAACGTAATATCTAGTCATAACAAAGCACATGTCTAGTTGACACCTTGAAAGGGAATACAACGTAAAACGCTAGTCATAACAAAGCACACGTCTATTTGACACCTTGAAAGGGAATACAACGCAAAACGCTAGTCATAACAAAGCACGTGCTATTTGACACCTTGAAATGGACTTCAACGTAATATCTAGTCATAACAAAGCACATGTCTAGTTGACACCTTGAAAGGGAATACAACGTAAAACGCTAGTCATAACAAAGCACACGTCTATTTGACACCTTGAAAGGGAATACAACGTAAAACGCTAGTCATAACAAAGCACGTGCTATTTAACACCTTGAAATGGACTTCAACGTAATATCTAGTCATAACAAAGCACATGTCTAGTTGACACCTTGAAAGGGAACACAACGTAAAACGCTAGTCATAACAAAGCACACGTCTATTTGACACCTTGAAAGGGAACACAACGTAAAACGCTAGTCATAACAAAGCACGTGCTATTTGACACCTTGAAAGGGACTTCAACGTAATACGGTAGTCATAACAAAGCACATGTCTAGTTGACATCTTGAAAGGGAACAGAACGTAAAATGCTAGTCATAACAAAGCACATGTCTAGTTGGCACCTTGGGAGGGAATACAACGTAAAACGCTAGTCGTAACAAAGCACGTGCTATTTGACACCTTGAAAGGGACTTCAACGTAATATCTAGTCATAACAAAGCACATGTCTATTTGACACCTTGAAAGGGAACACAACGTAAAACGCTAGTCATAACAAAGCACATGTCTAGTTGACACCTTGAAAGGGAACACAACGTAAAACGCTAGTCATAACAAAGCACATGTCTAGTTGACACATTGAAAGGGAACACAACGTAAAATGCTAGTCATAACAAAGCACATGTCTAGTTGACACCTTGAAAGGGAATACAACGTAAAATGCTAGTCATAACAAAGCACATGTCTAGTTGACACCTTGAAAGGGAATACAACGTAAAACGCTAGTCATAACAAAGCACATGTCTAGTTGACACCTTGAAAGGGAATACAACGTAAAATGCTAGTCATAACAAAGAAGATGTCTAGTTGACACCTTGAAAGGGAACACAACGTAAAACGCTAGTCATAACAAAGCACATGTCTAGTTGACACCTTGAAAGGGAACACAACGTAAAATGCTAGTCATAACAAAGCACATGTCTAGTTGACACCTTGAAAGGGAACACAACGTAAAACGCTAGTCATAACAAAGCACATGTCTAGTTGACACCTTGAAAGGGAACACAACGTAAAACGCTAGTCATAACAAAGCACATGTCTAGTTGACACCTTGAAAGGGAACACAACGTAAAATGCTAGTCATAACAAAGCACATGTCTAGTTGACACCTTGAAAGGGAATACAACGTAAAACGCTAGTCATAACAAAGCACATGTCTAGTTGACACCTTGAAAGGGAACAGAACGTAAAATGCTAGTCATAACAAAGCACATGTCTAGTTGGCACCTTGGAAGGGAATACAACGTAAAACGCTAGTCATAACAAAGCACATGTCTAGTTGACACCTTGAAAGGGAACACAACGTAAAACGCTAGTCATAACAAAGCACATGTCTAGTTGACACCTTGAAAGGGAACACAACGTAAAATGCTAGTCATAACAAAGCACATGTCTAGTTGACACCTTGAAAGGGAACACAACGTAAAACGCTAGTCATAACAAAGCACATGTCTAGTTGACACCTTGAAAGGGAACACAACGTAAAACGCTAGTCATAACAAAGCACATGTCTAGTTGACACCTTGAAAGGGAATACAACGTAAAACGCTAGTCATAACAAAGCACACGTCTATTTGACACCTTGAAAGGGAATACAACGTAAAACGCTAGTCATAACAAAGCACACGTCTATTTGACACTTTGAAAGGGAATACAACGTAAAACGCTAGTCATAACAAAGCACATGTCTAGTTGACACCTTGAAAGGGAACACAACGTAAAACGCTAGTGATCACAAAGCACATGTCTAGTTGACACCTTGAAAGGGAACACAACGTAAAATGCTAGTCATAACAAAGCACATGTCTAGTTGACACCTTGAAAGGGAATATAACGTAAAACGCTAGTCATAACAAAGCACACGTCTATTTGACACCTTAAAAGGGAATACAACGTAAAACGCTAGTCATAACAAAGCACGTGCTATTTGACACCTTGAAAGGGACTTCAACGTAATATCTAGTCATAACAAAGCACATGTCTAGTTGACACCTTGAAAGGGAACACAACGTAAAACGCTAGTCATAACAAAGCACATGTCTAGTTGACACCTTGAAAGGGAACACAACGTAAAATGCTAGTCATAACAAAGCACATGTCTAGTTGACACCTTGAAAGGGAATACAACGTAAAACGCTAGTCATAACAAAGCACACGTCTATTTGACACCTTGAAAGGGAATACAACGCAAAACGCTAGTCATAACAAAGCACGTGCTATTTGACACCTTGAAATGGACTTCAACGTAATATCTAGTCATAACAAAGCACATGTCTAGTTGACACCTTGAAAGGGAATACAACGTAAAACGCTAGTCATAACAAAGCACACGTCTATTTGACACCTTGAAAGGGAATACAACGTAAAACGCTAGTCATAACAAAGCACGTGCTATTTAACACCTTGAAATGGACTTCAACGTAATATCTAGTCATAACAAAGCACATGTCTAGTTGACACCTTGAAAGGGAACACAACGTAAAACGCTAGTCATAACAAAGCACACGTCTATTTGACACCTTGAAAGGGAACACAACGTAAAACGCTAGTCATAACAAAGCACGTGCTATTTGACACCTTGAAAGGGACTTCAACGTAATACGGTAGTCATAACAAAGCACATGTCTAGTTGACATCTTGAAAGGGAACAGAACGTAAAATGCTAGTCATAACAAAGCACATGTCTAGTTGGCACCTTGGGAGGGAATACAACGTAAAACGCTAGTCGTAACAAAGCACGTGCTATTTGACACCTTGAAAGGGACTTCAACGTAATATCTAGTCATAACAAAGCACATGTCTATTTGACACCTTGAAAGGGAACACAACGTAAAACGCTAGTCATAACAAAGCACATGTCTAGTTGACACCTTGAAAGGGAACACAACGTAAAACGCTAGTCATAACAAAGCACATGTCTAGTTGACACATTGAAAGGGAACACAACGTAAAATGCTAGTCATAACAAAGCACATGTCTAGTTGACACCTTGAAAGGGAATACAACGTAAAATGCTAGTCATAACAAAGCACATGTCTAGTTGACACCTTGAAAGGGAATACAACGTAAAACGCTAGTCATAACAAAGCACATGTCTAGTTGACACCTTGAAAGGGAACACAACGTAAAATGCTAGTCATAACAAAGCACATGTCTAGTTGACACCTTGAAAGGGAATACAACGTAAAACGCTAGTCATAACAAAGCACATGTCTAGTTGACACCTTGAAAGGGAACACAACGTAAAACGCTAGTCATAACAAAGCACATGTCTAGTTGACACCTTGAAAGGGAACACAACGTAAAATGCTAGTCATAACAAAGCACATGTCTAGTTGACACCTTGAAAGGGAATACAACGTAAAATGCTAGTCATAACAAAGAAGATGTCTAGTTGACACCTTGAAAGGGAACACAACGTAAAACGCTAGTCATAACAAAGCACATGTCTAGTTGACACCTTGAAAGGGAACACAACGTAAAATGCTAGTCATAACAAAGCACATGTCTAGTTGACACCTTGAAAGGGAACACAACGTAAAACGCTAGTCATAACAAAGCACATGTCTAGTTGACACCTTGAAAGGGAACACAACGTAAAACGCTAGTCATAACAAAGCACATGTCTAGTTGACACCTTGAAAGGGAACACAACGTAAAATGCTAGTCATAACAAAGCACATGTCTAGTTGACACCTTGAAAGGGAATACAACGTAAAACGCTAGTCATAACAAAGCACATGTCTAGTTGACACCTTGAAAGGGAACAGAACGTAAAATGCTAGTCATAACAAAGCACATGTCTAGTTGGCACCTTGGAAGGGAATACAACGTAAAACGCTAGTCATAACAAAGCACATGTCTAGTTGACACCTTGAAAGGGAACACAACGTAAAACGCTAGTCATAACAAAGCACATGTCTAGTTGACACCTTGAAAGGGAACACAACGTAAAATGCTAGTCATAACAAAGCACATGTCTAGTTGACACCTTGAAAGGGAACACAACGTAAAACGCTAGTCATAACAAAGCACATGTCTAGTTGACACCTTGAAAGGGAACACAACGTAAAACGCTAGTCATAACAAAGCACATGTCTAGTTGACACCTTGAAAGGGAATACAACGTAAAACGCTAGTCATAACAAAGCACACGTCTATTTGACACCTTGAAAGGGAATACAACGTAAAACGCTAGTCATAACAAAGCACACGTCTATTTGACACTTTGAAAGGGAATACAACGTAAAACGCTAGTCATAACAAAGCACATGTCTAGTTGACACCTTGAAAGGGAACACAACGTAAAACGCTAGTGATCACAAAGCACATGTCTAGTTGACACCTTGAAAGGGAACACAACGTAAAATGCTAGTCATAACAAAGCACATGTCTAGTTGACACCTTGAAAGGGAATATAACGTAAAACGCTAGTCATAACAAAGCACACGTCTATTTGACACCTTAAAAGGGAATACAACGTAAAACGCTAGTCATAACAAAGCACGTGCTATTTGACACCTTGAAAGGGACTTCAACGTAATATCTAGTCATAACAAAGCACATGTCTAGTTGACACCTTGAAAGGGAACACAACGTAAAACGCTAGTCATAACAAAGCACATGTCTAGTTGACACCTTGAAAGGGAACACAACGTAAAATGCTAGTCATAACAAAGCACATGTCTAGTTGACACCTTGAAAGGGAATATAACGTAAAACGCTAGTCATAACAAAGCACACGTCTATTTGACACCTTAAAAGGGAATACAACGTAAAACGCTAGTCATAACAAAGCACGTGCTATTTGACACCTTGAAAGGGACTTCAACGTAATATCTAGTCATAACAAAGCACATGTCTAGTTGACACCTTGAAAGGGAACACAACGTAATACGCTAGTCATAACAAAGCACATGTCTAGTTGACACCTTGAAAGGGAACACAACGTAAAATGCTAGTCATAACAAAGCACATGTCTAGTTGACACCTTGAAAGGGAATATAACGTAAAACGCTAGTCATAACAAAGCACACGTCTATTTGACACCTTAAAAGGGAATACAACGTAAAATGCTAGTCTGATGCTAGTCTGATGTCTAGGTACTGCAGAGAGCCGTCCTCCGGTAGCTCACTTGTAAAGGTGAGACCTCCTCCATGGTTGTGGAATATTCGACGAATATGTTCGTCATTGAGTGGAATAGAACTGCATGTGTTGTTTTTCCTGCACCACACTAGATGTTCACTTGTCTACATACGTAGATGACTATCATCCAAAGGCGCCAAGGTCGTGCTCAGTTGACGGTCAACACGTGCTAAAACGATATCGCTCAGAATAGGTGTCACGCACGACCCTATGCATATTCCTCTTGCCTAAATAAACAGGTCTTCGTTGTCCCTGATGTAAGTAGAGGTTAAATACATCTGTGAAATGCCCAAGAAGTTTTCCACAGATATATCGCACCGGTTCTGGAATCTGATCCTATCGTTCAGTTCTATGCACTCCCTCACCGCCTGAAAGAGTGCCTCATGAGGAATGGAGTAATATAAATCGCATACATCGACAGACATGATGAACGGCGTGTCTTCACATGCTTCAGACAAAAATTCAATGATCGGGAGAGAGTTCCGAATTACAAATGGGTCACTGACTTTCAACTCACCTAAGTGCTTTTGCAGGTACAAGGAGACACGTTTCAGCCATGTATTCCTCACTGTTACTCTCGACCTCAGCGAGAGCTCGTCCTTGTGCGTTTTCACCGCAAAAAAATATGTATAAGCAGTCTTTTTCTCTTGCACCGATGTTCTTAGCAAGTCGCTCCTCACCAGCCTGTCGGCATAATTCCAGAGCACGTGTCCGGATGTTCCTAAGGGACATGCTATCAGCCTTCGTGAACTTTTTCTTCAAAGTATCTTTGCTTTTTTTTTTCTTGAGGAACTCTTCGTGGGACATAACAACAAACCCTCCTTCTTTGTCTGTAAGTAGGAGGGTATCGTTTTTTCCGACGAAGTCTTTTACGACATTGTATTCTCCTCTCTTACTCTGGGGTTTGTATAGCCTACAGAGCACATCCACACCATCGAGAATGCATCGCACTTGTTCCTGGTGCTGTGCACTTGAAGCTATACTACGAAGCAGGCTGATGCATTCCGCACATGTCGTCTTCGGGGGCAAAAACACACTTGGAGACACAAAGTCCCGGTTTGACTTGAACACCCCTCGTACCTAACATTAACGCTATGTAGTCGTCTTCAGCGTGTCCTTTCTTATTGGTTCCCAAGTGTCCTTGCGGTCATATGAGCAGGCCGGATGTTCAACAGTACAACGCCACTATCAACTGTGTGTCTCTATATCGTGATTGCGCTGAGAAAAAAAAAAGAAAAGAAGAAAGAAGAAACACAAACAACATAGAACGGTTTTCATTACATTTGCCATCAACGAACGGTGCTCTTCATCACTTTTGTTATCAACTAACGGTGCTCTTAATCACATTTGCCATCAACAAACTGTGCTCTTCATCACATTTGATATCAACTGACGGTGCTCCTCATCATTGGTAAGATACGGGGTCGTTGGTGAACATCCATCACAATCGCCACACACTAGGACCACGCAGACGAGGGTTTCAGAACACATAAACGGCCGCAGCCACTCATAAATACATAGCAAACGTGTTGTTTTCGTGGATTAACCTCTCCATATTTTTCTTTCCTTTTGCAATCCAATTCCACGTGTTCTGTAACCCTTGTCTGCGTGTTCCTGCTGTCTGTCGACTGTGATCGCTCTTCATCACATTTGATATAAACTAATGGTGCTCTTCATCACATTTACTATAAACTAACGCAGAAGAGAATTAACGTCGCCGATGTCACGTGCGTCGCCATCCTGTCCACTCGTGACCAGCGCACTCTTGGAGTCTGGACCAAGGAACTCAGTAAGGAGGCGTCATTCCTGAGATTTGTTTTCGTGTCGTATGCGGAGCTGGAGGACTGGGTAAGTTAGTGAGAATTGGGCGACTGAATCGTAACGCGTATCCGCTAAGACTTGTCACATATATGTCTTTCATAGACGGCGACACTTAACCTAGCAGCGAACAACTTGCGCGGCGATTCTGGTCCGGCCACGGAGAGAGCAATTTGGGGCCTCACACACTGTGGCGATGTTTACGTACAATCTATCCGCGGTGTGGGTAAGGGAGGACCTTCACTGAGCGGCAGGTGAGTGTGAGTTGTAACATCGTGTTGGGCTCGGTTTAAGAGGAGGAAGTGACATTCACGGCCGTATTCTTAAACGATCCTCGGCTCGACATCCCGCCTCTACTGCAGTGAAGGGGGCAAAAAACGTTCCTCCACTTGACGAGCCATTGGGCTAAGCAGAAACAAGGCGCTACCGCGAAGGATTTCCTCCGCTCGGAGGACGTTTCGTGTCAAAGGAGATTTTTGAAGCGCACAACGGGTCCCCAGGAGCAGCTCGAGTGGTATGGATTGAGTCGAAGGGAGATTTATCTGCAGGAAAAAAAAAGAAAAAAGAAAATAAAAAGGAAAGAAGGTCCAGCACGCTGGGTTGCTGCCTAAGCAAAAAAAGAAAACGAAAACACCCGGGTCACAGGGAGCCCAGGAGGCCCGTATCACGCAGAAAGCGGAGCATCGCCTTCGTGACACTCCACTAGCTACCTCGCTGTACGGGGCCAAGGAGCGTTGCGAGGGAAACGTCCGTGCACAACAAGCTCTGAGAGGCGTTGCCAGAGCACGGCCCGATAATGAAGGTGACGCCGACAGGTGACGCCGACAGGTGACGCCGACCTTTCTCAAGACTGATTTTCTGGAAAGCGTGTTGTACTTTTTGTCTTCAGACTCAGGTATACAGATCCCAAGTTAGCTGCAATCCTTTGGGAGTTCTTCAATTTCGCAGAAGGGCGAATTGCACTAGCGACCAATTCTGACTTTATATGTCCACGTGGCAAAGGAGGGGGAGGAGGGAATAAGCAGGCCTTCTCAAACCTAGGTGGCGTTGGCTAGAGGTGAATACTCCTGTTTCTCTTTCCCAGGCTGTGGCGTCACTTAGGGGGTGGTCATTTCCGTGTCGTCGAGTCATGCCCACGTGGGATCACGTGGGCCCTAGGACACGACAACAGGCCGTGGGTGTACACCGGGGGATACGGGGGTGGTGTTTATCAAGGTTAGTGCCCCATACATGACACTTCCATACGCAGCGAAACGATGATGTGTCACATTTTGAGTGCATTGAAGACACGGCTGTGTGTGCATTGTCTCCTTACACTTCTCAACGGCATTGGATCTTACTGCTTGCCGCGATGTTTGTCACGTAACAGGATTTCGGAATCAGGGAAACAACGTTCACCCGATGACGGACAGAAAGACCACTTATGTCTACGAGAACCAGCGCTGGAATGTAGTTTCTGGCTTTGCGGCAAAACATCTTCCAAAGTCGAGGCCCGAATGGAGTGATGACACAGGACTTGTGGAGTGCACTAAAGACAGCGTGAAGCCGGATTCAGTTCATTGGCAGTGGGTGAGCGAATTATTTCCCTAGACGGATCATTTGCGAAGTCCGTCCTGTATGGAATTCCATTCTGCTGTACTTAGTCGTATGCGTATACAAATGCATTTACATATAGATTTAAATAGATATATTAGTGTGCATCAAATGCGACTCGATGTGGCTTTTACAGCTCAGTGGCGTTACCGCTTGAGTTTCAGTTACTATTCTTGCTGGAACTTTTTAGTAACTTGCCATGACTGGTGCGTACGATATACTAGCCCACACTAATAACAACAACTTTATTTTGAGGTGAGGAATCGGGAGTTTCATCGCCAGGGGCGATACGCTATATCCGAGTATGCTGTTGGTGAAGTAGGGAATGAAATAATAAGCACCTTCACAATAAAGATCGAAGTCCTGTGGTGTCCCAGAGCGTTGGGGGACTGGATTTAGCCAGGGACCAAACAATTTTGAGATCCAGAAAGGGGGGAGGGTAACGTTGGGTAGACGAGACTCCAGCTGATTAAGAGACCCGGAAAGTGCGGTTCGGGGAAGGTTGGTATAGTGTGGGCAATGAAGAAGAGTGTGCTCTAGATGTTCTAATTAACCGCAGTGTCAGCGTCTGGGAGAGCCTGACAGAATGGCAACGTTCTCGCCCCAGATTTGTTGAAAACGGGAGGAGGAGCCTATCTTGTGCCGTGCATAATGGCTCCACAAAACACTCAAATGGCTCACAAAATAGGCTCCTCCTCCCGTTTTCAACAAATCAGAGGCGAGTACGTTGTCATTCGGGATGATGGTTGGCTAGGAGCGTGCTATGTGGGGAACTTCATTTCTAAGAGTGTAGTTACTGTAACTTCGTCACTACCCAGGGCTGGTATGTACACTACATAGACCATGCTCACAGTAAGGCAGCCTGACAAACAAAGCGAGCTTTGCCTTTGGCAAGGTTTTGACTCGATGACGAAGTTCTTACAATTATAGTCATGGCCCACTTAAAAAAAGAAAAGAAATCTAGTCCGTCAACTACATACGCCGTTGGAGATAAGGAAACGGAATGGCGCGCCAGAAGAAATACTGCAGCGCCACCGTGCGCCATCAGTAGGGGAGCACACATTCTGCTGCGCAGCGTCATGTGGCCAATCTTAGCATCCAATACGTAAACAGAGTGAGTACGATGGATTAGATTATCTGGCGCAGAGAGAAAGCGTGACCTCTCTGCGTCCAGCCATCTGATCTGCGGTGCAGTAATATTTTGAGAGCTGACAGACTAGATTTCTTTCCCTTCCTAGGTTGAACACGACTATAGTTCCATCGGCTGGGACGACGGAAGAGGCGATCGAGGGGCCACATAAAATCGAGATCTCTGGTCCGACACTTTATTTTGCATCGCTCTACGAGTATTGTAATACACTGCGCCATCTAACGATTCCAAAATGACTAGGTTACGGCTATATTTGACCGAAGTTTGCTGTAATATAGACCTCTACCCGAGAAACGTCATCGTGACGTTGGTAGACAGACTGAAACCGAAACAAATCTGACGGGGAAGGCTGGGTTGCACGAATGGGCACTTGTTCGCTGGCTCCTATTGAAAGAAAAGTAGGATCGAAGGTCGCGTCACTTTCAGGGACCATCGTAATCCCCTCAAGACCGTGGCTCTCGGGCGCGACTTTGTTCGCCCATAGCTTCGAGAGTAGTTCAGCTCTACCAAATTGATGGCGCTGTCAAACACCATGACGTCATTTGTTTACAAACAGGGAGAGTTCTATTGTGTCTATATTTCAGACTACAGACTGGGAAGTTGACAACAACATTCCCGGAGGTGCCGATGGTGATGGCTGGCAATATGCTTGCGAGACACTTTTAACTGGTTGGGTGCACCCATATCATTCTGGTATGAAGATTAACGACACTTACAGACGACGGCGCTGGTTCAGGTGAGGAAAAATAAAATCCATATCTTGCCCAGGGGAGAACCTCAAGGGGAAAGCCGTCGATATTTCGAACATAGACTAGTCTTCTTCAGGACCCTGCAGAAGAGCAAGTCTCTCGTCCTAAGCATTTCCTCGCCACTTCGCAGGATTATCTATATAGTTGGATTATCCTTTCTTTACGCTGCACAGAACGACTACTAAGTTTGTTCACATGCCTCGTAATAGGCTGAGCAAGTTGAATACCTGTGGGCCATGGCGCGAGGTCGAAGCGTCTCCGGGACCTATCGGAGATGGGACCCTGAAGTCCATTTCACTTCAAGTGGACTACGGCAGCACCTCACAAGGTTCTGTAGCATTGTGGGCCGTGACTACTGATGGACGGGTCCTGTACCGTAGTGGAGTCACACGTCAGTGTCCTCAGGTAACTGGAGGTCTTCTTACTTCGTCTTTACGTATTCTTCTCTGTGAGTTTTCGCCACCCAGCAAACCACCGACGTCCTAAGGACATCCTCGCATGATCCTGTGGTCCTGGTCCCTCATGGATGTCCTAAAAATGTCTTTAAGATATCTTTAAAAATGTCCTAATTTTATCCAGTGGGATGTCCGAGCAGTATGTCACTGGGACTTCCTGACAACGTCCTACCTGGATGTCAAACTTAAATTGAAATGCATGCATATTTTTGTGCTGAAACTATTGCAGCTTCATACTACATAACACAGTTTTGAACAGTATGTTGGAAAGGCAGGTCCATAGTGATTTTGAGCATCGAACAAAAAAGTATGAAATCATTATTGAAGCGCACATGGCAGGTAACACATCAAACAACCAATATTTCACGAAATCTGTTCCTCATATCATTTTTCATATCACCTGTTCACGAAAGCAACATTGCAATGCATGGCCCAAGCTTACCTGAATTGAATGAGAGTGAGTTACTTTTGGAATGTAGAAACACATATTTCATGCTTCACTATACAAAAGTCTCGTACTCTGATAAAGTGCACCTATATAGGTCAAGTGACCAGATGTCCCTATTTACGTGGTAACATCCCCGGCTTTTTGTCCATTGTTTCTGTGTCCGAAGTTTGCAATGATCTACTTGTTGATCTAACACAAATACAGGGTCTTCATTTTTATCCTTCACAGCATTTTCTGAAAGGCTATGAGAGCAGCACAGATGCCGTTTTTGCAATTGAGTTATACGGCCATGCGGACATAATCTGGAAGAGTGTATGTCAGTACAAGATGAGTAAATACATAAAATTCATTAATTAACTCTTTAATTAGGGAATTTGACAAAAGCGAGATAGCAGAATAGGAGTCAATCCTCGTTCAAAGCCATTCTATCTTTTAAAAATCCAGAAAAGAGCGCGTGACGTGAAATATTCATCGCTGGATTTTGGTATGCAAATGAGTAAAAACGAAGAACCGCGCCTCAGAGCGCATCATCTATGCCGACGAAGGCTTCTCAGGGCCGGAAAGCGGTTTATCTAGTCAGCATATCGGCCAACTCCAATCATCTCCGTTGCTCCAAATCACGTGGCCTCTGACATGAAATGAGCGCTGTGCTCTCTGCGGTCCCAGTCACTGCGGTTTCGTGTCAAACTTCAGGGATGGATATTTTAACGCACGTGCGTGTTTCAGGAATTGCTAGACGCGGAATGGCTTTTAACAAGCATAGTCTCTCATTCTGCTATCGCGCTTTTGCACAGAATCCCCTAATTGCAGAGTTAATTAATGAATTTTATGTAATTAGTCAACTTGTAGTTTTATACATTCTTCGAGAGGATGTCCGCCTGGTCCTATAATTTGACTGCAAAAATGACATCTGTGCTGTCCTCATAGCGTTTTTTTTTATAAAAATTCTGCAAAGCATCAAAATAAGCACCCTGTATAGTACTTGGGCTTGTTGAAAATGGAATCACGCTAAAACTTTGGCAATCAATCTCACGAAGCTTGTGTTCCTCCAGCTCGGGCGTGATTACTTAGTATACGGGCTGTAGTTCCACAATCCGTGAAATCAATTAATAATGAGAGGATAGAGAGGTAGCAAGCGAGCTGGTGGTATAGATCCATAACTTAAACCCCCGAGACTAGGGGACAAAATTGAGACCTTGTCTGTGTTTGTCGTTTTTTTGTCCCCTAGTCTAGGGTTTTTAAGTTATGGATCAATTAATAATGTTGAAATGCCTTGCGCTGAGTTGAGGGAAGTATTTTGACTGTGAAACTACCCGCCTGCCAACTGCTGCGAAGATAGTGCAAGCATGAAACGGTGGGCCAGCACAAACCCTGCTTACTAAAATCAGTGCTTACTACTACTGCTTTGAATTCAGAGAGTTCTGGTGACGCCACATATATGTGTTCGATGTTGTACATGGCGCTACAGCCCTGTCAGGTCGCAAAAAGACGGTGAAAACGTATTGAAAGACGCACAGTAAAATTATATGAAACAACCTTAACGATCACAATGGTGGTTACGGTGGGTGATATCGCCCAGGTGAAAATCTGAACTGGATTCCGAAGTGGTTCCATTTGTATGCCAAAGTGGTTTGAAGTGGAGTAAACCGTCTCTGGTTCAGAGTAAAGTGCTTCCACTTGATTGCCAAGTGGTTTCCAACTGTTTGTTGGGTCCATATACCAGAAACATTCGCGCAGAGTACCGGAATCGAACTTTGCACAATTTTCACTTGAGTTTGAAACCGAAACTTTAATGGCCTCGTCGTCGACACGAGGAGCAAGACCGAGCGCCATCTGCATCAGTACGTGTTTTGAAATGTCGTTGCTGTTGGTCGTCGAGCTCGTCGGTTCGCAGTTTTCGTCTTTCAACTCTTCAAAACGGGCAAAAACGTGAATATTTAGAATCTCAGTCGTCAGGCACTGCATTATGTACAACTGCTTGTGTTACAACTTATGCACCAGCTCAGTCGGAAGAAACTACAAGCGATGCGCAGGACTGCAATTACGCTGGTAAGTAGTAGTGATTCGATATTTATGTACATATTTATCTCGGTTCTACTCCCCGTTATTACTGTTGTCTAAAATATCGTAAGTGCAGGCTACCTGTTGGGTAATCTCCACGCCTTCCTGCTCAGGCTTCTCTCCCATGGGGTTACTATTATTTATCTGAACTTTGTGTAGCCTGCTAGTGCTTGAATTGGCTTTGTTATGAATTGTCTTGTAGCTTGCAGTTTGTCATACAAATGGAGGAGACTTGCAGGATGCTTACGAATCATACAGAACAAGGGCCAGCTACTGAAAAGAGGTATGTGGCATATGATTGTTGCAGGAAAACATTTACGTGTACTTTTGCGAAAAGTTTTTCTACAGGTTTTCTCACTGAAACTGAATTCCCAGTTTATCGCTTCAATATGCACTACGTTTATGTAATTTTGTCCTCGGATGAGGAAAGAATGGATCCAGTCTCATCTGCCACGAGGTGTCCTTCAGAATGACGTAGGAGCAGCAACACTTCTTACTGGCTATCATGCTGATATAAATATAAACTGTACTTTTTGCACGAAACAGGATTGCAGATACTAAAGTAGCAATGTGGGTAGTTGGTGCTGACGGCTCATCTCAAAGCAGCAACACAAGACAAGGACGACGAGTGAAAAAGCAGTAAGTTCTTATCACTCGTCGTTTCTGTCCTGTGTTACAGCTTCGAGATGAACTGGGCTGCCGACTGTTGGTAAGACCAAATTATCTTCACGTAAAGCAGCATTGCCACTGGTGTGAATTTCTTCTTTTCGGTGATAACAATACATTCGGGTACAGGTGTCGTAGTACAGTCGGCTTGCACTTTTTCTATCATTGACTCCAGACATCATTTATGTCCGATTAACTAGCATATACACAGGAGTGTTATGAGAAATGATCTGAAAGTTGCCATGTTTTACAGATGCGGAGAAAGGTCACTTGCGCCACTCTCACTGCACCGCCGAATTTTATGGCAAGTCGAGTCCTTTCCTTCCAGTTATGCTACTGTCATAATGAACGCCACTTTGCCAGTGCTTAAGTTTTTTCAGTAAGCAAAGTTGCAAAGCAAAGTTCAGTAAAGTCAGTTGTGACTTGGATAGGTGAGCATGCGGATCTGGCTAGTTCTAGACGAGGGTATTATAGCTGTTGGCATTTCAGTATGAAGAACCCCTTGGCTCGGCCTCACATATGCAGTGCTGTTCCGTGAAACGTAGCCAGTACTCAACGTGTTCTTTGTGTGGATTATGGCCGTCGCACAAGAGGAAGATTTTGATGTAGCCGGTGTGTATGTTTCATATGAAATCAGATTAAAACTTGGGCAGGCTGGTGTGACATACTAAAAGCGTATGTTTCCAGGGCGCTGAGGAGCGTGACGTTGCGGGCAACGAGCACGAGCTGTGCAATGACTGCGACGACCTTTATGTGTGGTCTCATCTTGCATCTGACCCAATATGCCATTAAGCGAAACAGAAAACTTCGTGCCACTATTATGTTTGAAGTGGACACTGCGACAAAAAGGCGGCTACGCCACGGCAAAGAACTTGCATCAAAGGAATCAAGAACCGAAGATGCATCTCGCCATTAAATCGAGAACTATAGGGTACTGTGTGCGACTAAGTTAAGAGATAAACATTTTTAAGTGCAATATCAAGAGGTGCCGAAGATGTGTTCCAATATCATCCAGATAAACGTGTGTGACAGTGCGACTAAGTCAAGCCAAGACTGAAACATTTTTAAGTGCAGTATCAGGAGACGTCAAATAATCTGCATCAAAACAATCGGCAGCTGAAGATGTGTCTCAACATTAAATCAAGAGAACCAGGCAACGGTGTGTGACTAAGTCAAGTCAAAGTGAAACATTTTTAAGTACAATATAAAGAGTGAAAGTGTTTTCGTATTGTGTAGCATAAAATAAAGAACTTTTGGAGTCTTGTTATGTTATGTTGCTTGCCTGTGCTGCAGATAGACACTGATGTGCAGAGTTGAGTAGAACAAACCGATGAACTGACGTACAGGCAAGCTACTGGACAATCTATGATAAACATGCCTGAGCAGGTCGTGAACACTGAAGACTGCACAGGACAGCTGTCTTGTATAGTCTCCAGTGTTTACCCATTGCTCAGGCTTGTTTAACATTTCAGCAAGTCTGTCCACCAGATGCCTGTATCTGGCATTTTACCAGCATTCGGGGCACGACATGAAAGAAAACACAGTATGGGAGAAAGATCCATTTCAGGTCCGTGAAATGTAGTTCGGAACGTTATAATGACGTTTTCAGGAGATCCTGGGATGTGACTTTGGCAGTTTACAGGTAGTCCCACAGACGTCCCAGGGATGATAAAGGATGTCCGAAGGACGTTTCTATTGTCCGGAGCTGAACGTTCTGGGGACGTCCACAGGTCATTGTTGGTTTACTGGGCATGTATTCAGGGCAAGCTATGGCGCCTCGTGCCTTTTGAGGTAGACTTCGAGTCCATCAGCGTCGGGTCTGGTTCCCTTGTCTTGGCAATAGACAGACACGGCATTGGCTACGTCAGGCTCGGCATTTCGGACGCAGAGCCCATTGGTACGTGTAATATTCTTGGTTCTTATATCAGGGTTTCGTCTTCGTCGTGGGGCTCACCGAATTGTTCTGTGAAGTGCGTAAGTGACGAGCATCTCGTATATGCAGGGAGACCCAACCACAGGGGTAGTCCAGCAGACGTTACATCTTTCGATTGCGCACAATACCAGGCGTTGCACAGTGCGTTGTTCTATTGTGTATCACTTTGTGTGTTACTTTATATTACTGCGTATTGTTACACTGTGTTTTTGTATTACTAGAAGAAAGAGAGAAAAAAGTACACTTGCGAAGAGGACACAGAAACGCATACGTTGCAATTCATTGCTTGAGCTGAGCTGAAATGCTTCTCTTGCGATTGCCTTAGTCACTGTATCCATGCTGCGAACTACAGTTTTTCCCGACACATGTGATAGGGCGTTATTCCAAATTTAACCACGTATTAAACGAAACATAACTTACCATGTTACTGAGATATGATCAGGGCTTTGGTGCATTATGGCCATAGATGTTGTTGCGCCATTACACCTCAAACATTTCGATCGCATTGTAAAAGCGGAAGACGAGGTTTATCCAACCGCAAACTCTGCAGACTGGTAGCGGCAATTTTTGTGAACCTGTCATGGTCCCGTAGAAGGAAAATTAAAATCAAGCAAATTTTCTCTGTGTGCATTTCCTATGGCCCATCGCACTCAAAAGCCGCAGCTTTCTCCCGTGTGCGCAGGACCGGCGTCTACTTTTTGGTCCGGAACGCCAACGTGCAGTAGTAGGAGTATCAGCAGCACTTGACGGTGAGAGGCAGATGCGAATTTGTTGTTGCCAGAGTGAAGAGTGCCGCCGAGTCTAGCGATGCGTAACCCCGAAAAAAAAATTTTGGGAAAAAAAGTTTTGTTCGTTTTTTTCCTCGTCTCCGGAAATATAGCCCAAACTTTCCAGGCGACAAAATTCAAAAATGTTAAATTTCGTGCC
The DNA here is from genome assembly GCF_037126465.1 of Ornithodoros turicata. NCBI lineage: Eukaryota > Metazoa > Arthropoda > Arachnida > Ixodida > Argasidae > Ornithodoros > Ornithodoros turicata. Next base: position 75,180,224 of record NC_088204.1, read on the forward strand.
TCTGATGCGTTCCAATCCGCCAATAGTACCTTAGGTGCCTCTAATCCGCCAATAACTATCAACTTAGAGCTCCGTCTGGCCGCTCCAAGCGATCGCCATCGCGTTCACATAATGTCGGAGCAATGGTCGGAGTGGACGGGTTGTTCTAATTACCTATCGCTGAGTAGACAGCAGTCTCATGGCATGCTCTGCTCTGCATTTATGCCTAGAGAATGAACACTACTAACGTTTCTAGCTCATTGTATGCTGTGGTTTGGCCGGAAATGCTTCGACTCGGCAGCAACCGCCTTTGCTTCCATTTTATCCAATTTTTCGGGAAAACCCTGAAAGACACGTTTTCTTTCCTTTTTTTTTTTTTTTAGCGATTCAAAATTTGCGGAAATTTTGCATCTCTAGCCGAGACGCCTTCTGGTTGCTACGATGGTTGTATTCCGAAACAATAGCGGTGACCACGGCGCGAGTGGCAGCAATAGCAAAAGATTCTAAGGAGCTGGTATACAGGAGAAAACTACAAACTGTAGGCTGTCACATGGATCGAGAACAAACATTTTTCCTTCATCTACCACGTACTCACGTTGGTTTAGAACAGCGTGCATTTTATGGACCACTGCCATCGGTGTGACGGACGCCAAACACCGCGAACTCGCAGCCACTTTTGCGCCCCCTCGGCGGACGTCTGGAGGGGGGGGGGGTGCTCTCGGGTCCCTTCTATGTTGTTCCAGCCTCAGAACATCAGCTCTTTCATGTTCAACAGTTGCCGCCTGCGTCGATCCCGTCGTATGAATGTGTGTATGAGTGAGCAAAAATGTAAGGGTGAAAGGAGGATGAGTGAGAGAGAGTGGATCGTTTGTCCCTTCAGATGACGCACCCTGGAAGTCGCTGAGAGGGCGTGTTAGCTTAGCTCAATTGGTAGAGCCCTGGACCGGCAATCCAGAAGATGTGGGTTCGAGTTCTACAGCTAGCTAACCTTTTCAGTGACTTTCATCTTTCATCGTTAATTTCTTAGGCAAATTGAGGCTTTGTATGTATTGGTCCCTTCTATGTTGTTCCAGCCTCAGAACATCAGTTCTTTCATATCAGAATGGGCATCTCACATCGTTGTAGGCAGCGCCGCCTATGTGAAGTGACTTGAATGTGAAGCAGACACAGGGAAAACTAGCACTGCTTGTGCGGGATGGGCAATTAAAAATGCATGGGGCGGGATTTTGCTCGATTTTTTAATTTTCTTTCTACATGACCAGAGCGCTTACAAACGTGCGGGCGCGTTTCAGGATTTTAATGAAACGAAGTCGCTTTCCTACAATTCTGCTATCTCACATTTCTCTGGAAACATATCACTAAAGAGTTAAATGAAAGAAAATATCTCTCTTAATTAGCCACCTTACTGCACAAGCAACCCTATGCCTAATGGTCACAAGGTCGACTGAGTTAATGACAAAATTGAAATTGCTCTACTGTATCATTTTGAAAATTTTGTGCAGAAAAAACAATGACAAAGAAACACACGCACGCACGTGTGCACACACACACACGCACACACACACACACAAAACAGGCCGACTTGAGCGGCGTTTACATGAACTCCACAGGAGGGGGTCGAGTTGAGCTGTCGACTTATGTCGAGTCAACTCGCTCATGTAAACGCTGTCGGGCCTAGTTGTCTCCGTGTCGAGTCGAATCGAGTCAACCCGACAGCAGAGGGATGGTCGAGTTCAACTTGGTTCGACAGTCAACTCGACCCGCTCTGTCGAGTTCATGGAAACGCGGCTTAGGTTGCACGACCGCCAACATCTTTCCCTGTAATGTCTCCAGCAAGTTGTTGATATGGTACAAGTCGCTTAGTCTCGTTAGTAGTGAGGGAAGCTAAACAACTGCGGCGTTTATTGAAGTTCGCATAGAGTACTTACGGCCCGAGATTTCAGCGCAAGAACCAAACTATTCCAGTGACCGACCACTGTCTCGACGCACGTTATCATGGTAACCCCCCCCTAAGTTCATGAAGCCCCAAAATATTGGTCTCATTACTGTCGTGTAAGGCTATATTTACCAATTATGCAAACGTGATCAACAGGTACTATCTGGTCCGAAGTGCAACCGCCAACAGGATCGAGACTAACCCAGGTCTCAGCAGGACGTTCTGGGGTATGTGCAGTAGACGCTCTCCGTCGCCTCTGGTACCACGCTGATGTGACGCAGACAGTTCCCGAAGGTAATACCTGGCATCTAGTCTCCGAAGGCGTGTCCCGTGTCTCTGTGGGACCGAACGATCAGGTATAGAAACTAGTGTGCTCAGCGAGGAGGCAATTCAAATGACATTTTCATTCCATCTGCTCTCATTGTAGGTCTTGGCCATCATAGATGTTGTGGAATCTGGGACGGCACTGACCAACGTTGTAGCTCGGCGGCTAGGAATGACGAGAGTGTGCCCTTCCGGAACGGGGTGGGAAACTGGTTTTGCGGTATGTATCGGTTATATCGATCCCTCATACAACGATGTAAGTTTTAGAAGGAGGGCTATCAGAGAAGTGTGGGTTAGAGTCCCGCCATAGGCACTCGCTGACTTTTCGTCAACTGTCACCTTTCCGATCATTGCTCGAACGTTGACGACGATTAAAGGGGCACTAAAATGCAAAAAACACTTGCTGTCAAATGAAAGTCCGTGTTCCAATCAGTAGAGTCCAAACAAAATTAGTTCAAACAGCGCTATAGTTAAGAAGAAAAACGCAATGAAAACAGAGCCGTCTTTGGCGGCATATCCATATCCCCAGGAGGCAAAGATTGGCAGCATCCAATCAGACAACAGGAGAAGCGAGACCATACCTATCGTGCGTGTGTGGATTTGGAACGGGTCCGATCGTATTGTGTTCCGTATATGCGCGGCATAATGCGCACTGCTGCATTTTTCTATAGCGATTCACTGAATTGTAGCCGACAACAGTTTTCACGAATGTTCCACTCACAACATTTATCTTCACGTCCATCGGACAGCGATGCCAGTCCGCTTCGCAAACGCGCACTATGTTTTTCACCGGAGCTGCTCCATGGCGTGGCACGCGCGTGCACGCGCATGTTGGACTAAAAACACCGATGCACGAGCGTCATCGTCGTTCACTTCTTAGCGTCGAAGCACAAAAGAGTCCGTTATAATTTTGATTGCACCTTCGTAACGAAATTAACATAGCGTGTAACGTTGTTTTTGCATTTTATTGCCTCTTTAAAGGGACGGTCGTATCGAGAACCACTTTATGAAACCAATACCACTGTGTTCGGCATCGGCCGACAATCCACTTGGCTAATTTTTTCGTCCGAAAAGTGCTCAGATATTAAACAAACGAACTTTAAAAATCACCGCTGCTTCCGCAGCTGCGGAGGCTCCGGCGACAACGAGATCAGCGTGACGGCACTGCTACGTATCAAGTCACGCGTGGAGTCTCAATGGTCATTTAAAGCAAAGGCCATTCAACATAGGGTATCGAGGCACCCTAATTCGACATAATTCGACATGTCTGTTAGTGCCACCTAATGTATGACGTGTCAACCTCTCAAGGAGCATTGGATCCATTGCTTCTTGAGAGGTTGACACGTCATACACCGGGTGGCGCTAACGCACACGTTCAATGGCCGTTAGTTTAAATGACCATTGAGAGTCCCCGTGTAACCGCGGTGTAAGTCTCATCTGGCTTGTCAACTTGTCTTTTAGGTTGAATGGAGCTACATATCTGCGCGAGGGTGTTCCTACTAGGAGGGCAAGCGGCAGACTTGTGACGTTTCGCGCCTCAACGGTGATGCCATGACTCGTCCTGCGGCGCCACCTATTACCAAATGCCCCATGCTCAAAGTACACTTGTAATGTTTACGTCCAGTTTTTCTCGAGTGCCGTGCATAAAGACCCCTTGAAGACATTTGCTTCTTTCTGTGACGTACCGTGTGACCACAGATGCCACCAGTATGGTGTAGTGTTGATAAATCGTATAAAAGCCCCAGCCTTGTTCCTGATGAGCAAGAAATAAAAACTGCACCCTCGTACACACTGTCCGTTCCGCAGACATCCTTCAGCATATCGGGGAATTGCTGCCATTGCCCTAGAAGGCATATTCACTAAAGATGTCACGTACACAAGAGACAAAACACAATAGGGTGTTCCAGAATAGCGTACCCAAGCGGCCTAGGACCCGAAAGAACTAAGGGGTCGTCCCTGAGCATACACAGAACGCATTATTTCGGGCTCAAAGGTCTGGGGTATTCTATAGAATTTTTTATTAACTACATACTATAATGAGGTTAGATGCAGAGACAGCAATATAACCCGCGTACGCACGAGGATTAGCAGCAGTGGCGATTCCAGGGGAGGGCTTGGGCGATCTCTCCACACAAATCAGGATAAACATTAGGTTTCCCCCTCTCCCATCCCCCACTATGCGCTTCAATAAAGAAACCGCCCTGCCGCCCAATTGAAGGTCTGGGTCCGCCCCTGCAGAAGTTGATACGAACCATTCGGCATTTTCACAATGTGTGAACGTCTACCGACATATTGGACGCGTGGTATCATCGTTATCGTCTAACGATGAAATACAGTGAGTGAGTCCAACCACGTCGTGGCGTTAAGTACTTGACATGTATTTGCGAGAAACAGCGTGAGTCCAGGCGAAACAGCAGGGGCGTTATGACAGTCAGTCTTTCCACGGAACACAGAAGGGCCACTAGGTGCATCTTCCATTTCGACATTTGCCACTTTGCGTCCATTTGTTGCGATTGTTGGCTCTCTGCAAAGAGGAAACAATCAAAGGAGCTGGAACGTGTCACATCTCGCTAATGTGACGCAGGCGAACAGTCGTCCCACTCTTGATCACTGCACGGACCGCTTTCAGAGGACCAGGCCCGAGCCGAGCCCAGCCTTTTCTTTGATTTAATCCCCCGGGCCTAGCGCGACGGCTCCATACCTGGCCCGGGTCCGACCCATGCCCGAGGAATTTATGGGTTATCCCGACCCGCCCGGCCCGGCCCAGTGTAGCGGGCTGTAGAAGTTGATCGTGGGTAACTAACACTGCGGTAGCGCAGGCTCGATCCCGACCTATTGGCCCGGCAATGTACGGGCCCGGGCCCCATAATGCTCAAACCCCCCAGGGCCCCAAAGACAAGGCTTTATCCAGCCCGGCTCGGCCTTTCGAGTAAGCTCGAGCCCGTGCAGTGCTTTATCCCACTCTCCCACACCGTTAGGCGTGACAGTAGGCTAGAAGGAAGGTAGGGTGTAAGATGGGAGAGTAACTAGAGCTCCTTATAGTCCCATACGTTGCAATTAGCCCCTGGTTGATGCTTCGGAGCCTAAACGTTACTCCCCAGCACCTACAAGCGCGTTTAGTCTCGAAAGGGCCCAATGGTTACATGTTGGTTGCAATGGTTGCATATATGCCATTAAAGTAGCACAGAAGTCATTTTTAACACCCAGTTTTCTTCCTATAAAACTGTTAAGTAGGCCAGTAAGATGCACCATGCGAAGTAATTTACACCACAGAGTCATAATTATCGCAGAAATTGAATTTAAAATACGCCGCAAAAGGCGACCGTGCGCAACGGTGGTGAAGAGCAGTACCAGCCTGTGATCTGCCTGGAAGCTCGCGCTGACGCTATAAGGAGAACGCTCGCTGATTGGCCTAGAGAAATGTCGTCTGCTACTCCGCTGTCGTCTGCTACTCGGCTGTTCGGGGTTCTGATAAAGCCTTTCTCCTTGCTCGGTAATGTTTCGGCCGCTCCTTCTATCCCCAATTCTCCTGGAAAACTGGCAAAACAGGTTTACGGCGGCAAAGGGACAAGGCGCTGACCCCCATTGACTGGCAAACCAGAACGAGTCTCGTTATGTCGTCATCGGTGACGTGCCATCATACCTCCTCATCCTCGTTATAGCTGGAGTGGCAAGTTAAGGGTGAAGGCGCGGAGCTATGTTTATGTGAGTTTTTTTCTGGGAAACAAATTGCACACATCAAAACCTTTCGCGCTATTCGGTATAATGACACACACACTTTCATCAAATGTCTTAATTTGAATTTTTTTTGGATGGCCCTCTGTACTCCTTTAAAGGACTAAAATTACATACCCTCTCTGTTTTTTCTTCTGAGAGTGCATTTTTCGGCACATTTCGGCAGGGCAGGCATTCGTGCAGGATGGGTGTAAAGGGTTCCGTGAGGTGATAAGGTATTAGTGAGCTACTGCTGTTCGTATTCACAAAGGGCAAGTCGTTATCAGCGGTATTACAGTTGGTCATTACAAATGGCAAATGGTTGTGATCGTTCAAAAGGGCGTTGTCATGAGGGTTACTAAAAAAAAAAAAACCTGTTTGATTTGGATTACAATATCAATTGCAGACTTCTCGCTCGTGTACAACATTTTAAATACCTAGGTTTGCTCTTCAGAGACGATTTTAAATAGGGCGGCCATATTAAGAATGTTTTGGCTAAGGCTAATAGCGGTCTATATTACTTAACCGCATATAAAATTCTTCTGTTACATGTAGAACTGTTCCATTGTAGACTATAGTTCCATAATTTGGTTCCCTGGTGGAGTTAAAAAACTGAGCAAATAGAGCAGGTACAAAGAAAAGTCATTTGTTTTGCGTTTAACAAGTATTCTCGATTGGATTCCCTGGCTCACATTCCAACACTAGCACGTAGAGTTAGGGTTCAATGTCTTAAAACACTGTGGTTAACCTTGCATAATCTTCCATGTATCCCCCCCCCCCCCCCCCCCACAGTGATTACATCAGGATGTCGTATGAAGGTTCATCTCGTACTAAACACATAGAACAATAAAATTTTCGCACTAATTGTTTAAGAGATTCTTTTTTCCCCCCGCTGCGATCGCAGACTGGAATCGATTATCCAATAAGGCTGTCGTTGTGTGATACTCTGTCTTCATTTCTCTCCTCCTTTTCAGCCTAATGCCTCACTTCTGACATGTTTCGCGTCCTTGGCATTCTGGCGATGCTCATTGCGCGTGGCGTGATTTGATTTTGCGTGAGTTTGTGTGATTTGTTTTTGGCTATGGTACTGTTGGGGACACGGTTGTCTAAAATCTCCAGCCCGTGACCGAGCAGTATCCTATCGGCGATGTCACGCACGAAAGAACTATACCATTACATAAGGTGTACTCCGTAACAGTACAGTACTCCGAGGTAAGGTCACGCAGCGCCGCCTGTCGGGAGAGAGTACCATCGCATTCTCAGCGTCGTCTGCTAGGGAGAGCTGTTCAGCGCGACCTCCCCTCGGGGAGGGTATACACGAGTTCAGAAAATCCCAGTGCTCTTTGCGCACGCATTGCATCCTGGGCGCTTGCTGAGCGGGGCAACAAAGAATAATCATTCACATTTCGCTTTCGCTGACCTTGACACGTCATGGACAATGGACCGGAAGGGAAGAAATCGGAACAGTTTGGAGGACACCCGTTTCTTTCGTATTAGTAAAGTCCCACAGTTCAAAGCGACGCTAAGCACTCTGGGATTTTCTGAAGTCGTGTATTGGTATAGTTCCATCTTGCGCAACATCGCCGATAGGGGACTGCTCATCACGGGCTGGAGGTTTTAGACAACCGTGTCCCCAACAGTACTGTCCCTCCTTCTACGACATACCACAAGCCAGAAGTATTATAAAAAAAAATCAGAAAAATATGTGTTTGCTGTGTGACATTTCGTGGTGGTGAGGGAGGTTATGGCGGTGTGTGAGGTACTACTACGAAAACACCTGCGGCAGGGCATCGCATTATGGCAATGGGCCAATGCGAAGCGACGTCGTCTACCACCACTATGCGGCCTAGCAGTGGGTTGGCTCCGTACATCCCGCTTGCTTCTGAACTGTTTCGTTCAGCAGCTGGAAAGCACCGCCCTTGGAGAACAGCGAGTCAAGAAAAATTTTTTACCCAGTATCTGCAGTCTTCTCCGTCCCGGTTCCTTCGATGCCATGTTTCTGCCGTCGAATACCTGCACCACTCCACGCAATAGTTGACGCGATCCTGAAAGGAAATGATCAAGTAGTAGTACACTCAAAATCCCACGTGCCGCCATATTCAAATTGTAAGACTATAGTCGTGTTCAACTTAGGAAGGAAAAGAAGTGTAGTCGGTGAGCTCTCAAAATATTACTCCGTTGCAGATAGGATGGCTGGACACGGAGCTCACGCTCGTTCCTCCGCGAACTAATGCACCCCATCATACTCACTCTCCATCCGTATTGGCTGCTGAGCTGGCCACATGACACTACGCTGCGGGGTGGCGCTGCAGTACTTCTCTTGGCACGTTATATGGTCTCCTTATCAGAGCACCGTACGGGCTGCATTCTTAGACCCAGGCCCGGCCCGAGCACGGCCTTCCTTTGATTTACCCGCACGGAACCGGCCCGACGGCTATAGCTAGCCCAGGCAGGGCCCTAAACCCGAAGGGGTCTAGGTTTCTCTGCCCAAGCCCTACTCGGGCCAGAGATCTCTATAGGCTACCCGGCCCCGCCCAGCCCGGACCACACTCTAAAAACTGACTTCACCTCATGGCACGCTCTGCGCCAACCATTGCCACAAATGATAGGTTTATCGCTTCTGATTCGAAGACAGAGGGGGGCGTACGCCTTTTTGTGTCAATTTGGATACATGGTAACTGACACAAAAAGGCGTACGCCTCCCTCTCTCCTCGAATCAGAAGTGATAAGCCTATCATTCCCGACAATGGTTGGCGCAGAGCGTGCTATGAGGTGAAGTTCAGTTTTTAGAGTGCAGTGCATCAGGCTGTAAAATTTGACCGTTGGTAACTCACGCAAGGGTCAGACAGGCTCGAGCCAGACCTAGGTCCGGCAATGTACAGGTCCGGGTCCTACCTGAGCCCAAAAATTTTAAACCCGCGCCCAGCCCAGGCCCTACATGAACGCCCGTAAAACCACACAAACGTCGCGATGGTAACAACAGCTGACGGTAATGCAATGCCGAGTCCACAGCCCACGGCAAGGGAGACACCCCCGTAGCACAAGTGGGACAGTCGAGACACTCCTTCCCCTTATTTCTCCTAACCGCCGCTAGGGTGGCTGTCTTCCCGCTCCGCAGATGGGAGGCGCGTTGAAGTTAACTGTACTTCGAGCTGTACCTATAACGCCGAGTGAAGTATAGAGGTGCTCACACCTTTCAGCGCCTATACGCTACACAAGAAGACCGCCCGATATGCCCTGCTGCGTTGTATATCTGTAGACGCTGCCAAGTCAGATGCTTACCAGTAATGCAGAGCAGGAGAAATAGTCTGAAAATCAGGGCTGCCATGGCACTTTGTTCCGGTTGTTCAAAAATTCATGCGAAGTGAGCTGCTTGAAATTAGTAGGCACGCGTGTGACATAATTTTTTGTCACAGCCATGGCACCCGCTGCGTCACCCTGCTGTTCAAACAACAACAACTTTATTTTCGGCCTTGGAGAGTGGGGAGTTTCATCGCAACAGGCGATACTCTACCCCAGTGCTTGGTGGAATGGGGGGAATAAAATAACGAGCCCCTTTACAATAACGATCGAAGTCCGATGGTGTCCAGAAATGTCAGAAGAGCTTTGAGCGCAGAGCGTTGCTGGGCTGGATTGGGCCAGGGACCAAGCAATTTCGGTAGGGAGAAAGGGCGAGAGTCCAGCTGACGAAGAGACTCGGAGAGTGTGGTTCGGGAAGGTTCGTAGTGAGGGCAATGAAGAAGAATGTGCTCCAGATCCTCAAGAGCACCACAGTGGCAACAGGTGGGAGAATCAATTTGTCTCAAGCGGTAACGCCACTGAGCTGTAAAGGCCACATCGAGGCGCATGCGGTGGATTAATGCAGCATCCTGACGAGATGTGTTTCGTGGCATGCGGAAAGCGAGCATGGGATCAACTCTGTTCAACATAGAGGGGGGAAGAATGTCGGTTGTCCGTTGGCGGGAAGCCAGGGGTGTCACTAGACGTCGCAGAATTGAACGGCGGTCTCCTCTGAGCAGAACAATACGGGTCCGGTTCCGAGACGAGAGTGCTGCTTCTGCGGCGCTGTCGGCCTGCTCGTTCCCCACGACACCACAATGGGCTGGAACCCACTGGAGAACTAGCCTGTGGCCTGCGGCGTAGATAGTGTGGTAAGCCATTAACACGTCGGTGACTAGGGGTGCGGATGGGCCTCGTATGCCGGAAGTTTCAATTGCTTGAAGTGCAGATTTGGAGTCTGTAAAGACTGCCCATTCCCGGGGTGGAAAATCAGCGATGTGTTGTAGAAAGAAAAGGATGGCATAGAGTTCCGCAGCTGTGGAGGAGGTTGGATGTGAAAGGCGTCTTCCGTGCACGACGCCTTCGGATGGAATGACGAAGGCTGAGGCGGACTTGTTGTTTCGGGATGCGCCATCAGTATATGCTGCCGTAAACGTAGAAAACTTCTCGTCTACCAGAGCATGAAAATGGGCTCGGAGGACTTGAGGGGGGACCTGATCTCTTCTTTGCAGAAGGTTTGGGAGGCGTACAAACGTGGGCGGTACCGGGAGAGACCAGGGGGCTTCCGGCGGTATAGTGTCCTTAGTTATGAAGCCAGTGAGAGTCTGGCGTGTCCTCTGCGCTACTCGATAGAAGTCGCTTCCAGGGCGGTATCGAATTTTCCTGAGTAGCGGGTGGCGGGGAATGTGAGCACGCAAACGGAGGTAGTGCCGAGCCGTTTCCCGTTCACGGAGAACTTCAAGCGGGAGCTCACAAGCTTCAGCCAGTACTTGTCGTGTTTCAGCCATTCTGGGAACTCCGAGGCATCGACGAAGGCTTCGAGCAAACAGGGACCGAAGCGTATTTAATGAAGTTGTTGATATCCTGTGCAGAATAGGAAGGCTGTAAAGCACAGTTGCCCTCACCAATGCCGCGTGAACCGCGAGCAGGGAACGCTGATCACAGCCCCATCCTGGGCCAGAAAGATGTTGGATTGCGGGGAGCCATCGCTGCACTTTAGTTTCAAGGTGTTTAATGTGCCGAGCCCAGCGCAAGTCCGAGTCGATTACCACGCCAAGGAAGCGGTGAAAGCGTACTGGTTCTAGCTTCTTTGAGCCAAGCCAAAGTGGGAAATTGGCCATCGAGCCTGCCTGTTCAAAGAAGGGCAAAGTCTCAGAAAGTTGGTCCCGCGCGCATGTTTTTGTCTTTTTGCAAATGTCTTTGCCATAAAGCAGGCGATGCTTTCGGACGGCCTGGACATTGACGTTCGCATGTGGATTTCGCCCGGTGGATACGGGGCACCTCTTCCGCTTATCGTCTACCATCTCTACCGTGTGCCCGCACACACCAAAAGCGAGCGACCTCTGAAGAAAAGGGAGTCAGACAGTACAGAATGCCCCGGTGAGATGTGACCCTTTTCCGGAATAATGCGAACACAGCACATGCCAGGGACAGCGGGCGTTGACACTTTTCCGGATAAGCGAGTCAGAATGACCTAGGCCCTGAAAGATTAGTCCCCGTACTTGCTGTCCGGATACGGCTAACGAATTCCGGATAACTGAGTCGAAATCCAATGGTAGCAGGTTCGTTTCCGGTCATGTAGTCCGGATAACGAGTTTTCCGGATATCTGAACTCCGGATAAGCGAGACACGTTTGCACTCCCATAAGAAGCAGATATTGTTGCACCATGTATTTAGAATGCGAGGTTTCGTTGATTAAGGAACCGCAGTTGAGCAGTACTCCACTATACTCGAATGTTTTCATTGGCTACGAAGCATGCTGTGCCACGAAGTTCCTCTCCCCGTCCATCACACATTGAACATTGCACAACATGTGCTACATTTGCAAATGTAGCACATGGCCGCTCATGCACCACACAACACCGCGGCTGCGTTCCAATACCCCGGTTAGTCGACTGCCTAGTGGTCTAACCGGAAGTTCCGCCATGTTAAGTCTCGTTCCAAATCTCGCCAAGTCCACTAATCAGTCGGCTACCGCCTAATGCGCATCGATGCAGTCTGGTTATACGCCTGACCATCTGACAGCCTGGATGGTGACGAGCGTTGACGGTACCAGCGTGCTCGCTATTTCTGCTGGCTTTAAATGTAAAGTTGCACATAGTTGTATGTTTTTTAAAACTGCGTAGAGAGTTGCAACACATGTTTAGTTGTGAAGGTGACAGTTTATGCACGATGTCCTACAAACTAAGCGCATTAGAGTCCTGCTGCGCTTGCGCCGTACGCATTTCTTGCGTGAGCAACGAGATGGCGCCACTGGCGCCTTGGCTAGGCAAGCCTGTTCCAATAGTGACAAGCAAAGGGGTCTACTCAGCTGCCTCACTGCCTCAGCTGCCCGACCCGGCCCGCGGGCCGGGCCCTATTGCACTAAACTTTCAGTACATTTCAGTACGAGTTCAGGAGATTCTACGTATACGTGGCCAACAGAGTCGAAACTCATCAGGCTGTCAAGTCAACCTGAACAGTGGAACTACGTTCCTTCTGAACAGAACCCTGCCGACATTGGCACCCGAATGGTCCCGGTGGATCGCCTAGCTAAGACGGCCTGGTTAACTGGTCCTGAATTCCTAAGCAGGACTGACGTCGCAAGTGCCGAGAAGGAACATCAAGGATTCGCTCTGATGAGCCCAGAAGCAGACGCGGAAATCCGTCCTGTTGTGACTAGCCTCGCCACCAACGTGTCGACGCGAACACAGCTTGGAGCTCATAGGTTTCAACACTTTTCAAGGTGGACAAGGCTGATTAAAGCTACAGCAAATCTGCAACACATAGCACGCTGCTTCCACCCGGATGATGCCGTGTCAGCATCTTGCGATCACTGGCATCTGTGCAGCAGGCTACGCACGAACGAAGAACTCTCCGCTGCGGAGAAGTTTGTCTTCAAAACAGTGCAAAGCGAATCTTTCTCGAAGGAAATTTACTGCATCGAGAACAAGCAAGATGTACCAAAGAACAGTCCTCTTCGGAGCGTGCACCCCTACATCGACGAAGATGGCCTTCTGAGAATCGGTGGACGGCTTAGCAACTCGACGTTAGATCAAAATAAGCGGCAACCTATCATCATACCGGGTCGACATCACATCGGAACGCTACTGACCCGTCACCATCACGAACGTGTAGCTCACCAACGTCGTTATTTTACCGAAGGAGCAATCCGAGCTGCTGGGCTGTGGATCGTGGGAGCCAAAACTGCGTTCGTTCAGTGATCTACCACTGCGTTAGATGTCGCAAATTGAGAGGCAGACCTCAAGAGCAGATCATGGCTGATCTCCCTCAAAATAGGCTGAGTACGGAACCTCCATTCACCTACGTGGGCCCTGACGTGTTTGGTCCCTGGGCAGTGCGATCGCGGAGAACGAGAGGAGGACTCGCAGCCGGCAAAGGGTGGGCCGTCATCTTTACCTGCATGTCTATACGAGCAGTGCACATTGAGATCATCGAGTCCATGGATTCTTCGAGTTTCATAAATGCTCCGAGGCGCTTCCTGTCCGTCAGAGGTCCCGTCAAGCAGCTGCGATCAGACTGTGGAACTAACTTCGTCGGTGCATGCAAGGCATTGAGGATCAACACGACCTCTGGTGGAAACACTGACATAGACAGATTTCTGCAAGACCAACCTGCACATAGATCTTCAACCCACCACCTCTCACATGGGCTGCGCTTGGGAGCGCATGATAGGTGTGGTCCGCCGCATCCTCAATTCGATGCTCATGGGAACCGACAGGTCAAAGCTGTCGCACGAAATGTTAGTAACGTTCTTGGCGGAGGTTACAGCGATTGTAAACAACAGACCGCTCATCCCTGTATCAACGAACCCGGAGAACCCCGCGGTTCTGACCCCAAACATGATACTGACACAAAAGATGGGTAAACACCATCCACCTGCTGGAGATTTCGATGCAGGTGACATCTATCGGAGGCAATGGAAGCAAGTACAATCCATGGCGAACGCTTTCTGGAACCGCTGGAAGAGAGAGTATCTTCCAACACTCGACGGTCGTCGCATGTGGCAGACACGTCAACGATATATCCACGAGGGAGACATTGTACTTCTCAGGGATAAAGACACGGAGCGCCATGAATGGCCAATGGGTCCTGTTATTAAAACGCTACCTAGCTGTGACGGGCGTGTTCGGAAAGTGGACGTCAAGATCAGTAGTAGGGTGTATCAGCTCAAGTATCCGGAAACTCACATCTTCGTCTGGACGCCATTAATTAGCAATTAGAGCTAATTGGGACCCCCCACATTATTCAGGACCCACCAGGGAGTCATTACACTAATTGGGGATCATCTAATACACGTCCAGACCACTGTGTGAGTTTCCGGCTACTTGAGCTGATAAAAAATAAAAAATAGGTAGAAAATAAAATAAAAAGATAGAGATAGAGTGGAGGGAAGGAGTTTAGTTGAAGATCAACGACGCCATCTTGTAGAAAGCGGTCCGGAACGGCCGCTGACTGTCGCTGGGCGACGGAGCACGGAGGCAGGTTGCAAAGCATCGCAGCACCAGTTCCGGACATCCTGTGACATCATCATGGCATGTCTGGGCAAGTTAGGACAGCTCTGGACATGCAAGGAGAAAAACACTCGTAATACAGAGGCTGGGAAAGCAAGAGTATGCAAACCACTAATAGCTAACAAGAAAATAGAACTAGTTACACAACAAATGATCCCACCACAACAGGAGCGCAGAACGATGCGACTGCTCCATCCGAGAGGCAGGCAGAAACTGACTCGTAATGCTTTTTTGTCCTGTATAAAGCCCCGTAGCTGCACCCCCTAGCGGTTACTTTCTCAACCAATCTCACAACAAAATTATTAAGAATCACGCCAGCGCTACTGCCGTTCCCAAGGCAGAAGATGATAGAAAATGCCGGGGATGCCCGGACAACAGCAACCAGCACTGGCACGAAAATCGCAAACAAAGCGGGAACAAAGTTGACGAAAGCATTAGTTACGCAACAAATCACCTCACCACAGCAGGAGCGCAGACCGATGCGACTGCTCTCCGTGACAACCAGCCAGAAACTGAGCGAGCGCGGGGAGCGCACGTCTGCTTTCTGCGACAGCCGGAGAGAAACTGACTGGGGCGCCGCTCCGCGGCCGCTACGCATAAGCGCTCCTAGCGCCCTCTGGGACGACCACCTCCGAGAGGCTAAGAGTGAACAGCATTCCTGCGCCCCCTGCTTGCCGTTCTCATTGGTCGTGAGGCTAAGAGAGAAGAGCATTCCTGCGCCCCCTGCTGGCCGTGTTTTAAACTGATGTTTTAACATTTGTCCAATGCATTTATTAAACAACATATTCATTTTTAACTGGTTGCACCCAAACCAATGTTCTGATGTAGTATTTCCTTTGTTGTCGATGCACCATAAAAGTTGGAATAATCATCATCAATGCAGGTTACTTCACAGCTGGCTCGACATACTCAAGAAATGGGTGCAGAACCTACGTAATGCCCGCAAACTTCGACTACCACAGCATCTCCAGAAAGTAAAGGGATATGTGTCACATGGGATTTTTAAAGGCATTCACAGTATATAATACCTTGTATGAACTGTTGTAGATCTAAGCAGCTTCTACAGTACACTCTCAGAAATTAAAACTTGTCAGGGAACTGTGCTAATTGTTTCAGTTAATAGGCATGCACATATACGCTATAAGAAGACAATTATTTATTGAGAATGCACTTCTCTGGCTACTCATGTTGTTTACATCTACTGTTGATCACATTCATTTATCACATATTATATTCTTATATATTATTATTATATTATCACATATTCGATCACATTAAATTTAAAATTTAGCATATATGAGAAAATATCAGCGGGGAAGTTGCTATTCATTGCTCATTCCAACCTAAAATTGAGTGCTACAAATTTAGAGAGCGTACCTGACCATTGTCATTCCTAAAATATATATTGCCATTGTAGCAAGGTCACAAAACAATAAATGTAGCCTTTTGCGACCTCCCTGCACGTTCATTGTATCCTGAAACGCATAAGTGCAAGAAATAAATCTTGAACTTGAATAAACTTGATGTTGTATAAACTTGACATAAAATGTTGAATAATATAATGAATGATATAAAATATTGAATAAACTTGAACTCGTATATTCTCTTTACTCATCATCAGTGATCTTCATTACAAAAGCATATCGTGTTAGACTTTTTTGTTTGCGTTTCACAGACTGGGTACACGAGGGCCAAAATGACAAAATCACAACTGTTTCAACCTCCAAATAGTCCTGTTGCAATTTGAAGACCATACGTGGAGCTGCATTGTTTGGAACATGCTCCACATAACAAGCATGACAAAGTCAGCACTGGATACCAGGACCCCGTCCCCAAGCAGCTTTTCTCACACTGCAGTTGTATTCAACAAAAGCATGTGAGTGCTGGAGAAGGACATTCAGTTTGGCACAACCGTGCCTGCAAATAATCAGAACAAATAAAGGAAGAAGCAAACAAACATAGAAGGGCTGTACTTCAAAAAGAGATAAGTCCTGTGTCTCAAGGAGGTGTTACCACTTTCTAAGTAACGTAATTGATTAAGCTTACATCACTACATGATTAACTGTCCTAACGAGCGTGATCTAATTGCGTGAAGTATTTAGGGCTGCTTCGGTGTGTCCATATTTGCGAGGCAAAGCACCGCTGTCGTTTACTAAAAGACTGTTTCTGGGACGCGTACACTGTAGACAGGGGACCTATTATTTATTGAATCACTATCCCATGATTATTTCCTTTATTCTTCTATAACGATTGCATAGGAAACTATTGCAGAAGAGCACCATGCATGAAAGCTGATCGTAGGAATTCCAAAGTCTTACTAAATGAGACTTGCAAAAGAACAAAATATCCTAACACGTAACTCCATCAACGACAAATAAGAGGACTAGACACTCAACAAATCAGCACAGAGTACGGGTAACCAGGAGCGCAGAACTCAGGGCAGCACTATCGTCAAGACAACAATGTTCCTTGTCAAAAGAGAAAAAAATACTAAGTGTCAACAAAGGAAAGCATGCATATCGGGGCATGTCAGGACACGTCAGGACAAATCGTACGACTGCTGGGCAACAGAGGAAAACAAACACTTGAACAGAGTGAAAAAGGCACTCACCATCATTTTTCCCGTTCACAGCATTCCCTCATTGTAAATCCGCTCGTCACAAAATCCACCTGCATCGTCGTACACCATTCACCAGTGACGAACCACACATCCGCACCCCATCAGAGGCAGACAGAACCCCACCGAAGCTACGCTCTTCCACTGACGGCCAACGCCAGGAGCAGAATTTGCGTGTCGAGACCCGTCAGTGTCCAAGAGAGAAGTGAATCCTTGCGCCCCCTGCTGGCGGTTCTCATTGGTCGTGACGTCATCCTATTGTCTCAGGGCTACCCTGTTTTTTTCCACTAATGCTCCTTTGGTCAATCTGCAGTGAAGCCACAGTATGACGTCATCATGCACCTGCGTGGCTCAAGGACGCGTGCGCTCTAGACAGGGGACCTATTATTTATTGAATCACTATCCCAAGATTATTTCCTTTATTCTTCTATAACGATTGCATAGGAAACTATTGCAGAAGAGCACCATAGACAAGAGGAGATTGTAGCATTTCATTCCCAAAGTCTTACTGTACAGGAAAAAAAAATGGTTCAGCAAGACATAAAGTCACACACCTGTCCCCCTCGCGGTTACTCTCTGAACTAAATGAATCGCAAAATTATTAAGAATAGCTCTACTCCCATTCAAGGCAGCACTATCGTCAAGAATATGCCTTGTACAAAAAGAAAAAAACTACATGTAGAAGGAAAGCATGTCAGAACAAGCCCAGGCATGTCAGCACATGTTTGTCAGACGAGGGGGGAAAAAGCGAAAAGAAACAAAGAAGGAAACCAGCATCAAACTATTTCTAAGCACACGCACTCCTCTTATTCAAAAACAGTGCTCATAATAAATCTGCCCAGCACAATACACACTATTTTTCTATTGCCACACTTTTTTCCAGTAACGGTCAATGCATTGCTACAGACCGCGTGACGTCATCACATCCTGTCTGAAGAAGACACCGACAAAGACTCCTATTATTTATTGAATCGCAAGATTATTTCCTTTGTCCTACTCTTAATGACATTGATTCTCTCATTAAAATTCAACAAAAAAGCACCCCGCATATTAACGATTTTCACCCCAAAGGCTCATCATGGTCATTAGAATTACAGTAAACTGCCACTGCTCTTTTAAAATAATAAGTGAGACCACTCAACATCACCTCCAGGCTTATGTAATGCGTGACCCTTTCTATGCTCATACATTCGTTGTCTGAGGCTACACCTGCGAGCAAAAAAGGCGCGGAAGCCGGGTGGGCAAAGTTCCATTCGCGCATTGCGAGCATAAAGGCGGGATAGCCTGGGAGCAAAGTTCTATTCGCGCATTCCAAAGCACAAGACAGAACGCCTTTACGGGAACACGATAGCATTCCTATACTATATTAATGATTATTGCATTGCAATTTAGAAAAACTACAACTAAACTATAATTTTAGGAGCCCATTAAAATTCTACTTTCTATGGAAACTATAATTGCCCTATTACTTGGATCGCTACTAATGAAGCGTTCCAAATTTTTCTCTCTTCCCATTTCAGCCTTGTCATGCAGGGAAGCAGACTCATATCCAAAATAATTAATTTACACTGAGGGTGCCGTGCTTCAGGAATTCCTATCCTGCGCTCAGATGCAAGCATTTCTTCACGGATACCTTTAACAGCTGACTTCCTCAGCATATCGAACACCCAACAAAATCAAACAAACAATCAGAGAAACCCTCTTCTCAGCTGTACCATGCGACTGTCTTCTTCGTAAAATTGGTGATCTGAGGAAGAGAGCAGCGAAAAATTGCGCACACTTGTGCTTGACTTAAAAAAACCTGAAGCATATGCCAATAAACCAAGAAAAAGACACTCATGTCTGGTATCTGATAGTGCCTCATACACAGACGCATTGTCGCAAAGAAAGCACAGGACAGGGATACACAAATTTCCTTAGGTGAGCAGGGAAAAGGCTTAAGACCTCAGGAATAATAGCAGAGTCACTGGACATCGCTACGCGGCTAACACAAGATAACAACAACAAGATAATAGCGGCGGGTAAAATTGCAACACTGCTAAACAAGCCCCAACATGCCATCATGACGTCGCAAACCAGGAAAAAGAAGCACGCGCGCGCACACAGCAGCTCAGGAATGCACAAGGAGAGGTGCTTTATAGGAATTTCTACTCCACACACTCAGATACCAGCATTTCTGCACAAATACCTATAACGGCTGACTTCCTCAACATATCGAGGAAAGCGAATACTAACACTCAACATATAACAAAAAACAAACAAATTCCATTCTCATGAACTCTCTCCTCTGCCGAGCGGCTTTCTCCTGCTCTACCTGGATGCTGACTGTTTCCCCTCATCTACATTCTGAGTAAAAGCCGTGAAAGGAGAAAAGAACCGCGAAAAATTACACGCATGTGTGCTCCAATAGCTGTAACTGCAAGAAACCGTAGCGCACGCCAATACACTGAGAAAAAGACACCTATTTCTGCCACCAGATAATTCTTGCATAATGCCACATACACAGTCGCATTACCCTTGCGTAAAGAAAGCACAGGACAGGGATACACAAATTTCCTTAGGTGAGCAGGGAAAAGGCTTAAGACCTCAGGTCACCACACATCGCCACGCGGCTAGCACAACATGACACCAACAACATACTAGCAGCGGGAAGAACTGCAACACTGCTAAACAAGACCAGACATGCCACGATGACGTCACAAATCAGGGGAAAAAGCACACGCACGCACGCACGCACAGAGGACAACGCATTAAACACACGGAGCGCTCTGGAATAATCGTAGCGTTACCGCACATCGCTACGAAGCTCAACGTCTAACACAAGACGGCAGCAACAAGATATTAGCGAAGGGTAAAAATTGCAACACTACTGAACAAGTCTAGACATGCGACATCGAATGCGAAAACACTGGTGATCGGGGAAAAGGCCTAAGCCTGCGGCGGATCATCATAGAGCATACACAACTTCATTTTTCTATTTTGCGTAAACTAAACGCGGTCTGCTTGGAAAACGACGTACATATTTTCTTAGGGAGCAGAGAAATATATAAATTTGTACTCCGTGCTCAGATACCAGCATTTCTGCTCAAAAACCTGCAAAATTAAGCTCTGCTTACTTCGTCAAGATATCGAACACCCAACAAAATCAAACAAACAACCCCACTTCCACTGGTAGAACACTATTCAGCTTTTACGCAGGAGGCTTTCTTCTACATAAAAAGTAGAGAAAATAAGAAAAGAGCAGCGAAATATTACACGCACTTTTGCTCGCATAGCTATAAGAGAAAATAAATAAATAAAAGAACGACGCACACGCTAATAAACTGCGACAAAGACACCCTTTTCTGCTATCAGATAATTATTGCATAATGCTAAATACTCATTTGCATTGGCCCTGCGTGAAGAAAGCACAGGACAGGGATACACAATCTATCTTAAGCGAGCGCAGAAAGTCACTTCTACTCGAACAGCTTAATACCATAAAGTCTGAATTTTTGCAAAGAAAATAAAGTCTGAACAGCGCTACGAAGGTGACAGACACATACTAACAAACAAACAAACACTTCTCCGAGTCTGTATTATCCTTTAAAAAATAACGAAAGCACACATAAAAAAAATCAAATCGGCTAGGTAGCCTACCAGACGTTGCGCCTTAAAGTTGGCTGCACGCAATGCGCGAAAGCATGCTGTGAAGCCAACTTGCGGTTTTGCTGGATGCACATGAAGTCCGATTCCAATTGGAAATCGCGCTAAGGACGTGCCAAACGTGGAATTTTCGCAAGATTAATCCCAATACCTGGAATTCTGTTCATTTTAGCGGGAATGCTGGCGCTTGTGCTCCATTATTCGAAATTTTCGAATATTCGAATTTCTCGATTATCAAATTTTCGAATGCGAATAAGGTTCGAATATCAACAATATTCGAACAATATTCGAAATTTCGAATATTCGCACACCTCTAGTGAATACTGACACTCAACGATATATAACAAAAAACAAACAAATTCCATTCTCATGAACTCTCCTCTGCCGAGCGGCTTTCTCCTGCTCTACCTGGATGCTGACTTTCCCCCCCCTCACCTACATTCTGAGTAAAAGCAGTGACAGAAGAAAAGAACCGCGAAAAATTACACGCATTTGTGTCACAGGACGGGGATACACAAATTTCCTTAAGTGAGCAGGGAAAAGGCTTAAGTCGTACCGCTCAGGAATAATCGGAGAATCACCGCGTATCGCTACGCGGCTAGCGCTTGAACAGCGCTACGAACGTGACAGATACATACTAACAAACAAACAAACAACAGCAGGACCGGCGTCGGGCACTCATAAAATACCCTGCCCAAAACAAAGACTTCGCCAGGTTCGCAAGGCAATTCCATTAAAAACGCTCGTCCTATCCTACAGATAGCAATGCAAACGCGACTGCCCTTATTTTTTAAACCACTATTTCACGCAATAGTACATAAATGTATCACTCGTGCCACACGAAAAGGCAAACACTTACTTGTCAAGTGGGGTCCCAGCGCGTGCGCGCGCGCGCACACACACACACAGGCACACACACACACACACACTAACATTTTCACACTCACAAACACATAAATCCATATTATTCCTCAGGTCAATAATTATCCTGCCATCGTCAAAAGACGGCACAGACATGTATGCTTACGCAAGACAATCGGTCCTCGTTCCGGATGTAATAGGATATCGTCACTCGGCCGGCGCGAACCAATAAAGAAAGAAAGGAATGCATGTTCGCTACGAAGAAAACGGTGCCGTGCTTCTACGCAGCGATCATTATACAGACGCGTAAATGTGAACATCATTCGCTACACACTGTAGCTCTCATCATTTTTAAACCAAACCGTGTTCATAGGTCTTCACTAAATAGGTGAGCCGATAATGACTCCAAATAAAATAAAATAAAATAATCATTCCAGCATCGCTGGCTGCAAGCTTGGGTACCCAACAGAGCAGCGCGCTCCTATCAACACGCCTTGGGCTGACCTTACACACCCGAAGCCTTTTCTGAATACATTCTGCCGGCGCTGGAATAAAAGATTTATCGCGAGGGTACTACGATGTCAGCTCTGTTGCTGTTTAAGTGATAAAACAGTGCGCTTACTCGGGCAATCGCGCGCGTCCAAACCGCGAGAACGGGTCCGCGTTGCGCTCGCGCCGCGGGGAATCGCACGTGTCGCGAGTCCAAACCGCGAGACCGGGGCCGCGCGCGCGCGCTTCGCGGTTCGTGCGCACTGTTTTATCACTTAAACAGCAACAGAGCTGACATCGTAGTACCCTCGCGATAAATCTTTTATTCCAGCGCCGGCAGAATGTATTCAGAAAAGGCTTCGGGTGTGTAAGGTCAGCCCAAGGCGTGTTGATAGGAGCGCGCTGCTCTGTTGGGTACCCAAGCTTGCAGCCAGCGATGCTGGAATGATTATTTTATTTTATTTTTTTTTGAAGTCATTATCGGCTCACCTATTTAGTGAAGACCTATGAACACGGTTTGGTTTAAAAATGATGAGAGCTACAGTGTGTAGCGAATGATGTTCACATTTACGCGTCTGTATAATGATCGCTGCGTAGAAGCACGGCACCGTTTTCTTCGTAGCGAACATGCATTCCTTTCTTTCTTTATTGGTTCGCGCCGGCCGAGTGACGATATCCTATTACATCCGGAACGAGGACCGATTGTCTTGCGTAAGCATACATGTCTGTGCCGTCTTTTGACGATGGCAGGATAATTATTGACCTGAGGAATAATATGGATTTATGTGTTTGTGAGTGTGAAAATGTTAGTGTGTGTGTGCCTGTGTGTGTGTGTGCGCGCGCGCGCACGCGCTGGGACCCCACTTGACAAGTAAGTGTTTGCCTTTTCGTGTGGCACGAGTGATACATTTATGTACTATTGCGTGAAATAGTGGTTTAAAAAATAAGGGCAGTCGCGTTTGCATTGCTATCTGTAGGATAGGACGAGCGTTTTTAATGGAATTGCCTTGCGAACCTGGCGAAGTCTTTGTCTTGGGCAGGGTATTTTATGAGTGCCCGACGCCGGTCCTGCTGTTGTTTGTTTGTTTGTTAGTATGTATCTGTCACGTTCGTAGCGCTGTTCAAGCGCTAGCCGCGTAGCGATACGCGGTGATTCTCCGATTATTCCTGAGCGGTACGACTTAAGCCTTTTCCCTGCTCACTTAAGGAAATTTGTGTATCCCTGTCCTGTGACACAAATGCGTGTAATTTTTCGCGGTTCTTTTCTTCTGTCACTGCTTTTACTCAGAATGTAGGTGAGGGGGAAAAAGTCAGCATCCAGGTAGAGCAGGAGAAAGCCGCTCGGCAGAGGAGAGTTCATGAGAATGGAATTTGTTTGTTTGTTGTTATATATCGTTGAGTGTCAGTATTCACTAGAGGTGTGCGAATATTCGAAATTTCGAATATTGTTCGAATATTGTTGATATTCGAACCTTATTCGCATTCGAAAATTTGATAATCGAGAAATTCGAATATTCGAAAATTTCGAATAATGGAGCACAAGCGCCAGCATTCCCGCTAAAATGAACAGAATTCCAGGTATTGGGATTAATCTTGCGAAAATTCCACGTTTGGCACGTCCTTAGCGCGATTTCCAATTGGAATCGGACTTCATGTGCATCCAGCAAAACCGCAAGTTGGCTTCACAGCATGCTTTTGCGCATTGCGTGCAGCCAACTTTAAGGCGCAACGTCTGGTAGGCTACCTAGCCGATTTGATTTTTTTTTATGTGTGCTTTCGTTATTTTTTAAAGGATAATACAGACTCGAAGAAGTGTTTGTTTGTTTGTTAGTATGTGTCTGTCACCTTCGTAGCGCTGTTCAGACTTTATTTTCTTTGCAAAAATTCAGACTTTATGGTATTAAGCTGTTCGAGTAGAAGTGACTTTCTGCGCTCGCTTAAGATAGATTGTGTATCCCTGTCCTGTGCTTTCTTCACGCAGGGCCAATGCAAATGAGTATTTAGCATTATGCAATAATTATCTGATAGCAGAAAAGGGTGTCTTTGTCGCAGTTTATTAGCGTGTGCGTCGTTCTTTTATTTATTTATTTTCTCTTATAGCTATGCGAGCAAAAGTGCGTGTAATATTTCGCTGCTCTTTTCTTATTTTCTCTACTTTTTATGTAGAAGAAAGCCTCCTGCGTAAAAGCTGAATAGTGTTCTACCAGTGGAAGTGGGGTTGTTTGTTTGATTTTGTTGGGTGTTCGATATCTTGACGAAGTAAGCAGAGCTTAATTTTGCAGGTTTTTGAGCAGAAATGCTGGTATCTGAGCACGGAGTACAAATTTATATATTTCTCTGCTCCCTAAGAAAATATGTACGTCGTTTTCCAAGCAGACCGCGTTTAGTTTACGCAAAATAGAAAAATGAAGTTGTGTATGCTCTATGATGATCCGCCGCAGGCTTAGGCCTTTTCCCCGATCACCAGTGTTTTCGCATTCGATGTCGCATGTCTAGACTTGTTCAGTAGTGTTGCAATTTTTACCCTTCGCTAATATCTTGTTGCTGCCGTCTTGTGTTAGACGTTGAGCTTCGTAGCGATGTGTGGTAACGCTACGATTATTCCAGAGCGCTCCGTGTGTTTAATGCGTTGTCCTCTGTGCGTGCGTGCGTGCGTGTGCTTTTTCCCCTGATTTGTGACGTCATCGTGGCATGTCTGGTCTTGTTTAGCAGTGTTGCAGTTCTTCCCGCTGCTAGTATGTTGTTGGTGTCATGTTGTGCTAGCCGCGTGGCGATGTGTGGTGACCTGAGGTCTTAAGCCTTTTCCCTGCTCACCTAAGGAAATTTGTGTATCCCTGTCCTGTGCTTTCTTTACGCAAGGGTAATGCGACTGTGTATGTGGCATTATGCAAGAATTATCTGGTGGCAGAAATAGGTGTCTTTTTCTCAGTGTATTGGCGTGCGCTACGGTTTCTTGCAGTTACAGCTATTGGAGCACACATGCGTGTAATTTTTCGCGGTTCTTTTCTCCTTTCACGGCTTTTACTCAGAATGTAGATGAGGGGAAACAGTCAGCATCCAGGTAGAGCAGGAGAAAGCCGCTCGGCAGAGGAGAGAGTTCATGAGAATGGAATTTGTTTGTTTTTTGTTATATGTTGAGTGTTAGTATTCGCTTTCCTCGATATGTTGAGGAAGTCAGCCGTTATAGGTATTTGTGCAGAAATGCTGGTATCTGAGTGTGTGGAGTAGAAATTCCTATAAAGCACCTCTCCTTGTGCATTCCTGAGCTGCTGTGTGCGCGCGCGTGCTTCTTTTTCCTGGTTTGCGACGTCATGATGGCATGTTGGGGCTTGTTTAGCAGTGTTGTAATTTTACCCGCCGCTATTATCTTGTTGTTGTTATCTTGTGTTAGCCGCGTAGCGATGTCCAGTGACTCTGCTATTATTCCTGAGGTCTTAAGCCTTTTCCCTGCTCACCTAAGGAAATTTGTGTATCCCTGTCCTGTGCTTTCTTTGCGACAATGCGTCTGTGTATGAGGCACTATCAGATACCAGACATGAGTGTCTTTTTCTTGGTTTATTGGCATATGCTTCAGGTTTTTTTAAGTCAAGCACAAGTGCGCGCAATTTTTCGCTGCTCTCTTCGTCAGATCACCAATTTTACGAAGAAGACAGTCGCATGGTACAGCTGAGAAGAGGGTTTCTCTGATTGTTTGTTTGATTTTGTTGGGTGTTCGATATGTTGAGGAAGTCAGCTGTTAAAGGTATCCGTGAAGAAATGCTTGCATCTGAGCGCAGGATAGGAATTCCTGAAGCACGGCACCCCCAGTGTAAATTAATTATTTTGGATATGAGTCTGCTTCCCTGCATGACAAGGCTGAAATGGGAAGAGAGAAAAATTTGGAACGCTTCATTAGTAGCGATCCAAGTAATAGGGCAATTATAGTTTCCATAGAAAGTAGAATTTTAATGGGCTCCTAAAATTATAGTTTAGTTGTAGTTTTTCTAAACTGCAATGCAATAATCATTAATATAGTATAGGAATGCTATCGTGTTCCCGTAAAGGCGTTCTGTCTTGTGCTTTGGAATGCGCGAATAGAACTTTGCTCCCAGGCTTTCCCGCCTTTATGCTCGCAATGCGCGAATGGAACTTTGCCCACCCGGCTTCCGCGCCTTTTTTGCTCGCAGGTGTAGCCTCAGACAACGAATGTATGAGCATAGAAAGGGTCACGTATTACATAAGCCTGGAGGTGATGTTGAGTGGTCTCACTTATTATTTTAAAAGAGCAGTGGCAGTTTACTGAAATTCTAATGACCATGATGAGCCTTTGGGGTGAAAATCGTTAATATGCGGGGTGCTTTTTTGTTGAATTTTAATGAGAGAATCAATGTCATTAAGAGTAGGACAAAGGAAATAATCTTGCGCTTCAATAAATAATAGGAGTCTTTGTCGGTGTCTTCTTCAGACAGGATGTGATGACGTCACGCAGTCTGTAGCAATGCATTGACCGTTACTGGAAAAAAGTGTGGCAATAGAAAAATAGTGTGTATTGTCCTGGGCAGATTTATGATGAGCACTGTTTTTGAATAAGAGGAGTGCGTGTGCTTAGAAATAGTTTGATGCTGGTTTCCTTCTTTGTTTCTTTTCGCTTTTTCCTCCCTTGTCTGACAAACATGTGCTGACATGCCTGGGCTTGTTCTGACATGCTTTCCTTCTACATGTAGTTTTTTTCTTTTTGTACAAGGCATATTCTTGACGATAGTGCTGCCTTGAATGGGAGTAGAGCTATTCTTAATAATTTTGCGATTCATTTAGTTCAGAGAGTAACCGCGAGGGGGACAGGTGTGTGACTTTATGTCTTGCTGAACCATTTTTTTTTTCCTGTACAGTAAGACTTTGGGAATGAAATGCTACAATCTCCTCTTGTCTATGGTGCTCTTCTGCAATAGTTTCCTATGCAATCGTTATAGAAGAATAAAGGAAATAATCTTGGGATAGTGATTCAATAAATAATAGGTCCCCTGTCTAGAGCGCACGCGTCCTTGAGCCACGCAGGTGCATGATGACGTCATACTGTGGCTTCACTGCAGATTGACCAAAGGAGCATTAGTGGAAAAAAACAGGGTAGCCCTGAGACAATAGGATGACGTCACGACCAATGAGAACCGCCAGCATGGGGCGCAAGGATTCACTTCTCTCTTGGACACTGACGGGTCTCGACACGCAAATTCTGCTCCTGGCGTTGGCCGTCAGTGGAAGAGCGTAGCTTCGGTGGGGTTCTGTCTGCCTCTGATGGGGTGCGGATGTGTGGTTCGTCACTGGTGAATGGTGTACGACGATGCAGGTGGATTTTGTGACGAGCGGATTTACAATGAGGGAATGCTGTGAACGGGAAAAATGATGGTGAGTGCCTTTTTCACTCTGTTCAAGTGTTTGTTTTCCTCTGTTGCCCAGCAGTCGTACGATTTGTCCTGACGTGTCCTGACATGCCCCGATATGCATGCTTTCCTTTGTTGACACTTAGTATTTTTTTCTCTTTTGACAAGGAACATTGTTGTCTTGACGATAGTGCTGCCCTGAGTTCTGCGCTCCTGGTTACCCGTACTCTGTGCTGATTTGTTGAGTGTCTAGTCCTCTTATTTGTCGTTGATGGAGTTACGTGTTAGGATATTTTGTTCTTTTGCAAGTCTCATTTAGTAAGACTTTGGAATTCCTACGATCAGCTTTCATGCATGGTGCTCTTCTGCAATAGTTTCCTATGCAATCGTTATAGAAGAATAAAGGAAATAATCATGGGATAGTGATTCAATAAATAATAGGTCCCCTGTCTACAGTGTACGCGTCCTTGAGCCACGCAGGTGCATGATGACGTCATACTGTGGCTTCATTGTAGATTGACCAAAGGAGCATTAGTGGAAAAAAAACAGGGTAGCCCTGAGACAATAGGATGACGTCACGACCAATGAGAACGTCCAGCAGGGGGCGCAGGAATGCTGTTCACTCTTAGCCTCTCGGAGGTGGTCGTCCCAGAGGGCGCTAGGAGCGCGTATGCGTAGCGGCCGCGGAGCGGTGCCCCAGTCAGTTTCTCTCTGGCTGTCGCAGAAAGCAGACGTGCGCTCCCCGCGCTCGCTCAGTTTCTGGCTGGTTGTCACGGAGAGCAGTCGCATCGGTCTGCGCTCCTGCTGTGGTGAGGTGATTTGTTGCGTAACTAATGCTTTCGTCAACTTTGTTCCCGCTTTGTTTGCGATTTTCGTGCCAGTGCTGGTTGCTGTTGTCCGGGCATCCCCGGCATTTTCTATCATCTTCTGCCTTGGGAACGGCAGTAGCGCTGGCATTCTTAATAATTTTGTTGTGAGATTAGTTGAGAAAGTAACCGCTAGGGGGTGCAGCTACGGGGCTTTATACAGGACAAAAAAGCATTACGAGTCAGTTTCTGCCTGCCTCTCGGATGGAGCAGTCGCATCGTTCTGCGCTCCTGTTGTGGTGGGATCATTTGTTGTGTAACTAGTTCTATTTTCTTGTTAGCTATTGGTGGTTTGCATACTCTTGCTTTCCCAGCCTCTGTATTACGAGTGTTTTTCTCCTTGAATGTCCAGAGCTGTCCTAACTTGCCCAGACATGCCATGATGACGTCACAGGATGTCCGGAACTGGTGCTGCGATGCTTTGCAACCTGCCTCCTTGCTCCGTCGCCCAGCGACAGTCAGCGGCCGTTCCGGACCGCTTTCTACAAGATGGCGTCGTTGATCTTCAACTAAACTCCTTCTCTCCACTCTATCTTTTTATTTTATTTTCTACCTATTTTTTTATTTTTTATCAGCTCAAGTAGCCGGAAACTCACACAGTGGTCTGGACGTGTCTTAGATGATCCCCAATTAGTGTAATGACTCCCTGGTGGGTCCGGAATAATGTGGGGGGTCCCAATTAGCTCTAATTGCTAATTAATGGCGTCCAGACGAAGATGTGAGTTTCCGGATACTTGAGCTGATACACTACTACTAAGATCTACAAGAACGGTGCGCCGAAGGTGTTCCAGCGACCAATAAGGGAAATTTTCCTCTTACTTCCTACAGAAAACGAGTGAACATTGTATGTGTGGTGGTATCTTGCGATACCAGACGGGGAGTGTTCTGCCTTCGTGGCTATGTGTCCCACTGTAACCAGAGCTACTATTTGAACTCCGTCTCGCCGCCCCTTACGCGGTGCCTCTCCGAGGTGTAAGATGCCTTCATGGGCATGCGCCACCGTAACTGGAGTCACCTTTTGGACCCCGTCTCGGGCGCCCCTTACGCGGTGCTTCTCCGAGGTGTAAGCAGTGTAAGGTGCAAGAATGTCAGTTGTGTTTTGTGAGGCGTGGCGGTAAGTCGCTTCCGAATGCTACAGTCTTTTTACCGCATAGCAACGCATTGCATCGACCGTCATATTGCATGAGCTGGATATAATCACATGTACGTCTATGTATGCTTACGTCGGTTCAAGCTGTTTCATTAAACGTGTGTTTTGCAACAAACGTGTGTTGAGATCGGACGAGAAATGTTTGAGAAATTCCAAAAATACCTAGATGAGCATGACAAATGTGCAAGATGGAACAGCGGTTTGCAACTTGTTGACATGTGGTCTGCCCTATTGTTGCTCATGTTACACCGGCGTGTTCAAGACCCAATACTGGCTCAAATTTTGATTCGATATCAGGTGTTGCACACTAGATGTCCAGCACGTTGAATATAAAAGATGTGGAAATGTTTGAGAAATTTCGAAAATACCAAGATGTACATGACCTACTGAGATGACTGTTGCAACTGCAATAATCTTCATGCTTTCCTTATTGCAAATGTGTTTGACTGCACATATCTGCATTTGTGTAGTTAAAATATGTTACCAGAGGCAAACCCAAGACCCGTTTTTTTTTGTTTCTGAGTGTGTGTAGATGGGGGGGGGGGATGTGGAAGAACTTGTTTTGGATAGCATGCACTACGTTAACATTTCTTCATACCTTGTCATATTGACATTTAGGAATCACAGATGGTATTGTAGAAGGTATCATGTTTATTGAGACTTGTTTGACTATAATCACTCACTTTCCAATATAGCAGACGACCGTCTACATTGAAATTGCCACAACACTTAACTGAATAAAAACGGCGCACTTGCACTTCTACCACTAAACTGAATCCCTATTAGTGACAGTGACCACCACAGAAAAGAAGGCACTAAAATTTTACAGATATCCACCCAGTGATTCCGCAGCCATAAGGTGCTTACAATATATCTTACAGCACTGTAGTGTACTAAGTTGTTTATACTGCAGTATTACTAATCGCTAATTAAATTTAAACTAGTATGTGAGAATGATATACTGAAGTGAATAAATACATAAAGCAAATAGGGGAACAACTTTCCTCCGCTCTTGTCTGAACATATGCACCATCACCAAAATAATATTGCGCGAGTCTGGAGCCTGCTAATATACGCGCTCGAGTCGCAAAAGCTTTATTAGGCAATTAAAAGAAAGTATCCAAGTCTAATATATACACGACGGGATGCACACGGCTGTTTGTGAACGGACTGGTTCGCGAAAACGCCTTTATAATGCAAAGTGTAGCAACACGGGAAGCTATAATAATGTGGCGTAATTTATCGTGCACGTCCTTTTGTTTATACGTATTTATTTATATTGTCGTATGCCGTAATGCGTGCCGTACACCCCAATCTCACAGCATAGCAATTGAGCTCTCAAACAACAACCATCAGTTGAACAATAAACGGAGTGAGATTAATATAAACTCGCTCAAAGACTCGTACACAACGCTGGACCCAAAACCCTTTTGCCGCCGACGCCGCGTACCGCGGTCACGAGACCATGGCTGCGTTCCAATACCTCGTGCCCGCGAAGCCGCCTGACTAGGCAGCTGAGTAGACCCCTTTGCTTGTCACTATTGGATTGGATTGGATTAACATGGCTGCACTTCCGGTTAGACCACTAGGCAGTCGACTAACCGGGGTATTGGAACGCAGCCCATAACAACGCCGTGGAGAGCCGCCACCGCGACATCAATGACGTCATCCGCGGAATGCGACAGCAGCAACCCCTAGTGGTGAAGCGTCGCTCGTAGCGCCCTCTAGTGGTGTACCCTACACAATGGCTAATCCTTCTGTTCATCGGAGATAATCCGTCTATTGGGGGCTGCATTGGAAACAACACCCGGGAAACTTTCGGAGTGGGTTTGCCGGACTTCGTGCCCCTGACAAGATTTTTTTTTGCGTCTTTTATATTTCTCTCTACGTTGTCCGTTATGACTTGTACTTGAAACAACCAGCGAGATTGTATTGAGGAAGTTAATGAAGACGTATGGAGAAAGAAGTTATCAGGACTGCGTCTGGTTTCGTATAAATTATATGCAGAAAAATGAGGTACAGGTGGGGGCAGGTGAATTCGTCCTCACAAGGTGCTGCGAGTGTTCCAGGTTGACACCCTGAGGATGTGCAGGTGATATGACCGGGAGTCCCACTTTAGCACGAAGGTAACACTAGGATGACCAGTTGATAACTGCTTGAGGATGTCATCGTCGTCCGGGGTTGACATCCTGGGGACGATCGCAGGGCGTTTCTGTGTTATTGGGGGAGTCAGTTCCATATGGGCCGGTGCTGCGTTCCTCGCTGTCGAGGCAACAACGACTCTGGCCCAACAGTGCATGTGTTCTCGTTCCCAAAGGATGAAGCTCTCAAGGTATCATAGCTGAAAGCGATTCCACGCGCACGTTTTAAACTGAGCATTCGTTCCAACGGTATGTAAGTAAACTTGAAGCCACTGCCGCTGAAATGCGCTGTGGGATCTTGCTTGCATGTTGATTGTAATGAGGTCGTCCTCATTCTCTCGCAGGTTTGCGAACTGCATTTCAGCAATCGGAATTGTCGCCAAACCGATGGGGCCACTGGGAAGACGACTGAAATAGAAAGCGATCGACTACGATTGGCGCTAGGGGCTGTGCCTTCAGTTTATTCAAACTGCCCGGCCTACAGGTCATCTACACGTGCTCGTAGCGAATCAACGAATTCCAAACGCGCCAGGACGAAGAACACGGCCCTTCAGAAAGCCCTAGAAAATTCACTAGGAACCAGAAGAGAAGAAGCGATAAAGAATTCAGTGTCTTCTATGACGACCTAAAAAGCAAGTTAGGAGGCATCTGCGACACTAATTTTGGACAATGAGTGTGACCGACAAGTGTGTGATCGAATGCAACAACTCATGTTACATGTTTGTGTCGTCCCTAAGTGTGGTCCGCCTCGGCCAAATCTCGTTGTTTAAGTGTGTGATGTTTGTCCACATTGAAAGCATCCCATCATCGCACTTAAGGTTTTATGTAACCGTTTAAGTGTTCGAAGGGGTAATGTAGTATTTTCAACGTTCAGATAAATATATAAACTTAGAAGTGCTTCATTCATCAGTTGGCCTTGTTCCCGAGTTGATGCTAAGTCCCATTACATTCGTAAAAAACGTCGCTTTCAAGGATAACAGCGCGACGTCTCTTGCGTAGGCACGCTCGGCGACTACCCGGGCTGAGCCTCTACTGCAAAGAAAAAAACACAAGAAAAAGAAACAAAACAATCCCGTCAACAGTGGCGTGGTGGCGCAATGCCCAGAAACGCGTCATGCGCATACCCTAGCAGCAAAATGTACTGAAAGTCGAGTGCAATAGGGGTGGCCGGGTAGGTGGAAGTCCTTGAGCAGACTCGTGAAACTAAAGAACACTGATAAGACACATACCGTCCACCCCTATTGCACTCGACTTTCCGTACATTGTGCTGATTGGGTAGTCACTTCCGGTTTTGGCGCGCGACGTCGTGCGTACAGTCACTATATAAGCTACTAGTCACTGTATAAGTGACTGTAGTCGTGCGCATAGCAACAGTCATTTATTGTGTGTTTTTTTGTTTTTTTTTTTGACAGGGCGTGCATAGAATCATCACTATGCCATCGTCGAACCTGTGGGCTGTTAATAATACTGGTAATGCGTTTATACTGAGCACAGCTGGAAACTGCTGGCGCGAGCTGCCACACCCGGGTGTCGACCTTCAACGCGTCTCCGCTGTGCAATCGGCTGCCTGGGGAATCGGCAGTGACCATCATGTCTACACGTTTGTTCCACACGGCGATAAAATTCGTGTCCCTGAGGTCACCTACGAGAACCAGGTATACTACATTAGAAGCTGGTGGCGGCTTGTCGTGTGTACGCTATAATACTGTGTGAGCATGTTATGTTTCCAGCGCTGGAATATCAAAGAGGGATACTGCACACGGTTCCTACCGACGGACAGGCCCCACTGGAGCAGCGAAGATGGCTTATCTGCTCGACCTAAAGAGAGCATTACACTACGTTCCGGTAACTGGGAGTGGGAAGACTGCTGGCACATAGACGGCAAGCTTGACGGGGTACCATTGGAACCAGAGGTAAGACTCGACCCTTGTCCAACCAACACCACCTAGGTATAAAGCGCGGACCCCATAACACGCGACGCGCTGCAGAATTTGTCGCTGTCGCGTCTGGTCATGGCGCGACGCGCGACTTCCTGGTCCATTTGAGCAGCGACATTTCGTCGCCGAGAAATTATGTTTTTCGTGAAGCAATGCTTATTTTATTCGAGCTAAGTTGTAAATTGCCATAAATATATAAAAAATAGTATTTCTTTCGTCGAAACGAGGAGAACTTGTAATGAAGGTGCTATGTAGTATTCCCCGAAACGCAGTGGCGCTGCGGTTGAAGTTCCCAACGCCCCGCCCACTTCTTCGTCTGCTACTTTTTTGGTTGCCCTCTCCACCCTTTCCCTTGCCCACGCGTTCAGTTCTTGTTTCATGCCGCCAAATCTAGCTGGTTTTGTCAAACAACAGGCAAAGAACTCAGCGACGTGCTACAAATATCTACCAAGGTATGTCTAAACTGGTAGCGTAAACAAGCGTAAATACCAAATCAGAGATCAGACCCATCGGCAAAGCCGCCAGCAAGAGGCGCGAGCGATCCTGGGTGTTGACAGTAGAGGTACGGTCGTAAACACAAAAACTTTACAACATGGGCGTGGCTTGTGTATGTACTAATAGGTTATTCATAATTTCAATGTAGAAAAAACTTTCTGTTGCCCTGCCCGTGCACATATACGAAATCATCTACCACCCGGGTACATTTCCGTGTCCTGCTCCTTTTGCGCATGTGTCACAGTGGGAGTGTTTATCCGTGCATTCCCATGCAGCACAATGTACTGAAAGTCGAGTGCAATAGGGGTGGACGGGTAGGTGGAAGGCCTTGAACAGGCTCGTGCAACTAAAGAACATTGATAAGACACATACCGTCCACCCCTATTGCACTCGACTTTCAGTATACATTGTGCTGCTTGGGTTGTGTCCGTGCATTGTAATACTGAGTTCAGTGAGTTGGTGCACGTTTTGGGTTAAACAGGAAACGACGTTCACATCTCGGAGCTGTAGACCAAGAACCACTTGTGTGAACAGATAAATACAATGCATCCCCTGTTGCTGGCCCCGCGAAAAAAAAATTCGTCATGGGACGAGCGGCTATGATAGCGTGAGTGTTAGCAGGAATGAGCTGTGCACCAACGCAATTTACAATAATATTGCAATACAATACAATTTTGCAATTTACCTATAATAGCCACTCACTGGATAAATGCAAACGTCTAACCACTACGTGTACGTGTAGCTCTAAGCAGAGTTCAAGGTAACTCGTTACAAGTAACTCATTACTGTAACTAAGTTCCTTTTTTTGGTAACTTGTAACGTAACTCGGTACTTTTGCGCCGTGGTAACTTTCAGAGGAACTCGTTCCTTTTTTGGTAACTTTGCCAAAGTAACTTAAGTTAAGTTGCAAGTTACTTTTAACTCGCTTTTCACGCACGTCCACACATTTTCTTGCTTTCTCTCCGGTTCCTTCATGACATATTTTGCCATAAAACGTGATATTCAATGAGTGACAGTATTTTATTAAGGAAGTAAGAACTGCTGCCATTGAAATAAAGCTGAACCGTTGTGCGCCCACAGGGGGAAAGATGCAAAGCGTTCGAATAGACCTCTACCAGAGAAACGTCATCATGACATATTGGTAGACAGACTGTAACCGAAACAAAGCGGAAGGACGGCTGGGTTCCACGAACGGGCACTTGTTCGCTGTCTCCCATTGAAAGAAAAGTAGGACCGAGGGTCTCGTCCATTCAAACGATCAGACCGACGATAAATTTAATTTACGATCATGTCGTAATCCCCTCAAGACTGTGGCTTTCGGGCGCGACCTTGTTCACCTCTAGCTTCGAGCGTAGTTCAACTCTACCAAATTTTGGCGCTGTGGAACACTATGACGTCATTTATTTACAAACAGGGAGTGGTCTATTGTTGGGCATAAACGAAAACGACCAAAGCATGTTGCACTCTTCCGCAAGCAACTCAAGGTCTAACTCAACTGCTCGCGCGCTGCACCTGCGTAATGCTATTTTGTGTCCGAAGTAACTTGGAAGTAACTCGTTCTTTTTGTTAAGTAACTCAGTAACTGCGAGTTAGATTTCATGCTGAAGCACTTTGTTATTAACTTAGTTACATTTAGCACGCGGTAACTTAACTTGTAACGAGTTCTTTTTGACGGGTAACTTCTCAATCTATGGCTCTAAGAGAGAAATGGAACTTAAGTGAATCTTCCTAATTACCCCATTGCACTTTTTCCTTTGTTGAACACGGCAGGGAACATAGCCTTAAGTACCTGCAACGTCTTCCCTTGTGACGAATTGTAAAACACTGATTGCCAGTCAAGTTTTTGAACTGCTTGAGCCAATTCCTGCCCAACAAATCTGGAAGCTTTACAGTGCATTGTTTCACCACAACCAGAGGCAATACTTCCATGCCTCGCTTCCCAAGCAGCAAAATGTACTGAAAGTCGAGTGCAATAGGGGTGGACGGGTAGGTGAAAGGCCTTGAACAGACTCGTGAAACTAAAGTACATTGATAGGACACATACCGCCCACCCCTATTGCACTCGACTTTCAGTACATTGTGCTGCTTGGGTTACTTTCAACAGATACATCAATCACTCCGACAAAAGGAACCTTATCTTCCGTGAACGTTTGTAACACAAGGTCACAGTGTTTCATCGTACCAGAAGGCTGCAACTAGCAGTACATTTGCTCCGGCATAAGCGTTACCGCTGAACCCGTACCGACATTTACCTTCGACTTTCAGCATTGATTTCACTGGTGGTATGCCAGTCACCGAATTACAACGAACAATGCTAACATCATGTTTTCTCCTTTGTGGTCTACTAGAAGCTTGCCCCGTAAACATTTCCTTTTAACGTGGCCTTTTTTCCCATACTTAAAACACTTTGCATCTATAAACGGATATCTCTGAGGCGCGTGAGCGGAAGAACCACATCGAGTCGAAGAAGTCCTGTCGTGAGCTGCGTAGACGGTGCACGTCCTCTGTCGTAGACGCCGACGAATGCTGAAGCACTTTAGATTGCTGCACTGCCAGTTCCTTGGCTAGCGCCACTTTGTAGACGTCGTCAAATTTGCTCGTTCCGTCCAGCTTCGGGAGAGATTACTGAATATCGTGTAGACGGCATCCGGCCACGAACATGTCGCGTAGAGATTAGTCGAGAAACGACCCGAATTCGCAGGTGTGGGCTAATCTCTTCAGGGCAACTGCGAAGTCGGCCAAGCTTTCTCCCTCCTGTGGAACCGGGTGCGTTCAGCGATGAGAGACCTCGACGGCGAGTCCTAGTTGCGGGAATGTCCGGCGCCGACAAATTCTTCAGGGTCTTGTAGGCAGTCGTGCCAAGATAATTTAAAAACGTCGCCGCTTTGTTTTCCGCTTTGACATCGTTGACACTGGCATAAATCTGGAATCGTTCCAGATATTCCCCAAGGGATTCTTCCTCGGGCCTGAACACATGAAACCTCGGCATCTGATCCCATCCGTCTTCGCCAATGTTATTCCGCCCAAGCAAGCACAACGACTGCCTCCGATGCCGAACAAGAACGAAGTGTGTCCCCAAGCAGCACAATGTACTGAAAGTCGAGTGCAATAGGGGTGGACGGGTAGGTGGAAGGCCTTGAACAGACTCGTGAAGCTAAAGAGCGCTGATAAGACACATACCGACCACCCCTATTGCGCTCGACTTTCAGTGCATTGTGCTGCTTCCCAAGCAGCACAATGTACTGAAAGTCGGGTGCAATAGGGGTGGACGGGTAGGTGAAAGGCCTTGAACAGGCTCGTGAAACTAAAGAACAGATAAGACACATACCGTCCACCCCTATTGCACTCGACTTTCAGTACAAGACGGGATACGCCCCCTTGTTCCTTATCAGTGGAACCCAAATTAATTTAGACAAACCGTGCCTGTCAACAAACGCGCGGTACAACAAGTTCAAAATCTTGATTTTCGCAAACTTACTCTGAGGGCCTCTTCCTTTTTCGTTCCATCTGGGGTGCCGCGGAAAGACAGAACCGCCCTACGTGGAAAGTGGAGGTGTACGTACTAAAGTATGTGCTGTCGTAACTTCTCCGCTAAACAACTAAAGGCCGGTGACTGAGATCCTACTTGAAGTCACGTCCCTAAAAGGTTCACAAACGCGGTAGGGCACCTACGATGGCAGAAGAATGGGATTCTGACCAGCGCACCAGATCCGGGGCAAAAGAATTGACCCTGGAACACTCAATGTGGGCGCAGCGCAGGTCATCCAGCCATAGAAAATGCCAAGAAAAGAAATGTAATAAAGGAAAGCCTGCTTGGCACGTTGGAACCTTAAACTGGGCACATGCAGCAATTTGTTGAGTTTGAGTTTGATTATAGAAAAAAGAAGAAGAAAGGAAAAGCAATTTGTCTGTCATGGATCCTGGAATGTTCCTCTGTATTCGATGTTTTTTCGATTAAAACCGAAAACGCAGAACCCTAACCATAACACAGCACGCGCCCCTCCATACAATACAATGTCATGAAATGATACAGTCATGGCCCCCAATCTGACGACGGAGGGGGCGTGAGCTTCTTGAACGTGCTGTGTGTGCCGATCCTTATGTAACCTGATTTACACAAAAGACGTACTTTCTGCTCATGTGCCCTTGAAACAGAAAATGGTGCCAGTGCGCTTTGTGCTAAGGCCGTGAAGCAAACGGAACGCTAAGTGAAAAGATGCGAAGTAGAGCTGTAGCCCGCTGTAACCTAACTACTGCGGTGAAATTAAAAAAAAAAAGAGTTTAACTAGCAGTTGTAACTACCATTTTTGCAAGTAGTTTCTAAATACTTTTTAACTACAAGTACTTAAGTACTGCACACCCCTAGTATTTAGTCCCCCAGGCTCAATATTGAGGGTAAATGTCTGGCAGAACTGCGTTTTACCTGGGGAGGACTTTAACACCTTCTCCTTTTATAGGGCTGGACATATTGCTTGGATTTTCCATACACATACGCCCCTAAAAAGAAATGGAACTCGTATGTTCGTCGCCGGAAGTGGATCAGGAACAGGCACTACACCGCCTTTGACAAATGGGCTAAGGTAACTGAACATCTACCGCATTCTGCCGATAGTTCTCTTGGCTATAAAGGTTTTACATCGATGGTTTTTGATATCGCTCTTAAAGGAGCCCAGAAAGCCATCCAAAGATTTTCTGTTTCTGGCGAATTTTCGAAAGGACGTAACTTGACGTGACAACTAACACAAAAAAAATTCTCTGTACCCAGTATTTTTCTTGGAATAAAGCGCCCACGAACATCGACGCGCGCGTTCCCGCTCGACTCGCACTGCAGGCCAAAACGAGGAGGAGGAGGAGGAGGATTATGATGTCATCGCGGTTACGAGAGAGACAGCGCTCCAATCGGGGCCGGCGGTTTTCGCACTTTTTTTTTTGCTTTTTTTCGTTTCTATACTTCCAGTTCTCTCTCTGTGTAGCAGACGACGCTTCTCCAAACAAGCAAACCAGTTAGCGGGTTGTAGCGCGATGACGTCAAAGCGACTCTGCTGGCTAGTTGCGGGCATTGCCACCGTTGCGCGCGGTCGCGATTTTCAAAATCGAATTCCGCAATATGTACGCATCTGTCGAGTGAATCACTTCGCATGGTGCGTTTTAGCAGTCAGGTTGACGGCTTGGTTTGAAAAAATGGGCGTGACTGAAGCGCTTTCTGTGCTCCTTTAAAGATCGCCCACGGGGATCTGCTTGTCGACGTTGCTGCAGGCGGCGAGAGAGTTCCTGGTAGTGAACCAGACAGTTATGCTGTGTGGGTTGTAAACGATCAAGGCAAAGTAAGTTCGGAGAAATATCTCTACTACCGCGCGTGGCAGCCCCCAACCATTCACGTTTTCATGACATACACGCATTTCCCGTCTAGGCAGCATTTCGTTCAGGAGTCAGTCGTCTGAATCCGGAAGGCGACAGCTGGATTGATGCAGTTGGTCCGCAAAACATGGAGGTGATCCAAGTATCAGTTGGACTAACTGGGTTGACATGGGCTGTCGCACGAAACGGCAGTGTCCTCGTGCGGACTGGCGTGTCCAAAGACAACTACATGGGTAAGTCCCAGTTTTTTCGTGGTTCTCTCATGTGTTTGACACACGGTAAAAGTATGAATAGTACAATCATGTGAAGTTCTGTGACTTTTTCATCCGAGGCACGGGTTGGACTGAAGTACCAGCGCCCCAAGTTGACCAGAAGCTTGTACAAGTTGCTGTCGGGCCCAGTTCAGTGTGGGCCATCAGCCGCTATGGCACAGTGAGCATTTTTGTGAGATCCCCATAGTATACGTTTTTGAAGCTCCTGTCTGTTATTGTAAAGGTATGGTTTCGGTATGGAATAGAAGGAGAAGATCTTGGTTGCCTGGAATCGATTACAGGATCAGATTGGATTGAGGTAGCTGTGAAGATGGTTGCCATCACCGTAGGACCTAACAACCAGGTAAGTTGTCGTAGCAGCTTTAGATAATAATTGCTGAAAGATATTCGGATGCTGAAATCCATGATGTCTGTGACCGTTCCGTGTCATCAAGAGCAGTTAGATGGCTGAACAGCAAACTATGGAATCACAACATATACATACCCCAAGAACACGCTGACATCCCTCACTTATCCTGAGGATGTCATTGCGGGACGTCGGTGACATCCTGGGAATATGCCCACATAATCCTCAATTTGTTAGAAAAGTGTTAGAATGAGACTCCAGAGATGGTCCTAGGGACAACATCTGGGGACAAGACTGGGATACTCTCAGGAGCATTATAGGATCATGTCAAATTCAACAGTAAATCTGCTTTCATTTCTCACTTTTAGCAGTGTGCAGACCTTTACAGTGGAAACGGACTCTCTCTCTTGCAGCTTGTCATTTTCCGTCTCTCCTTTTTGATTGTTTTTCGATAACGAACAATGGGTGTCATGGTATAAAAAGCAAAAAATGTAAAAGGTCATGTGCCACTAAGTGTAAGACTAAGACAGCCGACTTTGAAAGGAATATCCAACAGTGGCATTTCCTTTCGCAGATACAACATATACTATGTATTGCTTATCTTGCGAACTCTCGCATGTGCGAGAGTCCTCCTAACATCGCAGTCAAAACCAGTGGTGAGGTACCTAAGTTTAATTCAATATCATGTATAAGTAACACACCAGTAACAAATTCTTTGGAGTATAAGGATACAACCAAGGTAGCGTCCGTGTTTCCTACTTAGTTGATTTAAAACATCCAGCGAAAGTCAAGCACGCGCTGTAATATGCCATCACTTTTGTGTATCTTCCACGGAAATGTTCCGTGCAGAATCCTGTCAGGGACCTTGCACGGATGTTCATGGCAACAAGATCACAATGAAATGTCTAGCAAGCTATATTTTATCGCACATTGAACCCAGTGCATGAAGTATCGGTTGAAATCATTCAGTTTGTATCCGTGTATTTTTGTATTTTCCGTTTCTATTCTACTATTCTCTCTTTGTGGTATTTTGTAGTTTATACATGATCACTGCTGATTTGGTTGCATTTGGTTATGAGAAACAAACCGAAAGACTAATTAATGGGCACAGGCATAGAAATGCACATCGCATTATTAAACTAATTTACTTCTCCTATATATGTCCTCCGGCTGGCGGCCGCAGGATGTACGCAAATGACTATCACTGGAAGATCCTATGATGACACTCTCGGGATCTCCTCCGGACATCCCATCACGGACGAGGACGCGATGACACCTTGAGGACGTCCTGAGGATCGCGAGTGTTCTTAGGGTAGATGCACAGCTCTATAGTTCCACAGCTGTGCGGAACATGGTACACACCATCGTATATACATAGCATGGCAACATATAATAGCATATGGTACAAGAATACACAAGCAGTCCAAAGAAAGGAAAGGCTAAGGTGCCTGAATACGCCATTAGATCGCTTTCAGCATAGTGCGCGTCTAGTGTCAAGGAGCCTACCTCCATAGGTAGCTCTCCTGCTTGATGACAATACACGCCATTAGATGGCTGAGTACTAAGATGCCTTCTGTTCTGTGTGGGGTGCTAGCACCTTTACTGGCAGCCGAACCCCTGTCCCCAAAGCACCATAACACCACCCTTTGCAGAAGTGATCGACCTCATGTCGCCATTTTGGCGCTCTCAGTCAC
The DNA here is from genome assembly GCF_037126465.1 of Ornithodoros turicata. Classification (NCBI taxonomy): domain Eukaryota; kingdom Metazoa; phylum Arthropoda; class Arachnida; order Ixodida; family Argasidae; genus Ornithodoros; species Ornithodoros turicata. Next base: position 75,221,918 of record NC_088204.1, read on the forward strand.
CACGCCTGAATGCTGTGTTCCGCTTCCACCAAGTTCACTTAGTGCAATAGTGTAGTGTGTAGACAGCTTTGTCAGCGCGGTGCCTCCTGTGTTTTGACGTCAAAATGGTGGATATCGTAGCGGACGACAGGGTTGCCCTTACGCTACATAGAGGGATCTAATATTCATGCGCCGCAAGAAGGGCACAGCAGAAGCAACAGTAGCGTAGTGTTTTCAGCATCGTCTCATTCGGGATAGCACCAAGGTCATGCTGAAGACTAGTGGTTGGTGGGTTCGAAAGCTACCACCGGCCGAATACATCTGGCGCTGAATACGTCAGAAGATAACTGAAGATGCGAACCGTGAACCATGCAGCCGTAACGGTCAAGATGGATTTCAGTTAGATGAAGTAGATTTTAGGAAGAGCAGCCCACGTACTATACTGCTAGAAAATATTATGTCTTTTAGGGTATATACGGCTTGTCCCAGGGCGCATACTTTTTGAGGTATAAAAGCGTCGAGCTAAAGTAATTTTATACCTACCTGAAGGTATATTATTTGCACCTCATCGTATAAACATATATCCCCTTGAATGCGTATTTTCAAACCCGGGGTCCAATCTGGAAAACTGGTATATTCGATATATTTCAGCGCTTTATATAAGAGTGGCACTTTCATGATCTAGCTCGTAATAAAATAAGAACAAAATAATATTGAGCGACAAGTGCTTTAATAACATCAACTATCGCGAGAAGGAAAGGGAGAAAGAAATGCCTGGAGACGAACGCACACAAACGTGCCCACAAACTCAATTCACAATGTGCAGGTGTAAAACGTAGAGGGGAGCTCTTGCAGACTACTTGGTACGCAAGAAGCAACGTGGGAGGATTTAATGGAGAACACATGTGTAATACATGGCTTCGGAAAATGTGGGGCCGCTTTCGCCGGCACGGTTTTCACGGCACCTCCAACAGCATTCAGCCTGGCTGCTAAGTCTTCCCAGTTTCTGTCTCGATGTTGGCAAGTATATGGTGGACGAAAATGCTCCTCGGAATATATTACGGACGTAGTTCCGCATCGGGACCACAGGCTTTTTTTAAGGAAAAAAGAATAAAAACAAAAATCAAACGCTTTTGCGTGAAGGAGGAGTTAATTTGTAACGAAATTAAACAGGAATGACCCTCGTATATTGCGCGAAACGTAAAACAATTTAATTTTACCGCCTGATATTCTAATCTTACCCGAGGCACAGTCTCGACGCCCGCACCGCACAGTGTGCCGGGGGGGGGGGGGGCAGACTCCCCCCCGCCCCCCAATCTGTAGAATTTAACCTAGACTAGCCTCACTAAAATGAGGGGGCGATTTAGCTCAATTCAACAACAATACCTCTTGCGAGATGCCAAGTTTATAATTTTACAGTTTAATTTTTATAAGTTTAGAGTTTTATAATTCTTACATTTTTATATTACATATATGACCTTCTTCCACTTCTCTGCAATATTTACCTTCCTAACTCCTTCACTAATTTATAAAAACGAGTGGCCCCGATACGAAACTACACCCTAAAATACCGGTGGTTTGCATGCATCGGGCCATAACCTCGAATTGCTGGGCAGTTGTTCGAGCACTGCGAGAACCACGCGACGACGGCATGTTTGCTGCGTTCCAAAGCATAGTCGAAAAACTGAAGAAGTGAAGTGACGGTAATGACGTTGACGCGTTCGCGCTACAAGGCGTAGTCAGCTAATATCACGTGCGCCAGGGGGATATCGTCGTTACGTTTGTCCTATTGGGTAGCCTCCTGGGGCTAGATTTTGAACTTTTCGCTATCCCGTAACGCTTGCTAAACGCTCGTGCTCTCTTCGTGCTTCGCTTGCCGTGTTAGGGACGGAGAAGAGGATGAGAAGGAGGAAGCCGCACGAGAAGAATAGGAAGCCGCGCGCATCGCTCGGGTTCTGTACCTTCCCCCATTTCGGTATGCAGCCGAGTATGTTCGGTCGAAGTCGTGGTCAGAGATTACGCCACTGTCCCGTTGACGAAGCGAGCACGAAATATGCCCCGTGAAACCCGTCTCGCCGTTGCTCTCGTTAGCTCGTGAGGTGGACTCGCGATGAAGCCCCCTTGTCTCAATAGAGCTGGTTCCGAGCCCGTAAAGGACACAAATGCACACACGCAAGTGTGTGCGTGCGTGTCCTTTTCGTCCTGATGGTAAAGTTTCCATTGTGTTGCTACCCCCGGCCGCCTGAGGTTGTCTGTGGATTTTCCGGACAGATATCACCACAGTTCCCCCGAAGTCGGTCCAGGTCTCATACAATTTCTCCTATCTCCTTCCGGATGTTACTGTCCCATCCGTCCAATTCCGCACACCACTCATGGGCACGGTTGCTTCTCGGCGCTGAGACGGAACTAAAAAAAAAAAAAAAAAAGTAAAAGAGTCGGCGTCACGTGGCACTGCGTTTCTAAAAATGAGACTTCAGGTCACGAGGAAAAGATTGGTATGAGACACACTTGAAAACAAGATCATCATGATTAAAAACCGCCGGACAAAAGGGAGGTCGACGCTGCTGCTGGTCACAACTAGGGTTCAGAATCCCGAGACGTTTTTACAATCCCGGGATTTTGGGATGTTAAAATGTGGATCGCGGGATCCCAGGACCGAATCGAGAGCTTTTCGAAACTATACACAGGATGTCGTACAGGACAACCATGCTGTCACAAATTGGGACATAGTTCGCGTCTTCTGACATCCCCACGGAGCACTCTAGCGGGAAAGAAAGTAAAAAAAAAAAAAAAAACTGCTGCTCACGGGGCAAAACCTGCCTATTATATTGAGCATTCGCACCATGCCGGCAATGAAATGCGTTTCTTCTTGTCGTCTGCTACGGAATATCTTCTGGCTGCACCCCAGAGGCTATTTCCCACAGTCAGTAGTGCACGAGAAGATACACAGCTATGACGCTCAGCAATGCTGCTTACGCAGCCGCTAAAATCAATGACGTTTCTTTGCATCATCCGCTGGAGTATTCTGGGGAACGTCGTATATGTTAATACATGGAACGCGAGTTTTGCTCTTCTTGCCCTTTATTCGTCCACAGTGACTGTTGTGTTCTAGACTGCAGCAGCCGAGTCTACAGTTTTCTGAAAAGGCTGTCTCCATTTTCTCTTTTTACTTTCATATATACAGGGTGTTTCAAAATACGTGTCATTCGGACTTTATAAAAAAAAAAGAAAAAACGGTGCGACGGAAAAATACGGGGTAAACGGCACTTTTGTGGCAACTGCATTTGTCATCTTGCAAAAATATTTTCATTTGATTTTAAATTAAAAGAAATTGAATTTCTTTGATTGAACTTCAAAATTTCCCAAGTCAACCTCACGTTTTTTTTTACAGAATTAGAGAGCCTGTAGCGAACTTAGTCAGATCCACCAAGAAATCCGCTCGATATTGAAAGGGAACTGCCCAAAAAAGTCCCGAAGTTGAGGCTTCAGAGTTTAGGGTATTCAACAGCGCACCAAATCAGTCGCAAAGATGCGCGGCAACAACAACAAATGACCCGCTTCGGTAGCAGATGGAGTGATGCGGCTAGCTGTTGCAGCCAATAGGAAGAATTAAGCGTAAAAACAGCAGGCTGCAGGCATACTGTATTCATGAGAGAACTGATGTTCTGAGGCTGGAACAACGTAGAAGGGACAAATAGAAGCAAAGCCCAAATTGAGGCTTTGTTTGTATTTGTCCCTTTTATGTTGTTCCCGCCTCAGAACATCAGTTCACTCATGTTCAGCATTTGCCGCTTCCGTCGATCAAGTCGTATGAATGTGTGTATGAGTGAGCAAAAATGTAAGAGGGAAAGGGAGGATGAGTGAGAGAGAGTGGCTGGTTTGTCCCTTCAGATGACGCACCCCGAAAGTCGCTGGGGAGGCGTGTTAGCTTAGCTCAATTGGTAGAGCCCTGGACCGGTAGTCCAGAGGATGTGGGTTCGAGTACTACCGCTGGCTAACCTTCTCAGTGACTTTCATCTTTCATCATACTATGTTCGCTCTCTCCACTGTGTTGCGCGACAGGTGTGGGGTATAAGGCGATCTGACCATCGCATCTGTCTGCGAACCGGCGTAACTCGTGAAGAGCCAAGCGGACGAGGATGGAAGGAGTTAACCGTGACAACCGGAAAGCCTCTGAGCATGACCAGCAGCTTGCAGGAGCAGCAATCTGATCCAGATTCGGGTTTCTTTTCCGGCGTTGGAAATTCACCACAGGTAACAACATTTCAGGGAACTCAAGTATCACACACCATTCATCGGAATATGTAAGTACAAAAATATTGACAGTTCGTCCGTTTGTGTGTTTCTGCCTCAGAACGGCTACCGACGGCGGGGTGCAGGCTAAAACAGCGAGAATGGAAATTGACAATTCAAATTATTCTAATTTCATATTAATCGCCGTCATGTGGTGTTGACGTCAAGCGCATGCTCGTTTCCGTCCATGCCTGAGCATGTGCATGTCGAAATATTGAACACAGGGGGAAAGCCATTGTATAAAGACACGAAAACTATCAAATTTTCAAAGGATCTGCACACACGCCACGTATCGAAACAAAAACGATAATACAAGAAGGGGACGGCTGCGTGAGCAAATCAACAGCGCTTCTCACAGATAAGCAACTGGGCCTTATCATTTCAAAAACCTGGTATGGATAACACTGCTGTTACAGGAAGGAAACCCGGAGACCCGCTGTCATGAATATGGTCCCACTTTATTCCAGAGGTGCGGATCCAAACTGCCTGAACGAAGGTACAGGCCCGAGTGCCTGGCTCGCGATCCCTCCTTCTCTTTCGGTACTCGCGTGGGCAGAAGCGTCCTCGTCGATTCCCAACATCCTCCCGGGGGCGGCAGTGGTGTCCTCGTGGGCCTCTAGCAGGTACAGACGCTGAGCAGGACGTGACGTTTCTCTTCCGTTTGCGAGTCTTATAGTGAAGCTCCGGACGATCCCGTCGCGCCCCGGGTGTGTGGCTACAACGATGGCGGTTTTCCACAACAATGGTGGGAGGCGGTCGTCTTCAACGATGACAAGATCACCAGGCTTCAGAGCTGTAGGAGATCCGCCAGCACCTTGGTGCGCAGAACGGAGCTGGAGGAGATATTCCCTTTTCCAGCGCTTCCAGAACACTTCAATGGCTTGCTGGCGTCGTTCGCTCCGTCTGCGTAACGTCAAGGGCGTGCTGTGTTGCTGGACGTTCTCGAGAAGCGGCAGCCTGGCAATACGACTCCCGACGAGGAAATGAGACGGGGTTAGAGGGAGCACCTCTTGAGGATCCGTGGATATGCTAGTGAGGGGTCTGCTGTTTACGGCCGCTTCGACTTCGTGAAGGATGGTGACCAGTTCTTCGAATGTCTTGCGACTATGGCCGAGGGTCAGTCTTAGGGATGATTTCACCGTGCGGATCATGCGCTCCCACCACCCACCCCACCAGGGGGCGGAAGGGGGGTTAAACCTCCAAGTGATGCGAAGATTGCTGGCGAAATCTTGGACGGGTTCCGTGGACAGGAGAGTGAGGAGGTGAGCGCATCGGTGGAACGTGCGGGCGTTGTCGGAGTATACAAGTGATGGAACACCGCGTCGGGCGACGAAACGGCGGAAAGCGAGAAGAAAAGCAGGGGCGGTCATATTTGTGACGAGCTCGAGGTGAATTGCTCGAGTCACCGCACACGTAAAGAGGGCCGCGTATGCTTTAGATGAGGCGCTTGAGCTGACTCGGACATACAGCGGACCGCAGAAGTCCACGCCAGTGACGTCGAAGGCGGTGGTCGGTGTTATCCGCTCGTGAGGTAGTGGGGCGACAGGCGCGGATTCTGGACGAAGTCTCGTGCGGCGGCACCGCAGGCACTGACGAAGTACGCGTTTAACAGTTTGTCGTCCCTTGAGCAGCCAGTATCTGTCGCGGAGATCGAGGAGCGTTGTATGAATGCTTGCATGGCAGAGGTGGAGGTGGGCATACATGATAATGAGGGCCGTGAGGCGGTGATGGCTTGGGAGCAAGATAGGGTGTTTTAGGTCACTTGGGTTGGAGAGGGCTTCAAGGCGGCCACCGACACGGAGAATGCCGTCATCGTCCAGTATAGGTCGGAAGAGTCTGATGGCTGATGATCGAGCGAGCTGCTCGCCGCGCTGAAGCGCGGAAATCTCGCCGACGAAGACGTCACCTTGCGACCGCCGAAGCCAGTAGATTTCTGCCTGATCAAGCTCGCGTGCGGTTAGGGGACCGCGTACGGGCGACGCCGTGTGACGAGCGTTAGCGACGAAGCGGCGTACCCAAGCGGTAATCCGGAGAACCGTGCTTAGATTGCCGTAGCGGTCTAAATCGAAAATAGCCGGTAACCTGAGCGAGGGAGCGGGGCACACAGTGGTCTGCGTGACGCGTTCTTCATCTTGCGGGACTGGAGTTAAGCTTGAAGAGGGCCGAGAAGGCCAGGAGTCTGCCTGCATGGTGAGCCAGTGTGGGCCGTGCCACCACAGGGGTTCGGCGGCGAGTCGCTGAGCAGACACACCGCGAGTGACAAGATCAGCGGGGTTCTCTTGTCCGGGGCAATGACGCCACGTGTGACCGGCAGAGAGGCGTTTGATTTCGGTGACGCGGTGCTGAACAAAGGCAGGTTTGGACGGTGGGTCGGCTGTGATCCAGTTCAATGCTATTGTGGAATCGGTCCAAAAATAAGTGGGTAGAGATGTGAGCAACGAAAGTTGCCGGATGTGAGCGGCGAGCCTTGCGGCGGCGAGGCATCCGATGAGTTCAAGGCGTGGAAGGGAGATGGTCTTGAGCGGAGCCACCCGGCCTTTGCTGATGAGAAGACTGCAGTTCCACTGGCCTTGGGAGGCGATCGTTCGAACGTATAGCGCCGCTCCGTAGGCGCGCGGACTGGCGTCAGCGAAAACGTGAAGCTCGCCAGACGAATTCGCGAGGTCACATACCGCTGTCAGGTGGCGAGGCAAGCGTATGGTGTTGAGGGTTGGTAACTGCGAACACCATTCGGTCCAACCGGAGCGTTGCTGGGGAGCAAGCGGGGCATCCCAACCGTAACCGAGACTCCACAACGACTGAAACAACAGGCGCGCGGATATGGTGAAGGGGGTCAAGTACCCCAGGGGGTCGAAGATGCGGGCTAGTGCGTGGAGAATGGTCCTCTTGGTGACCGGGTGATCGGCGATGTACACGACGACCGAACCGACGTCGAAGGTGATTTCGTCGGTGGGTCGATGCCAGAGGAGTCCTAGCACTTTGATCATAGGCTGAGTCGACACGTTGTCATAGGCAAGGCCGTCGTGTAGAAACTGACTATTCATAGTTGGGGAGTTAGACGCCCATTTGCGGAGCTCCATGCCAGCTTCGGCCAAGATTGAAACGGCGTCCTGATAGAGTCGGAAGGCGTCGTCGTCGGAGGTTGCTCCGACAATGAGGTCGTCGACATAAAAGCCATGTTTTAAGCGTTCGGTGGTATCCGGGTATCGGTCGGCCGCGCCTGCGAGATGATGACGTAGTGTGGCGGCGAGTAAAAATGGACTAGAAGAGGCGCCGAATGGAACTCGAGTCATTCGCCATTCCTGGATGTCCGGTAGGGGTTCTTGAGGTGAAGGTAGCTTCTTGATCCAAAGGAAACGCAAGGCGTCTCGATCCTCGGGACGGATCGCGATCTGCAGATAGGCCTTGCGAATGTCTGCAATCAGTACGACCGGATGGCAGCGGAACGCGATAAGTTGCACGAGGAGGTCAGCGTTGAGATTCGGGCCTTTGTGCAGAACCTGATTCAGCGAGAGTTCGCCGGGCATATGCGAGGAGGCGTCGAAGACTACCCGAACCTTCGTTGTGACGGCATCTTGGCGTATGACTGCATGATGAGGAAGGTAATAGAGGTTCGACGGTCGGCTCGACATGTTGGGCACCTCTTCTGCATGACCTTCTGAGAAGTACTCCGATATCGTGTCATGATATTGCTGCAGGAGATGGGGCTGATCGCGAAGGCGACGAAGCTGCGAAAGGAGTCTGGCCTCTGCAATCGTTCGGTTGTCCGCTAGTTCGCCGAAGTAGGAGTCCTTGATGAGAAGCGGAACTTGATATCGATTGCCTATCTTGGCCACCTGGTGCTCAAACTCATCCAACGCTGGATGCAAGTGCATGGGATCGGAGGGGTCATCGGTGATTCCGATGGCGTCTAACCGCCACATTTCGGCCGGGTCAATGTCGGATTCACATGGCGGTCCTGCGAACGAGAGCGCGGTAGTGACGGCAGTAGAGGCTGAGGCGGAGACGGGGTAGGCTCCTTGGACTAGCCATCCAAAGCGGGTTTCGACTGCGGTGAGACCAGGGGTGAGACGGCGAATATTGCCTGACACGAGTGTCCAGTAAATATCGGATCCGATGAGAACACTGATGTGGGCGTCGGCGACGCTATCGGGAAGCGGGGCATCGGCCGCAGCAAGCCCTAGGTCACGCAGTTTGTCGAGGGCCAGTATGTCAAGAGGCTGGGTAGTGACAGAGCACACTTCCGGAACTTCGAGAGCCTCTATAATGAGAGGACAATGAGCGTGCTGACTAGTCAAGGACAATGCCACTCTCCGGCAGTGGTATCTGGAAGGAGCCTTGCTTCTCCCAAAGGAGTACACAGTGAGGTCCTCGGTTCCGAGGACGGGACAACCGAGTCTGCGGGACAGGTCCTGTCGAACGTAAGTGCGATGGCTGCCGGTATCAAAGAGCGCGCGGACGAGATGGTTGGCTTGCCGTCCAAGTGCCCAGACGCGAGCGGTTTGGAGGAGGACGTGCGTGGCAGGTCGAGTGCACGTAGCCGTCGTGGTGGGGGTGTGCGAGGAGCGTTCAGAGCTGGCGCGTTGGATGTCGCAGAGGAGGGAAAGGTGATGCTCGCCGCAGGTGGAGCACGTTAGGTACCTGAAGGAACGGCATTCGCGTGAGACATGGTTGTATTTGCCGCAGCGGAAACAGCAACGTTTGGCTGAGAGAAGTCTACGCTTGTCGGTGGAAGACACAGCTGCGTGGCAATCTTGAATGGCGTGAGAGGGGCTGTTACACAGCGGACAATTACGAGGACGGTGATTTGTCGAGCGGGCTGCTAGTGAGAGGGCTGTCGGGAAACTGGCAGGCTGCTCCGGGGAGGGGCAGGATCGCTGCTCCCGCGGTTCCCGTTGGGATACACGACGCTGAGCAAACTTGCAATCCTCTAGGCTCTCGATATGACTGCGAAGAAAGGCCAGCAAGCTCGAAACTGTTTCGGAGCGTTCGTCTGACATCTGCCCCTCAGCGCCTGGCGGCTGAAGAGGACTTGAGGGCGCTTTCTCGAGCTGTCGCTGGCGAAACTCGACGGCCAGCTCTTCCGGTATGCAGCGCATCACTACTCGGTGCAACACGACTGCGTAACGGGACTGAGGAACTCCAAGATTCTGTAAGCAACCGGTTCTAAAGATGATGGTGTCGTAGAGTTCTCGCAACTTCTCTACATCTCTGGCCGAGGATACAGGGGGCAAATTGAGCAGCTTATCGATGTGAGCATCTACGAGCGCCGCTGGTCGACCGAATCGATTCTGTAAAGTCGTGATCGCCGTGTCATAATTCGCTTCAGAGATGGAAATTCCCTCGACGGAACGTTTCGCTGGACCCGACAAGTAGGACAGTAGATATTTAAACTTTTCGATTCTGGGCAAAGCTTCGCAGTTATGAATTGTGGTTCGGAAGTGATCCCAAAACGCTTGCCAGTCCTCCGACTTGCCCGCAAATGTGGGGATCTGCAACTTCGGAAGAGCGACCGTTCTAATGCTGGATGGAAGCTGGTGAGGATCACGAGGAGCGGGTGCGACGGTAGGACTGGGCGCGACACTGCGACGAGCTCTTGCCACGGCGAGGTAAATATCGTCCTGGTAACGTGTGGCTGTAGTATACTCATCTTCGAACGCGTCATCGCTGACTTCGTCCTGGATTTTGGAGTCCAGCTCTCGTAACTGTTCAGCCTTTTGTTCCAGCAGATGAGCGTTATCGGTGATCTCGCTGAGGTTTGGATTATCGGAGATGTGCAGGCCTTCCAACTTGTTGAGGAGCCGTGTCACCGCCGCGCGAAGGACGGTACGAGCCTTCTGTGGACGACTCATTGAAGGCTAGGATGGCAGCGATATCCGAGTGATTCCTTGACGGAGGAGAGCGGCAGGAGATTCCCGGGTTTCGGCACCAACACAGGAAGGAAACTCGGAGACCCGCTGTCATGAATATGGTCCCACTTTATTCCAGAGGGGCGGATCCAAACTGCCTGAACGAAGGTACAGGCCCGAGTGCCTGGCTCGCGATCCCTCCTTCTCTTTCGGTACTCGCGTGGGCAGAAACGTCCTCGTCGATTCCCAACACTGCCATTGGATAATCGGATGATACATGTTTGTGCCTGTGAAGATCTTCCACATGTACTGCAATAAACCTGGTTGAACGTGTAGCGTGCCTTCTGTGGCCGTCCTTCTTCCTGTTTCGCTGCATCGAGGGACCATCTACTAACGAGTTTAATTACTCAATTTGCGTTTAATCGTCGTTAATTACCTTTAATTACATTCAATTAACTCTGATAAGCTGCTGTTGCCTTCGGTAATCTTCAATTTTATTTAATCTTTCTCTTAATTACATATACGAGGGGTGTACAATGAACTTACAGGCGAGAAATTAGTTTTATTTTCCAACGTAATCTCCAGCAGCACTAATGCACTTGTCCCAGCGTTTCACGAGGGCTTGAATGCCAGCAGCGTAGAAATCCTTACCGGCGCGTAGCCGCCATGATCGGACCGCATTCTTGACCTCGTCGTCGCAGCTGAAGTTGCGGCGTCCAAGGAACGCCTTCAGTGGCCCGAAGAGATGGAAATCGCTTGGGGAGAGGTCTGGACTGTAAGGGGGATGTGGCAGCAACTCCCAGCCAAGTTCCTGTAAGGTACGTGTCGTGAGATGAGCGGTATGCGGGCGTGCATTGTCCTGTGGCCCGGCCGCTTTTGCTTCAGCGCCTTATGCACATACCTGAGAACCTGGCAGTAATATGCACCATTGATCGTGGTACCACTGGGCAGAAAATCAACATGAACAACTCTAGCCTTGTCCCAGAAAACCGTGGCCATGACCTTGCCCGCAGACGGGGTGCTTTGGAACGTCTTGGGAGCTGGCGAGCCCAGATGCTTCCACTGTTTTGATGCGTGTTCAGACTCAGGAGTGAAGTGGTTCACCCACGTTTCATCGCACGTGATGATCCGATCAAGGAACGGCTGTCCTTCGGTGTCGAAACGGTACCTTAGCTCTTGGGAGATTTCCAGTCTTCTCTGTCGGATAAACACGGAGAACTGCCTCGGGGCACAACCGACACTAACTTTCCAAAACTGGAGGTGTTCATGAACGATAGTGTTCAACATTCCCACAGAAAGGTCCGTCTGTGCAGTCAGTTCGAGACATGTTATCCGTCGGTCCTTGAGGATCAGGTGCTCCACAAGTTGGATGTTCTGAGGAACTCTGACACGGAGCTGTTAGCCGCCCCGGCCTGATCGTCCTGCACTGATGTACGGCGGTCTCGGAACCGTTTGCACAACTCAAACGCTTTGCTGGGGCTAAGTGTATCGTGGCCATACTGAGCCTCAAGCCTTCTGTGAATTTCAGATGACTTTACGCCTTCATTAGCGAGAAACTCCATGAGAATTCGCTGTTCGATGTGCGCGCTCACCTCGTTGTCGGCCTTCTTGTCCAGCACGTGTCTTCTGCTTTGCAGAAACTTTGGACCACCACGTGGTCAACGTGGAGGCCTGTCACGTGTGAAAATGACAAAAAAGAAGTAGAGCGAGCCACTTTGTACACATACGAGACAAAAAGTCCCGGTTTGACTTGAACACCCCTCGTATATCTTACATTCATTACCTTTAAACTCAACTTTCTTGTTTTATTTGCCTTAAATTACTCTTACCTCTTACTCTTAATTACCTTCAACTACTTCAATTTCAAATGATTTACCTCCATTTACATTTACCCTCTTATATCCCTTTTACACGTCCACTTATACCTCTGCCTCGATGGGGCTTCACCATCTCATACACAGACACGCACGCGCACACACACATACACAAACATACATACAGCTTTTTCCATTTTGACACTCCTAATGCTAACGGATTAGCAACTGTCCCGAGGCTGAAACACATGAACAGGCGAACACAACACAAGGCTAAAGGTGCCCAAGTACATGGACAATTGAAAGATGACATTGGCAGTAGTCGAAAAAGCCAGAAAGCGGCAGGATATGAAGCACACATCTTTCGATTGCCACATACACGCACGCATGCACGCGAAAAAAAAAACAAAAAACGCACACTATGAGGCAGCGGCATCTGGAGAACGCGATGGAAAGTAATTGTTCTGATACTGAACACAAGCTTCAACGTGCATAAGATCATGAACATTTAAGGATGGCAGTCGTCGTTTTTTTTCGTCGTTTATGTGTTTCAGCCTCAGAACAGTTACTTTCCACCGTGTTCATCAGATGCCGCTGCCTCTAATGTGTTGTACCTGTGTGAGTGTGTGTGTGAGACGAAGAAGAAATGTTGGACGGAATGTGATGAGAGTGAGTGGGTGTCCCGTTAGTTGAATGAAATCCCTTGGTAAGCAGATGCCAGTGTAGCGTAATTGGTTATTAAAGGGGCCACCAAACATTTCTGAAATAATGACACCCCATGAAAGAACACAGGTCATAATACCCAAATATACATTTCGTTCGGCTATTGACTAATCGATCGGCTAATCGATCTTGCTTTCAGTCGACGTATACGCCCATGTAAACGCGCCTATTGACCCATATAACTGCTTTCAAAGATGAGTAACCAGCGGGCCCCTCTCCACCACGCATACGTCACATGGCTACGTAGTGTTTTGCCGTCCAATCGGGGGGCCGAGCTGCGCACATGACGTTTCGAATTACCAGCCAATAAACATGTGAGTCGGAGCGCTCAGTTTGTTTGTGTGAAACGACGTTTTGCGCTCCATGGTTCCGAAATTCAACGTCATGACATCTTCAACATCTCCGGCTGGCGGAAACGTCAACAGTTGGGCTGCTATCACATGACGCGATTCGAACCCGGGTTCCTCCCAGTCACGACGTGACATGGCCAGCACGCTATCCACTGTACCACGCAAGCTGGTGACGCGATGCCGCGTAGCTCAAACCAAAGCACGGCAGCCCAGTTGTCAGAACCACTCGAAGATGACGAAGATGTTCCACCGCGAACTGTAGTCCCGGATATTCATTCGCACTCGTGGCGTGCTGCGTGCTACTGCCAAGAAAACGTAGTGCGCGTATGATACCTAAATTAAACTCATTTCTTTTTCAGTTTGAGGCTGTAACTGTTTAGATGTTGAATAGAAGAGGATTCAAGTTCATCTAGTCCAATTCCGCGTTTGAGATAAAACCATACGTGGAACACTCGATCGTAATTGGCGAGGAAAGCGCTACGTCAAAATGACGTAAAGTTAGAGCGCGGGGCGGAGCTAAAATTCGGAAGAGTGCAGTGAATATTTCATCCGTATGCAAGCGCCTTTTGTTTTAATATAATATAACACAATAATATAACACAAATAAATGTGCACCTTTTGTACCTGTTTACGGCCCCTTTAACACACTCGACTGGCAATCGAGAACTGCGTGACTCATAATCCGTCGCTGTCTGGGTTTTTCGACAACTGCCACATTTCAACTTACATCTATAGGGTGCTGAGGGCGTTGGCGACGATCCTGCTAATGCGTACGGGACCTCTGAACTTCAAGGTAATCTACGCTCCCGAATCCGCGATGACGGCAACATCACTGGGTAATACACCTATCTTGCTGCTGTCTTATCATTGTCTTAAAAATCACCCATCATCACTGTATCACCTTCGATTTTACAGCAGCACTTGGAAGTTTGACCCTGCTGACTGCGTGGGTTCGATTAATTGGACGTGGGTCAGTGGAAGTGCTTGCACAATCGACTACCTTGCAGCTCCAAGTGCATGGTTTACTTCAGGTACCGTACCTCATATTGCCACTTCCGAATTGATGCAGACAGGTCATATGGACAAATATTGAAATATCAAAATTCTCGAGAAGAAAATGTAATAAGAAACGACATCGCACGTTACTTTTGTCCTTCGTTGCAGTCATGTCGCTGGTTACTCGTGCTTGCTAATGTCGTTATATTGCTCGTTACCTTCGTTCTATGTAATGCCGTCACTCGGCATTTTTGTTTTCCAATGCCTTTCTTTGGTCATTTACTTTTGTTTTGATGGTATTTCTTTATGTCGCTACTTTGATTATATAATGTTTTGTTGTACGTTACAGCCGATGCTTTGAAGTCGCTCGCTATACTTTCGATCCCTAGTGCCTTCGTGTCCCTTCCGTTCCTTAACGTTGCTGTGTCCCTGGATACTTTCGCTCCTTTATATTCTTATGTCGTTCCTTACCTTCGTTCCTGAATGCCCTTATGCGGCTCGTTAATTCCGTTCCCTAATGCACATGTATCGCTCGTTATTTTCGTTCTTTTATGCTCTTATGCCACTCGTTTCTTCCGTTCATCTATGCCCTCATGGTGCTGTTTACTTTCGTTCATTGATACCCTTATGTCACTCATTAGCTCCGTTCCCTATAATGCCCCTGTGTCACTCCTTATTCTTGCGTGCCATAATGCACTAAAGTTTCTGTTCACCTTCGTTTTTTAATGCGCATATGTCACTCGTTGCTTCCGTTCATCTATGCCCTTATGGTGTTTGTTACTTTCGTTGCTTGATGCCCTTATGTCGCTATTTACTTTGGTTCCCTAATAACGATATATCGCTCGTTACTTTTATTCCTTAATCCCCGATGTCGCTCGTTACTTTTGTTCCTATATGTCCTGGTGTTGCTAATTCCTTTCGTTCCATAACGCCCTTATGTCACTCTACCTTCGTTCCACGATGCAGCTCCTTAGTCCCATTCCCCAATGCTGATATATCGGTCGTTACTTTCCTATTCTCATATTTACCTATGTCCCTTAATGCCCTATTTTCACTGTTTACCTGTGTTCCTTAATGCCTTCATGTCGATCTTTACTTCGATCCATTTCCTAATATCATATGTCGCTCTTTACTTTCGTTCCCCAATTCTGATATATCACTCGACACCTTCGTTCTCAGATGCTGATATATTCATCGTTACTTTCGTTCCCTAATGCTGATATACCACTCATGAGTTTCGTTCCCAAATGCTGACACATTACTCGTTATCGTTACTTTCGTTCCCAAATGCTGGTATATTACTCGTTACTTTCGTTCCCTAACGCTGTATATCACCCGTTACTTTCGTTCCGTAACGCTGATATATCACTCGTTATTTTTGTTCCTAATGCCTTACTATCACTGTTTACCTTCGTTCCTTAACGTCTTACTATCACTAATGCCCCTTCGCTGCTTAATGCCCTTTTGTCGCTATTTATTTGCTTTCCCTGATGCCATATGTTTCTCGTTACTTTCTTTTCTTAAGGCCCTAATGCCGCTGTTTACCTTAATGTCCTCATATATTTCGTTCCTCGCGTTCCTCGATACCCTTTGTCGCTCGTTAAATCAGTTTCCTAATGCCCATATATATCGCTCGTTATTTTCCTTCTGTTATGTCCTGGTGTCACTCGCTATTTTCGTTCTGTTGTCGTTCTGTTACTTTCGTACCTTTGTGCACTTATGTCGCCGTTACTTTAGTTCCTTAATGATCTAATCTCGTTGTTTACCTTCGTTCCTTAAAGGGGTTGGGCCACTTTCATAGATATGGTTCATTATACCATGGACGAATTGAAAAAAAAGAATTCTTCTTTTACATTTCGTCCTCGGCGAGATACAAGCCCTCGAAGACACTCCAGAGCAAAGCGCAGACGCCAGAGAGCTCAGAGTTGCGTCCATACTCATTGGCAGCCGTAAGCACGTCACTTCCAGTGCGCTGCCTCACAGGCGGCGGCGAGGGCTGTGACGTCAGAACTGCATGAGTTTCGGTACTTGCGGTGCCATGGAGGAAGGAAACACACGAGCGGCCGTTTCGAACTGATTTCCGTGTGGCCACTCTGGCGGTCGCTCCTGTAAAAACAGCCATTACTTCCTGTCCACCATGTTATCCTCTCTAAAGTTTCGGTTTAGCAACGATTTGTTCCTCGCGCTGCTTTCCATGCTTTTATACTTTTCCAAAGTCATTTACTTGTACAATGTGAGCACCATTGCGGAAACAACGTTCTGTTAACGTGTTCTTACCGCGGTTGCGGCTGTCATTCATCAGAAAGCAGCTCTGCCACGGGAATAACGTTTCATTCGTAAGTACGTACTTGATCGGTTGTTTCGAACCCCTGTCTGCGAGAGAGTCATCTTGAATCGTTCGTTTGCAAGCTACCGCTGTGCTACAGCTGCAGATTCATTTGATTCCCTCCATTGTTGTACAAGTTTGATTACTGGCATGCTTTACCTCTTCAGCAACAAACACACGAAACGTGGCCACGTCGTCACGCAAATGTCGCTGCCACGAATGATGTTTCTGGTCCTGCGTGCTTGTCCTGCAGACCGTGGCTGGTCTTTTAGAAGAAGGGTAAACCAAGAGTAAACATCCGAACACACACAAATAAAACTGGACGCGCGGCATTCATCACAATGCAGATATCTGAACTGCAAAACAATCACGACTCCCGTTGTCTGCTTTGGGAGCTGGCCTGCGCATGCTCTTGGGGTCACGTGAGCGGTCACATGGTAGACAGGAGCACTCCAGAATGCAATGCGAAGGCTGGCACGCCCGTCCCAATGGCAAACAGTTGGAAGGGCCTCTCCTATGTTTCTTTCCTCCATGCGCGGTGACCACTTTCCCCGCTTCTATTGCACTCTTCGCTGTGAAACTTTCAATGCAGGTTCATATCAATGCAAAGAACCGTCTTTTATGTTTACCTGGAGTAACCTGGAATGACCTGTCGCAACCCCTTTTTAATTCCCCGCATGTCGCTTGTTGCTTCCGCTCCCTAATGCCATATACCGCTGCTTTCTTTCGAACCTCGATGCCCTTCTGTCACCTATTAGTTCCGTTCCCTATAATGCCCTTCTGTCACTCGTTACTTTGATCCTTGATGTCTCTTCTTACCTTCGTTTTTTGAATGCCCGTTCATCGCCTTGTTACTTTCGTTTATCAATGCCATTATGCCGCTCGTTCTTTTCTTACTCGTTGACACCAATCGTGGGGGCAAAAGTTGCTGTGTCAACGGAATTTTTCGCAAGGCAACACAGGAGAACAGTGGGAAATGAGGATGCGACCAGCTCTCAACCTGCCACGGGAAGGTCAGGGGTGTGGGAGGAGCCCCGCGTTCGGTTCGACAGAACTGCTTTTAAGGTCCCAGGGTTTAAATCCAATTCCGAGGAACGCTTTACATAACAATCAGACACCAAGCTGAAACTTCAAACCTATACGCCTGAAGCGGGACCCCTCAACCAATTGTCGTGTAAATGTTTGTGCTTTTTCTTCCTTATATGCTCTGATGTCACTCGCTACTTTCGGTCAGTTGTCTAATGTTCGTTACTTTCGTATCTTTATTCCATTGTGTCGCCGTTACTTTCGCCGTTGCAGGTGACCCTAGTAACAAAAGAGCTCAAGAAAGGCCACCGGGCAGAATCGCCGTCTTATGCCGTTTAGCGCAACGGCGCATCAGGGTAACGGATGCCTTAAAGGATGGCGACGCTGTGGATATGGTAACACTATTGCCTGACGCTCCTACCGGTTGATCACTGATCACTCACGGCATTATGACGGCCAATGCTATTTCAGCAATCAATATGGGTGAAAACAGCGAGACCGCTCATCTGTACCAATCCACTAGAGCAAGTCCAGTGCACGTTGGAACTGGAAAGTTCGACCGTGGAAGGTGTGGAGTCTGTAGCGATACGACTGGAGTACACCAACGGTGAACGAGAAGAGAAGGTATGGGCATAAGTTGTAGTTTTTACGTTTGTTTGTCTGTTTGTCTCGTAGTGTTCATGCATTGGCACGGGTCCAAATTCCAATTGAGTACGATTACAGCAAGCACTCGTTGTGACCATATTAACGACGTGATTTGGAACCTGCACCAAAGGAAGGTTTCGACATAAACGGTAGTTCGATAAAAGTGGCAGGAAAATGGAGACTCAAGAACATGGCGATGGCTTTAGAACAAGTGCTGAAGCAAGCAAACACCCTGTAGCAATGAGCGCCTTGGTAGCCTCTTAATTGATCTGTAAAAGAAAGAACGAAACGTCTGCATCTTTGGACATTCGGTTGAACTATGTTTAAATGTGTTAACTTCATGGGGCCATCGTTGGCGGAAAATTCTTGGCAAAATTTGACACGTTGAAAAGGACTTCAACGTAATACGCTAGTCATAACAAAGCACATGTCTAGTTGACACCTTGAAAGGGAATACAACGTAATACGCTAGTCATAACAAAGCACATGTCTAGTTGACACCTTGAAAGGGAATACAACGTAAAACGCTAGTCATAACAAAGCACACGTCTATTTGACACCTTGAAAGGGAATACAACGTAAAACGGTAGTCATAACAAAGCACATGTCTAGTTGACACCTTGAAAGGGAACACAACGTAATACGCTAGTCATAACAAAGCACATGTCTAGTTGACACCTTGAAAGGTAATACAACGTAAAACGCTAGTCTGATGCTAGTCTGATGTCTAGGTACTGCAGAGAGCCGTCCTCCGGTAGCTCACTTGTAAAGGTGAGACCTCGTCCATGGTTGTGGAATATTCGACGAATATGTTCGTCATTGAGTGGAAGAGAACTGCATGTGTTGTTTTTCCTGCACCACACTAGATGTTCACTTGTCTACATACGTAGATGACTATCATCCAAAGGCGCCAAGGTCGTGCTCAGTTGACGGTCAACACGTGCTAAAAAGATATCGCTCAGAATAGGTGTCACGCACGACCCTATCCATATTCCTCTTGCCTAAATAAACAGGTCTTCGTTGTCCCTGATGTAAGTAGAGGTTAAATACATCTGTGAAATGCCCAAGAAGTTTTCCACAGATATATCGCACCGGTTCTGGAATCTGATCCTATCGTTCAGTTCTATGCACTCCCTCACCGCCTGAAAGAGTGCCTCATGAGGAATGGAGTAATATAAATCGCATACATCGACAGACATGATGAACGGCGTGTCTTCACATGCTTCAGACACGAATTCAATGATCGGGAGAGAGTTCCGAATTACAAATGGGTCAGTGACTTTCAACTCACCTAAGTGCTTTTGCAGGTACAAGGAGACACGTTTCAGCCATGTATTCCTCACTGTTACTCTCGACCTCAGCGAGAGCTCGTCCTTGTGCGTTTTCACCGCAAAAAAATATGTATAAGCAGTCATTTTCTCTTGCACCGATGTTCTTAGCAAGTCGCTCCTCACCAGCCTGTCGGCATAATTCCAGAGCACGTGTCCGGATGTTCCTAAGGGACATGCTATCAGCCTTCGTGAACTTTTTCTTCAAAGTATCTTTTCTTTTTTTTTCTTGAGGAACTCTTCGTGGGACATAACAACAAACCCTCCTTCTTTGTCTGTAAGTAGGAGGGCATCGTTTTTTCAGACGAAGTCTTTTACGACATTGTATTCTCCTCTCTTACTCTGGGGTTTGTATAGCCTACAGAGCACATCCACACCATCGAGAATGCATCGCACTTGTTCCTGGTGCTGTGCACTTGAAGCTATACTATGAAGCAGGCTGATGCATTCCGCACATGTCGTCTTCGGGGGCAAAAACACACTTGGAGACACAAAGTCCCGGTTTGACTTGAACACCCCTCGTACCTAACATTAACGCTATGTAGTCGTCTTCTGCGTGTCCTCTCTTATTGGTTCCCAAGTGTCCTTGCGGTCATATGAGCAGGCCGGATGTTCAACAGTACAACGCCACTATCAACTGTGTGTCTCTATATCGTGATTGCGCTGAGAAAAAAAAAAGAAAGAAAGAAAGAAGAAACACAAACAACATAGAACGGTTTTCATTACATTTGCCATCAACGAACGGTGCTCTTCATCACTTTTGCTATCAACTAACGGTGCTCTTAATCACATTTGCCATCGACAAACTGTGCCCTTCATCACATTTGATATCAACTGACGGTGCTCCTCATCATTGGTAAGATACGGGGTCGTTGGTGAACATCCATCACAATCGCCACACACTAGGACCACGCAGACGAGGGTTTCAGAACACATAAACGGCCGCAGCCACACATAAATACATAGCAAACGTGTTGTTTTCGTGGATTAACCTCTCCATATTTTTCTTTCCTTTTGCAATCCAATTCCACGTGTTCTGTAACCCTTGTCTGCGTGTTCCTGCTGTCTGTCGACTGTGATCGCTCTTCATCACATTTGATATAAACTAATGGTGCTCTTCATCACATTTACTATAAACTAACGCAGAAGAGAATTAACGTCGCCGATGTCACGTGCGTCGCCATCCTGTCCACTCGTGACCAGCGCACTCTTGGAGTCTGGACCAAGGAACTCAGTAAGGGGGCGTCATTCCTGAGATTTGTTTTCCTGTCGGATGCGGAGCTGCAGGACTGGGTAAGTTAGTGATAATTGGGCGACTGAATCGTAACGCGTATCCGCTAAGACTTGTCACATATATGTCTTTCATAGACGGCGACACTTAACCTAGCAGCGAACAACTTGCGCGGCGATTCTGGTCCGGTCACGGAGAGAGCAATTTGGGGCCTCACACACTGTGGCGATGTTTACGTACAATCTATCCGCGGTGTGGGTAAGGGAGGACCTTCACTGAGCGGCAGGTGAGTGTGAGTTGTAACATCGTGTTGGGCTCGGTTTAAGAGGAGGAAGTGACATTCACGGCCGTATTCTTAAACGATCCTCCGCTCGACATCCCGCCTCTACTGCAGTGAAGGGGGCAAGAAACGTTCCTCCACTTGACGAGCCATTGGGCTAAGCGGAAACAAGGCGCTACCGCGAAGGATTTCCTCCGCTCGGAGGACGTTTCGTGTCAAAGGCGATTTTTGAAGCACACAACGGGTCCCCAGGAGCAGCTCGAGTGGTGGATCGAGTCGAGGGGAGATTTATCTGCAGAAAAAAAAAAAAAAGAAGAAAATGAAAAGGAAAGATGAAAGGAGGAAGGTCCAGCACGCTGGCTTGCTAGTCCCTAAGCAAAAAAAAAAAGAAAGAGAAAACACCCGGCTCACAGGGAGCCCAGGAGGCCCGTATCACGCGGAAAGCGGAGCATCGCCTTTGTGACACTCCACGAGCTAGCTCGCTGCACGGGGCCAAGGAGTGTTGCGAGGGAAACGTCAGTGCTCTGAGAGGCGTTGCCAGAGCACGGCCAGATAATGAAGGTGACGCCGGCAGGTGACGCCGACCTTTCTCAAGACTGATTTTCTGGAAAGCGTGTTGTACTTTTTGTCTTCAGACTCAGGTCTACAGATCCCAAGTTAGCTGCAATCCTTTGGGAGTTCTTCAATTTCGCAGAAGTGCGAATTGCACTAGCGACCAATTCTGACTTTATATGTCCACGTGGCAAAGGAGGGGGAGGAGGGAATAAGCAGGCCTTCTCAAACCTAGGTGGCGTTGGCTAGATGTGAATACTCCTGTTTCTCTTTCCCAGGCTGTGGCGTCACTTAGGGGGTGGTCATTTCCGTGTCGTCGAATCATGCCCACATGGGATCACGTGGGCCCTAGGACACGACAACAGGCCGTGGGTGTACACCGGGGGATACGGGGGTGGTGTTTATCAAGGTTAGTGCCCCATACATGACACTTCCATACGCAGCGAAACGATGATGTGTCACATATTGAGTGCATTGAAGACACGGCTGTGTGTGCATTGTCTCCTTACACTTCTCAACGGCATTGGATCTTACTGCTTGCCGCGATGTTTGCCACGTAACAGGATTTCAGAATCAGGGCAACAACGTTCACCCGATGACGGACAGAAAGACCACTTATGTCTACGAGAACCAGCGCTGGAAAGTAGTTTCTGGCTTTGCGGCAAAACATCTTCCAAAGTCGAGGCCCGAATGGAGTGATGACACAGGACTTGTGGAGTGCACTAAAGACAGCGTGAAGCTCGATTCAGTTCATTGGCTGTGGGTGAGCGAATTATTTCCCTAGACGGATCATTTGCGAAGTCCGTCCTGTATGGAATTCCATTCTGCTGTACTTAGTCGTATGCATATACAAATGCATTTACATATAGATTTAAATAGATATATTAGTGTGCATCAAATGCGACTCGATGTGGCTTTTGCAGCTCAGTGGCGCTACCGCTTGACTTTCAGTTACTATTTTTGCTGGAACTTTTTAGTAACTTGCCATGACTGGTGCGTACGATATACTAACCCACACTAATAACAACAACTTTATTTTGAGATGAGGAATGGGGAGTTTCACCGCAAGGGCCGATACGCTATATACGACTGCTGTTGGTGAAGTAGGGCATGAAATAATAAGCACCTTCACAATAAGGATCGAAGTCCTGTGGTGTCCCAGAGCGTTGGGGGACTGGACTTAGCCAGGGACCCAACAATTTTGAGATCCAGAAAGGGGGGGGGAGGGTAACGTTGGGTAGACGAGAATCCAGCTGATTAAGAGACCCGGAAAGTGCGGTTCGGGGAAGGTTGGTATAGTGTGGGCAATGAAGAACAGTGTGTTCTAATTAACCGCAGTGTCAGCGTCTGGGAGAGCCTGTCTCAACATGTCTCTTGCGGTAATGCCACTGAGCTGTAAAAGCCACATCTCCCAATGGAACTCCCCAAATATTATCTCAAAATAAACGTGTTGCTGTTATTAGCGTGGGTTAGTATATCGTGCGCACCTGGTGTCATGGTCAGGTTACAGTTCCTGCAAAAATGGTAACAGAGTTACTGTTTCTGCAATGTAACTTAATTATCGTTACTTTACAGTTAGGCAGTTTAAAAAGCTGAATAAGTGTAACTAAACAATGTCACGGCGATTGTTCTGCGCAAGGGTAATTATACCGAGTTATAAGCAGAGGTCTTCTCATGAGCGAGGAGGGTAGGCCATGGGGAGTAGTTAGTAAGCCCACCCTGGGTGCGTATGAGATGATGAAATTCGTGAAATTCTTGGAATTGCTTGAAAAAAAATTGCGTGGAAAATATTGCGGTACCCAAGTAACGTAGCTACAGTTGCTCTAACCGAAAGTGGTAACCAGTTACAGTTATTTATGCAGGAAAGAAACTACACTCTTAAAAACGAACTTCACTACATAGCACGCTCCTAGCCAACCGTCACCCCCGAATGACAACGTTCTCGCCCCAGATTTGTTGAAAACGGGAGGAGGAGCCTATCTTGTGCCGTGCATAATGGCTCCACAAAACACTCAAATGGCTCACAAAATAGGCTCCTCCTCCCGTTTTCAACAAATCAGAGGCGTGAACGTTGTCATTCGGGATGAGGGTTGGCTAGGAGCGTGCTATGTGGGGAACTTCATTTCTAAGAGTATAGTTAATGTAACTTCGTCACTACCCAGGGCTGGTATGTACACTACATAGACCATGCTCACAGTGAGGCAGCCTGACAAACCAAGCGAGCTTTGCCTTTGGCAAGGTTTTGACTCGATGACGAAGTTCTTGCAACTATAGTCATGGTCCACTTAAAAAAAGAAAAGAAATCTAGTCCGTCAACTACATACGCCGTTGGAGATAAGGAAACGGAATAGCGCGCCAGAAGAAATACTGCAGCGCCACCGTGCGCCATCAGTAGGGGAGCGCACATTCTGCTGCGCAGCGTCATGTGGCCAATCTTAGCATCCAATACATAAACAGAGTGAGTACGATGGATTAGATTATCTGGCGCAGAGAGAAAGTGTGACCTCTCTGCGTCCAGCCATCTGATCTGCGGTGCAGTAATATTTTGAGAGCTGACAGACTAGATTTCTTTCCCTTCCTAGGTTGAACACGACTATGGTTCCATCGGCTGGGACGACGGAAGAGGCGATCGAGGGGCCACATAAAATCGAGATCTCTGGTCCGACACTTTATTTTGCATCGCTCTACGAGTATTGTAATACACTGCGCCATCTAACGATTCCAAAATGACTTGGTTACGGCTATATTTGACCGAAGTTTGCTGTAATATAGACCTCTACCCGAGAGACGTCATCGTGACGTTGGTAGACAGACTGAAACCGAAACAAATCTGACGGGGAAGGCTGGGTTGCACGAATGGGCACTTGTTCGCTGGCTCCTATTGAAAGAAGAGTAGGATCGAAGGTCGCGCCACTTTCAGGGACCATCGTAATCCCCTCAAGACCGTGGATCTCGGGCGCGACTTTGTTCGCCCATAGCTTCGAGAGTAGTTCAGCTCTACCAAATTGATGGCGCTGTCAAACACTATGACGTCATTTGTTTACAAACAGGGAGAGTTCTATTGTGTCTATATTTCAGACTACAGACTGGGAAGTTGACAACAACATTCCCGGAGGTGCCGATGGTGATGGCTGGCAATATGCTCGCGAGACACCTTTAACTGGTTGGGTGCACCCATATCATTCTGGTATGAAGATTAACGACACCAACAGACGACGGCGCTGGTTCAGGTGAGAAAAAATAAAATCCATATCTTGCCCAGGGAAGAACCTCAAGGGGAAAGCCGTCGATATTTCGAACATAGACTAGTCTTCTTCAGGACCCTGCAGAAGAGCAAGTCTCTCGTCCTAAGCATTCCCTCGCCCCTTCGCAGGATTATCTATACAGGGTGTCCACGCTAAGTGTGAACAGATTTTTTTAAAAATATATCAATCACTTTTTTTGAGATGAAATCAATTGCAATATAGCATATGCTGAAGGGCACTCCCTAGGGGGGCATTAACAGACTCCTAAGGCAATGTCTTAATTAACTTTCAATAATTAACTTTTTAATTATAAAAGCTACGAAGTTGCTCCAACGAGAACATCTGATCTCTTCGGTCACCAGATACCAAAACCGTTTTCAGAACAAAAATCCGTTCGGTAGATCGTCCGCAAGAAATTCGTGAAGGAACGCCATTTTTTCTTTATTTGGTTTATTGCGCATCTTCAAAGAAGCGGCTTTCCTTTACCCCAGCGTGAGAAAGTGAAAGAGCACAGTACCGCCTCATGCGTCGAAGGTTAGCTTTAACTTGCGGAAACAAAACAAAGACACAAATCTATCGGGGTGACCCTATCGCGACTGCCGTTATCTTGGGCTGCATTTTCTGTTTTCTTTTAATCTTTTTCCAGGACGCTAGAGGCGATAGTGTGCTCTTTCATCCTCTCGTATTGGGGGCGAATGAAAGACGCGTCTCTAGAGATGCGCAATGAATAAAATAAAGAAAAAAATGGCGTTCCTTCACGAATTTTTTGCGGACGATCTATCGAACGGATTTTTGTTCTGAAAACGGCTTTGGTATCTGGTAACCGAAGAGATCAGATGTTCTCATTGGAGCAACTTCGTAGCTTTTATAATTAAAAAGTTAATTATTGAAAGTTAATTAAGACATTGCCTTAGGAGTCTGTTAATGCCCCCTAGGGAGTGCCCTTCAGCATATGCTATATTGCAATTGATTTCATCTCGGAAAAAGTGATTGATATATTTTTAAAAAATCTGGTCACACTTAGCGTGGACACCCTGTATAGTTGGATTATCCTTTCTTTACGCTGCACAGAACGACTACTAAGTTTGTTCACATGCGTCGTAACAGGCTGAGCAAGTTGAATACCTCTGGGCCATGGCGCGAGGTCGAAGCGTCTCCGGGACCTATTGGAGATGTGACCCTGAAGTCCATTTCACTTCAAATGGACTACGGCAGCACTTCACAAGGTTCTGTAGCATTGTGGGCCGTGACTACCGATGGACGGGTCCTGTACCGTGGTGGAGTCACACGTCAGTGTCCTCAGGTAACTGGAGGTCTTCTTACTTCGTCTTTACGTATTCTTCTCCGTGAGTTTTCGCCATGTATTCAGGGCGAGCTGTGGCGCCACGTGCCTTTTGAGGTAGACTTCGAGTCCATCAGCGTCGGGTCCGGTTCCCTTGTCTTGGCAATAGACAGACACGGCATTGGCTACGTCAGGCGCGGCATTTCGGACGCAGAGCCAATTGGTACGTGTAATGTTCTTGGTTCTTATATCAGGGTTTCGTCTTCGTCGTAGGGCTCACGGAATTGTTCTGTGAAGTGCGTAAGTGACGAGCATCTCGTATATGCAGGGTGACCCAACCACAGGGGTACTCCAGCAAACGTTACATCTTTCGATCGCGCACAATACCAGGCGTTGCACAGTGCGTTGTTTTATTGTGTGTCACTTTGTGTGTTACTTTATATTACTGCGTATTGTTACACTGTGTTTTTGTATTTTGTATTGTAGAGAGAAAAAGACACTTGAGACACACACAAAAAAAAAGAGAGAGAAAAAAGTACACTTGCCAAGAGGACACAGAAACGCATGCCTTGCAATTCATTGCTTGAGCTGAGCTGAAATGCTTCTCTTGCGATTGCCTTAGTCACTGCATCCCTGCTGCGAACTACAGTTTTTCGCGACACATGTGATAGGGCGTTATTACAAATTTATCCATGTATTAAACGAAACATAACTTGCTATGTTACTGAGATATTTGTTTATTTATTTATATATGATCAGAGCTTTGGTGCATTATGGCCATAGATGTTGTTGCGCCATTACACCTCAAACATTTCGATCGCATTGTAAAAGCGTAAGACGAGGTTTATCCAACCGCAAGCTCTGCAGACTGGTAGCAGCAATTTTTTGTGAACGTGTCATGGTCCCGTAGAAGAAAAATTAAAACCAAGCAAATTTTCACTGTGTGCATTTCCCATGGCCCATCGCACTCAAAAGCCGCAGTTTTCTCCTGTGTGCGCAGGACCGGCGTCTATTTTTTGGTCCGGAACGCCAACGTGCAGTAGTAGGAGTAACAGCAGCACTTGACAGTGATAGGCAGATGCGAATTTGTTGTTGCAAAATGCCAGAGTGAAGAGTGCCGCCGAGTCTAGCAATGCGAAACCCCGAAAAAAAAAAAAAACCTAAAATTTTTGGGAAATAAAGTTTTGTTCGTTTTTTTTTCCTCGTCTCCGGTAAAATAGCCCAAACTTTCCAAGCGACAAAATTCAAAAATGTAAATTTTCGTGCCTCTGATGCGTTCCAGTCCGGCAATAGTACCTTAGGTGCCTCTAATCCGCCAATAACTATCAACTTAGAGCTCCGTCTGGCCGCTCCAAGCGATCGCCATCGCGTTCACGTAATGTCGGAGCAATGGTCGGAGTGTGCTGAATGGGCTGAGTAGACAGCAGTCTCATGGCATGCTCTGCTCTGCATTTATGCCTAGAGAATGAACACTACTAACGTTTCTAGCTCATTGTAAGCTGTGGTTTGGCCGGGAATGCTTCGACACAGCAGTAACCGCCTTTGCTTCCATTTTATCCAATTTTTCGGAAAAACCCTGAAAGACACGTTTCCTTTCCTTTTCTTTTTGTTTTAGCGATTCAAAATTTGCGGAAATTTTGCATCTCTAGCCGAGACGCCTTCTGGTTGCTACGATGGTTGTATTCCGAAACAATAGCGGTGACCACGGCGCGAGTGGCAGCAAGAGCAAAAGATTCTAAGGAGCTGGTATACAGGAGAAAACTACAAACTGTAGGCTGTCACATGGATCGAGAACAAACATTTTTCCTTCATCTACCACGTACTCACGTTGGTTTAGAACAGCGTGCATTTTATGGACCACTGCCATCGGTGTGACGGACGCCAAACACCGCGAACTCCCAGCCATTTTTGCGCCCCTTCGGCGGACGTCTGGGAGGGGGGGGGGGGGGTGCTCTCGGGTTCCTTCTATGTTGTTCCAGCCTCAGAACATCAGTTCTTTCATGTTCAACAGTTGCCGCCTGCGTCGATCCCGTCGTATGAATGTGTGTATGAGTGAGCAAAAATGTAAGGGTGAAAGGAGGATGAGTGAGAGAGAGTGGCTGGTTTGTCCCTTCAGATGACGCACCCTGGAAGTCACTGAGAAGGCGTGTTAGCTTAGCTCAATTGGTAGAGCCCTGGACCGGCAATCCAGAAGATGTGGGTTCGAGTTCTACAGCTAGCTAACCTTTTCAGTGACTTTCATCTTTCATCGTTAATTTCTTAGGCAAATTGAGGCTTTGTATGTATTGGTCCCTTCTATGTTGTTCCAGCCTCAGAACATCAGTTCTTTCATATCAGAATGGGCATCTCACATCGTTGTAGGCAGCGCCGCCTATGTGAAGTGACTTGAATGTGAAGCAGACACAGGGAAAACTAGCACTGCTTGTGCGGGATGGGCAATTAAAAATGCATGGGGCGGGATTTTGCTCGATTTTTTAATTTTCTTTCTACATGACCAGAGCGCTTACAAACGTGCGGGCGCGTTTCAGGATTTTAATGAAACGAAGTCGCTTTCCTACAATTCTGCTATCTCACATTTCTCTGGAAACATATCACTAAAGAGTTAAATGAAAGAAAATATCTCTCTTAATTAGCCACCTTACTGCACAAGCAACCCTATGCCTAATGGTCACAAGGTCGACTGAGTTAATGACAAAATTGAAATTGCTCTACTGTATCCTTTTGAAAATTTTGTGCAGAAAAAACAATGACAAAGAAACACACACACGCACGTGTGCACACACACACACGCACACACACACACACACACACAAAACAGGCCGACTAGAGCGGCGTGTACATGAACTCCACAGGAGGGGGTCGAGTTGAGCTGTCGACTTATGTCGAGTCAACTCGCTCATGTAAACGCTGTCGGGCCTAGTTGTCTCCGTGTCGAGTCGAATCGAGTCAACCCGACAGCAGAGGGTTGGTCGAGTTCAACTTGGTTCGACAGTCAACTCGACCCGCTCTGTCGAGTTCATGGAAACGCGGCTTAGGTTGCACGACCGCCAACATCTTTCCCTGTAATGTCTCCAGCAAGTTGTTGATATGGTACAAGTCGCTTAGTCTCGTGAGTAGTGAGGGAAGCTAAACAACTGCGGCGTTTATTGAAGTTCGCATAGAGTACTTACGGCCCGAGATTTCAGCGCAAGAACCAAACTATTCCAGTGACCGACCACTGTCTCGACGCACGTTATCGTGGTAACCCCCCCTAAGTTCATGAAGCCCCAAAATATTGGTCTCATTACTGTCGTGTAAGGCTATATTTACCAATTATGCAAACGTGATCAACAGGTACTATCTGGTCCGAAGTGCAACCGCCAAAAGGATCGAGACTAACCCAGGTCTCAGCAGGACGTTCTGGGGTATGTGCAGTAGACGCTCTCCGTCGCCTCTGGTACCACGCTGATGTGACGCAGACAGTTCCCGGAGGTAATACCTGGCATCTAGTCTCCGAAGACGTGTCCCGTGTCTCTGTGGGACCGAACGATCAGGTATAGAAACTAGTGAGCTCAGCGAGGAGGCAATTCAAATGACATTTTCATTCCATCTGCTCTCATTGTAGGTCTGGGCCATCATAAATGTTGTGACATCTGGGACGGCACTGACCAATGTTGTAGCTCGGCGGCTAGGAATGACGAGAGTGTGCCCTACAGGAACGGGGTGGGAATCTAGTTTTGCGGTATGTATCGGTTATATCGATCCCTCATACAACGATGTAAATTTCAGAAAGAGGGCTATCAGAGAAGTGTGGGTTCGAGTCCCGCCATAGGCACTCGCTGACTTTTCGTCAACTGTCATCTTTCCGATCATTGCTTGAGCGTTGGCGAGGATTAAAGGAGCACCGAAATGCAAAAACCACTTGCTGTCAAATGAAAGTCCGTGTTCCAATTAGTAAAGTCCAAACAAAAATAGTTCACACAGCGCTATAGTTCAGAAGAAAAACGCAATAAAAAACAGAGCCGTCTTTAGTGGCAACGAATGGTATCCCCAGGAGGCAAAGATTGGCGGCATCCACTCAGACAACAGGAGAAGCGAGCCCATACCTATCGTGCGTGTGTGGATTTGGAACGGGTCCTATCGTATTGTGTTCCGTATATGCACGGCATAATGCGTACTGCTGCATTTTTCTATAGCGATTCACTGAATTGTAGCCGACAACAGTTTTCACGAATGTTCCACTCACAACATTTATCTTCACGTCCACCAGCTCCCGTGGCATACTGGTTATAGTGATCGCCTTCCACGCCGAGACTGGGAGGTGACACGGGTTCGAATCCTGTCACCGGCTGTGCTGTCTGAGGTTTTCCCTGCGTTTTCCGAAGACTTTCCAGACGAATGTCGGCACAGTTCCCCTTGAAGTCTGCCCAGGACGCATACTAACCCCCTGTCCCCCACTCCTTCTTGCTGTCCTGTCTTCATCTGTCCACGTCTATTCGCCGCTCATAGCCACAATTGCTTCGCGGCGCTAACACGGAATTAAAAAAAAATATAGCTTCACGTCCATCGGACAGCGATGCCAGTCCGCTTCGCCAACGCGCACTATGTTTTTCACCGGAGCTGCTCCATGGCGTGGCCACGCGCATGTTGGACTAAAAACACCGATGCACGAGCCGAAGCATCGTTCACTTCTTAGCGCCGAAGCACAAAAGAGTCCGTTATAATTTTGATTGCACCTTCGTAACGAAATTAACATAGCGTGTAGCGTAATTTGAGGTGGACTTGTTTTTGCATTTTATTGCCTCTTTAAAGGGACGGTCGTATCGAGAACCCGTCTATGAAACCAATACCACTGTGTTCGGCATCGGCCGACAATCCACTTGGCTATCTTTTTCGTCCGAAAAGTGCTTAGATATTGAACAAACGCACTTTAAAACTCACCGCTGCTTCCGCAGCTGCGGAGGCTCCGGCGACAACGAGATCTGCGTGACGTCACTGCTACGTGTCAAGTCACGAGTGGAGTCTCAATGGTCATTTAAAGCAAAGGCCATTCGACATAGGGTATCGAGGCACCCTAATTCGACATAATTCGACATGTCTGTTAGCGCCACCTAATGTATAACGTGTCAGCCTCTCAAGGAGCATTGGATCCATTGCTCCTTGAGAGGTTGACACGTCATACACCTGGTGGCGCTAACGCACACGTTCAATGGCCGTTAGTTTAAATGACGATTGAGACTCCCCGTGTAACTCCGGTGTAAGTCTCATCTAACTTGTCAACTTGTCTTTTAGGTTGAATGGAGCTACATATCTGCGCGAGGGTGTTCCTACTAGGAGGGCAAGCGGCAGACTTGTGACGTTTCGCGCCTCAACGATGATGCCGTGACTCGTCCTGTATCCGCCGGCGCCTGTACTCGTCCGGCGCCACCAATTACCAAATGCCTCAATCTCAAAGTACATTTGCAATGTTTACGTCTAGCTTTTCTCTAGTGCCATGCATAAAGCCCCCTTGGAGACATCTGCTTCTTTCTGTGCGACCACAGATGCCGCGAAAATGGTGTAGTGTTGATAAAGCGTATAAAAGCCCCAGCCTTGTTCCTGATGAGCAAGAAATAAAAACTGCACCCTCGTACACACTGTCCGTTCCGCAGACATCCTTCAGCATATCGGGGAATCGCTGCCATTGCCCTAGAAGGCACATTCACTAAAGATGTCTCATACACAAGAGAGAAAACACAATAGGGTGTTCCAGAATAGCGTACCCAAGCGGCCTTGGGACCCGAAAGAACTAAGGGGTCGTCACTGCGCATGCACGGAACGCATTCTTTCGGGATCAAAGGTCTGGGGTATTCTATAATTTGTTTTTATTAATTACATACTACATATAATGAGGTTAGATGCCGAGACAGCAATATAACCCGCGTACGCACGAGGATCAGCAGCAGTGGCGGTTCCAGGGGAGGGCGTGGGCGATCTCTCCCCACAAATCATCAACATTAGGTTTCCCCCTCTCCCATTCCCCAATATGCGCTTCAATAAAGAACCATGACGAAAACCCGAGACTGGGAAAAAGACGAAAAACAGACGACACAACACAGTCTTGAGTGTGTTGTGTCGTCTGTTTTTCGTCTTTTTCCCAGTCTCGGGTTTTCGTCACGGATCTTAGCCACCAGCTCGCTTGCTTTTTAATCATTTTATCAATAAAGAAACCGCCCCGCCCCCCAATTGAAGGTCTAGGTCCGCCCCTGCAGTAGTGGATACGAACCATTCGGCATTTTCACAATGTGTGAACGTCTACCGACATATTGGACGCGTGGTACCAACGTTATCGTCTAACGATGTAATACAGTGAGTGAGTCCAACCACGTCGTGGCGTTAAGTACGTGACATGTATTTGCGAGAAACAGCATGAGTCCAGGCGAAACAGCAGGGGCGTTATGACAGTCAGTCTCTCCACGGAACATAGAAGGGCCACTAGGTGCATCTTCCATTTCGACATTTGCCACTTTGCATCCATTTGTTGCGATCGTTGGCTCTCTGCAAAGAGGAAACAATCAAAGGAGCTGGAACGTGTCATATCTCGCTAATGTGACGCAGGCGAACAGTCGTCCCACTCTTGATCACTGCACGGGCCGCTTTCAGAGGACCAGGCCCGAGGCGAGCCCAGCCTTCCTTTGACTTAATCCCCCGGGCCTAGCGCGACGGCTCTATACCTGGCCCGGGTCCGACCCATGCCCGAGGAATTTATGGGTTACCCCGACCCACCCAGCCCGGCCCCGTGTAGCGGGCTGTAGAAGTTGATCGTGGGTAACTAACACTGCGGTAGCGCGCAGGCTCGATCCCGACCTATAGGCCCGGCAGTGTACGGGTCCGCGCCCCATAATGCTCAAACCCCCCAGGACCGCAAAGACAAGGCTCTATCCAGCCCGGCTCGGCCTTTCGAGCGAGCTCGAGCCCGTGCAGTGCTTTATCCCACTCTCCCACACCGTTAGGCATGACAGCAGGCTGGAAGGAAGATAGGGT
This sequence comes from Ornithodoros turicata, assembly GCF_037126465.1. NCBI lineage: Eukaryota > Metazoa > Arthropoda > Arachnida > Ixodida > Argasidae > Ornithodoros > Ornithodoros turicata. The sequence continues at coordinate 75,254,839 of NC_088204.1, forward strand.
GTAAGATGGGAGAGTAACTAGAGCTCCTTATAGTCCCATACGTTGCAATTAGCCTCTGGTTGATGCTTCGGAGCCTGAAAGTTACTCCCCAGCACTACAAGCGCGTTTAAGGCCAATGGTTACATGTTGGTTGCAATGGTTGCATATATGCCATTACAGGACAAAAATTACATGCCCTTTTTGTTTTTTCTTCTGAGAGTGCATTTCGGCAGGGCAGGCACTCGCGCAGGATGGGTGTAAAGGGTTTCGTGGGGTGATAAGGTATTAGTGAGCTACTGCCGTTCATATTCACAAAGGGCAAGTCGGTATCAGCGGTATTACAGTCGGTCATTACAAATGGCAAATGGTTGTGATCGTTCAAAAGGGCGTTGTCATGAGGGTTACTAAACAAAAAAAAAAAAAAACTGTTTGATTTGGATTACAAGATTAATTGCACACGTCTCGCTCGTGTACAACATTTTAAATACCTAGGTTTGCTCTTCAGAGACGATTTTAAATAGGGCGGCCATATTAAGAATGTTTTGGCTAAGGCTAATAGCGGTCTATATTACTTGAGGAGAACTTTAAAAGATGTCAATTTAGAAAATAAGTTAACCGCATATAAAACTCTTGTCTGGTCCATTGTAAACTATAGTTCCATAATTTGGTTCCCTGGTGGAGTTACAAAAACTAAGCAAATAGAGCAGGTACAAAGGAAAGTCATTCGTTTTGCGTTTAACAAGTGTTCTCGATTGGATTCCCCGACGCGTATGATAGAAATGGCTTACATTCCAACACTAGCACGTAGAGTTGGGGTTCAATGTCTTAAAACACTGTGGTTAACCTTGCATAATCTTCCATGTATCCCCCCCCCCCCCGCGGTGATTACACCAGGATGTCGTATAAAGGTTCATCTCGTACTAAACACATAGAACAATACAATTTTCGCACTAATTGTTTAAGAGATTTTTTCCCCCCGCTGCGATCGCAGACTGGAATCGATTATCCAATAAGGCTGTCGTTGTGTGATACTCTGTATTCATTTCTCTCCTCCATTTCAGCTTAATGCCTCACTTCTGACATGTTTTGCGTCCTTGGCATTCTGGCGATGCTCATTGCGCGTGGCGTGATTTGATTCTGCGTGAGTTTGTGTGATTTGTTTTTGGCTATATACTGCTGGGGACACGTTTGTCTAAAATCTCCAGCCCGTGACCGAGCAGTACCCTATCGGCGATGTCGCGCACGAAGGAACTATACCATTACAGTAAGGTGTGCTCCGTAACAGCACAGTACTCCGAGGTACGGTCACGCAGCGCCGCCTGTCGGGAGCGAGTACCATCACATTCTCAGCGTCGTCTGCTAGGGAGAGCAGTTCAGCGCGGCCTCCCCTCGGGGAGGGTATTGGTATAGTTCCTTCGTGCGCAACATCGCCGATAGGGGACTGCTCGGCCACGGGCTGGAGGTTTGAGACAACCGTGTCCCCAACAGTACTGTCCCTCTTTCTACGACATACCCCATGCCAGAAGTATTATAAATAAAAAAAGAAAAAAAAAATCAGAAAAATATGTGTTTGCTGTGTGACATTTCGTGGTGGTGAGGGAGGTTATGGCGGTGTGTGAGGTACTACTACGAAAACACCTGCGGCAGGGCATCGCATTATGGCAATGGGCCAATGCGAAGCGACGTCGTCTACCACCACTATGCGGCCTAGCAGTGGGTTGGCTCCGTACATCCCGCTTGCTTCTGAACTGTTTCGTTCAGCAGCTGGAAAGCACCGCCCTTGGAGAACAGCGAGTCAAGAAAATTTTTTTACCCAGTATCTGCAGTCTTCTCCGTCCCGGTTCCTTCGATGCCGTGTTTCTGCCGTCGAATACCGGCACCACTCCACGCAATAGTTGACGCGATCCTGAAAGAAAATGATCAAGTAGTAGTACACTCAAAATCCCACGTGCCGCCATATTCAAATTGTACGACTATAGTCATGTTCAACTTGGGAAGGAAAAGAAGTGTAGTCGGTGAGCTCTCAAAATATTACTCGGTTGCAGATAGGATGGCTGGACACGGAGCTCACGCTCGTTCCTCCGCGAACTAATGTACCCCATCATACTCACTCTCCATCCGTATTGGCTGCTGAGCTGGCCACACGACACTACGCTGCGGGGTGGCGCTGCAGTACTTCTCTTGGCACGTTATGTGGTCTCCTTATCAGAGCACCGTATGGACTGCATTCTTGGACCCAGGCCCGGCCCGAGCACGGCCTTCCTTTGATTTACCCGCACGGAACCGGCCCGACGGCTATATACCTAGCCCGCGCAGGGCCCTAAACCCGAAGGGGTCTAGGTTTCTCTGCCCAAGCCTTACCCGGGCCTGAAATCGCTATAGGCTACCCGGCCCCGCGCAGCCCGGACCAGTGCATCAGGCTGTAAAATTTGACCGTGGGCAACTCACGCAAGGGTCACACAGGCTCGAGCCAGACCTAGGTCCGGCAATGTACAGGTCCGGGTTCTACCCGAGCCCAAAAATTTCAAACCCGAGCCCAGCCCAGGCCCCCGAAAATATGGCTTTACCCGGCCCAGCTCGTGGGCCGAAACACCAGAAAGTGTGGTCGACGCAAAGCGTGCTCGCCCTTCGCCCTTGCTCTATATCTGCTGCACACGACGGATGGAAGAGGCTTTACTTTTATGGTTCACTACCACAGGAAGTTAATGCTTCTTGGAACTCACCGCGATGCAGTCAATCTTCCTGGTATTTCCCCTGTCGCGGTAATCTCTGACCCTTGGACGACGTGTTGTCGTCGACGGGATATCCGTCTCGTCCTCGTAGTCCGGCAGTCTTGTCATCGGCGGCGGCTGCGTAATCGGACGCTGTCGCCTTGACGTCTTTACGGGTTCGTAGTCGTCCTCATCCTCGTAGTACTCATCGTCGTCGTCGTCATCTTCATCGTCATCATCGTCCTCACTGCCCTTGCGTTGACCCAATACGGCTGCACGCATCTGTCGAAGCGAAGGATAGCGTAGCTTCACTGCCGAAGCTTGGCGATGCCTTAAAGCGACGGACGCGTTTCCAGTTGGCTTGCAGCGGGCGAGGACCACTTGAGAAAGTGGGGAACGGATTGATTTATTGTATACACGTACACTCCAAAAAGAAATTGCAAAGAACAGTTCCATAGGTACGATCCTAACCAGTGCTGCACATATGAATGATGTATGTGGCACACCGACATAATGATTCTGAATGAAGCATGTGCAAGCGGTCTTGAAAGGCGCAAGTCATTCTCTGCCACACGGACAAGCAGACATGGCAATGAAACACGCGAGCAACCAAAGAAACATACGAGTCCTTAAATACCAATTGTGGCCCTTCCATGGCTACATATGCCCGAAGAACTGCATGGAAGCAGTCGTGAAAGTAGTCTGCGCGTAAGGCACCGTAACGGACCGTACAAGGATGGTTACTTTCGCCAACTTTTATGCAACAATTGCTGGATGAAATCTTCGCAAAGTTTACCGTGTCCAACAAAAATGTCCATAACAAAAAGTCCATACCAGAACAGGCAGGAGAGGCTCTCTCCTGGGCTATACATTGTGTTCCATGGGGGCGTCTCTTCAACAGAACATAAGATACAGAGATAGGTACTCTCAGCGTCAGTCAAGTTTGCAACTAAGCTAAAAATTCAAAAGGTACAGCTCGAAGCAGAGTTAACTAGAACGCGCCTCCCACCTGCGCAGCGGGAAAAGAGCTACCCTAGCGGCGCTTGCGAGAAGTGAAGGGAAAGAGTATTTGGACTGTCCCAGTTGTGCTGCGAGGGTGTCCACATTGCCATGAGCTGTTGACTCCCCAGGCAGCACAATGTACTGAAAGTCGAGTGGAACAGGGGTGGGCGGGTAGGTGGAAGGCCTTGAACGCACTCGTGAAGCAAAAGGACATTGATAAGACAAATACCGTCATCCCCTATTGCACTCGACTTTCAGTACATTGTGCTGCTTGGGATTGTTATCATTGCGACGTTTCTGTGGTTTTGCGGGCGATCACGTAGAGGTGTGTGCTGCAAGATGTCGCAAGGATGCCACGCCGTTATCTCATTGATACACGCGAAGGTGGTCGCGTTCGCTGAGTGGGGAATTTTCAGCATTGTGATAAAACAAATGAGATGCACGGACTCTAGTGGCAAATTCGTTGGATTTACAATAAATTAGAAAAGAACTGAGTGGACCTGTAATGATTAAAATCACTGCTAGTCAAATCGATCTGTCAGGCATCATCGAGATATCATGTCAATGAGATAACGGCATCGTATCCCAAGTAGCACAATGTATTGAAAGTCGAGTGCAATTTGGGTGGACGGTATGTGTCTTATCAATGTTCTTTAGTCCCACGAGTCTGTTCAAGGCCTTCCACCTACCCGTCCACCCCTATCGCACTCAACTTTCAGTACATTGTGCAGCTTGAGATCATTGAATAATGTCCTTGGATATCATCGTATCCTTGCATCGTACACTTGGCATCGTATCCTTGCACTCCTCTACATAGTCATCACAAAACCCAAACAAACGTCGCGATGATAATAACACCTGATGGTAATGCAATGCCGAGTCCACTGCCCATGGCAAGGCAGACACCCCCGCAGCACAAGTGGGACAGTCGAAACACTCCTTCCCTTTATTTCTCCTAACCGCCGCTAGGGTGGCCCTCTTCCCGCTCCGCAGGTGGGAGGCGCATTGAAGTTAACTGTACTTCGAGCTGTACCTGTAACGCCGAGTGAAGTATAGAGGTGCTCACACCTTTCAGCGCCTACACAGGAAGACCGCATGATATGCCCTGCTGCGTTGTATATCGGTAGACGCTTTCAAGTCAGACGCTTACCAGCAATGCAGAGCAGGAGAAATAGTCTGAAAATCAGGGCTGCCATGGCACTTTGTCCCGGGCTTTGCCCCGTCGAAGTCTATGGCCACATCCGTTGTTGAAGCAACCGCGCGAGTCACGAGACCTCGTTGCTTTTCTTCTGCCTTCTTTCATCGTTCACTGTCAGAAGCGTATGCCAAGGCGCTTTCACCTTGGATATGCACCGCCCGTCCATGCTGAATGACACACTATTATAATGCGGCGGAATATCGGGCAATGTCTGAACTGTTCAAAGATGGACGGGAACTATGGTCAGTAATCTACAGCAGAAGATTTCAGCAGATGATTTCAACGCAAATCCGGTCGATTATTGCTTGTTGTATTAGAATATTGATCCGAATATCGGCAGTTAATAGAGTCTCCGCGAACACTTCTGTACCACAGGGGCGATGTCACGGAACAGACTTCCTCCTTCTTTTTCCGTCGTCTGCAATCGAGCAGGTCGCAGACGATCCGTGGCTTCCGAAATCCGCAACTGGCACTTCATGGTCGGCTGAGTCCGTAAGGGATTCTAGCTTTACGTAGCTATGCAAAAAGCGCGCGCGCGCGCGCGCGTCTTAGTTTCTGCTTCCGTTGTCACATGCACTTCCCCGCTTGTTTGTTCTTGTATTTCTGCCGCTACGCGTGCCCGGGCATTGGCGGTGTGGTCTCCGCGTGCGGTTCCGCGTGGCGACGCCGTCTTTTTCTCACAGGGGGTCGCGACAGTCGCACACCCCCTGGTCACCGGGTCTTGGGAACAGTGTGGCACGGAGTCAAGGGTACTGTGGGTGATAGCGCGTTCTCCTGCTTGCGTGACAAATGTTAGCAGAAGGTGGATTGTTTTGGGAGGTAGTTAGGATTCTGAGAAGGAGGAGAAGAAGGAGAATAGTGAGTTCTTGAGGTGTGTCTTTAGGGCACTGTGTCCTTTATAGCGTGTTTGGTTGGATGTATGACTAATTAATGTAGGCAGTTGTAGATTACCTTCCTAACTAGAAACATAGTCCGACACTGCTTGCAAGATACTTGTTTCGTTTGTTACCCCGAACCTCATAGCAAATTCTGAAACTCTGACGGCAACTAACGCATGGTTGCTGTAGAATGTTCAGAAAAAAAAGAAAGAAAGAGAAAAGAAGAAAAAATAAAAATTAACTAACTAATTAAAAATAAAAAAAACATTATGGGATTTAGAGCGCGGACAAATATGCACTAAAAACTCTCAAAATATGCATGCAACTATGGAATGAAAATCTTCGAAATATGCAGTAAAATTCCTGAATACATGCAGTGTTTTTCTTTGTTCTTGGTACGAAAGCAATGCTCCAAATGCTTATATTTTAAAAGAAAGTGGGTATTTTGTTAGGGATGACACGGTAAAACAAAGCCGCCCTCGTTCTGCATCACACAACAATGAATACTTGCTCGCTTTCTACGCCGAGACTGGGAGGTGACACAGTACATGTATGTACTTGTTGGCTTGTACTGCGGCCTCCACAGGTGGCGCCGTCAACGTGGAACATTGACGTCTCTCCGAGACGCACTGTCAGCTCCGACCCAAGATCGTGTCACTTACCTGCACTGGGCTGACGAGCTCCCAGGTAGAGCGAAACAACTGTCCTCGGCTGGGAGTGTACGATCAAATTGTAAACATATGCTCAACGTGCAGCCACAGAGCTTCGGCTATTTTTCCTTTGTATATACGAGGGCTTTGTACAAATTTCTTTCGCTCCTTTTTTTTTTCTATCCAGCGCAGTGCCACAGAAACGATACGTCAGGGGGGTCGCATACTGAGCGGGAGATTCGACGTCCCCGAATGCATCGTTTCTTTTTTCCTTTCACAAATATGTGTGTCGCGCACATGTAGTCGTGTTGTGTGCGGAAAAGCTACTCACGCTCGGAAGTGACATACCACTGGCAGGACTCCTCGCAGTTTCTCCTGGTCTAGTGTTCGGGTAAACTCTCCAGACGCATATCGGAAAGCTTTCTCTTCAGGTCGACTACCCATCAGGAACTACCATAACGGTCTCCCTTCCGAGTTCTCTCTGTCTCTGCACATCAAATGAGCTTAGTTGGATCTCATCACTATAGTGAGTAAAACGACTACTCTTTCGTCCCACGCATACTATAGTTCGAGGAAAACAGCTGAAAGGCGGATACTGGAGTATGTTCCTCAACGAATTCATCAGCGTTTAAATTGCCGAAAGCGCGTTTCCTACCTGGAAAAATCACACCATCTTCCATGAACACGAAGCTGCGTATTTATCCCGCATTCGACGCAGAGACATATAATTCAACCTCAGAGCCTGGGAATCGGAGTAATGATTATGCAGAAAGTGCATATGCTAAGCATGACGGAGACCATCCACACTTTTGTTTCACCGACTTCAATGAGTGCGCTTTCGTACGAAGCATTGCGTTTATCTGGGCGTTTGGACCGGTGATTGTGGGAAGGAAAGTATGAAGCCTATATTGGGCATCCACCCAAAAGTACCACATGCCATAGAGCCCGTTATGTGGAGGTCGACCTATTTTTGGGTGTCCCACCATCAGCTCGACATTTTAACGTATATTCCAGAGTTGATTTTACTAATTTACTGAGCAAGTAACTAACTAATTCATTAATTTTAAAATAGCATTAATTCTACAGCTTTGCGTGGAACCGCGCAGCGGGTTGATTAACGGCACATGATCCCCATTTTTTTCTTCTATCCATCATCATCATGATCGTCATCAACGGCGCATGACAAGTAACATTGTAAAACGACCGTGACCATAAGAAATGAGATAGGTTAACTTTATAAGGTTAATTGCCGAAGCTGAATTAACAATTCCCTTTACTGTTCTTTACTGTTTCTCTCAGTGTGAATGCGAGAAAGCGTTGAAGAGTATGTAAGGTAAAATGGTAGCCGGAGTGAACGTGTATCGGTGTCTTTTTGAACGAGACCTCGGTATATGTAGCCGAAAGAGCTCGATGTCAGCATGTAAGCGTAATGGCAGCACATTTGTCCGGCAGAAATTCCCGCCATCCGACACTCGTTGACTTCTCGTCAACTGACTTCCAAAGAGTTGATGTTGCGCCGGCTGCTGATGCACGGTATAGGTCAGACTCCCAAATCTTCAAAGCGACATGCAGCGCGAAGCTGTAAACAATGCCTCACAATGCAGAACACACGTACGTATGCTGCATGCTGCATGACGTAATGATTATCTGGGCCCCTAATATTGCTTGACTGCTGATGCGTACACAACGGTGATCATCTGTCATCATAAACCACGCCTCGTAATCACGATTTTCAGAGCGCCGCACACGGGGTACTTGAATCGTGGAAGACGTCCTGCGACCTCCCACAAGAACTCTAGACGCCACCTGTATATGGCGAGATCAGGATCTAATAACTATTAATAACTAATAATAATGAGATAATAACAATTCACGTGAGATCTGATCGTCACCATTATCATCATCATCACTCGCGTCACATTTTACTGTCGCGCAAAACAGTTCAATTTTCTTTGCACCCGGGAAGTATTTGGAGTGGACGGTCTTCACGCGAGTCACTTTAGATAGTTATATTTTTTTCCGCTTCAGCACCGCGAGACAACTGTTACTATGAGCGGTGTACATGTATGTACAGACGAGGAGAGAACAGGAAGGAGTGCGAGACATAACGGGTTAGTATGCGTCCTGGGCTGACTTCAGGGGGAACTGTACTTACATTTCCTTGCAAAGTCTGTCAGAAAATGCGGGGGAAAACTTCAGGCAGCACAACGGGTGGTAGGTTTCAAACCCAGGGCCTCCCAGCCTTAAGCATAACCTTGGAAGTGGAGCTTTTGCTGTTCCCACGCGACCAAGACAACCATATTTGGGATTCAACGTGACTTTTCAGGCAGATGTTGCCGCTTTAAGCGTGGAACCCGCTCAGGATGTATCGCTCCTTTTACCCGATGTCGTCGTCTATAGCTTCCTGCGCCCGTATGCTGTCCTGTCCATAGCCCCAGTTACCTCGCCTTACATAAGCGGATAACGGAAAAGTTCCACAGTAAACAGAGCAGGCAGCGACGCCCAGAAAATTTAATTGATGCCTTCTCCCCCGCCGAATAAATCCTTGTACGTACGCCGTCATAAAAGTAGTAACGACGAAGATGTAATGTTGTTTCGTCCATCTTTTAAACAAGCACTCTACGAAAACACAAAACAAGAGGACTACAATGTCCACAAAATGACTCGTTTTATTCTTTTCTCTGAGTGTGCTTTGCCCAAGGTACCCAAGCTAGCTTAATGTACCGAAAGTCGAGTGCAATAGGGGTGGATGGTATGTGTCATATCAATGTTCTTTAGTTTCACCAGTTCGTTCAAGGTCTACCTACCCGTCCACCCCTATTGCACTTGACTTTCAGTACATTGTGCTGCTTGGGTACGGTCCCAAATCGGGGCAACCTTGAACAGACCCACTCCAGAACAAACGTACATTTGCTATCGTGACAGTTACACGGAAGACAATGGAACGCGCGAAAAATACACGAGGCACCTACACTAAAGAGCAGAAGGCGGCATAATCGCCGTGATTATTGCGTTTAAAAGAAAGAAGGATGCGCCAGGTATTTTCTGCGCTAGATACCACACTGTAACAGGAAAGAAATCAGAGCGGAGCCATTTCTATGTATGTATTCGCTTGGCGTTCACGTAGCAGACGCTTTGAGATGCGTTCGTATTGAAAGGCAGATCATTCCGAAACGTCCTCTGAAGAAGAGCGTCACGAATATTCACATTGAAACCTGATTCCGATCGTGCCGTGTTGATCGGTGCTGTCGTCTGCGAGACACTGTACGTGTGTCGTCTGCTTTCACTGATTTTGGGTGTCTGCTACGTTGGCTGCGTGACTACTGCATTTTCCTCTAATCCTGCAACTCGCTCAAAGGACTGCAAGTCACGAAGCTTTATTTGAAATGAAAATAATCTTGAGACTAAGCGCATGTGAAGCTCCCTCAGCAGTTTGAATGACTCGACTCAGCTTGGATCGTGGACGAAGGCGATAGCAAACGCGGTGCTGGTGCGTTCGCAGAAGACATTCGTGCCGGGTGCTGCGTGTGTGTGGATTGTCTTGGTGTTGCTCGGTGCCGTGTGTGGAGGTTGACGTTTCTATTACGTGTGGATTGCAAAGGCTGTGGATGAGGTATGTCTTGCTCGATCTGGTGGAAGAGACTCGCCTGGAGGAGACCCATAGCGCCTGGTGAGTTTCTCCGTTTTCTGCTTTGATGGCACGTTCGGTCAGCAGGAATACTGAAGAAATGCTGACTGCTGGCTTTACTGGAGTTGGTCTAGTATCACTAGAGCCTGGTGTCAGTAATATCGGTAATGACATATAGCTGACTGAGAATACATAACGTCCATATATCTTGTCGCAGCGTGAAAATATCTGAATTAATTGTCGCCGTGAGTGGAGGGACACTACTTTTTTTATGTGCGTCTTGCAGCTAACTGTGTGTATTACAAACGGCTTGTTAGTTGAAAAGCGTGTCAATGCCTTTTGTCAACTATGAGTGAAGGGCTGTATTAAGCTAAGGGCTGCCTTAAGTTGATTTTCATAAGAGCTAGATATTCTTACTGCCTCCGTGCATGTGTAAAACTGTACAAGGTTATTACATCTTGAACGACTTCAGCGTGATTCCACCTGATGCGTACTGTTATAGTACTGGATTCACAAACAGAAATTGCAGAAGGTGGTCTAGAATTCAATTCACAGCAGTTGTGCAGAGATATACAGGGTGTCCCAGAAAACGTGTCATTGAATTATAATAAAAAAACTACGCCACCTAGAATCATGCGTTCAACGGCATTTGTTCTTATTAGGGTTTTGCCACCTTGTAAAGTTAATGCAATGTACCCCAAGTTTAATTATGTAAATATTTGCGAACTGAACTCAGAAATTTGCCAAGGGAATGTCACTTTTTTACCCCACCAATATGAAGAGCGTGCCGAATTCACTCCAATTCACGATAATTGACAGTGATATTCACGAGCTATCCCATCGAAAAAAATAGCCGAATATCATGCTTTTCGGAGCACCGGACCATAACGCGCGATGTCTTTTTGAGCGCAATCGCTCGCAGTGCGACGAAAGGAGGTTCCGTAGCCAGCCCAAAGAGTGATAGTAGAAAAAGTAACAGTTCCTAAAATTGGGAGAGGGAAAGCATTATCCCAGCGAAAGTCGGACGTGATAAGCCATGCCTGCGTTATCTCTTTTTGCGATGCCGGGGTGGGCTGGGTTTCCAACCTCCTTTCGTCGGACTGACAAAGATTGCGCTGAAAAATTCATCGTGCGCTATTCTGTGCGACCTCCGTAGAGCATGATGTTCGGCTATTTTTTCCGATGGGATAGCTCCTGAATATCCCTGTCAATTATCATTAATTTGAGTAAATTAGACACGCTCTTCACATTGGTGAGGTAAAAAAGTGACATTTACTAGGCAAATTTCCGAGTTCAGTTCGCAAAAATTTACATAATTAAACTTACGTTACACGACATTCACATGAGGAGGTGGCAAAAACATAGTAAGAACAAATGCCTTTGACCGCATGACTCTAGGTTGTGTAGTTTTTTATTATAATTCAATGACACGTTTTCTGGGACACCCTGTATACGTGCCCGAGAAAGGCCGCTTTCACACTAACGTTTTTCTCGTCCGTGTTTTTCACGGAGCCAAAACGGACCCTTTCGAACCTACGGGGCTCGATTGCCTTTAGGTTCTATTTTTGAAGTAAACGAACGAGAAAAAATGTTGGTGTGAAATGGGCCACGTTAGCGTGAAACGGCCTAGGGAAGACACCACACACGAGATATCTACTTGCAGGCTGATAAGGGAGCGCCGGTTCATGCGTAAAATCACAGCGCGAGATGAACGGAATCTTATCTCATCTGGTAGGCACCCAAGCAGCACAATGTACCAAAAGTCGAGTGCAATAGGGGTGGACGGTATGTGTTTTATCAATGTTGTTTACTTTCAGGAGTCTGTTCAAGGCCTTCCACCCACCCGTCCACCCCTATTGCACTCCACTTTCAGTACATTGTGCTGCTTGGGCACCGTCTGGCACGATGAATAGTCACGTTAGAATGAAGCCCTGGCTGATAACCAGTATCATCCCAGAAAGAACTAAAAAGATGCAACGTGCTGCTTGGGGAAGCAGCACAATGTACTGAAAGTCGAATTCAATACGGGTGGGCGGTATGTGTCTTATCAATGTTCTTTAGTTTCACGAGTTTGTTCAAGGCCTTCCACCTACCCACCCCTATTGCACTCGACTTTCAGTACATTGTGCTGCTTGGGTACTGAAAGTCGAGTGCAATAGGGGTGGACGGGTAGGTGAAAGGCCTTGAACAGACGCGTGAAACTAAAGAACACTGATAAGACACATACCGCCCACCCGTATTGCACTCGACTTTCAGTACATTGTGCTGTTTGGGAAGTTTTATAGCCCTCGGGGATTACCTAGAACAATCAATGTTATGCGCTACTGAGATTAGAAGGTTTTAGAGCATCGTACACTATCCCTTTTGCGTACGGCAGGGATTGCGTTGATGGCTCGTAACAGAAAGAGAGCTTCGCGCAGTGCGCAGAACCACCAACGCTATCCCTTCCGTACGCAAAGGCGATACCGCACGATGTACCAAAACTCTCTATTGTTGTACCGTACTTTGTGTTTTAATTTTATATCTACATTTACTTTTACTCTTCCCGTCTCACCACTTTCTGGGCCGTGTTTCCAATGGCGCAATGTGTTTCCAGCACCGAGTACCAGAGACTTCGGGCACATGTTACATAACCCCCTACTGGCTGAGAATATCTGCTCCCCTACCGTGCGGCACATATGCGTCTTGTCATCACACAAATACAGGCTACCTCAGCTTAGGTATAAATCTGCTCCGCAATGATGAGAAAAAAAAATTGGGTCGAGCTTAGTCGTGTCCGACCCGTAGAGTTTTATATGAAAACGTCACGATCTCCGATTCCTTTGCGGGATTTTAGTGAAATAAATGCCAGTCTTTATCCATTTATTCGTTCCATTTATTAGTCATTTATTATTAGAGGGTAAGGGCTTGCTGTGCGCGTCGGCAGTCGAATTTGCCTCTGCCGCTAATCTTCTTCGGCGCGCCCCTAAAACGTTCGATCGCTCGGTTCCTGGACTTTGGAGGCTTTTTTGGTTCTTCTTGAACCATCCTTTCGTCTGATTGCCTTTTCCTTCGTTTCTGATCGTACTTTAGTTTCATATTTCCGTCTCTCTCGCACGCGCCTGCCACACCCAGAGATTTCGTTAGCCAGCGCAATGGCCTTGCTGGCTGGAATCTTACACGTGTAAGCTATCTGGATTTGACCGATTGGTTGCTATCGGTTTATTAGTCACCGAGCTATCGCGTCATGAAATCCGGCATAATTTCGTTGCATCGTAAATTTTGATCTGCCAATTACCTTCTTGAAACTCTTGCCGCCATTTAGGAAGGCTTTGGACAGTTCTTAATTGAGGGAAATTATTTTTTTTTTCAATTGGAGGTTTGAAAATTGCCAAGTGAACCTCACTTTTTTTTAACGGAAATATGAAGTCATCCACGGCTAACCACAGACCCAACAGAAACTATGCTCAGTATCGCAACAGAAATAGTCGAAAAAATTAGTAAAAAAATCCGCTTTGGCCCCGCCTGCTTGATTGTCGCAAAGAAGAGCGTGCGGAAGAAGGGGGGAGAGGAAGAAGTGTTCCCGCCTCTGGTTTTACCTTTATTTCCCCCACTTTGACCTTGATGCTGGGGACAACCTCTCCCCATCCCAAAGAAAACAAAACAACCGTTTTATCACAAAGAAGGCGAAACAAATGAAGGCGTGGACACTTAACGCTCTAGACGCACATTTCGCCTGCGCTTCTTTGCGAAAATCAAACAGGCGGGGCTAGCGCGTAATTTTTATTAATTTTTTTCGTCTTTTTCTGTCGCGATAATGTGCATAGTTTTTGTTGGTCCGCAGTTATCCGTGGAGGACTTCATATTTCCGTAAAAAGTAGTGAGGTTCGCTTGGCAATTTTCGAAGTTCAATTGACAAAAATAAATTTTCCGCAATTAAAAAATTTCCAAAACATTCCTCAATGGTGGCAAAAGGTTTCCAGATCGTAATTGCCGAAAGTTCCACAATCCTCCGGCGAGTGCGGCGGCAATGAGAATGTTTCATCACTTTAGGTGAAACGCCCTGTACATGCAGGTCAGGCCATCGTGTCGCTTATGTTTTCTCTTACATCCAGGGATTTCCCTACACCCACCCCCCCCATGGGGGGGGGGGTGTACACCCTCCCTGCATTTTTGCAACCCCCCCCCCCCCTGAAATTTCTCAGGTGACCCCGACCAGCTGGCCACCAACACGTTCTGGTAGTGAGTCCGGCGCAATGAATTACATCCTGTACTGTCAAACTTGGGCTGTAGGACCACAGACATGCAGATGATCGTACCATGCATTTGTCCAAAATCATTTGAAAGTGACTGTTCAATGCACATATTGCGCGCATATACGAGCAAAAATGCGTGCGGGCACGCAAACTCAAGGCGTGGATCATCAAGAACCATTTGCGCCTAACTCAGTCAAGTGAGGTATTCCGCTTTTTTTTTTGTCTAAGGTTTTCACCGTTGATTGCTAGGTATTCATTGAACTTCGTGAGACAAGGCGCTAGTCTTTTTTCTTTGTCGGTCGCGTGATTATGCATCTTAATGTTGAAATGCCGTTCATAATGAATCTGTATTCTAATGTACTGTGTTCTAACGTAATAACATGTGCAAAGAAAATGGGAAAGCTGTCCAGAAATTTCAGCATTGTGCAACGATTATTTCCGTGTCGCGGAAAAATTCCGCATGTGGAACCGTCACCAAGCATACCCCCCCCCCCCTTGAAAGCTCGGCACCCCCCCAGCAGTGAATTTCTGGGGAAATCACTGCTTACATCTCGGTTATCTACGAGTCTCAGAAACAGTGGGAGAAAAAAAAAAAAAAAAGAAGAGAGAAAAGAAGAATGCATTGGGCTTCCTATGAGATAATCTCTTTCAATCGCTTTCAATGCGTAGCGAGCTTCTATTCGAAAACAGGAAAGCATCTCCTACAAAAACAACGACCCTGCCCTGCCCTTGCAAACGGGAACCCGTTCTTCTAATCTTCTCCGAAAAAGAAGCAGCGGCAACATTTCTCATGCTCCGACTTTTAGAGATTACAGTCGAGCTTGCGCGCTCATTAAATTACCTAAGGATAACGGTGTTCTATACATAGCGAATTCGAAATAAAAGAAGAGGGTCAAAGTATCCGTTGAGGACGAGCCTGGCCGTGTATCTAAGAAGGGCGTAAGACGCGCTGCAAGGTTTCTGGAGTGCGTCGGGCCGTTATCTCTTCGTCAGACACAATTTGTTTTTGTTTTTAGGTGTGTGTGTGTGTGTGTGTTTCGGGTGTTTCGTTCGTTATAGGGTGGTGTTCGTTATAGCTAGGGCAGCATACAGAGAGCTTACGATACCGGCGGAGTTTAACAGCTTGTTGCTCGTAAACCCAGCGCTATAAGTTATACATGTGACGAGGAACGCTAAATATTAGTGAATTTTAGGGCATCGTACGCTATCGCCTTTGCGTACGTAACGTTGGTCGCCTTTGCGTACGTACAGGGATAGCGTTGGTGTTTCTGCGCAATGCGCGAAACTCTCTATGTCCTGCGCGTGTGCAGAACCACCAAAGCTAAAACCCACTAAAACGCACGAAAACCCACTATTGTTAATTTGCTACCAGCGGCATGGCCGAGCGAGATAAGGCTTTCCAGACGAACGTTTGTTTTATTTATTAGTGATCTGCACACTGAGGGGACCAAATCCCCGTCTAGGCAGAACATGTCGGCATAGTTCCCCCTGAAGTCGGCCCAGGGCGCATACTAATTCCCCTGTCCCCCACTCCTTCCTGCTGTCCTCTCTCCATCTGTCCACATCTGCACGCCGCTCATATGGCCACAGCTGCTTCGCGGCACTAACACGGAACAAAAAGAAAATGCTAAAAATTGCTGTAAAACGGCTCGGGGCGACGTCTGGTGGGAAATAATTTGTCGAGCAACGTTGATCTATCCGTGTATTCACACGAGCGACATTCCCCCAGAAGCGGAAGATGCGAAAAGTGTCATAGCTTTCTGCAGTCACGTGAGCGCGAGCGCTCAACGTCGTGTCTTCACGTACACTGTGTCGTGGGGAATACCCTCTTACACAGCCACAAGATATTCCGTAACAGACGACAGGAAAACACGCTGACGGTGTCTTCTGCTAAGTGTCGTCTGCTAAGTGCGCAGTACGCCACTCTATTCCGCACCGTGTGAATGCTCAACGTAACACGGGATGGAACTTGGGCTCTGTGAGCAGTGTTTTCGCCTTTTCTTCCACTAGCATCTTTCGTGAGGATGTCACTCGTGGGAATACACGGTGTGACTGGCTTGCTGCTCACGATGGCTACGTAGCCGGCTCCTTTTGGTTCAGACCCAGTGTTATGCGCATGCAGTGTAGTTTTGCCGCTGTTCTAAAAATAAAATAAATAAAAAAATAAACGTAATTCCACGTCACGAGGAAGGTATATTTTCTGGTGAACGCCAATCCAATGACGTTTGATAGCGCTCTCGAAGTTTCATATTTTTGTTTTGACCGTCCTTGCTCTTCGTTACTCCACCTCCATGGTGATAGTGATAGTGACGTGATAAAAAAAAGAAGAAAAAAAAGAAGAAAAAACGGGGATGTGAGTTACGACAAAGTCGAACTGGCTACTCCCAGTACGCTTACACCTCCATGGTCTTTCAGAGCAAGGGGATTCGTTACATTACTGGAACTCCTCCTTTCGCGCGCCGAGGGCACAAACTTGTATAGAGAACGAACTTATCTATTCGTAGATCTAACGAACTCGCGATCCCGAAAGCTAAGACATCTGCATAACGATTTCATACCAATCTCACTCAAGTATAATAACTGTTGGACAGTGAGTTAATGACGCTGTACCGAAACGGCCATAACTCACAAACCGCGTAATACTGAAATCGATCACCCGCCGCAATTAATTGGCAGGACACTCCCATTAATGAAAAGCAATTAATGCGTTCCACTTATTAACGACCACCTGCGAGTTCGCGACAAAAACCTTTTTTTTTTCTTCTATCACGTGACCTTGTTCCCCGAAAGTGCAACTTGGCGAGGAAACAGATGCGATCTCAAATCCTATATGGAGATCCCGGAAACATTTTTTTTTTTTTTTGCGTGCAGAGCCAGATTCAATAGCTGTGGATTATAATAAAATTTGCTGCTCCGAAAATACGATTTCTCACGGCTTTAAACGATATTTTTGCTGTAGGAAATTGAAAAGCGATGAAGCGTGTAGAAGAGTTCGATGTGTCGTGACATTGCTATTTGGCTCTGAATGTATAAATAGAAGAGATATGGGTTTTGCAGGTGCGTAGCGTGTGTGTGCATGTGTGCCTGTGACCTCTTATCTGTATTGTGGGTCTTTTCCTTTATTTGATAGATCGCGTGGAAGCCATTGATGCTTTTTTCTGGGTGTTGTCAGTTGGTTAGGACGGTGGACGTGATCTGGGATTTAGGTAGCTTGGAAAGTTCTTGGAGGCTTATCTGGGATAGGAGGTTAGTATGTGGAGAAAATTGAATTCGCTGACCACATCGAATAGGTTAATGGAGAAAAAGAGTCTATACGCCAGGCTTCAACTACATATATGAAGTGCCACTAGGCCTTAGTTTCAAGATTTTGTAATATATATATATATATATAATGCAGGGGGGAAAGCCATTAAAGGAACAAATAAATGATGCTAGACGTGTTTGTAATTCAAACTTACAGATTAACATGGCTTCTATGGCTGCACGCAGAAAAACAGATACTCATGGAACGATGCGGCAGCACCAGAGAACACGTGTTTCGCCGTGTTTGCGGCTCGTCGTCCCTGGGTAGCTGCGCATCGTTCCGAATTGGCAAACCAGGGGTTGCCCCTGGTTTGCCAATTCGGAACGATGCGCAGCCACCCAGGGCCGACGAGCCGCAAACACGGCGAAACACGTGTCCTCTGGTGCTGCCGCATCGTTCCATGAGTATATATATATATATATATATATATATATATATATATATATATATATATATATATATATATATATATATATATATATATAGAAAACGTTGTGGTTAAAAAGTTTTGACGTTAAATTCGATCGCGAACTCTAGTTTACGCAATTGTTTTGCTGTTTCATTTCATTTCATTTTATTTTATTACCCTCAATCGCTATCACATTACAGGGGGGGGGGGGGGGAGTGAGGCGAAAGAATACACAAAACTGCACATATAAAAATAGTATGAAAATAAGAATACAATAACAAACCACAATGTTATGACAACGGGAGCTGAGAGATTGCTTTGCGGAATGAATCTGGGTTAGTTATCTCAACTATGTTACGTGGAAGGTGGTTCCACTCAGTTGCTGCACGCGGGAAAAATAAATGAAAGTAAGAATTAGCGTTACATGAGGAAATGTGAACTTTAGCAATGTATGCGATTTTAATTGTACCTTTATGTGAATGTGAACAACGATCAGTGCGGGACGAGATGTAGAAGGGGCGAGAAAAAAATAAATCAAATTGTAAAACGTAATATAAACGTAAAAGACGTAAAACGTAAACGTAAAAAGTATAAACGTAAATTGTGTACTCAATTCGGCGTGCTGATAAATTTTATGAAAGAGACAAAGTCAAGATATTTTCCTGCGTATCTGAAGTGGCGGTAAACCCAGAGATTCTTTCATTGATGTGATGCTGCTAGTGCGATTTTGCTTATTTACATTAAAAAAGTTGCTACTTTTTGGAAAAATTATTAATTTCGACCTCGTAGTTTGTTGATTACTGATCAACATACAGCATATTTGTTATACTGAGCGGAGTAATCACTGAAGATCAAAGAATGGCCAAAGTCACACCATAAACGGCTCGGAGATTGAGAAGGTCCACCATGTAATTCACCAGTGTCACCCTGACCAATACTCGGGTCACTAACCAATCAACTCGAGCTCGCCACGACAACGTCCTTTTTACTTTCGAGCTGTCTCGCTTCATGCCTCCAGCCCGAAATTGCCTGAACCCATTGGGCCACGGATGGATTCTCACAAGATAAGCAAATAAATTAGCCCCAGTAAGAGGCCGCAGACTTGCATTCACCCGCTGTGAACTCAATCCATGCCCATTGCGGCCACATTTATTTTCTTCGGTCGCTAAATTGAAACGTTTAAAATCCGTGGAGCACGCCGCCACGGTTATCTCTCGCAGACAGCAAGGAGGAGGAAGGTCCCCGGGGGTCGCTTTGCAATTTTTATCCGCCGATTGCTTTTCCTTTAAGATACCTAGGCGATGCTTAGTTTACAATACATTGCTCGAGAAGTGGGCTACATATTCATCAGGCAATGGCACGCTCCAGGCTAGTTGACCTATGGTGTACGTTGTCGGGAAAGTTTTCGGTTTCACGTGGTCAGTGATATTGACGGAGGAAAGCATTACTCTTAAAAGTGCTATTACAACAGTGATAACAACAGTTGTGCATAGTAACGATAAGGAACACTTCTAATAAAATTTTATACGCATTTTTATTGATTAGTATACCTACAGTACCAAAGGTATTCAGCAGGGAGTACACACACGACACGAATAGACAGAGGTCTACGCAGATGCCGGTATACCAGCAGTTAACCGCGCAATTTTCGGATTTTCGTGTATAGACGATGTCACTTCATGCGGGTCGCAAGTACACCCGTGTTTCCCCAGCGGGTCGTGCGGGTACCCGCGCTACCCGCATCCATGGCAGTGCGGTGCCATGGTAGACCACGATAACGTGTTTCCTTCGTTAGCAGGGGCTGTTGCGTTTGTACACAGTATCCCTGCACCCAGTGCGCCTAGTGAAAGGTCATTTTCTATGGCAGGAGATATACTCCAAGAGAGGAGGACAGCCCTCAAGCCAACTAAAGTGGACGGCATATACGTAGAAGGTTGAATTGGGCCTATTGGTAGGACATCATCGTATTAGAAGCGCTAAAACCGGACGGGGAGACGAAAACACCGACACAGATAGCACAACTGACATCGCCTCAACTGGCATCGTCTTTCTCAAACGCTTTTTTCGTGAAATGAAAGCGGAAAAGACTAGCGTTCCGGAGCGTTTTATAATACAGCAAAACCTCCATAGTCGGACACCTCCCTACCTCGGACAACTCCCCATGTCGGACAAGATGTCATCGCACCGACGGGCTCCTATTGAAAATACATGGGGATGAAATTCCCTATGTCGGGCTCCTAGCTCCTTATCCCGGAAGTAGGACAGGGTTATCCCTGTAAAGTCGGACAGAAGCCTGGCCAAATTATCTCAATCTCGGCTCATCTTTGCACTAAAAAGACCCAAAACGAGCCAGTGCCCTTGACTTTCACATTTTTTTCTTTGCTTGACTAGTCTCAGCATTTTGTTGTTTTAATTTTGGTAGTTCAGAAAGGGGCACTGTCACTCTATATTGTAACTATTCTTTAATGTGAGCACTTGTATTCGGTTCGTCTAGAGCCATACGTGCACTGCACCAGAGAATCAAAAGAGGGCTGACGCTTCAGAGACAAGTTCTTCAGCTTAATTCCAAGTGGGTTTAAACTCTCAAGCAAGCAGCGTGCTGCTCGAAAAGCTCCAGAGGTAATGCCATTTAATGGAATCTGCACAGAATTGCGTCTACCGAAATCAGCAATAGTTATCAGTGTTGAGTGGGTAAGAGGCTCCAGGTGCCACTAATGACCATAAATTGAAGAAGGGGGACATTTCTGGCAACACAGCTGTGTTCTTTTCCATTTTTTGTTTCCCTTATATTCTGTAGCTCGGGCACCTCCGTAAGTAGGACACATTTCGGCTGCACAGCGGGTGTCCAAGATAGGGAGGTTTCACAGTAATTTAATGACAGTTTTTCTCAATACTTATATGTGCATTTTTCAATACAAATTTCAATACAAAACTTCGCGTGTGAATACGCTTTTGCGCTTTCCTATGTTTTGCTGGAGTTTTCTGACTTGTGCTGCTCGCTACACTACCATGTGCAATGCGGGTTCGCACCACCCGCGGGTGCGGAATGAGATGCCTTGTCTGCTGGTGCGGTGCGGGTCGTGATTGACGTACCCGCGCAGACCTCTATGAGTTCACAGAATTATTAACAGGACGACATAAACTACGAGCGCAACTATCGATACAACTTAGAATAAAAAGATGTTAGCGTTCGATCCAGAGACAACATTACTAGACAGACTGTTCCATTGCGATACAGTTCAGGAAAAAAAAAAGAATATTCGAGAACACCTGTTCGACAAGCATTATGATACAACGGGTGTAGATGATAACTAGAATGACTAGCCAAAAGATGGTCGTGCAACAAACACGACAGTGAGCGGTATCCCGTGATGGCTGCACAATGACACAGTGACATAACTAGCAGCGGTATATGACATTTACAATGATTGAGCCATGATCGGTACACATATAAAGATACAAACACTGGCAAGCGTATTGTCATCAAGCAGTTTATTGGCATGAAAATGGTATGCCGACATCTGGGGTCAGCTGAGAGATGGTAAGCGTTATTGTCATCAAGCTGGCAATGTATTGTCATCGAGCAAGAGAGCTACCTATGGAGGTACTCCAGCGTGTATTGTCATCAAGTAGGAGAACTACCTATGGAGGTAGCCCCTTTTACACCGACTCTATCTTACATGCAGGATTACAACGCTTCCAAGGCGAGCAGGAGTATGTATTGTCATCAAGCAGGATTTTAAGAAAAAATCTTCCCTGAAACAACACTGCAAAGGGTACTGCCACGACGAGCGTTTCGAGCAGGAGAACTACCTATGCAGGTAGTCCCCTTTGGACAGACACTAACTTCACGTTTAAAATCCTACACGCTAGATAGCAACATTTTCTAGGAGAGTTTGTTTTGTTTTTCGTGCTGGGCCATACCAAGCGAATAATCCAAACACTGGAGAGTCGCTGCGGAGGACAGTACAGTCCTAGCAAGCTGGCTAGAACGTGACTTGCCACTCACCCTGAACGTGGCGGAAAAGTCGACTAGGCGTCTGCCAGCGGCGAGAGCACCCCAGAGGACCGTACAGTGCTTCTTCACGGACGTTGTGGCTACGAAGACCTGCCCTGACGGCCTGAAATATAGCCGCGTCTCCGAAGTCTGGGCCACCGAAAGCCAGCCGGCAACGACGGATCCAAATTCGAAAGTTTATCGCCGCAATCAACAAAGCCAACTTGTATTGTCATCGAGCAGGAGAGCTACCTATAGAGGTAGGCCCCTTTACAGAAACAGGAACACTAGAAGCGCACTATGCTGAAAGGCAGGATAACAACGCTCCTAAGGGAGATTGCTGTTTGTACGGGCCATACCATGTGAACAATCCATGAGCAAAACCAACTTGTATTGCCAACTGTAGGATGGGACAAGCGTAAGCTTATCCACATATGTGTATTGGCATCATGGTGGAAGACCAGCCATATCTTGGCTGGCTCCCTATAACGCAACAAACGCACTCGTCTACAACGATCGCAACGCCAACACCCGAAGACGAGCTCACGGCAGGTCTGGCATTGATGTACGTGCTAGATGCCACCTCGCAACAAACCAGAACTGAGAGTTGCACGTTACCCACGTCACGCTATATGTATTGGCTGTATGTATTGGCTATATGTATTGTATTGGCATTGTGTATTGGCATCGAGGCGGAAGACAAGTCACAAGGCATGCTAAAGTTGTCTGAGCGTATACTGCAATTTCCGAAACGATTGCCGTAGTCTCAGACAGCCATAATACGTATGTAATCACCGCTTAGTTTTGACGGTTTGCGCGTGGATGCATGGGGTGCCATCGTCAACGACATGGTGGTGGTGGCTGCGTTCACACGGGGCAACTTTTTCCAGCAACTCACCAGCTCGCGTGACTGAGTGGTTACTGGGAAGTACTCTGTGAGGTACCCGGGTTCGAATCCCGGAGCCGGCTGTGGACCTGTGTGGGGTTTTTCCTGGGGTTTCCTCAGACTCTGTCAGACATATGTCGGCACAGTTCCCTTAGAAGTCGATCCGCCTTTGTGAGGCCCACCTTTGCCCACTTTTTTGAGGCCGACGCAGCCCTTTCAGCAGCTGCACCACCAAGCAGCGACTCGGATTCCACGCCGAGACTGGGAGGTGACCCGGCTCGCACCCGGGCATCGGCTGTGTGCTGTCTGCGTGGTCTTCCTGGGTTTTCTTCAGACGGTGTCTCTAAGACAATTGTCGGCACAGCTCGCAGTGAAGTCTGCCCAGGACGCACGTTCCCTCATGCGATAGCCGTGACATTAATTGTCCGCCTGAGCGTGGCTGACTACGGCAAGCAGTTTTATCATCACTACTACTACCACCACCACCACCACCGGGCCTACTCGAACCAATTACTTATGACCAGCTTCGAGACGGTGCAATATGCTCGTTCATATGTACGAACTTAGTAGTTCCACTCACAAGCATCCTTACGGCAATCGGAGGGTGCGGGTTCGAATCCTGCTAATGTTGCTTTTTCTTCAACTGCCATTATTCCAACATAAGTCGGTTTATTTCGCCAAAAGATCATCATTATCTCCAATACATGCCTATTGATATGTTTATGTGGTGTTAGTAAAACTAAAGGAAAAGTATTTCAATCCGTGCACTGTAGTACGGCACAAACGAAGTCACATCACCAACAGCGGCGGATCCATGGCGGGGTGAATCGGCCCCAAACATCAGTTTATCGCGCTCCGGCAAAGAAATCGCACCCCTCCCACACTCACACAAACCGAGGTTCTGGATCCTCCTCTCGCTGATTGACCGGTGCACGAAGAACCTGTCAAGACTCGTGAAGAGAGAAAGCTCTGCAAGCGACTCCCAGCAACACCAGCTTGCGTGACTGCAGCGTGCTGGTCATGTCACATCGAGACTCGGAGGTACCCGGGTTCGAATTCCGGTGCCGGCTGTGCTGTCTGGGGTTTTTCCTGCGTTTTCCTCAGGAGCCTACAGACATATGTCGCCGCGGTTCCCTTAGAAGTCAGCCCCGGACGCAGATTCCCCGATGGCATCAGTCGTGACGTTGCCCACCTCTGTTGTAGACAACCATCACCACCACCAGATAACCAGCATGTCGAGTTGGTGGAGGTTGCTGGTGTCGGCCGACTGCCAACAACTCCAAACAACGTCCCCTGTGAACGCAGCCTGAAGTCGGCCCAGGACGCATACTATTCCACCCTCCCCATATGTCCACTGCTCCTTCCTGCTGTCCTCTTTCCATCTGTCCCCGTCTGTGGTCTCCGCTCATGGTCACATTTCGCGGCGCTAACACGAAATCGCGTTTCCATGGCGGCGTGCACGGGCTAATATGATTTCGCAAGCTTTTCATCGCACGGCGTTCGTCTGGCTGAGACCATTATTTTAGAGTGGAAAATTGAAACCGTCTCTGCCGGTGGCGCGTCAGTCTTGACACCTTTTTTGGAAAAGAAAACGACAGCCTTTCGAGGTTTAATGAACGGCTGTCTTCTGCAGCGCGTTGAAAGGTTCGCCGCCGAAGAAACATCATGGGCTCGGCGCATACGCGCACACCGCGTTTCTGCTTTGTGTGTGGTGCAGTTTGCGAAATAGCACGTGATGGAGTGATGCGGAGCGTACCCGACACCTCGTGATGAAGTATCGCGGGGTCAGGTATCGCTTCTTTTTGTTTCGTTTTAGAGTGGACTGGCAGGTGCTGTTTTTCGGGCTTGTTCGTAGTTGTAAGGGGACTGCTGGTATTACGGGCACAGAAGGAATTTAGAAGGTGAACTGACGATATCCATGGCGATTCATATGAATAGGTTCGTTTACCGAGTCGACAAGCATGCATATATAATAGTCTGAATTCGCGGAGGAGTTCTTGCTACGACTAATTTCGTACTATTCCATATTGGTTGGCGACGTGTTACTGACGAGTGCCTACAGGTGCGGCGGCATGTTGCTCGGGGGATGTCCTGCGTCCTGGGCCGACTTCACAAGGAACACAATACAGACATTTGTTACAATGCGTTCGGCGGAAACCCACGGAAAACAGTCGGACAGCACAGTCTTTGCGGGGACTGGATACCGTGTCACCTCCAAGTGTCGGCGTGGAAAGTGATGGCCTTACCCACTAAGCCACGGGAGTCGAGAGTGACGAGAGCAACATCGCGAGTTATCGATCAACTGATCAATGAGCGAAGACTCTGCTTCCATGGCAGTCGTGACGTGTTTTTGTGGCATTAAATATTTAAATTACACGAGGCCCTAATATTTTGTTCAATTTGTGTCGCTGTTGAGCGTGCCGGGATTATAATGTTTATTTCGAAATATTTGGACTCCTTCCTTAGTATACGCTAGTAACAGTGGGGGAAAATGTGAACGAATTCGGAATGATGGAGTGCCTGAAGTGCCACTACGAACTAAATCTCGTGTCTTCAGAATCCTACCAAAGTTATGTTCCCGAAATCTCTCACTTTACATTCATGCAAAATATTTTGGCTCTGCGTGACGCGGCAGTTAGAGAGAATTATTTTATTTTATTTTTGAGAACTGTGACGTCATGTTAGGCTCCGACGGAGCGCTCGGCTCTCATCTGGCAACGTTGTTGCCCTTCGCGTCTTCCGGGGGGCTCATTTTTTTTGCACTCCGTTAGCGGAGCCCCACGTGACATATCCTCCGATCGCTCCGACCTTCCAGAAAACACAAGCAGGGGGAAGACACCTCCCCAATTTCCCTCTGTTTCGGTCAGCATTACGTGACTTCTCCACCAGGTGGCCTTCCCCGGACGCTGGCGTCGCTGCAAGGAGACGAGCGCTCTCTCCAGAAAATGACATCACTGCAATAGACCTCTACCAGAGAAACGTCATCATCCACGTTGGTAGACAGACTGAAACCGAAACGAATCGGAAGGAGAGAGCTGGGTTCCACGAACGGGCATCTGTTCGCTTTCCTTTCAGGGGCCATCACATAAGCCCCTCAAATATAAGACAGTGGTTTTCGGGCGCGACCTGGTTCACCTGTACCTTGGAGCATAGTTCAACTCTACCAAATTTGTGACGCTGTCGAACACTATGACGTCATTTGTTTACAAACAGGGAGAGGTCTATTGACCTCTCCCTGTTTGTAAACACTTGTCGTTTGTTGTCAACAATTAACAGTTCGACTTCAAGCGCAAGAAGTGCCATGTAGAGGTGCCGCACAGGTCATGATGTTATACCATCATCCGGGAAAGAAGCTTGCAGACTGCGCATTGCCACAACGTGTGCCTCCAGGTGGGGAGCCACGTACTCTGAACGTGAGCGTGTGTGTGTGTCAGCACAGAAAAAATAAAAAAAACGAATGTCGGGCCCTAACAGAAAAGTTAGTAGGCCCCGAGCAGGATGCAGCAATAGGCCGCCATCTACGCGAGGCTGATATATACGACCTCTTGATACCCATTCCACAGAACCCCCCCCCCAGATAAACTGAAACGCTGCACGTGTAGCAACCTGAAGACTAGTCCGCGGAGGGATGGAAATATTGGCTAAATACCAATATTTGCTGAGAAACCAAGACGTAGCAAGATGCGCTCTGCAGATAATGGGGAGTACGAGCTCTTTCAAGTCCCGAAGGACAGGAACACTACGCATATGGATACGTGCCCAGGAGCTGGGAGATACTCCGGGAGGCAGGAAATCATACCCGGGAACGCGCAGAGCATTCTTCACAGGAATACCAAAGGGTGCGGAGCACGACGGGTTGAGGTTAATAAAGAGTAGTGCGCTTTTTTCTCTATTGATCTGTGCATTTTAAACCCTACCGTAGCTCTCGATTACCTGGAGAACATTCCTGATAGCTTCCTCGTCAGTCAGGATGAGAGAGAAGTCGTCTGCATACGCGAAAAGTGGTAACGAGGATGTGCCCGGAAGGGCAAGCATCCGGGATGCATCCGAGGATGCGAGGTACTCCAAAACAGTGGCGGCTCCCGGAGGCGGGGGGCGATCTCCCCCCCCAAAAAAAAACGTCAGTTTATACATTGGATTTCCCTCTGCCCCACTACGCGCTCCGAAAAAGAAACCGCCCCCGACCCAAACCGATGGTCCGGATCCGCCCCTGCTCCAAAAGCGGGCTAAACACTAGGGCATACAGTGCCGGTGATAAGGGGCAGCCCTGGTGGACATCCACCTTTATGGGAAAGTTAGCAGAGGTACCCCCATTGACACAAATGGGGGTACCTCTGCTGACGCACCAGCATACAATGCTCGAAACCCCGATATGATCTCGCAATCAAACCCACTCGCCTCCAACACACGACACGTGTATTCATGAAGCACACGATCAAAGGCCTTCCTTTGGTCAAACGACAGTAGGCCACCGCCGACTATGTGCCCAAAACAAGGCGTCTCGTAAAGCCTGCGTATGAAGCGTGACGGACTGCTCAGGGACAGCACAGGCATGGAAAGGAGGAATAACTGTACCAAGAACTCGCGACCAGCGCTCGGCAGACTGTGCTGCCGCAAACTGGTCCCAGAAACGTAATCTCAGAGAGGCTAGCCTCCCTAGCACGTCCTTTATGACTTGATCATTGCCCGGCCGCGCCAGCCTGACCACGAGGCCTCGCGACCCAGGATGGCGCAAAATATACAGCACTTGCCGGAGGTCCACAAATCCCTCCCTGCTCTCGCTTGCGCCCCTAGCTCTCCACTGACGAAAAAGACTCGCGACTCGTAATTTGGTCTCTTCCCACAATTGCAGCGAGACTGAAGTGTCAGCACAGCGATTAACAAGGTACGCCTTGACGTAGTTACGAATTTCTGTGCCTCACAGCAGCTCGGCACAAAGCCTCCAGCAGCCGGATCCGCAGGGAGAACCTCGCAACCCAGTGAGCAAGAAACACACGCCCTCATGGTCAGAAAGATCTCCAGAGGGAAGCACATCACCATTTCAAAACACGGCTACCCAAACAAGGAGGAACATACAAATGGTCAAGTCGGCTATGTACACCCTGACCATTGAGCACGTGTACTGGTAAACTCTAGGATTTATGTGCGAAAATGCATCTCGTATAAGTCCTAGACCGCCAACAAATAGACCACCTCCTAGACCACCAGGCCCTGGTTTCCGGGCCTGCTTCCACTCCCATGATCGTTAATAGCGCAGTTAAAGTCCCCTGCAACCACCAGATTTGGGTGACCCTCCATGAAATAATCGAGACCCCTAAAAAATTTCGTACGGTCACCGCGGCGGACCGGAGCGTACAATTTCACGGTTCTGAGAACTGTGCCCGCTAGGTTCAACTCAACCGAAATAACGCGACCATCCCAATCGTAATCAAACCACTTTACCACGCCGCGACAAGATGGAAAAATTACTATAATGCCAACTCCTGACCGACGAGGTAAGCCACGACTAAAAAAGACCCTAATATGATGGTTCGCCTCTAAATTCCTGACAGCTTTTGCTGACATAAAATGAGTTTCCTGCAACAAAAGAATATCGATGGAATGACCAGAAGCCCACTGTAATATAGAAAGTTGCTTTGTACAGCCAGAGAACGCCCTACAATTCAGCGTAGCCACAGAAGGCGCAATAATGAGAAATAATGCCCTCACAAAAACTACCATTACACTTGTGTTGCTTGCTCTGGGGCAACAGCTGACGCCTCAGCCTACATGTCAGTGCCACCAGCATTTTGACCCAACGCTTCGTCGTCACTTGAGAGAGGTACGTCGCTCGGGAACCAGCGACCATCACCCATGATAGGCAAGCCTGAGCGATGGGCAAGACACGTAGACAAACACAAATACCGCAGAGTCTTTCTGAGGCACCTTCTCGCCCCCAACTGTTACGACTGCATCACAGTTATCATTGTCGCATTCTTCCTCACTTGAGTCGCTCGGAAGCGGCACAGAAGCTATACGGAGGACATCCCTGCCTCCACCCCATCCACTGTGTTAGGAGCGACAACCGCGACAGGCTCCAATGCCCAGAATCCGTGACCTCCGACACCGCATCCGCAGAAGGCGCACTCTCTGCTGGCGCAGACCCAGCTCCACCGGTCTCCGAGGCATTCGTGAATGCCCACCACACGGGACGCCCAGGTTTTCACCGAGCACGACTTAGCAGCATGGTCTCCTCCACACCTACGGAAGGGTTTCTTACAGGTAGCATGACCTACCTCCCCACACCTAGAGCACGCAGGCACCGAGCAGGACTTTTTAAAATGTCTTGACTGCCCACACCTAAGGCAAGTTCTCCGCATGCCTGGGTAGCGAAATATAAGTCGCCTACCCCTAACGCGGATGAAGTTTGGCACTGGAGACTTCATTTACATAATCACACGGCGGTTGCCGGTCTCTATGAAATTGGGTTCCGGATGGTCATATGTCCCGCGGACAATGTCCTTTACTGTGCCATACCGGCCCAGCACTGAGACACTGTGAGCGTTATCCATACTAGCCGGCGCCTT
The DNA here is from genome assembly GCF_037126465.1 of Ornithodoros turicata. Classification (NCBI taxonomy): domain Eukaryota; kingdom Metazoa; phylum Arthropoda; class Arachnida; order Ixodida; family Argasidae; genus Ornithodoros; species Ornithodoros turicata. The sequence goes on from NC_088204.1 coordinate 75,284,282, forward strand.
ATGCACTGTAACTACGGTGGGGTTGCTTTCCAAAGAAACCAAAGAAATGGCAACACCATTCACATCTGCAAAGGCCAAACCTTTCAGGGTTGCAGCCACTTGGAGGGACATAGCTTTGAGCTCAAAAACTGACTCATCCTATAGTGCTGAAAAGATCAAGCACAGCCACCAGGAGCCTTCTTCACCGGAGCGAGATGGAATTCCACGCGTGATACTGCCGACGGCTGTGTTCCAACCTCCATGGAGCGAATGTACAGCGAAAAAGCTGCGAACTTCACTCAGCGTCGGACGCCCTGTGCAATGCGTCAAAAATGTGAGCTACATAAGTTTAACTGGGGTGTGGTGTATTGGAGCTAGGTGACTGCCCTTAGGGCGCCTGCAGCTCCAGTTCTTACGCGTTAATATATAGTAATTGGGAGATGATTTAGAAGCAGTCTTTTATACCGCTGTCTTTTAAGAAAGCGCAGTGGACTTTCAGTGCTTTGGATTGTTGTTGCTTTGTGTGCTATCTTCCGGCCATCTTGCAAACGGAGAAAGGCCTGTTGTCCAGTGCCGCTAGAGTCTGTTGGACTTGGTCTGACTTGGCTATATTCCGGGACGTGCATGATTATATGGTGTGTATCCTCTGGGACTTTGCATCGTTTGCAAAGGTTTGAGTCGCAGAGCCTTAGGTAGTGCCTTGTAGTTTCTGAGTACAGCGCTCCAAGTCGTGTATGGTTGTTTTGACTGATCGTTCACCGTTTGGAATTATGATGTCTGCTTCAGGGTCGATGAATACAAGATACTCCTTTGGTCTCATTGTTTGTTTCCATATTGTGTGCGATCTTCTTTCTGTACTTTTACGGAGAAGGCTCTTGGCATCTGACTTTGTAAAGGGGATTGCAGATGTCCTACTTTTGTTAAGGGCTTCCTTTGCAGCTCTGTCTGCGCATTCATTTCCGGGGATGCCGCAGTGAGACGTTATCCATTGGAGTGATATATTTTGTCCTAAGGCTTCGACTTCGCAGTGCGTCATCATGATGTTGATAAATGCGTCATTCATGTTTGTCATCATGATAAACACTAGAAGCGCACTATGCTGAAACACAAATGTATTGTCATCAAGCAAGAGAGCTACCTATGGAGGTAGGATAGCAAAAATCGACGGAAGAAAAATTCTTTCCCGGGACAGCACCGCACGCGGTACTGCCCCGTCGACCTTTCTATCGGCCGTACCAGTCAAAGACACGGCCCACCCGGGGGCGGACCGCGTTATCAAGTGCGTATTGTCATCAAGCAGGAGAGCCACCTATTGAGGTAGTCCCCTTTGGACAGACAATAACTTTACGTTACAGTCCTACAAGCTAGATAACGACACTCTCTAGGAGAGTTTGCTTTTCGTACTGACCATACCAAGCGAACAATCCAAACACGGGAGAGCCGCTGCAGAGTACAGTACGATGCTAGCAAGCTGGCTAGAACATGATTTGCCACTCGTCTTGAACGTGGCGGAAAAAACGAGTAGACGTCAGCCAGCGGCGAGAGCACTCCACAAGACCGTACAGTGCTTGCTCACGGACAATGTGGCTGCGAAGCCCTGCCCTGACAGCCTGAAATATAGCTGCGTCTCCGAAGTCTGGGCCACCGAAAGCCAGCCGGCAACGACGGATCCAAATTTGAAACTTGATATCGGTAATTAATAAAGCCAATTGTTTACGCTGAACGCGCGGAACAGGCAATGGTTCCAGGAACTGTACGGTGGCCCAGGCGACAGCCGACAGCTGAAATATCTGGGTTACTCTGCGCCACAGCAAAAGAGGAACACGACAACGCATGAAACAGTGCTCTGCGGTTTCACACATCCCGCAAGACGGGTAACTGTCAGAACGAGAGATGTGAAAACGGTGTGGTCGCTCGCAAAGAGGAAGAACGTCGTGGGCCAACCAGACTCCAACTCCCGGATAGCTGCATAGAAATCGCTGACAGCCCATAACTGGATGTCAGCGTCCGGAAGCTGGAGTCGCTAACGCCGTACAACATCAACACAAGTATTGATGAGGCAGGACTAGGCCGAAACCTAGGGCTCTCAACGAACCACCTTGTAGCACATCCCAGAGAGTACTAGACTAATGCACACGCTGGGTGTTTGTATTGTTGACTCTATGAGACGAGCCACAGAAGATTGTGTACTCATCTTCCTAAGCTTTTCCTAACCATTTATCCCGCTTGTTACCCCACTTGTTATTCGTATCTCGCCTATTTCTATCCTTGAGTCAACTTTCTTGAGTCAAGCAGAAGAAGTTCGGTGTTCGGGAGTGTGCAATGCCTCGAAAAGCCTCGAAAGTACTGAAAATGAATGTATACAATCACGATTTTGTCACGTCAACAACAAGTATTTCATGCGACCGTCAGTAGTTTCTCATCATTTACTTTGGACGGTGTGCAACGAGCGAAGATCCACTTCCCTGAGTGGTGGTGGTGATGGCGAAAGGGTTCGGTAGGTAGTTGATGATCCGTGTGCCTGGTAAGTAGCCGGATAATGTGCCGTCGTGTCTCTTGATGCCGTAGTGCTTCAACTGGAGTTTCGCGGGCTTCTACTAGGGCTATTGGCGTTCTGGCTGTTCTTGGTAGCCCGAGACAAATCCTGAGGCTTTTTCCCAGTAAGTCGTTAAGCTTAGTTTCTTGTTTAGGAGTTATGCCATGAAGATGCGGGGTGCTGAAGGCAAGTGTTTGTTTTATCACGGCCTGATGAACGTTTCGGATGGCTTTTCCGTTCCCTCGTTTCATGGCTGCCAGCATCCTCATGCCATTTGAGTATGTCTTAGTATTTCGTTGTAGTTTATTTATTTCTGGGGTCCAAGAAAGGTTTTGATGTAGGACTATTCCGAGAAATCTGTGGCTACGTGTCCTCTTGATTTGTTCGCGTCTTATTTCCAGACTGAAGTCCTTTAATTTCTTACGGGTGAAGGCAATGTAAACTGTCTTTTCTGGACAGAGGTCCATTGCACGTTCTTCTAGGAAACAAACGGAAACAGCACTCAATCAAAGCACTCTTCCGCTACGAATCTACAGCAGCTAGGCTGGCTATGCTGTCTTGTCGTCCGCACGTGGTCGTCTGCTCTCGTGAGTCATCGTCGTCGTTGTTGTCGTCCTCTTCTTCTTGCTATGGGATGCTGTTGTCGGCTCGCCTTTCCGCCTACTGCACCGCTAGAACGCTAGGCTTTCTCTGCCAAGAAACAAGTTTTTCTTTCGCAGGAGTGAATATGCCTTTCGGTACATTACTGGGCGCACTGTTGCAGACAGTTGTTTGAGTCAGTTGCAAAATTTGTGACATTAAATGCATTTTTTTCGAGCAACTGATTTCACTAAGCTTCCACCTTGTACTCTGGCAACAGTGACATCAGAGCATGACTTTCCGACGCCGTCCGCTGGTTTTTCGTCCCATGGAGCTGGTGACGGCGAACAACTGGCGGCGGAACGCGCGTGGCAGTTTGCCGCGCGAACTTCGTTGCAAAAAATTCGCTCATTGGAGTTTGCCCTTTAGGCGAAAATCGAGCGGCCGGCTGGCCATGGCACATACACAGGAAAACACGCATGGATATATAGATATTCAGAACAAGGACAGACTCACATAATCACTCACCGTAGCTCAGCTTCGTCGTCGTCCTTCTTCCGCCTTCTTCCGCGACGGCGATTAGACGGTGGTTTTGACGGCTACACAGATAACAACCTGTCATCAAACAGGTTAATTACCTATGGAGGTAGGCTCCTTTTAATTTCCATAAACACTAGAAGCGCACTATGCTGAAACACAGATGTATTGTCATCAAGCAAGAGAGCTACCTATATGGAGGTAGGATAGCAAAAATAAGTCTTGTATTGCCAACTGTAGGATGGGACAAAAATAAGTCGTATTGCCAACTGTAGGGACAAAAATAAGTGTATTGGCATCAAATGGAAGGCCGGCCACAGGGGCAGGCTTCCTGCAGCATCTCAAATAGACTCGAACAACATTCTGAATACCAACTCTCGCCCAGCGACTAAGGCTGGTCAGAGATTGCTATACGTGTCCGTTTCGCCATGCGACAGTCCATGGCATTGGAAAGCCGCAAGAGGGAGAACAACACGAGGATGTGGACATCTCATAGGTTAACATGGAACTTGCCATTGTCCACCCGGAAGAGAATGTTAGGGGTGATCCAGCGGCGGTGAAACTCAACTGATCCAAGCACAGCGCGCTCCCTGCAAAGAACTCCTGCGAATACCGGCGTTAACTAGCTGAATCACCTCCTGCACACTGCGGCTCTCCTGCGCGTGCACTCGTCGACAGCGTGAAATCCACACTTGGTAGTTGATTTCGACCACCAAGAGCACAAAATGCCGCCTATCCCGCTGCGAGACAGGGAGGGGGTACAGACCACGAACTGTGCTCCACTCAACATCCGTCAGGCTATAGAGGCCTGCTACACGATGCCACAGGGCACCCGGCAACAAACATAAACTGAAAGCAAAAATAAGTACTGAGAGAGAGTGTATTGGCATCAAATGGAAGGCCGGCCACAGGGGCAGGCTTCCTGCAGCATCTCAAATAGACTCGAACAACATTCTGAATACCAACTCTCGCCCAGCGACTAAGGCTGGTCAGAGATTGCTATACGCGTCCGTTTCGCCATGCAACAGTCCATGACACTGGAAAGCCGCAAGAGGGAGAACAACACGAGGATGTGGACATCTCATAGGTTAACATGGAACTTGCCATTGTCCACCCGGAAGAGAATGTTAGGGGTGATCCAGCGGCGGTGAAACTCAACTGATCCAAGCACAGCGCGCTCCCTGCAAAGAACTCCTGCGAATACCGGCGTTAACTAGCTGAATCACCTCCTGCACACTGCGGCTCTCCTGCGCGTGCACTCGTCGACAGCGTGAAATCCACACTTGGTAGTTGATTTCGACCACCAAGAGCACAAAATGCCGCCTATCCCGCTGCGAGACAGGGAGGGGGTACAGACCACGAACTGTGCTCCACTCAACATCCGTCAGGCTATAGAGGCCTGCTACACGATGCCACAGGGCACCCGGCAACAAACATAAACTGAAAGCAAAAATAAGTACTGAGAGAGAGTGTATTGGCATCAAATGGAAGGCCGGCCACAGGGGCAGGCTTCCTGCAGCATCTCAAATAGACTCGAACAACATTCTGAATACCAACTCTCGCCCAGCGACTAAGGCTGGTCAGAGATTGCTATACGTGTCCGTTTCGCCATGCAACAGTCCATGACACTGGAAAGCTGCAAGTGGGAGAACAACACGAGGATGTGGACACCTCATAGGTTAACATGGAACTTGCCATTGTCCACCCTGAAGAGGATGTCAGAGGTCATCCAGCGACGGTGAAACTCAACTGCTCCAAGTACCGCACGCTCCCTGCAAAGAACTTTGCGAATACCGGCGTTAACTAGCCGAATCACCTCCTGCACACTGCGGCTCTCCTGCGCGTGCACTCGTCGACAGCGTGAAATCCACACTTGGTAGTTGATTTCGACCACCAAGAGCACAAAATGCCGCCTATCCCGCTGCGAGACAGGGAGGGGGTACAGACCACGAACTGTGCTCCACTCAACATCCGTCAGGCTATAGAGGCCTGCTACACGATGCCACAGGGCACCCGGCAACAAACATAAACTGAAAGCATGTTCTGCTGACTCCCTGTACTCGCTGAGAATAAGTACTGAGAATGAATGTATACTATCACGATTTTGTCACGTCGGCAACAAATATTTCATGTGACCGTCAGTAGTTTCTCATCGTTTACTTTGGACGGTGTGCAACGAGCGAACATCCACTTCTTTGAGTGGTGGTGGTGATGGCGAAAGGGTTCGCCGTTGTCGGTCTCACACACGTGGGCAAGTCACGACTGACGCCCCGGGGGATGTGCGTCCTGGGCCGACTTCTAAGGCAACTGTGCCGACATGGATCTGAAAGCGTCTGCGGAAAACCACAGGAAAAACCCCAGCCGGCACCGGGATTCGAACGCGGGTACCTCCCAGTCTCGACATGACATGACCAGCATGCTAACCATGGAGCCACGGGAGCTGGTGAAGCGTCCCTGAGTGAAGCTTGAGGAAACGTGTGGTCATCCTGCACGGTTCGGTGCGCCGAAGGGAGATGAAGGGTGAAACAGGGAGGTGATGGCGATTGTACGGGACAGGGAGTACCGTGCAGTCCCTACAGCTTTGGGTTTCGGTTAGCGCAGCACGACTATTCACCATGGAAATAACGCCAGATTCCCTCAGTTGCTCGGTTCGTTGGAACGCCCCCTGCACCACGGTATACGGCAGTTTCATCAGCTCCTTGTGTTCGTTTCGGAAAATTTTTCATGCGGCAGAGTGTGAGGAAACTAGAGTGCCATAAAAAAGGAAGAGGGAAAGCTCACTTTTTGCAATGTGCCTGTCTCGCGATAAATTTTCAGTGTTTTTCGTTACGTAATCTCCGTAAATCTCTCAGTATCACTCGGCCCAAGCCGTACGGTTCACAAAGAAGACTCTAGAGCAGCATTTCTCAACCAGGGTTCCACGAACTTCTTCCACGCACTGTTAGGCATCCGCTCTTGTCACACGGGCTAATTTAGTGTCATTTTCGTGAAGTGCACTCCAGTGAAGGGAATGTGACTTTCACTACGTGCTTGCCACACGGCTTAAAGTGCCACTCCTGACACGGAAAACAGCGTTTATTTTATTTACTCCATAAGAAGGTGCCTCAAGGATTCTATACGCGAAATTACAATCCTGTTTACGAACGCTTTGCATTTCTGTCAATTTTTGAAGATCTGTTGAGCCTCCACAAGTTTCGATGGCGCCAGAAGAGGGTGACGTAATCATAACCCCACAAATTGCAATGATGTCATGTTCTGGAGAGGGCACTCGTCTCCTGGCAACGACGCCGGCGTCGGGAGGATCACGTGGTAGAGAATAAGTCACGTGACGCAGATCGAAAGAGGGGTAAATGTGAGAGATATCTTCTCCCTCTTTGTGTTTTCTCGAAGGTCGGAGGGTACGTCACGCGGGGCCCCGCAAACGGAGGGCAAAAAGTGGGCCGTCCAGGAAGACGCGAAGGGCAACAACGTTGCCAGACCAGAGCCGCGTGCTCCGTCGGAGCCTAACATGATGTCAGAGTTCTGAAAAATAAAAATTAATTTTCTCTAGCTTTCGCATCACGTAGAGCCAAAATGTTTTGCAGGAATGTAAACCGAGACAAGAAAATTTCAGTAACGTAACATTGGTAGCATTCTGAAGATACGGGATTTAGTGTTTAGGTAAGTGGCACAAAGGCGATGATGGCAATTACGATAGATAAGAATAAACGGTGGCAAAATTTTTAGGCGTGCGCCACGGTATCTTCCTCAGAATGTCTTTCTTTGAGTTAGAAACACCTCCGGCAAGTATTCTTCCAACATTAAACAAACTGTGCCTCAAACATGTGCCACAACAAAAATCGCCACCGCCGGGTCGCCGAGACAATGACGGCACAACTTTTCGGCACAGTGTCACGCTGTACTAAAATCAAATGAACACGCTGTTGAAAATACTCGTTTAAAAATATTGTGGCGTCGGGGCCCCTCGCTTTTCTTCAATATTTTGACCGGTATTGCAAAGCCTGCCGTCGAGGCTATACACGCTCGTCAGCCGAAGAGAAGGGAAGTGAGTTTGGGGAACTCACTAAATCGTTAGTGCACTTTCTTCCGAGTGTCGCCAAAAGAAGATGCCGTGTGACAGCACACGAATAACACTACATGTATGTGTCACTCCTTGAAAGTGACACTAAGCCCATCTGCTCGCCCAAGCCCATTAGCCCAAAGCTCGTTTCGGACGGCCTAGAGTCTCTCAGTGACTCTAGGACAGCCTTGTTATGGGACCTTGCTCGACATTTGATCGTTAGAATTGGGATTGACACAAAGGTCGCTGGACCAGGTTGCAGAGAGTGACAGTCACTGCAAAGACTTTTCCAAAGACGGACATTGGCTCAACAAGCAGCTCAACACGACAATTTCTCCGCGCTTTTGCTTTTTCTCTTGTGTTTCGAAAGCCCAAGTGACAAGCACTTGGAAAGTCGAAGCTACTTCGAAGAAACTTCGGAGCTACACTCCTGCTTACCTGCTTACGTGATTACTTGGGATGTACAAGCACAACTCACAATCCACAATGCATTATAGCGAGGTGCTATGAAGCAGTCGAATGAATCTGGCAAACCTCAAGCGATATCGTAAATGCGACGAAACAATAAACCATTAAATGAATGAGTATAACTAAACAATTCAATAATTTTTCAAGAATAAGTATTAAATGTGGTAAATAAAAGTAACAAACAATAAGTTTCAAATAACTATTTAATTATATATTTAATTAACTTTGAACAAAAAATTAATTATAACTTTAAAAAATCACTAAAGTAATAATAATTAATAAATAAATAGTAGTTCAAAAATTTAATAATAATAATAATTCACTCACACACTCCTATAAACTTGCCCCACACCAACGCAAGGCAACGGCTTCCACGACCAACGAATGGCGGTTCCCTTGTGGTAATGCTTCCTCGGCCAAGTCCGACACACCTTGCCCAAGCTTGTCGCGAACCACCGTTAGCACCGTCAAAAGACTGACGCCGCCACATTGTGACGCACAGTTGTCCGATCAGAATCGGTAAAGCCCGCTAGTCTTGGCGAAGGTAATCGTACGGGACGCGCACGAAGGAAATAAGAAAAGGAGGAGCCCCCAACGGCTCCTCAACGGCTCTTCGACGGAAGAGAGAAGCGTGGGGCAAGTGACGTGAGTGGGTGTGAGGATAGGAGATGAGCTCTAGCTTCTTTGGAGCCACGCGGGGGTCACGTTAGCAGAATAGCCCAATGAGGTCGCTTTGCACACGCCACTTTAGGGACAACTCCGGCGCGTTGCCAGCACACCTTGGGAGCTCCCATAGAGATGTATGTAACCGGAACCGGAAGGTGAGCGGTGATGTCATTGGAGTGGCCCCCAATCTCGGCTTCACTTCTCAGAGCAATAGGGCTCCTCCTGTGACGGTGATAGGGACCCGGTGACGTGTGTGGTCCCTTCTTCTAGTGCTGATACAAAATAAAATTTTCCAAACTAAGTTAATAAAACGATCAAAGACCACGTTGAGCCGTGCAGTGTTTACAGCTCCGGTGGAGCTTTTAGCGTTGGCTACTCCTGGCCACGGCAGCTCCTGTGCGGTGGAACTTTGATTGGGATATGATCCATAGCACAGTACAATCCGCTGTGTAAACATCGGAGCACAATGTACCCAGAGAAGTCCTGCTTCGACCCCGATTTTGGTGGGGCTAATGATAATGTCGACGGTGTTTCGATCAGTTAAATATGCTTGTCGTGACTTTGAAGACAAAATCCGGTAAGAGGTCTGTCCGGAACACATGCGACACACAGGAGATGCTACTACGAAGCAAACTTCTCCGAGTGGCGAACACCTATCCGTGTTCCTCTATACGTTCCTACTCACTATACCACCGTTTTACTCAAATCTATCACCGACAGGAAGGAGCAAACACTTGTACACCGAGCAATAATCGCCTTCCTTTATTAGAATGCATGCACCAATCACCATAGGTTAAAGGGGTTGGGACAGTTGCATATATGTGGTTCATTACATCGAGGGTGCATTGTACTGCACGCTAGAATACTGAGAAAGAAAGAATTATTCTTCTACGTGTCGTACTTAGCGATATATAAGCCCTCGACCATACTCCCGAGCAAAGCGCCGACGTCACAGAGCTCACAGTTGCGTCCATTCGCATTGGCAGCCGTGAGCACATGACTTCTCGTGCGCTGCCTCACTGGCGGCTGCGAGGACTGTGACGTCAGCGCCACACGCGTTTCGATATTCGCGGTGCCCATTTTCTTCGCTACTATTACCCTCTTCGCGGTGAAACTTTCAATGGAGGTTCACGTCAGCACAAGAGTAGATGCAAAATTTCTGGAAATTTTGAATTGCTCGAAAAAAAAAACAATTCTTTTCGGGTTTTTTCCGAAAAATTGGTAAAAATTGAAATAAACGTGGTTACTGCTGAGTCGAAGCAATGCCGGCCAAAGCACAGCATACAATGAGCTGGAAGCTTTAGTAGTGTTCATCCTCTAGGCATAAATGCAGAGCAGAGCCTCCCGTGAGACTGCTGTCTACTCAGCGATAGGTAATTAGAACAACCCGTCCACTTCGACCAGAACTCCGACATTACGTGAACGCGATGGCGATCGCTTGGAGCGGCCAGAGGAGCTCTAAGTTGGTGGTTGTTGGTGGATTAGAGGCACCTAAGGCACTGTTGGCGGGTTGGAACGCATCAAAGGCACGAAAATTTCCATTTTTGAATTTTGTCGCCCGGAAATTTTGAGCTATTTTTCCGGAGACGATGAAAAAACCGAAAAAGAACTGCTTTTCCCCCAAAATTTCCGGGGTTTTTTTCCCCGGGGCTTCGCATCTGTAGCTGTGACGTCAGCGCCGCATGCGTTTCGGTATTCGCGGTGCCCATTTTCTCAGGTACTGTTTCCCTCTTCACCGTCAAACTTTCAATGCAGGTTCACGTCAGCGCAAGAGACAGTCATTTACGTTTATCCGCGATAACCTGGGATGACCTGTCTCAACCGCTTTAATCAGAACCTGAGGTAACTAGCACGGATCCGAATTTATCCTCGTTCAGCCAGAGAGCCATCTATAAAAGAACCTTGGTAAGAACGCTTCGAAGCAACGCTACAGGTTATCGAGCGTAACATCAACCCGACTCTCGCCTATCGCGATTAAACGGCATTCGTACGCCATGCAATGCGTACTTCCCGTTGGTTCTATGTACCTCTTTGAACCTTTGGGAATTTCTTTACTTATCTTCATGTACTAGAAAAGAGTTTGCACAGAGAAATGTATCAGCCCGTTTTTTTGTGTGTGTGTGTTTTTTTTTCTTTAACTCTCAAGTGAAATTCTTTTCGGTAGCTCTCGTGTTACGCACCTATTTGCTTCGTTTTTTTTTCGTTTTTTTCTTTCCTATATTTCTTATATAGGAGGACAACATAGAATGAAGTTTTGCCTCTTATCGGAAGGATCTATTTGAACGACCCATTTGATTATCAGAAAGAGTACGTTCAGTGACTTTTTTGTATCCTGGAACGTGACTGGCGATAGCTTTCCTCAAAGTCCGGATGCTGCTATGCGTTTGTGTGGATTAAAATGTTCGCGCTGACCACTTTGAAGCGAAAATGTGCTACGCCTTTTAGTATACGGCGCCACGGTTAGTCATGTACAGTGTATGATGAAGCAGAAAGAGTAGTTGGTCCTTTTGAGGACTAGTGCACTGCCAGAACTACCCCTTTGCTGACTAAGTGCACGGAAACTTATGCAACCTTTTAACGGTTATTTTTCGTGGGGAGCATTGCAGACGAAACGTCTAAGATATGCAATTGTTCCCCAATTTACACGTTTTTTTTCTTTTCTTTGTGTGTGTAGGACTGTGGAAATGGTTAGGTGTCATGTGTGCATGAATAAGTTTTCAGTTTTCAGTTATTATTATTATTAATCAGTTTTTCGATTGGTGAGCTCGGTCTTATTTATTTACAGATGCAGGATGACGTGTCGTTTTCTATATGGATCCTCCTTGGTGATCCTGATGGACAATAAAATCCGTCGTGAAATTAATAAATGAAATGCTGGGATATACTCAGGGCGGGACTAGAGTGCTTAAGGTTGCCGTAACTGTGAACGATTATCGCACAATATCCAGATTTCAAATTCCCACGAACGCTGCATTCCATATTGTAATGCTCATGGTGCGCACGCTAATGCAAGACGTACGGATGATAGACATGTTCATGGCGCATATGCTCATGGTAGCCATGTCCGTCATGCAAGTCATATGCCACCGTGGGAGACGTGACATGTCCACCATGCAATTCAAGCTCATTCTAGACATGCTCATGGTAGTCTTGTCCAACATGCAAGACACGCCCATGGTAGCCATAAAAACATCGACTTTAGTTTAATGATGGTGGTTGGGGAGTTTCCCAATCCCAATACTCCCCAGCACTCCAGGCTACTCTCCCAGGGTATACTCCCCAGCAATGGGGAATACCCCATTGCTGGCGGTAACGCGATGATATGGAATAGTGAGTACCTTCACAGTGTGGACCGCGATACTACGGTGACCAAAAAGTGTAGAGGTGCTTTTAGGGCAGGGCGTTGGTGGACTAAATTTGACCAGAGACGAAACAATAGACTTCTCCCTGTTTGCAAATAAACGACGTCATAGTGTTCGACAGCGCCACCAGAGTTGAACTGTGCTCGAAGCTAGGGGGCGAACAAGGTCGCGCCCGAAAGCCACACAGTCTCGAGGGGATTACGATGTCCCTGAAAGGGACACGACCTTCGGTCCTACTTTTCTTTTTAGTAGGAGGTAGCGAACAAGTGTCCACTTGTGGGCCCCAGCCCTCCGCTTCCGTCTTGTTTCGGTTTCAGTCTGTCTGCCAACGTCATGACGACGTTTTTCGGGTAGAGGTTTATTTTAACATTGCGAGAGGGCGAGAGTTCAGACACTGAAAGTGTGGTTCGGGAAGGTACGTATGCAATGGAGAAGGATATGCTGTAGAGCTTCTAGATCATCGCAGTGACGGCATCCGGGAGGGCCAACCTGGTCGCAAGCGCTAATGCCACTGGGCTGTAAAATGTGTCGCATTCAACGAATTCATGCAGCGTCTTGACGAGAGGTGTTTCGTGGCATCCGGAAATCGAGCGTTGGATCAACTCGCGCAAGCATAGGTGGGAGGGAGAATGTCAGTTGTCTATTGGCGGGAAGCCAGTGGTGCCACTAGATGTCCAAGAATGGAGCGACGGTCTCCTGTAAGCAGTGCAATCCTTGAGATGAGAGAGCTGCTTCCGCGGCGCTGTCATCCTGTTCACACCAGAGCCGTCTATAGGGAGAGTTTCGTCATTCTTTGATCTTTCGCCGCCGCGAGGGAGGAGCTTGTTGACACGTCAAACGCGTCGCTTTCCGGCCGAGTAGTTCGCGAAAGTGAACTGAAGCCAAGCTGAGCCAAGTCGAGTTAGGATGGTGCGCTCCAAACCGGATGTTCCGCCATTATGTGACTCCTGTGAATCGGCGCTTCGTAGCCGATTGCTGTAAACGTTCAAAAAGTGGTTTGTGAGCCGTTTTTCCGACCAAAAGTATCGAGTCTATAGAAAAAAAGGGCTCCCTATAAACGGCTCTGGTTCGCCCTGGAGTCACTGAATAGGAGTACAGAGTATCGCATTCCTTTTCCGGGCCGGAGCTGCCGTCCGGTGTCCTCGATTGGTCCGACGTGTCACGTGGTTTCTCCTTCCAAGAACGTGCCGTCCATGTTGAGTTCACACCATCCAAAAGCGGTTTCCTCGGTGCTTAAGATATATACGAGTATGCTGCGCGTAGTTCTCCAGCGGAAAAGGTGGAGATTGGCGTCCCGTTGCTAGGCGACGCAGGCGCGCCGGACCCAATATGGCGGTCTCGCTCGCCGGCGTGGCTCAGTGTCGCTACTCTGCTGCCTATTTAGTGACTCTAGTTCACACGGTATAGCCATGTTCGGTAATCCACGCCCATTATAGACATGTCCTCCAATGATGCCATTAAAAGCCATGACCATGGTAACCCTCCTCGTGGTAGCTAAGTGGCAGCGGTCCCACTATTTACTATCATATCGTGCTCATGACATCATGTTCACAACACGGCTATTTTAATCGAAACTCTCGATGTCAAATATCCTTCACCCCTCAAAGCGTATAAACGAGTCGTTTCTTGCTATAATCGATTAATCCTGAGCATCCGCTTTACAACCCTTCCTTATCTGAAACCCACGAACGGGTGAACTTTTTTTACGACGATTTTATTGTCTCTCTTGTGACGTTTTCGCTCCCGGGATTAAACGTCTCACTCGCCAAAGTTTCGCCCGTTACAACATCCGCGTTCCGCGCGTAAAGTTTTACTGCCTTCTCCAGTTTTTTACTTCTTCCACTGTTTTTACTTACATTTATTCTTGCACGAAGAAAGGCGTAGCCGTCTTTTACACGTGCTTGCTTTACGACATCGGGGTCGCATACCGTTTTCAGGGCTTCAGATTCTCTGAAGTTGTTTTCGTTTTTTTTTTTTTTTTCGTCGACCGGTGCAGGGTTAACCCTTTCGCAGGCCGTTGGCTAATATTTTAACGATGTGGTTTCTCTCTGTTTATTGCATTTTTTTACCGACGTCGAAGGCATTTTGTGTGCTGTCTAATTATGAATGAGCGCACTCGGTGTACCATGCCACAACACCTCTGGTCGCTAGGGAAAGTTGCATAAGATGAATAACAGGGGTCAGGCTGTCCTTGCTTCCTGCAGAAGTTGCTCTAATGTGTTTAGCGGCGTTTAATGCTTTTCAGCACAGGGATTTCATCCCAGGTTCCAGCTTTTATGGGTTAGTTGTTTGTGTGTGCGTTTGTGAAATTAATGGCTCTGAGTATGTTTGTTGGTTGTCACGTGATTTCTGTGCAGCTTTCTTGGTTTTTCTCTCGAATTATAGCGTTCAAATTTACCTTGCTGTAAGGTGATATCTCTCGTGTTGTCAATTTTGTCTTGTATTATGCTCTGATACGCGGAATGTGGGGGTGTGTCTCTAGCGCCTGAGACACGCTCTTTCCAGTGAAGAGCATGCTGCAGAAGGCTTCATATTCTGAGATATCTAATGAGAACTACAGTGAACGAAACTCAAATCTTTTCAAGTTCTTCGACTGATACTCGCTTTTGGTCAGTACATTTGTATGTACTGCTGGGGACACAGTTAGCTAAAATCGCCTGTCAGTACTTCGCCGTCCCATATTACCTCGGTTGCGCTTGAAAATGTTGTGCCAATATTGTATTTGAAGGTGGACTTTGAGAAGAGAGAAACCACGGAGTGTTGATTCTAGACAGGCGAGTCCCCTACAATACATCGGATTGGGAATCACTTTTACGCATTACACTTGCGTGCTCAGTAGACTGAGACAGACATTTGGACAATACATTCGTATGCTGATCACATTGCGACGCACGTCCGGACGCCACAATGACATTTAGTCAGACTGAGACACGCATATGGACAATACATTTACGTGCTCCGCAACACTGAGACTAACCTTTGGACCATACGATCGCATCTTCCTCACATTGATACACAATTTTGAACAATACGTTTTGATGCGCTCGACACATTGAGATGCATACTTGGACAATACACTTGCGTTTTCATAAGCGATCCTTTTCGGTTATATTGGAGGCAGAGTTCAATACCTTCTCGGCGCATCAACTGTGCCAGACCATCTAATCACTAACCAATCCTGCAGTTGGCAATACAAGGTCTATTTCCATTCACTGAAGCCAGTAACGAAGGACAAGGCGGTGATGAAACATGGTAAAGAAACGTCAGTACGACCAGCGTGAACAAAGAAAACAAGAAACGTCAAGAGAGAGAGAGAGAGAGAAAGACGCCACAACATAACGGCCAGCGAAGCGCTCTCGGGCTGTCGAAAACACGGAAGGCGTTTGTGTGCAACAAACGGAACTAACGGTAATGTAGAGAACATCGAAGTCGGCATCTTTATCGCGGGAAAGTTGACGTTTTGAACGCAGCGACATGTTCGTTCTGTTTTCCTAACCTCCCCTCAGGCCCATCAACGCGAGAACTCCCCGTCCGTTACAGATAAAGTTTCCGAAAGAAGCGGCGAGACGGGGACAAGAAAGTCACTCAGGAACTTCACAGACCAGAGGGCGTTGGCTTGGAAAATATGTTGATGATCGATCTATTCCTTACCCCACCCAAAAAGCTGAGCTTCCGCAGTGTTCCGAGCACTATTAGCTATCGTGTTCGTCGACGTTGTGTCCTTTCGAAGCGGAAGGAGGACTTCGGCTTCGCGTGGGAGACACGGCTTTGCGTTACTATCAGCTCTGTTTTTTTTTCTCCCTCAAGTTTTTGGTTTTCAGAGTTCTACCGGAAATTCGGGGGTTGCGTGTGCTTTTGTTTCTTACTTATTTGAAAAAAATATAAAAAAAGAAAAGAAAGAAAAAGATGAAAAGGAAAGCGATTCACCAGTCCGGTGAAAGTGGACTGAAGTAACGGCGATATTATTAGGCTGTAGATAGTTGGACAGCTCAATTGTTGTGCTAACTTCAACTTCATTCTCATATCTCACATGTCATGTTTCGCGTATAATGGGGTAGTGTACTGCTCTCCAGAGGTGAATCATGCCGTAGTCACTATTTATTTGTTGTTGTTGTTGTAGATATTTCGAACCGTTCGGTATTTTGCCGGCTCCCACCCTGGGGCCTCTTCTTAAGTTTAGCTAAAAGAAGTCTCATTTGGCCAGATTGCTTTATTTTATTACAGTGCTATTCTTCAATAGTGAGACACTTCCACAAGATTAATCAGGCGCTTGTTTCGTTATGGGATTTGGTAGAGGAGATGTTGGCCAAGGTTAGCTGGCTTGCTACTCCTGCTGCTCCTGCTTGCCACTCCTGCGGCGCATGGACAACCATTCAAGGTGCGTTACGCTATTTGCTTGAGACCCCTTCGCTCAATTTCGTGCGACTATTTTTCCTTTGCTTTGTTGCTTCATACAAAACAGACACCTGATGTTACTAGTATTTGAACTTGTATCCGGCCCCTCCTTGCGGTCGTGTTTTTAAACTAATTACACATATGTCTCTTCCAGAACAGCATGCACCATAGCAAGCTGTGAAGGGGTGAGCTTAAAGCTCTCCTGAAGACATCCTGAATGTTCATAATATTTTATGACTTGTAGCAAATCGATATTCTGACTATACTGCATCAAAATTTCTGATTTAGAAAGATTCAACATCAGATTGACTGATCATGACTTGACAACAAAAACTGGAGTCCTCTATACACCGTTCATTTCATCCCAATCTTTATTTTGTCGCGTGCATGTAAGCTTTCATAATGGCGTACATGCATAGAAATATAGAAAACAAACCCGAAATATCATGGTTACTTGATGAATGACCGAAAACTGTTAATAATCAAGTAAAAAAGTATTTACATTTGCATAATGTTTAACGTATGGAAGCACAAGCTGTGTCAATGTACATAAACAGTAACGAAAGTTGGCCCGCAATCAGTCCCGCAGAACTACGGACTGTCGCAACCGGAAACATATATTAAACTGATACAACTATGTTTGGCATCGTTCGACAATTGTCCAGCAATCGTCGGGCAATCGTCCGACAATCGTCCAACGATCGTCCAACGATCGTCCGACAATCGTCCGAAAAGCGCTTAGATATCAGATAACCGAGCTTTAGAGATTAGAACTGTTTCCGCAGCTGCAGAGGCTCCGGCGGCGTGACGTCACTCCCTAAGTGGAGGAGTGAAAGGGTGGCACTGAGAGGAGGAAAAGCGCCGTCCAGTCCAGACTGCCCGTAACTCCCTGAGACGTACGCACGGTCGCGGCATTCCTTTTCTCAGTGTCGCGCACTTTATTGGTTCTTATGGGGGGGGGGGGGACGTTTTATCATTGTTCCAGAGAGGGAGCTCCGGAAAATTCTCAACATCCGGCTTCTGCTGTTGTCATGTATTCCATCGAATATCAGTCAGACTACACCGCTCTTTCGCGTGGGGTGGCCCGCGAGAAATCAAATGACACTATAGTCTCGAAAGAGACTGGAACCGATACCACCGCCCCTTTAATAAGCAAACGTTTTGCAACCGATGCGGTCATAGATATGGCATGTGGACACACACACACACACACACACACACACACACACACACACACACACACACACACACACACACACACACACACACACACACACACACAAATGTTCCTCTTTTCGAACACAAGTTTGCTCCTTTGTGCCTGTATTAAACGTTTAATACGTTTAATACGTTTAATAGACCATAATAATGATAATACACGACCAGTATGTGTGCTGTAAAATGTCCCAACAAAACGCTTTTGCGCACGTTTAAGTTTTTTTTTATTTATTGTTCATCCCCAGAAATGGAATTCCAAGACACAGAAGCACACCCACGCTCAGCGAAATTAAGTAAAATCCTCAGATATGGATGCTTTAAATCTGCGGTAACACGACAAACGCTGTCGTGTATTGGATACCTGCGTCTACAATGTAATTCATATGTCGACGGAATTTTAGCGAACAGCTCATGTAAACTCCCAAGTAGCGGGTAATTAAGTGAACTTTTACAATTCCATTTAGTTTAGTATAAATACTGCCATCCAGCAATAGCAGGCAATCTGTCCTCCGTGTGCAAGTCGTTTGTACAGTTTTCTTCAGGTTGACTCGTATCGTGTTCGTGTTACACCATCCCATCAGTATGCGCTTACAGATGCCTATCATCTCGGAGAACGACACGATCAAAATCTCGTGCGCCTGACAAAGAACGAAGACAATCAACGAAATAAATTCAAAAGAATGGGTATCGGAGGAGCGATGTCTTACTTAGACATGTCAAGAGCGCCTTTGACGCGGAGCTCTGTTTCCAAGATAAGTAGCTTAAATGTAAATTATAAGGTATTGTTACGTGCCTTGCGTGCGTGTGCTTCAGGGCTGTATACGCATTCCACCGAAGTCTCTCTCCGTGGAGGGCCAGGTGTTGCGCGCTATTTATTTTTACTGATCTGTACTAACCAATAAGAAAGCTATATGGATACACTATGATTACACATTGATACACTTCACGAGTTCTTCTATCCTTATCAGCATGACAAAGGAGCAGCTGTGAAACGGACTTCAGATTTTCCTTTTCGAAGTACAGTGCCGTGCCATTTCAGTCTTAGCCCGCAAAAAAAATACTTCCTAAAAATTTGTACCTAAACCGGTACACGCTAGAGTAACGTTCAAGCGATGTCGCGGGCGTTCTAGCCCAGAGGACACGCGCGCTCGCGCGCGCGTGCGTGTGTATGTGTCTTTAGGTTCCAAACCCAATTTGTCACGGTAGTTCGCAAGGAAGCTCGCAAGGGGCAGAAGCTTGTGAGCGAAAGAGTCTCTCTATGTCGTTTGCGCTGTTCAACGTCACGGGTGATTGCTCGTTTATGAGAGAGGGGGCGCTTCGCGCATCGTTGGACTTGGCTTGGCTTTTTAGCGAAAACTTGACTGCATTCTAGAGGGGTTGGAGAGGATTTTTCTTTTGTTATTATTTAAAGCGCGTCGCTTGTTCCGGGCTGACCTGCTGAACGCAAAACGTCAGGATGGGTGCTAAGCCATTTTGTGTTGTTTCTGCGGACCTTTTTATTGTTAAGGAAGTGGCTGCAAGGTCAGTCGTCCTCATGCTCTGCAAGGAGGAAGTTTTTGCTATAAAAATCGTTCCCGGTGTGAATGAGCGGCTCGTTTTCTATGAGGAACACGCTTTTTTGAACAATGTTTCGAACATCACGCCTGAATTCATTTCTAGTTCCGGTCTAAAAAAAATGCAACAGGCGAGAACGCCTTTTGTGAAGTTGCGGTCTGACGTCGAGTGGCAGTTTGGCTGCGGACCGTATACGATCATGCACCGAATCTGGCTGTATGACTTCGAACGTTGTGTAGCAGGCCGAAAAAACGTACGGGATTATTCGTCGTCGGAACAAGATGTCCAACCCGTTTTCGAAGCGAGCGCGAGCGCTGAGTCACGGAACCTATGTGTCCCACCGTCCTCGCGATGTTCGTCACGCCCGTTCAGCAACTAGGGGCCGCTACGCTATCCCCCCCCCCCCGCCGAGGGGTGTTCGCGCCCCGCGAAAGGTATCACAAAGGAATTCATATCGGTGAGGCTGTCCACACTCTAAGAAGAAGAAGAAGAAAAAAAAAGGAGTAAAACGGGGAGTAATTGGAGCTTCTAGTCCCCTAAACTGCAGTTACTCCTCATTTTAGTCACCTAACCCCGACATCTACTCTCCAGAACTGCAAATTGTCACTGAACTTTCCAAATGGTCTTCCGAATGCAATAGTCTATACGTAAATCTGCGCTCTTCGTGAATTTGATGGCATAAGGCTCATAACTTAGCCAACTTAGCAATTTCCCACCCACACAGAGCAAGAAACAGTTAGCGCTTCTTTCTTTCGGAAATTGTGCCCTATGTATGCCGCAAGATTTTATATCACTCGATATATCACGGTTGACGGTTTGATTCAAAGTATTTTCATGCATGCACACGAATTATGTACCTGGGACTCTTAGAACAGAGCGTGAAATGCAGTCTCCACTCTGTCACATTCATTTACTCCCACGCATTTACTCCCGAAAGGGACTATTTTTTGTGGCAACGCAATTAGTCCCCAAAAGGAGTAAAATTACTCCTGTTTTTTGTTAGAGTGCGTGGTGTCGGACTGACGGTCAGACGGATCGTCGGGTACTGCGCCGGTGCGATCTGGGGAAACGTCTGTTGAATCAGGAGAGAGTGAAGCATTTCTGGAGGGATCCAGGTTCTGATCCGACGCGGTAGGTGGAGTGTCGAGTTTGAATCTGAAGAGGTACAGGGCTTGAAGGGACCGTGTAATTGTCCTCTTGAGGTAATGTAGACTGTGTGTCGGAGTCAGCGGGAAAGTCGAGGAACAGGTCCGAATTGATATCTGGGACGAGGACCCGTTGGTCGTGAACACTAACTACCTCCATAGCCAAAATAGTCTTGGGCCTCCACAGGGGCATCCTGTACCGTCACCCCTGTATCACCCCAAGTGAGGATCTCGCAGGGCGTTCGTGGATAATACCATAATGGCATGGGACGATAATGACATTTGTTCTGCTGCCCGTGTGACACATTGTATTACACTAAAATAGCTAATGAATTCACCGCAATTCCACAGCTGATTTTTTTAAAAAAACATTTTCTTTGCACAGACATATTCGGAAACGATAAAACTGTTTTTACCCGGCTCCAGGTTTTATCGTAGCCGTGTACCAACTGGCCCATTCTGCACTTTTAATCAATATTCGAGTTGAATGGTGATTGATTGATAGATTATTTAAAAGAAAACCAGGGAGAAATTGAACTTGTCTCCTGACTAGTTGCTACTCCCAAAACAAAACAACAATCTACAAACAACCAAAAACAAACAAAGTACATTCCCCATCCCCAACAATTAGTGTGTTAGTACACTAGGTGCAAGTGAATAAATATCACTAGTGAATCACTATCACTAGTGAATAACTAGTGAATAGTTGAATGGAATTGAATTGAATCCATTCACAGTTTGTCAATGTTCCCTCGTATAATATCCGTTCGACTCCTGCGCGTCTGAAAAACAATACTACTCAGACAGTCGCTGTCAATGAAAATCCGACGTCTCATATTTTTCACGATTTTCTTTCCTATAACGCCGCCCGTCCTTGAGCTGTCGATGCCCGAATGATCGACGACGCTCTTCGGCTGAAGACAAAGCATATGGGCTCACACAGACATGCATGGGTGTGCAACTGGCGTGAAAGTGGCATCTAAGACAGTGTGCGGGTATCAAGAAATGAAGAAAGCCCGCCGTCGTGGGATGTCCGTGTGATGTCATCGAACGCCCATGCCTGAACGGCGGCCAAGGGCGGGGGCTGCTGTCGCTGCGTGGCTTCCGCAAGGGAAGGGTTGGCTGCCCTTTGAAAGGGAGAGGTTAACCACGCGTGTGGTTGTCTTATAGAGTCGAGGGTGTGATGATCTCTGAAAGGACAGCCGTCCTTCAGGAACGCAAGCACTGATGGAAAGGGTGCATCGTAATTGGACTGAACGCGATGTGGAAAGTACAAAGAAGACGTTGTGCAATAAGCCAAGAAAGAATCTAGACCTCACGTGCACCACCGCAATTAAAAGTGATATGCAGCTGGTGTGTAGCCTGGTGAAAATATTGTTCCAAGAGGGGAGTGTCCAGTGTAAAATGCAGACTTCGGATTCTGGAATGTTCCGAAGGTGGTCTTCCCCCCCCCCCCCCCCACCACCACCACCACCACCACCACTTGCAGCAATGGTGCACCAAGATCGTTTTTGTGTGTGTGGCAATAACGCGGCCAGAAAGGAAATATTTCTTTCTTTAATTACTTTCAAGTCTCAAGAAATTACAGAAGGGAGTGGTAACAGAAAAAAAAAGATATATATATATATATATATATATATATAATGCAGGAAAAAAAGCCATTAAAAAACAAATAAATGATACTAGACGTGTTTGAAATTCAAACTTACAGGTTAATATGGCTTCTATGGCTGCACGCAGAGAAACAGATACTCATGGAACGATGCGGCAGCACCAGAGGACACGTGTTTCGCCGTGTTTGCGGCTCATCGGCCCAGGGCCGATCCATCGTATCCATCGCCGGCATCGTTCCATGACTATCTATCTATCTATCTATATATATATATATATATATATATATATATATATGAAGCATACGCTCTGGAAACGTCGCCCACCTACGCATTGCTGATGAAGGCCCAATAAGGCCGAAACAGCTGTCCAATGCTGGTGTGGCTACGTTTGGAACTTATAAACACACACACATATATATATATATATATATATATATATATATATATATATATACATAGTTAAATACGATAATACATTGAAGAAGTCTGCAGAAGTAGAAGCATAATGCCGAATTTTCTTGCGTTCCGGGCAGCAATAAGAGCAGCAGGAAGATGGTTCCAGCCGTGTGCGGTTTTCGGAACAAAGGAGTTGCCGAAACTGTTGGTGCAAAAAGGAATTAGTACCTTCTCGGGGTGGTCCAACTACCAAGCTATGTAGTAAGGAGGGGAAAAGAGTGCTTGTCTAGGAAGAATGTTATTATAATAAAACTTGCGAAATAATTGCAAATGATAAATTTGTCTACGTTCGGATAGAAGCAAAAGTGGAGGTCTTTGTTTAAGGAGTGTAGTCACAGAAAATGAAACTAACGAGAAAATGAAACGAACGTAATTTGTCAGTTCCATAAAAACCTTCACCATTCAAAGGGCAAACAAGTTTGACAGCGTGGAAGAAATGGCCAAGGAGATTAAAGTAACTCGAATCATAAAAATTGGGCTTCAAAAATAATGACACCATTAACGTTTACAGCTCGAATTTTTATATCAGCATTTCCTCGAAGTTTGGTCTCCCCGATTTTCTGCCAGTATTCGATCAAACTTCTCGCACCCGAGGCTGTATACACCCGATCCATTCTGTCAGGTATACAAACGACTGTCTTCAGTCGGGCAAGTGTCGACATCGAAAAGGAAGGAGGGACGCCTAGCACTCTCCCTTCCCCCTCCTTTCTCCAACAGGGCACTCCGAGCGCTCCTCAGGTAGAGCCCAACTTCAAACCAGTCCTCCGCGATCTCACAGCGCGTGCGGACGACGGCTCTCGCATCTTCGTGGCCCCCCTCATCTTTCTCCGCATCATCCAGGATCTTTGACTGCGCCCGTCGGAGCCCAATTACCCCGGTCGACCGCGCAATGCCGCGAAGGGTCCGCCCAGCGTCCAGGACTGGTCTTGACGACGGTCGCGCGGGACTGCTGGCCCCGTGACGCCGACTGCGGCGTTTCGACGGCGGTTTCGCAGCTGAAGTGACTGGTGAAGGTATACAGTGTGGTGGAAACTGGTGAAGACGTTGGAAAGTAGCGGTGTGGGGTGAGGCTAAAGGAGGAGATCGCGCACCAGTGCGTGGCTTGCCCGGAGTTAATTGATTTGACAGTGTGGTAGTGCGGATTTCGAGGAAAGTTTGAGGAAGACGGTTTTTTGTGTGAAGTACTGAAGTTCGCCTAGAGTTCTTTTTCGAGGATTTGAGACTGTCTTTTTGAGGGTAAGTGAAACATTTCTGTACTGGTCCTTTAGTCTTTTAATGCATCGCGCTAGTTTTGTGATCTGTCATAGTTCTTCGACACTTTCAACAAGGATGTGTCGAGTTTTTAAAATTCTAGTTTGGCTATTATGAATTATTTTGTGGCGTGAATTCTACGTTTTGTTGGTTGCAGCTGTCACGTAGAAAAAGAAAAAAAAAGACAGAAAAACAAATGAACGCGGGTGATGCTGAAAAAGTTTGACGCGATGCAATGAGGTTTGTCGCTTTGCTATAGACAACCGGCTTTAGTGGATCAGTTGTGAACACGACCGGTCACTGGTTCCAAGGTTGCGGGTATAAGTGGTACAGTGTAATTTGACATGACATCTTTACGCGAGGGATGCTGAGTACGGAACGGAGTACGGAGTAGTGAAATTTCAGCTCTCATATGGGATAAATTGGATCATTACCATAGATATCATTACGTAAAATCCACAATTATTATTTCCCTTCACAGTCTTTGTCCGCGATAGCCACTAGGTATCTGCTTAATGCCTAAACGAACGTACGTAGGTTTGAATCCAAGCAGCACAACATCTTGACCCAATATTGGACCAATATTGGCAATGCCTGCCCGATATTGGCCCAAGATCGGAGCTATATTGGGCCAGTATTGTGCCAATGTTGGGCCAAGATGTTGTGCTGCTTGAGAAGTTACGTGTGAACGCTAGCAAGTTCAGTCCAGTGAACCACCCTCGGTGGATCAGTTGGCAGCGTGTTCGTCTATACTGAATGGACTGGATGGAAGGGTTCGACCCCGGCTGAGGTCGCCAGCAACCGCCTTCCGCGAGGGACGTTAAATACGGTGTGCCTTGCGCCGATATTTCGAAGCACGTTAGGGAACCCTCAGGTGCGCGAAATTAATTCACAGACTGACCACTATGGCGGCGCTCATGTTCATGGTTGTCTTGCGACGCAAAGACAGGCATTATCAGTCCGAAATTCTCAGCAATTCTGTGCGTAATTCTGCCGAAACTCAGAAATTCTTGCCGTAAAGTCGCTTATCGAAACGTTTTGCAACGTTGCATTGTGAATGTGATGTTTATTACAACGCATATGGTGATGGTGATGTGAGAAAAAAAAAAAAAAAGGGGGAGGGGGTGAGTCGTGACGAAGTCGAACTGGCTACCCCAGGCCGCTTACACACAGAAAATACAAACCGATGAACGATTTAAAGTGATGGAGTTCAACACGCAGTTCGAAAGTTTCAACCAAGCGTGTGTGTGCAAAATGTCGGAATCGCTAGGGGCACACACTCAGCAAGTCATAGAACGTCCGTTAGCCCTGCTGTGCATAGAAAATCTTCAACGCGTATCCTCAATGTCATCACACCCGTTGCATAACAACAGTGAAAACACCGCGCAACATTCGTCTTTGAGAGGCAACAAAACAAAAGCACAATCGTCTCTCTCTCTCTCTTTCCAGTACAGAGACTAACCCGCTAGCGAAACAACCCCCTTCACCCCCCCCCCCCCACACTCTTCCGAATGCCGGAACCTTTTCGTCACAGTGTATTCCTCTCTGTAATCCATTCTCAGCGCTTCTGCGTGTTTTCTTTTATTCGACTTATAGCGCATACTGCATCGCCACACGCGGCCGGAGACGGAACTACATTACCATCGGCGACCTAGACCGAACGCCGCAGTACCTTTTTTTTCTTATGTACACCACGCTGACCCCGGTGCTTGGTCAAGCGTTAACTTTCATACCTGCTCAAGCAGGAGCCCTTGAAATAGATGGCGCCTGGAAAAGAAGAATGCCCGCTATGGGTTTCCATCAACGCCATTTCCTCTCGGCCGTTGCATTCGCAACAAGAGCATTTCGCGAAAGAAACCTCGTACAACAGACTATAAAAAGCAGGCAGGCGCAAGAAACAGGCGTATATCTTTGTTCTCTTTTTTTCGTTTACGGCCTTCGCGTTTAGCGTTACGCACGCACGTACGTACGGTTCGTTGAGTTTTAGCGTAGCCAGCGTATTAGGCGTTATACAGCTTGTTGTTTGGCAGCTTCGTATTGCTTGTTACGGTTTTGAAGGGAAAGGTCACTTTGTTCCTTTATTTTTGCTTCGATATACCGCTGGAATTGGCGGAATTTTCGTAGCGGCTCTGATATCACTGAGGTCAGATCGGGTTTCGATGCCGAAGCCTGTTTAGTACGTGATGCGTACCACCCGGAAATGTGACTTTGATGCAGAAGCTCGACTTTTACGAGGTATCACTTGTCAGAGTGGAGCTAAAATCAGGGACGATAGAGAGCGAATTGATAAGAGAGTACGCGAGGATGGCATATTATACGGAGTAAGTACAGAGTAGGGTAGAGACGTTTCGAAGACGTGGATTGGATGTTGATCTCCAGATAGCTTGGTTAATAGTCGCTTACGCAAATAACGTGACTGAAATTAATTGCGGACTCTGCATGCCCTGACAGAAGAAGTGAAAGTTGAAGAAATGGCACCTTGAATTGGATTGGATTGGATTGTAAAATACAAACAGGGGAACGGAATATGAAGCGGAAATGTGCTGAGGGATAGTACACATGACTCTCTATCTCTTTGTGGGAACAAAACGTGTGGGAAGTTACCTGTAAGGCTTGTGGCAAGGCTTCAGGCCCCAAAGCCCACGGTTAACCCATTTTAAAATTAACCGTGAACCCTGTAGTTAAGGCAAATGTTTTTCGAACTTATCCCGGCTCGTTTAAATTGCAACCCGTGATTTTGTTCCTCGTGAAGTCGGCCCAGAGCGCATACTAACCCCCCTCCTCCTCCTCCTCCTCCTCTCACAGTTGTCATCTCACCATCTATTCACGTCTGCACACCGCTGATGACCATAGATGCTGCGTGGTGCAAACACGGAGCGGAAAACAATGTTAAACAACCGTATTTCAAACTAATGCAGCCCTTACGCGTAAGAGTATAGACATTTGGATCTTATATCAACTCATGGCTACTCTAGCGTCCGCCATCTTTATTCTAGCGACATTCGCTTACAAGGTTGAAGACAAGTACATAACGTGCGAACGAATTAAAAAAAAAAGCATTATCCGGCAAGTAATATATTAGTCGACTCTAGCGTTCCGAACAGCTTTTATATGGTACCGAGCCGCGGCACTTTTTCCTTTTATCCACCCTCATCTAATTGGATGACTGCCATCTTTGTTCCCTAGGCGTTCTGACGCTCCATGTTGAAAGTGAGAAGTGCCCACGTCGAAGCAATAAAACAAGAGCCATACCGCGACAGAAAGCGACTAATATGTGATAGAAGTTTCCGGTTCACGTGGGTGTCGACCTTATTATGACTACATGTTTGTTTCTTTTTCTCTTTTATTCCCCCCTTATTCACGACTTTTGGCAAGATCGCTTCGTTTGCATTTTTTTTTCTCTCTCTCTCTCTCGCACACTTTTTGATAGAGTGCAGTGATATAAGTTTCGCCTTCATAGACCAGACTTTCCTCTACGCAAGAAGCCTTCTAGGTCACGCGTAGGATGTTCGATTTAAGTGAAGTTCTGTGTGTGAATGAATTATGGGCTTCGTGCTGATGCATGGTGCGGTTCCATATATCAAATCTAGCGTACGTGTGTCAAACTTCGAGGAAGGTGTGAGGCAGGTCGATGCTTCCGATGAAAGAGAATAATGAGGATTAGGATAAATGATTGTAAAGTTTAAAGAGAGCGTGTGTTGGCGTTGTAGAACTGCGCGTTCCCCGACAAAGACGTCGTTGGTGCTTATAACGTTGTCGCGTCCGCCCTCAAATTCCGTGGGAGTTTTAGATCCTAGACAGCTAATTACTAGAATGCGCATCAATGTGATACAGTGCGCTGTAGATCAGCGCAAATTAAGTTGGAGAAGCTTTTACGCAGTTGAACTATTAATGTGTTACGTGTTTAGACACAGGAGTCAATGCTCGTATAGTCGTTTGTAGTAAAGTCGATATTTACCGAGCGATTTGTCTGCCGATATGGAGGAGCTTTTCATAATGGGCCGATTTTATATGGCTCTGTGCCGGTACTTACTTTACAGTGTTTGAGGGCTACCAGGAAAACCAGGCCACACAGGCAAGACAACGGAATACAAAAATTGTTCTTCCTTGGCTGGCTATACGTATCTAACGGTGCCTGCCTGAATTGTATCGTAACGCAATTTATGTTGACGAGGGCACAACGTCGACATACAGTATAGAACGGTACAACAAATCAGAGATCCGTCCCCTGCGCCCGCTGACTTTTCGTCAAGCGGCGTCCCTAACTAAACAGCGTTGCAAGTCTGTGGGCTGCTTTCGGCTACAAAATTACAAGACACGTGACGTTTTCTTCAGTTGTTTGCATAAGATCCTCTAAGAAGAAAGAAGTTTCTGTTGTGTCTTTCTTTGCAGACTTTACATGAATCCGTGTCCGATGAGCCATTGACAAAATCAGCCAGACTTGGCCTCCGCTTCGTATTCGCAAAGGATGTCGTACTTCACTTTGTTTTCCGACAACTGGAGTTGAAATTGCGAAAGCAGCCGTCCCTTTCACCTTCACCCGTCTTCACCAGGCACAATGACACCCGTTGCCAAACACAGTCTCGCTGACGTAACTCAAGGTCGTCGCTCCGAAACCATCGTATATACCCACTGAGCAAACATCGTGCCAACTGGCCTTACTTGACAGCATAAAACCGCACTTGAAAGGAAGCAAACATCTCCTTTACAATTCTTAAAAGGTCGTTCAGCTCGCCAGAACATATTTGCACACAGCACGAAAGAGAAGTTTGCGAAGCCCTCCTTTTTAGAACCATCCTTCCTTCCTTCCTGCGCTTGAGTGACAGATACATTTCCATGGTTGTAAGAAGGAATGCCCTTAGAACTGCCAGCTCTCTCTTTCTCTGCGTGTCTTGCACGTACTTCTTTGTTAGTGAGCGCTTGGTCACGTGATGTGCCAGTCGTGTGTCTTGTCCGGCTTCCTCCGCTTTCTGAAAGAGACGTTGCCTTGCCGAGCTCTGAGGTGTTCCTTTTTATACGTTTGCGTGTTTTATACGTACGTCATGTATGTGCATGTTTTTCATTCATTTTTTTCGTGATCCGCATCGAGACCAGCTGTCATGTATTTCTCTCTGTAGTGGGGAGTCTGACTGTGTATTTGGCTGACTTCGAAATGGCTACAATGGACTGGGATAGACTTGTGAAAGAGACGTGCGAATGTTGACAGGAAGACAAACGAAAGGAATAAGTACTTCGATGTAAATAACCTGTATATGTATATTAGCGTGTGATTCAGCATCTCGTACGTATTCTACATATTAATGTGCTGCGCCTAATACCTTGCTGTACTTCATGGACAGAACCGCATAAAAGATGGAGAATGTCTTGGATTGGATAATGCAACACATTTCGCCTCCATACTTTACACTTGTAAGCCAATAAATGCCTTTGTTTCTTGACGTTCTGCAGCTACGTCTACGCATTGGCTCATTCGGGACAATTCCACTCATCTGACGCCACAAAACGTTTCTTTCTCTGACGGGGTCCACTGAGACATTGACCTTTCCAATTGGCTACCGTGTGCAATTTTGCTCCCCCCCCCCTCCCATTATCATGTATGATTGCCATTCAAAGCACACTTTTTGTTTCTTCCCCTGTCAGATTTTTTTTATTTTACTTTCGAGAGCACACGTCGTCCGGCAACCTTGTCTGCGCTCCACTAAACAGCCGGTTGCGTCCCCTAGCGGTCGACCGCTCGCATTACAGCAGTGACAAAGGTAGCCATTATAAACCAAGAAAACGGAAACGAAAAACACAGGGTTGCCAAACGAAATCGTGTTTGAGGATAACTCGCGCCTTCCTTTTTCTTTTTGGTCTGCCGTGTACCTTGTCACGGTTAGTCGGTGGTCCTTCTGCGTAAGAAAGGGTTAGTGATCGGCCTTGAATTTACCTAATGCGCGCCGTCCAATTGCAGGTTTCTTTGGACGACGACGAGCGGTGACTCGGTTTCAATGTAGGATTGCGATATTCTTGCTGGACGAAAGCGTAGATTTGTAGAGGGCGTGGTTGTAGCCTCTTGGGTGGCGCAAGGGGGGGGGGGGGAAGGACAGACAGAAATGAAAGGGAAAATTAAGTTTTCATTGTTGGTTGGGCATTTTTTGGGGAAAAAAATTGCCTGGTCACGTGGTTTTGAGCATTAGTGCGACGCATATTCTGGGCACTGCCAGTGCTTGACGTATAGAAGAAGAAAGACGGCAGTCTAATGTAATGATGGCAAGGCAGCGTCCAATCCACCCTTCGTGTTTCATTCTTCAGCAATGTTGTGTTTATTACATAAGAGCAAATGATCCATTAATGTCTCGCAGACCACCACCGCTCGCTGTTATGTCACCTCCTTAGAAAAAAGAAGAAGAAAACAAAAAAACTTTTTGAGGGGATAACATCAATTAACCTGCTTCTGATGCAAGAAAGCTGATGTAATGTATCTATACCATCAAATTTGATGGGACAGGCTGTCACTTGCCGTAATAGACGGACGCAGGGTGTCACGCATTATATGTATATACCTGTACACGAAAGATATTAAATGAAGTGGACGTCACTTGTTGTGTAATCACCTGACGTCTTGCAGGTTAAGTGACATGTAATTGCTTGGCTTGCAAATGAATGCGGTTCGACGTTAATGTTTCGGATAGCCTTCATTTTTTTTTTTTTTTTTTTTGTACGGGTATTTCGACTCTTATATGGGTAATGCAGGTATATACATGTAGGCAGCTGCATGCTGGATAGGAAATTTTGCGATGCTTATTCGAAGTCGGTTCCAAGTGAGCGTGCCTGTTAGGCCTAGCGTCGGGCTACTAGGTTATGAACTCCTATCATGAATGGCTCTGCGTAAAGTGAACTGCAAGTCTGAAATGCTGTAGTATATGTGGTGTCGCTCAGCGAAAAGCTTAACTGAAATTCTTTCAGAATATTAGGGTATTTTTTTAATTTCCCTTGGTATGTTTTATTCTATACCAATAATTCGTGACTATAGAACATACGTTTCAGTGTATGATTCTATCACTATTGAATTCTGTAGAACTTGCTATTCAACAATAAAGTCCAGTTTCACGCAAAATAGCAAACAATCAGTATTTTCTCTTCTTTGCCTATTCAATTGCAGAATATTTGGTTCAATGTATTTTCTATTGAGTCGTCGTTCACGAGTAAACAACAACAGCAGCAACTTTATTGTATGAGATGATTGTGATTGGGGTGTTTCATCGCAAGGGGGCGACACTCTATCCAAGATTAAAGTATTAAATCTTATATGATCCCACTCAATGTAGCATTTTTATCAATACACTATAATTTATTTAAATCCCTACTCAAGAACAAAAGGTATTCCTTGGTATTCCATTCAACGTAGTTCTATACCTGCATATTCTACGAGCAACCTCTTGTGCTCTAGATCGCTATTCAATAAGGAGACAAAGGCCCCTTTACCGAGGCGACAATGCCGAAATAAATCAATCGGTATCTTCCTATCGTCTCCGAGAAAGCGGTACGGAACGCTATACACTATATACTACACGAACCCTACGATATTTTACAGTAAAAAACGAGACTTCTCTTTCCGGAATGACCCTTCCGTGCTGATCCGGAAGTGAAGCTACTACGTGCACTAAATGGTCGACTCATATTTCTCATAATTCCACAGAACATCAAGGTCATAAATATTCGTACCTCCACACTACAAACCTACAGCGTCGTCAGACGTACTTTTTGTACACGTCGTAAAAAACATCGTTACAGCGATATGTTGAAGCCATTCTTCAATGCAAGGATCGTGATTTAGATGACTCGGACGATCAAGCCGTTTTTGATGCGCGCTATACTGGCAACTATGACACCGGAAGTTGCGTCACGTACGTAACCCTTGATGGCTCAGAGCGCGCCAGTCAGCGTCGTCATTTGCTTGTAATACCTCAATCGTAGGGAACAGTACGGAACAAACGAAAAAGGAAGCAGAACGCTATTGTGCTGCTGAGTATGTTCAGCAATGTTCGTGGCTGATGTTGACCTCTGTCCGTGACCTTGGAGCCATCATGAACGGAACAAGAGGGTGATTCCAAGTTGGCCTTTTGTGATTGCCTGTCGGCCAACCCGTATCCCAAACGATTCGGCTGAGTGCAGTTCCATTGTGTCATGTGGGGGCGCTGCTAACAGCCGTTTTGTTCACCCCAGCCAGAATATCACTGCACGTGCACTGCGCTGCATTTACTGTATTGCCGGTGTTGTGTCCGGTTCCTGCTTGAAGATTGCACGCCAGGTGAAGTTTCATTCCGCAGCTTCTCCTTTTTTTCTTCTTGCGCGGATATCATAGCGGGCTTTTATGTTCAGCGTTTGTTGTCTTCCACAGAAGACGCAAAACACAAAGTGCAACTTAGAGCAACTTACAAATTACAACTTGTACAACTTATTTCAACTTTTTATAAAGTACAAAAGACAGAACACGAGTATCCACCCCAACCTTGAAATGTCGCTCGGTAAAACAGCCAGTATGGGTTACCTGACCGAAGTCCTGAAGTTACTTAACCTAAAGTTAACAAGGAGCGGGAGTGCGACCATTACAACGAGGCAATCTGGAAACTCGCAGGACAGTAAAGAATTTTAACAGGACAGTCTCGTTTGTAGCGAACCGCTTCAAGCACTACCCCCCTCCTTCTCTTTTTTTCCTTCTCTCGTCATGTCTACCCATGGATGTGGCTGTCGTGACACTAGTGCAATGCATATTGCGAAAAAAAACCAAAAAAGCTATGAAATATGAGTGAAAGGGGAGAGAGGGCGCTGGCAAGCTGGTACCGGAGCCCACCATCGAGAGACACGCAGACGAAGGCGTGTGTCCTTGTCTCTGTGCTCCTCGGTTGTCATCATGTTATGAAACATGGAAGAAAACAAATTCATAGCGACATGTTTTATCCCCATGTACCACTAATACATTATGCCACTCGGTCCGCTGTTCTTTTATCCAGTCTCAGCCAAGGATAATGAAGCAACAACGGGAACGGAACAAAAACGGCAGAGGTGGATTTGCGGAGATGATCGTAGACGAACACCGGGCGCAGTTTGCCCTGAAGTCGGCCCACGACGCAAACTAACCCCCTCTGCTCTGTCCCCTATTCCCTCCTGCTGTCCCCTCTCCATCTATCAACCTCTGTACGCGCTAATAGTGAATCAAAAAAATATCGCTGCCACGCCTAACTTAGGATGTGACCCGGCTTCGAAGGAAGGATTAGTGAAGGAGCTGTCTTTACTTGTATTTCTTCATAATTTTGCTGTGTCTCTGCTGCTTTTATCTTCCTTTTGTTTGTTTGCTTGCTTTTGGGAATAGCAAGCCTATGTCATGGCTAACCTTTCCCTTCCCTTTCCTTTCTCTTCCTTTTTTATCAGCATTAAACATATTCCCCTCCCTCGGGTTCGAATCCCGACACCGCTGTGCTGTCTGTGCTGCGCGGCATATGTCGTCAGGGTTCACCGTGAAGTCGTCCCAGGACGCACAATCTCCCTCGAGCAACGTGCAAGCTGATCCTTCGCCAAAGATGGTTTTGGTTTTGGAATAACACGCCACCAAACCAGTATCTCACCAACTTCACCGCTTCCACAACTTAGAGACATGTCAAAGTGAAACAGGAGACGACGACCGCAGTTTCTATTGAGTACAAGTGACGACCTCAGTCGTCATCATCATCATCATCACTGGCAGACGCACAATAGAGGCATCGCCCTCTGTCTGCCACTACGCCCCGGCACCAGGGGGCGTCCGACAAGGTGAAGGCCTTTCTAAACTACCCCAGCATTGTTCTAACCAACTGCGATGACGCCACGAAATAAATGCACGCTCCGTAGGTCGGATGAGTGAGGAAGTTTGCGATGCATGCAATCCTTTCGGTTGAATCCTCGCGACGCGCTGTTGCGTGTGAAGATGAAAGGATAATTTGAATGGCGCCGAATCTAACGGGTCATATTACTGTATTCAGACGAGATTCATGCGCGCAATGGCGTGCAGCACGCACGAAACGCATAATTATTCTGTAATCTCTCTGCGAGGCCTGATGATCATTCATTTTAGTAGTAGTAGTAGTGATTGCTCCGCTTGTAGCTGTCCTTATGCAAAGGCGCTGTCCTTTTAATTTCGTCCCCAGAACTGATGACAAGATTGCGGGAACGCCAGCAGCTTAGCTAGCACGGTAGGCTGCTGCAAGTCCGTACGGTATACCATTCGCTGCTACGTGCCACTCTGAGTAAGGAATGAGCGTGAGCGTGTTCCGTAAACTTTTGTCCAGCGCACTATACAAGACTGCGGGGGACTGTAAAACGGTGTGCAATGTGCTGAGATTTTAATGCCCATTAAAGAAACCTCAGGTGGGCAAAATTAAGTACGCCCCAATCCAACTGTGACACAACAAATATGTTCATATGTGTTATGTAAGATATGCACAAAGTTCCAGCAAGGTTCATTGTGCTCAATTTGCACATGGCGCCAGAGACGACATCACATTATACGCGAAGACGCCATCTGTTGACCGTATACATAGATTGACAAGTCACTTCTATAATGAAGCGACGCATGACATAACCAAGCAGGGGGCATGACTCTTCTCAGAATATGTTATCGGCGGACACGTATTATAGGTGGAGCCACTTGGCGCTCTCAAAAAAGAGAAATAACTTCTTTCAAAAGGGAAAGCCGTTCACCGATGGCTCGTGCGGAAGGATTGAAAGGGGACATTGATGAGTCACGTGGTGTAGAGCTGAAAAAAAGAGAGAGAGAAAGAGAGAGAGAGAGAGAGAGGAAAAAAACAGTTGATTGGCGCTTACACCGCGCCGAGGCGGCGCTCCTTAGAGAGACCACATGCCGACAACGTTTTTATTGATATCACGTCGTATTCGAAGCTTGACAGCTTTTCACGACCGTTTTCTTTCCCCGATAAAAGAGCATTGATAAGATAATTGCGGTGATTCTAAACAATGAGGGCCTCCGGTTTCTTTAATGTACCCTACGGTTCCGAGAGTACGTCGACAGGTATCAAACGCAAAGAAGATATCGCGGCATCATGTTTTGCTTCCCTTCTCCACGTTTTTTTTCTCTTTCCTTGTTCCCTTCGCCATTAAACATTCAGAGGATAATTCGTAGCTTTACGTCGCGAGACAACTAATTCAGAGGCATGACGTAATGACGTACGGTACACAATGTCGTGAGAACAAGTAAAGAAAAAAAGAAAAGGAAAAGAAGTCACGGAATGATGGTTTTCACACTTTTTTTTGTCGCGCACATCATATTTTTCGGTCTGTGTTTGATAATGCTCGCGTAACTGTCGCTGTCACTAATGCTGTCGTAGCTCAGTTCTGTCCACGGCATGCTTCGCGAATTACACGGAACTCTGCTCTCCCTCCCCCCCTTTTTTTTTTCTTTTTCTTGCACAAAAGGAAGGAAAAATGACGCAGACATTAAGCAAATGGACTGCTCTCTAATGTCATACGCTTTACTCTCGCACGGTGATGTGTCACTTTTTACTGAAGAAAAAGACAAAAACGGTGGCACTCAAGGCGCTGTTTCAGGAGAAACATTACGCTAATATTTCTTTTCCTCATTCGTGAGCTTTACTTTCTGAGGCTTCCGCATAGCGCACCCGGATTCTTGCATTCAACGTTTTTTTTTTCTTCTGCTTTTTAAAAATGCTGTCTCGGGCGCGAAACTCCGTACTGATATGTACCCCATTCCCCTCCCTAAACCCCCTCATCCCCTGCCTACCTTTTCACTCTCCTTCGGGCGACGTATACCGTCAATCGAGCAGGTATGGCAGACACATGCTCGTCTGCGTCCCTCTCCACCATAGGTAACCCCAGGAAGAGATTTTTTTGTAACTCTCAGTTCCTGATTTGGTGCTGCCCAGCCTTGTTGGCGCACTTAAAAAAAGGAAAAAAAAAGTTCGTGCTTGAAGAAAGGATGACTCGAAGCAGACGCGTTCCAAGTGAGGATATTTCGTGATGCAGACGATACGTGCGAGCGACTTCCGAAGCGTCGTAATGTGAGGAAAATCATAGTGTGATTCTGTTTTGGCGTGAGCCTCGGTCGTATAAGTTTGGACGTAGAGCGCGTGATTGCCCGTAAAGCGTAAGCTTGGTGCGTAAAGTCTGAAAGAAAGAAAGAAACAGGAAGGAGAGAGTGATAGGACGGATGAATTATTTTCGCATCACGAGGTGAATTCTTTGTCACTGAAGAGCTTCGCTCAGAGTGTTGTATTCCTTTTCCCCGTCACTATGCCGGCAGCCGTCTGGCAACATTGAGAGCGCTGCTCTCCCATTGGACAAAATCTACAACACGGCGGCATTTTGTTGACACGCCAGCGGAACTGCACACTTTTAAAAATGAGCTTCACCGTATAGCACGCTCCTAGCCAACTATC
The DNA here is from genome assembly GCF_037126465.1 of Ornithodoros turicata. Classification (NCBI taxonomy): domain Eukaryota; kingdom Metazoa; phylum Arthropoda; class Arachnida; order Ixodida; family Argasidae; genus Ornithodoros; species Ornithodoros turicata. Next base: position 75,320,532 of record NC_088204.1, read on the forward strand.
ATCCCTACCCAAGCAGCGCAACGTCTTGGCCCAATATTGCAGCAATATTGGCAATGCCGGCCCGCTATTCGACCAAGATTGGAACAATATTGGGCCAGTATTGCCAATATCGGTCTAACATTGGGCCAAGATGTTGTGCTGCTTGGGTAGTGACATCGTTCTCGCCCCTGATTGGTTGTAAAACGGGAGGTGTACGCCTTTTTTGTGCCGCTTATGCAGTACATAATTAGTACAAGAAAGGCGTACGCCTCCCGTTTTACAACCAATCGGGGGCGAGAACGATGTCACTAGCCAAGCAGCACAACATCATGGCCCAATATTGGAGCAATATTGGCAATGCCGGCCCAAGATTGGACCAATATTTGGCCAGTATTGCCGATATCAGTCTAATATTGGGCCAAGATGTTGTGCTGCTTGGGCAGTGACATCGTTCTCGCCCCTGATTGGTTGTAAAACGGGAGGCGTGCGCCTTTCTTGTACTAATTATGTACTGCATAAGCGGCACAAAAAGGGCGTACGCCTCCCGTTTTCAACAAATCAGGGGAGAGACAGATGTGATTCCGGATGATGTTTGACTAGGACCGTGCTATGCGGTGAAGTTCATTTTTAAGAATGCAGCTTCTTTCCGCCCAGGCAAAACGACCGTATGCTGCGGCAAACTTGACGGCGAATTGCAGCGCGTTGACCGTAACAGCACGTGCGATTTTGTTTAGAGGGCCTTGATCCATTGTCGTCAAGGAAGACGCAAAAGCGTGGTCGAATGGAGAAGAAAAAAAAAACGAACGCTTACGGACGAGATCCGTCATTAACATTGCAGACGAACTTAACGGAACCAATATGGCGTCCCTACACGGCGCCGCCTGGCGTAGAACTTGAAACCGTTGATAACGTCTCCATGAAGCTACCGGACCTACCGGAACCAATGACAGCGTGCATGGTTCAGAATCTTATCCGTTGATTGCGTACGGTAGATACGGTTCTTCGGAAGCCAAGTTTTCAACGGTCTACTACACTCACTAATAGAGAGTCGTTTGTAGTGCGTCGTACGATATCGCCTATGCGTACGTAGGAGATAGCACTGGTGACCCTGCGCACGCGCAAAACATAGAGGGCTTCGCGCAGTGTGCAGAACCACCACGCTATCACTACCGTACACAAAGGCGATAGCGTACGATGTACTGAAACTCTTTAATATTTCGTGCGTGAATCAGGTGGACGAAAATGTAAGTGAGTGCAGCGAAGGGACTCGAACCCAGTATTAGTGAGTTTTAGTGCGTCGTATCATCGCATCTTCATTGTAAGCCGCTTCCGGTCCACCATAAACCCTCGTTCCCCGGTGTCGCTTGATGGGCAATTTCCTCCTGTGGAAGTATACCAGCAGTCACTATAGACGGAGCTTTTGTGGGCTTCCTTTAGTTTCATTCTAACGCTAGCGCTGTAAATAACTCGCGTCGCCTACCCTAAATAAGGGTACAAAACATCAACTGCGTCAAAGCAATAAAGCTGAATTCCGGTAGCGATCAATTCACGCCATCTTTAGGAGACCACGCCCGCCATTAAAGTCGAATACTTTCACACCTCCATCCGGAAGCGGAACAACAAAGGGAGCGATGAACGTATATTGGCATTACAAAAAAACGACATAAAGAACCGGAAAGCAAACACACACAAGAAAAAGGTGCATTGAGCACCTCCAGCGTTCGATAAATCGTATAGTTGCTGGCGCTGATGAATGGATCTATTGTCTAGAGAGGGCCGAGAGAAAGCGATACTCGTGAGAAAAATGGCGTGATGATGCCGATGACGATAGTGCCGCGGTGATGATTTGGAGGTGAGGTGTTGATTGGGTCGATAAGGCAAAGGTGGTTTTCTCGGGTTTTGCTGTTCTTGCACGTGCTTATGTGTTGGAATATATCCCTACCTTTCCAGGAGTAATTTCTGCTATGCTGTTGGAGTTCAAAGGTTGTGGTTGAGGTTGAGCCGGAGAAACTCTTTTTTCCGGCCGTGTTAAAGGGAGGAAGAAATTATAGAGGGGTGTAGGTTAGAGTGCGTGATTTCGAACAGTGGATTTGAACAGGTTTTCCTGTAAAAGTTCAGGAAAGTAATCGCCCTTGTCAAGGAAAGGGCATTGTACACTGGGAAAATTGGTCCTTGGGGTCTGAAGTACCCAGGAAGAGAGCATCCCAGCAGGTAGTCAGAGCAAACCTGGTGCTAAGAAGCGGGCGATGAAAAACAGCTGTCGTCACACATTATCACAAGACGTTTTTTCGTATTTAGTTTCATTTATTAGCATGCCCGTAATCAGCTTACAGCCTCACTCATGGCATAAAAGAAATAGCAAAATTCAGGAACAAACATTGCGTGCCGACACCTTGAAATCAGCAGTGCTGGAACAGAACAACGTTACTTTTGAATTGAGTTTATAAGAAAAGAAAAACATGAAGAAATAGGCACTCATTACGAGAGCCGGCTATCTACAATAAAACCAATGAGTGACAAAGACACTCAGTCACTCACTCACACACGCTGTCCACACACGCTGTCAGTCACACTGTGTCCACCAACTTGGAGTCTACGCAAAATCGCACAAACGCCTGCATGGCGCGAGGCTGATGGCCGGGTGTGCAAGGGCCAAGAACTTTAACAACATCAAAGGGTCTGCCGTCCAGCCGAGCTAAGGAAGCTTGTGGAGATCGTCTGTGCTGCTGATACCGTGGACAGGATAATAAGATATGTTCAGTGTCCTCAACAGTCCCACAGGTGCCACTATTGGGTGAATCCGCCCTTCCAAGCTTGTGAAGAAGACGTCGGCTGTATAGGGCACGTTGAGGCGGACCTGGTGCTAAAGTGACGCAAACGGCCTACGGAACGATGTCGGGAAAGTAGAGGCAAGCCCCGGGTCAACGCGGTGCAGCAGCGAGGCGGGAGCCCCGCCAGGGAGCCACTGTGCATCAGCCAGTTGGCGACACAAAGCAGTCAACATGGCTCTACTTACTTACTAAGCGTTACTTTCAATAGTCTCAGTGCGATTCGTTTCTGGTAACGTGGCTGATTCGAAGGTTTCGGGTTCGAATCCGGCTCAGGACGACAGCAACTCGATGGCGTGGCACACGTTACTTATATAGGGGTTCCTCTATGAAGATGTGACAAGTATACACTGTGTCACGCGCTGTGATTTCAACGTACATACTATAGAGGAGCCTCAGGTGGGCAAATCTCCATGTCATTTTTTCCTTAAAATCAAACCAAGTCAAATTGTGGCGTCGCCTATTATCATGCTTGCCTCGCGGAGTAAATCCTCAAACAATATGCTTTTAACATGTTGATCTTTACCACAGGACGGAGTTTCGTCCTGTATACTTTGTGTTCCGTCGTCGTCGTCTTGTATTTTGCCTCAGTCTCAAGGAGATGTGACCTTCTTTGAATCTACACCAGCTTTTGCCTCAGTCTCAAGAAAATGTTGTCTTCTTCGAACGTACATCACCTCAGTCTCAGGAAATGTTACCTTCTTCCAATCTGCACCACATGCTTGCATCCTAATTCTGTGTTAAACGATCTTTTACGTATTTGCCCACAGCAGAGCTCATGCTGAGATCTGTAACTCCACTTCCTGCGTTACCATTCTCATGCTAATCATTCACGTCTGCATAGAATGCATTAGCGGCGCACCTTCCAAATCCCCAGATATACATCTGCATCCTGTCATGTCGCGATGTCCACCGCATCAACCATGACACTACGGCACGAAGCCCTTTTGCTATACACTCCCTGCACATACATACAAATAAACAAACCACGCCACATGGAACTAAATCCTTCCTCCCCAGACAGACAACCCCCCCAAGCCTTAGCCGACATGCTGAAACCAATCAAACGTCACCTTGCCCCAGCATCAAATCGATGCCTTTCTTCCAGCCGCGTTGGTCAACAGACCGTGAGGTGGACACGACCTGACCAAACCTTCCTGCATTAATCGCCTAACGGACTTTAAATGACGTCAGCGACTGGCTCTGTTTTCCCTGCCGGTGGCGAAACGTGCGCTTCGTGATCGCCGGATTGATTGTTTTCTTTGGATTTCTCGGTTATCGAACGGGACGGCGAACACACCCCGAGGGAGATTCTAACCCGTTTCGCTTTAATTTTATTTGGGTCGAACCTCGTGGTCATTCTGCCTTTTCTCGCTTCCTCGCATTGTGCATGCAAGGCGCACGACGAATCCTTTTCAGGTTTGAATATCGATGCGTCCGCCGTGCAGTTTTCCTCGAACGTATACGCATATGCGATTGTATGACAGTTTCACTTTCGGATTCATCCGAGGAGAAAAGTAGCGCTGCGTTTCCTGGTTTCCTGGTTTCTGCAATGGGTTACGCGCACGGGAGATATTTTTAAAAAGGAAGTATTGGAAGTATTTATGAAATCGATTTTGCATTGAGGAAGAATGGAGAAAGCGTAGGGGTCTTACGGAGATGGAAGAAGTATCATATCCGGGTTATCGGTGGGAATGGTGCTGGTGGTGGTGGTGGTGGTGGTGGTGGTGGTGAAGGGGCTAGCCGTTGTCGGCCTCAATCGGTGGGAATGACAAAGTTACAAAGTGGTCACACTACCAATACGATCTCGTTATTATTAACGGGCACCGCATATGTTCTGTACGTGAAGCACGTAAGCTACTTTTGTGTGTAAATCAATATTCCCGGACGTTAATTCTTAGAGATATCTCCATCGCTAAAGAACTTGCAGAGCGTGAGATAACGACAAAGAAAAAAGAAAAAAAAGAAAAAAAAAGCAACACAAATCCTCAACACAGTTATCGGTGTGCTAGGTATCTCAACATTGAAGAATAGAAGGTATACGTCCGTCATTTTGCTTCTTCACAGAGTATAGTATGGTATAGTATATGGTATAGTATAGGTGGTTGCATTGACTGTCCCATTTTGTTATCTGCTGTAAACTTCCATGGCCCACCCAGAGGAGTCAGAAACAATACGTTATTTTATCCTCTTCCTGTCAGTGACATATCGCAGCGATGTCTCGGCTTCAGAATCTTTACAATCGAAATTTATCTCATATTGATATACTTGAACCTTTATAGCAGTTTTAGAAAGCTTGCTAGTAATGAGTACAGATACTTGCGTTAATATTTTTATATGCTTTACCTGGTATGACCAGTGTGCATCACCAGTATCGCATAACCTGTTGGTGAGCACAAGAACGTAAAAAATAAATGTATGATAATTATTATTATAAATGACGCGATAAAAAGATTGTTACGGAATCAATACATAGTCTGTCCACACTGCACACCGGTTCTCGTCTCGTTCGCAAATATTTATGTATTGCTTCGTTGAATACTATAAGAAACATTGTATGTTATTGTCACGCCATTGTCATTGTACGCCAACAACAACAGATGTATGATGACGACAATGTCAAGCAACGAAGACTCAAGAACAACAACAACAACTTTATTTCGAGATGATGCATAGGGAGTTTCACCGCCAGGCGCGATTCTTATGACGTTCTACTATTCTTATGAGGTTTCAATGCATGTCCAAGAACCCTCAGGTGGGCAAAGTCGATCCGCGTTCAGTCCACTGTGGCCTTGCTCATGGGCTTGGTTTCGACGCAAATCGTTCAATTGTTAGTGTTATAGAATTACTACAACGTGAGCACTGGACACGACATTCAGGGTGACCGAACTGCATTCCCTCTGCGTATCGGCAGTTATCATACATGCAAGAGATACAGGCGTGTACGTCTCACTGAAACGCCGCAAGGGAACACCTTTTTGGCTTGATGGTAGGACTCACCCAGGCACCATTTCAGAAAGGGGCTCTCGATGGCCATGTAGTATGCAATACCCTGTCCATAGCCTTAAAAATTTCCGGAAGAATAAGGACAGCTGCTGTTGGAGCAATAATAATAAACCACACGCTAGGGGGCAGTGCGAAAGTGAAATTGAGTTCACAGCGAACGCCCTATAGAGGTGATATAATGCCAACACACTTTGACCCCTGTCGAAACTGCCAACCCATATACTTCTCTTTCTCGACGAGTCAGCGCTTTCGACATCCCCATTCCTAACTCCAAGCAAAGACACTCACAGAGAACCGTTGCACAAAACAGGAAAGCGAAAAAGAGCACCGCCCACACGTGGTGATTGGTTTGATAATCAGATCAGCGACGCAGATAAATCTTATCTCTTCGCCGGGCGTTATTTATTTCCATAAAGATATCTGTCTGGCTCTAATGAAAGTGACACCTTCGCACCTGCTATAATGCGACTGAGTTACGTAAGCGGCATTTATCACAGCATTCGCGCGGAAGGTGCTTTGGATTTCGCGTCACGTAGGAGAAAAGACTCAGTGATTTACAGATGACTCGGCACCGAATGAAGCTTTTCTGTTTAGGGAGTTCGTAGATGCTGTACAATCTCGAACTTCAGGCAATGTATTTTACCGTGTATCCACACAAACACGGAAGATTCTACTGGAAGAAAACGCGAAAACACTGCTCACGGCGTCGAAGTCCCGTCCCGTGTTATGATCAGCATTCAGACGGTGCTGGAATATCGGGAGTGGCGTACTGCGTACTTAGCAGACGACACTTAGCAGACGACGCCGTACGCGTCTTTTCCCGTCGTCTGCTACGGAATATACTGTGACTGTGTCGCACGAAATTCCTCGCGGTTAGCAGTGTCAACGACACCTAGATACAGAAGTCCTGCTTATTGCCTTCTCTCCCTCCTTCGCTACGTGGTCATATAAAGTCAGAATTCCTGCTGCGATTCGCCGTTCTACGAATTCAAGAACTCGCAAATGATTGCACTTAACGTATAACCTCTAGACTTGAATCTGTAGACAAAAAGCGCAACATAATTTAAAGAAAGATATGGGACCGTTTTGCGCTTTATTTTGAAGTTTTTGCCGTTTAGTATACGCGGGGACGTTCAGTCACTACTCGCAGACGACAGTGGCTCGTCTCCATGGCTACAACAGCTGAAAGCACGTTCGTGATTGGCTACGGCCGTTGAAAACACGCGCTCACGTGACAGCAGAAAGCTATGACGTTTTTCGCAGCTTCCGCTGGAGCATTCTGGGGAATGTCGCTCTTCTGAACACACGGTAGCTGACAGGAGGAGCGCACGTCGTTGTAAAATTTAACAACACGTCATTTTATGTCGTATGACAACTAGCGCCACGAGCAACGCCACGGCCGTTTGTGCACTAGTTTAGCTCACCTGAGAGATCTTTTGAAGTGTTTCGTACTTTAACATCTAACGTCTCTCGTTGAGTCGTGACTTGGGTACAAATTTCACCTGTCAAGTTCCCAAAATTTCCCCATCTAGGGCACAGTTCCCTATCATGCAGTTTCAGGGCGCGTGGTACCCCTCAAGCAGCAGGGCGACGTATCACGCAGGAAAACCACCACTGCGACAACGCTTCGAAGGAACACCTATCGTGCCGCTAAGTTGCTCGGGGTGAATGCTGGGTTCGAACCTGCATCATTGGAATTAGTTATAAATACAACATCATTAAGTATTATTTTTTTTATAGAATATAATCGCATGACATTCTATATTATAATTCGACATATTCGATATATTCGAATTCGATATATATAATCGAAGATACCAAACGGTCCATCGGTGCTGGCCGTTCCACAAGACTGACCCTGGAATCCTTTTCTCGCTATCGAATGCACTGCCGCATATTCCAGAAAACGAGCTCTCACTCCGAAAACAAGTTCTCCTAATGAGCGATCTACCTCCCAGAATGAAAGTCATACGTAGATAAAATGAGATCTTATTGCGACCTTCGTCCACATCGTAATGATTGATAACGAACCAATCACTTCCGCGTTGGGTCACCGTTCAGAAAACAAGCACCGCACAATAAAAAGCGAAAACATGTACTGCCGGTCTCCACGTTGATCGAGCCACAACTCGTGGCGCATATTTATCAGACACACACACTTACTCACGCAGGCAATAACACGTATTCCTCCAACCTCCCTCCCCCCCTCGTTCACCTCCCCCCTACCTTAAGGGGTACCATGAATATCGGAGGACTGGTGGTACAATCACGACTATGCTCGCCTCGAATTACACTCGGCACAGTGATTTCTCTCACTATCATTTCCGGGCCGTAATCACGTGCGACGAGCGAGCCAATCGGACGCGTTTGGAGTGAAGCGTCACGCGCCGAAGAGTCAGTTTGAGAGAAAGGGGCGAGGGGGGTTCAGAACGGTGAAAACGAAGCGTCGGAGGTCGACGGCTGCGTTCAGTGGCTGGATGTCCCGTTAGGAATGTCTTGACGGGTCAGTTTTCGGTTTCTGTTTTGATTCATGCCCACTGGCCCGCGGTCGGTCCGCAGGAACCGGTTGGCAGAGCATTCCTCTGCATTATAGGACGTCATCGTTGCAAGTCTCTCTCTCTCTCTTTTTTTTTTTCAGTTTCGGTTTTTGTTTCGTTCTCCATCTTCTCAGACAGCTTTCTCAAAAATGATTTTTTAAATGACAGCTCAGCTAATGGAGAGAGCATTGCCACACCTTTATCTTCGAATTTCCTTTTTCTTTGTTTTCACGATTAGTTTTCAAGCGTTTTCACTTCCTGACAGCAGCACGACAGGTGCCGCTGCACTTAAGACTATCGATGCGTGGTCCTAGATTTTTAATTACTTTTTCTAGTTATTTTCTAACCTTTTACTTGTGATTCGGGGTGAATGTACATTCTTCGTGCACGCAATGTATCATTACATCTGGCTCTGTAGTTCGAATCTCTACCAAGACTTAATTTCTGGTTTTATTTCCCTCATTTTCATTTAAGAGTACTGAAACCTAAACTAAAAAAAAGGAAAAAGAAAAAGCTGAAGAAGAAGCCAGATAAAATCCCGTTACAATATAAACAAAGTTTCGATCAGGGATCGGAACCGTTTTTTTTTTCGGTTCGGTTCGGGTTCAGCTCCACAGCAGCGCAAAATATCGGTTCGAACCCCGTTCAGGAAAGTGAATTTTGAGCAGATTGCTATGGGTTATAAGCAAGCACGGTCTTACGATTCTGAAATAACACCAATGTACTTTTGTTGTTGTTGCCGACACAGCAGTGGTCCACAGCAACACTGCGTGTTACACATCGGCATTTCAGGTGCGACGTATACGGTAGCATACTGTACTGTCTATGTTCACTCATCGTATACACCATGTTACATCCTGCTCGGGGACCGGCAGTTATTTTCACAATCCAAAATGAAAACTTGGGATTGCTGGACGCGTACAAGGAAGCTTACAACAGCCAAAAAGGAAGACCTCAAAACTAACGTGACTGAATGAACGCAATGTAGCTGCGACGAGGAAATACCACACGCACTTGGGGTTGCAGTTTTGTTTTGTTTTATTCAGTTTCGGTTTCCAATAACGCGGCTCAATCCGCTGTGTAAATCGTTCTTACGATCTCTCACAACGCACATTACGTCTGAACCGTTTCACGAACTGGTAACCGCCTAAATTTATTTCGGTTCAGTTCCTGTTCAGTTCAACGTGAGAAAAAAAAATACTTTGGTTCGCTTCAGTTCGGGTTCGCTAAAAACCCGTATTTTTCGCTGGTTTTCGGTTCAGGTTTCGATCTAGATTCACCATATACTTGTGACATCACATGATTTCTCGCAGGTCGTCAATATTTGCATGGTGACGATAAAGAGCGCCTTCTTGACAAATCTTAACTCCTGCACGTGCAAGACACGTAGGAGGCGTGTAGCCCGCGAGATGTTAAATTTCAAAAAAAAAGAAAAAAAGAAAGGAACCAAGAGAACTTTTTGCGCACCTATCACCACTACGTCATTATGACGTCATTGGAAACAGCGGCGAAACATTTATGAAGCGGTATCTTTTTCTCTTATATTTTCTTTTGCTTTTTTTTTCCTCCTGCGTTTTCACACCGGCGGTGCTCACAAACTTTCGCTCACAGCGTATGGCCTAATTATCCGGAAAGACGTTTCGGTCACAGTGAATATTTCCTTAGAAAAAACCTAAATGAAAAAGTAATAGAAAGCTACCCTGAAGCGAGCCCGTTAAGTAGGCGGTGACAGGTCGTTAAAATGTAATTAACCAATTATCATTTTGCGCAATGGACGTTGGCTTCATCAATGTCGGCTTGTCATGTTGTACATCATCCCGTATAATTATTGATGGAGAAATAATTAACGTTTAAGCGACGGTACAGATCGCTTTGCATGGAGGGACCCGCCCGGCCACTAACCTCTGTATTCTTTCCAAAGTGCTGGTGAAAAGACATTCCACGCGAGGTACCTTGTCCAAGGTTGTGGTTAACCATCTCTTTGTGGCGGTATGATTAGATTAGATTTTTGGTTTGCGATGCGGTTGCAAAATACCACAACCTTGCCGCGGAAAAAAATTCTCAAAAAAATTGACGACATGCACGCCACTGTTATATCAGTCTTTGAACAAAAAATCATTACCCGATGCAATGAAACTCGATTCTTATTGCTTCTGATGGTGTCACTGAAGAGCGAGATGGGTCGTATTACTCGACGCTGTTTCGTTCGTTGACAGGGTGCGTAACATGTTACACGATTGAATAACTTTTCCTCATCTTGCAACGTTTCTCTCATTGGAACGAAATGTTTTATTATATTTACATTTTATTTATTTTTGAGCCTATGTGTGTTTTGTGGGTTCTGCTGTTCGACTGTTTGCGTGTTGCGTGTTTGCGCGTTCTGTGACATCTCAGTGTGTGTGGAATTGTTTTCTGTCGGAATCACCACTACCACTAATCATCATCATCAGCATCAGCATCGCCATCATCATTACAGGAGTTTTCTACCAAAATATCACTGGTGCAACTGATGTGGAGTTGCGAGCCTCATACTATAGTGAAGCCAAAATCTCCATTTTATTTTTTTTAAAGCCAAACCAAACCAACCAACATTTTATTTATCAGATCTCAACGTACGAATATATTTTTTTTTTCTGCGAAGGTATTAAATAAAGCGTACTGAATGCGCAAGAGTCAAAAAACAAAACAAAAAAAAATCAAAAGCTCATCTTGTCCCCAGAACTACTTCGTGCTGCTATTATAAACCTCGTTCACTACATTCATTTGTGCTACAAGGTTCATTACAAGAAACAACAACATCATCATCAACGATGAAAAAGCCGAGTACAACCGCCGCCGTTTCCATGGTGATGAAATTTTTCTGGAACACAAAAAGTTTGAGCAATGAATTTTCGCCCCGTGCGACTACAGAAGACGCCCGCTGTGCGTGGAATGGTCTCATGCATAAAACGGCTCTTACGCAACGCTATACGAATAATGCATAATAAGCTCTGCGCTGAAATATTGCTCGCGACAGAACAGTAAAAAGAAAGAAAGAAAGGTCCATTTTTCCGTGCGTCATATCTTTTCCTCCTCCGCAGGTCGGGTTGAAATATGCCTGTAAAGATAAGGCGGAAATAGTAAAAGTGAGAACGATCTAATTTTTCCCGTCATAGGTTAGGGACATAAGTGGGTTAACCATGCAGCATTTCTCGCATGATTTATAGCGACAGATGCGAGGCTGTGGAACATTGTAGCGACCTTCGCCGGTAGCGATTTCTTTGGAAAATTTTTTGTCGTTCGTGATTAACACGAACTCAATATGCACGAAAAGTGTATTGAGTAGAGATATTACGCCATTAGAGATACGAAATAAGTTTTTTAAAATAAATTATGCTATTTCATCCTTGCTATTCGCGTTATCAGGATGCGCACATGTAATTACTGATATAGCGGTGTTATGGGCGGTTCCTAGTTGATCCGAATGTGTCCACGGTAACGTTTCCGAGAACACGATAAGCCAATAAAGCCGATTCCTATCGCTGTCTGGCTTTTTCGACGACTGCCATATTTCAACCAATCGCTTTTTTCCTGTGAATTGGCTGACGTCACGATGCCGGTCCCCGATTTGACGCACAGTTCTCTTAGAAGTCGGCCCAGGACGCACGTTCCCGCAGAGCGTTAGGGGTGACATTGCCCACCTCTGTGAGATCGACAACGGCGACCTCTCTCATTTAGCACAACCCACCATCAACCACCGTAGAGCGCTACTGGATTATAAAACTCGCTATCAGAAACATATAATATGAAGGTCTCCTTCTTTGTTATTTATGAAGCATATTCGTTCCTATACTTTAGTGCCTTAATTGTTTAGTATGTGTACTTTTGAAAAGTACATCTACCACAGTAGGCACATACGAACGTAGATTAGTTCCATAAAAAGTAGACTACTTTATAAATACGCGATAAATGTAATAGATACGTGACAAATGCACATAACACAACGACAATAATAATACAAATATTTTCTCCTGGCGTACAGTATTCCAGAGCCTGTATTCGTGCTGCTATTTTTAATCCGTCATCTTATCATAAAGTCAGCCGCAGTTGCAAACGCACACGTATATGGACGCACGTATAGCTAGCACACAAAGACAGGAAACTGACTTATGCGCTGTCTATAGTCTGGAACAGTGGTGCACGTCCTTCTCGTGGCGCCCTCTATGTAATCTACAGATGAGTGGCCGCCATGACAGGTGATTACAGACGCTTACACACACCGTGATTTTGCCCCCACCAATCATCTCTCTCGTCACTCGCGTGCAGAAAGAACAGCTTTTGTTACTTGCCGTTTTCTCTCTTTCTTTTCTTTTACACTTTTTCTTAAAGAAGTTGAAAGAAAAGCAGGTGAAAGTATAGCCTTAGCTTTGGTGTGGCGGTTGCTTCTTTTGGGGGAGACGCGGTTTTGATGAGTCTCCATTTTTTTTATTTTTCTTCACACAGTTTCGGTTTGTTGTCGTCTGCTCGGCCTTGACCTCTTGTGGAAAGGAGGAAATAATGCGCGTAATGCCACCTGTCGGATGCAAACGGAAGAGCAGGCATTATTTTGTCCTTACGAAAAAGTTGAAAAAAAAAAAAACAAGAAGTCGGCAGGTGTGTTTATGGGGGAACAGGGTATTGGGAGGATTCCAGTGTCCGGTGTTGGTGAGGCTCGCTTTCGGGTCTGTATGTCAGTGGCAACAGGTAGCGCTTTTGCTCGTCCCTGTAGGTCTCGCTGGTAATAGACTCTTTCAAAGTACGTCCCATAGACGTCCACTTATAGATAAAGCATTCCAGTCGCTTTCGATATTTTTCTGTCTTACTTTAAGATTACAAAGCACACAGCATTTTTACCCGTCTGCGTTACGACGACGACGAGCACCATCTCACATGGTTCGTTGAAGTCGCGTAAGCACTGCACTTTCAGGCGAAGTATGCTTTGCGATTTACCCAGAGCAATTCTTTCCGGACGAAATCAAGTTATCATTGCCGTTTCTCCTCTTTATAAGTGACATAGAGCCCCATGCTCTTTTCACTTTGTACGCGTACTTCCACTTGTCTGTTGCTGCAGGGAAAAAACTGCAAGGAAATTGGGTATTGGTGCAGAGTTTTACGTGACATCTAAATTACGGGGAAATATCATTGAGGTCAGTCCATCAGTGTTTGTTAAAGCCCTTAAAGGAGACCTGCTTTTACAGTTTTGTTCTTTGTAAGAGCACTAGAGGAATGGAACGGCCTATACCTCTTAATTTATTTCACTGTGAGCGCAACGATCCTGTTTTCACGAAGGCGCTAGAAGAAATGATGTAAGTTCTTGTGAACTATGCGAAAAGTGACACTTGTACCGCATGTTTGCATCTTATGGTTTCCTATTATATAGTAAGCAACAATAATAAGCATACAAAATAACCACCAAAAACGTGTTGAGGTAACAGTGCGACATCAGTCCGTTCCGTATGATATTTCAGTGAATACAACTTCCCACCCCCAAGTGGCACAGATAACTAGAAAACGAATATTTTCTTTGGAATTTTGCGGACCTCCACGAAAAAGCAGTTCAGCAACACTGGGTATCACCTCACCGGTATTCCTCGTGTACGGCTTTCTGTAGGATTTGCACTTACCGCTGACCAATATTCTAGAAGGAAATCGAGGAAGCAAATGACTGGTCACCCATGTGACACGAAGAAGTTACATAGCAGCGTGCCCGAAAAATAGCCAGTGGCCCATTCGAGACTACCGGTGACGTCACGCATGGTGCAGGAGGTAAGAGAGGGAACCTACAGGAGTTTCGGTTTCGTTTTGAGCTTCCCAGCTCTTTCGGCAACTAACGAGTCACCGACTGCCGAACCAAGTTTATTTCTAAACCATTTCGGAAGAATATATCGAACTTATTTACAAAGCCATTATAATAGTTTCGGATTGTCCCGGAGTCTCTTTTTAAAGAGCGAATCGTACATCGGTTTCCCTTCCCGAGTACGTACTTTCAACTGTCGCCGTGCATGAAAAGCGTCATCCACATTCCCCTCTCACGACCTTTGCACCAGACATAGCGGCGACATGCGCTCAGTGCATCGGCGAACTCGCTCGCGTTGCTACCGTTAATTACGCTCGCAGCGGTTGCATCGCCCAGAAAACGGCGTGAACCTGTTCCAGCTTCTCCCGGCGTCCGTCTCTCCTGCCGCTCCCCGAACTCATCCATTTGAACCAGGAAACGCCGGCTCACGTGCTTAATTAGCGCCGAAAAAACGACGACGGACGAAACGCTAGGTCCCGCGGTGCGGTTAATAAACGGGCCCGGAACCGCACGCCTCGTTCTAGGCCTCGTTAGGCTTAGCTCAAGTTTCGATTTCAAAATCGCACGACACACACGTTCTTTTGTACGTGGATAGGTTGAAAAAGTGCTGTGCACGTAATTGGGTGCGGGTGTTTTGTATCTTGTATGTGTGTGTTGGAGGGGGGGGAGTGTAATAAATGCGGAGTCGATGGCAGCTTTGAAATGAAACTTGTCTTCGGCTCTAAATGACTCGTACTTCTCCGCGGAAGTTTTGTATGCGAGCGCCGTGCTCCACGATTTAGTGCATGTCTCTGGGGCTCTCTGCTGTGTGTGCGTTTGCGTTGGTAATATTTGCTTTGCTCGCTTTCGCGCTGTACTGATGCTATACAGTTCCGACGGAACAGGATTTCGGTAGACAGCAAGATACGTTAGTTCATGTCTTTTTTCACGTTCCGGCAATGACCTCCTATAAACTTCTGTGCATTGAACCTTAAAAGGACGGCCGCATCCGAAAACTCATCTATGAAACCAATACCACTATGACATGTTGGAACACTATGTTCGGCATCGGCCGACAATTAACTTTGGCTAATTGTTTCGTCCGAAAAGTGCTTAGATATTCAATAAACGAACTTTAAAGATCAGCGCTGATTCCGAAGCTGCAGGGGCTCCGGCGGCGTGACGTCACTCCCTAAGCGGGGGAGTGAGAGGGTGGCGATGAGAGGAGGAAAGGCGCCATCTAGACGCCCCATAACTCTGCGAGACGCGCCGCACGGTCGCGGCATTCCATCGCGCCCTCATTGGTTCTTAGGGAGTGACGTTTTCTCGTTTTTCTAGAGAGGGAATTCCGGCATGCTCCCAGCATCCGCCGTCCGCTCTTGTCATGTATAGCATCAATTAAGAGTCAAACTACGCCACTCTTTCGCGTGGAGTTTTCGATGCTGCGGTCAGTTGTCCACAAGGAATAAAGTGACACTATAGTTTCGAAATTGACTGGAACGGATGTGACGGTCCCTTTATTTGTTTATTTTATTTATTTTTTGATTCCGTGTTAGCGCCGCGAAGCAACTGTGGCTATGAACGGCGTACAGAAGTGGGCAGATGGAGAGAGGGCAGCAGGAAGGAATGGGGGACAGGGGGTTAGTATGCGTCCTGGGTAGTCTTCAGGGGAACTGCATGTGCCGATATTCGTCTGGAAAGTCTTTGGGAAAACCCAGGGAAAACCTCGCACAACACAGCCGGTGCTAGGATTCGAACCCACCACCTCCCAGTTTTGAGCACGACCTTTGCTACTACCAACGAGAGGGAACAACATGCCTTTAACATGTAGGTTCTCTTGCTTTTACGGCTCATATGAGAAAGCTGGTTCAGACCGGCCTCTGCAACGCCACCTACAGGTAAATCTTCAATCTTACCACGTTTAAGAGTGATTCTTAAAGAGCAGTATAGTATTTATTCACATGACGTCACTCGTAAATGAGCGCAACAGTTACTAGCGGATTTGCCGCCATGATCTGTGGCGTGAGACAATGACCGTCCACACTCTCACCCTATTCACTGCTCATTTGGTGTTTTTAAGTTGCATTGAATGCTGTCACGGAAACCTGGTGCGTTCCCGGGATGCTATACCACTGGGACCTACTCGCGATCGCACCAGGTGAAATATCCTCCGTCCTTAACCTCTCGATAAAGGTGAGACGAATTCACCGGCGAAAGTTTTCCGGCCGCACAGCGGACACTTAGCAACACCGTTCCGGACAAATAAATGAAGAAGAGTGGTCGGGCTGCCCTATGTCAATCGACACACGCCCCATGCGCCACACAATGAGACAAAGGAGAGATGCTAGTAACGTTAACAGCAACTAATTTAATTAATGCAACAATTTCTATCTAGAATTACGAGAACACTATCAACAGCATGGTTAACATTTGTTCAAATGGAGAACAGACAACGGTAACATCGAAATCACAGGTCGG
Organism: Ornithodoros turicata; assembly: GCF_037126465.1. Classification (NCBI taxonomy): domain Eukaryota; kingdom Metazoa; phylum Arthropoda; class Arachnida; order Ixodida; family Argasidae; genus Ornithodoros; species Ornithodoros turicata. Next base: position 75,337,154 of record NC_088204.1, read on the forward strand.
TTAGAGTTCTAGTACGTATAGGGAAGGAAATGGAATCAAAGTCTTAGCTGATTGATGCTGGCAGTCTTCAGATGATCCTCTTGGTGTGGCTGGTAGACAAAGTCCAAATCGATGATCGCTGCACACACTTCACTTCACCAAACGATATTGACCAACCATCGCAGAGGGAATAACTGTTTTAAAATTGAATTTTGGAGAGCTGGTGCTGAGACGTCTGACTTCTGGTCACATGTTTACCGACTGCCCCGAAACAGGGGTCCTCAAGAGTTTTATTCGGTGTCGCATGGCTTTGACGTCTTTGTCAGTCACCGACGTCGCAGACCTCTGGCGCCTAACACACTCTTGCTACAATGCACTTTAATTGATCACAGAAGTGGAGGGACACAACGGGTAAACAACGGAGGAGGAGGAAACCCCTAAGGTCCACCGCAGACATTGGCTCTTAACTAGTTGCGGGTGTCCAAAGGAACGCCGCTACATGTGTTTTTCATACAGCTACGAGACTTCCGCAATCTCTTGTTACACAGGTAGAAGCCCATCAAAACTCTGTAATAGGTGGCGACGACATAAGCCGTCAGTAACGGCTGGTACCAATTTACACCGTCTACGTGCCTGCCTAAGTGCTTGTCCCGTCAAGACTGAGCATAATACTTCTATTGTACACAACCCTTCTCCGAGCAAACGGACCCATGTGTAGGCGACAATTTTAGCCACTTTGGCTCTGGCCTCGCGGGTCCGGCTCCCCGGGCGTCGTTGGAACATGACAGAAATGCCGCCGAAAAAGGACAAAATTGCCCGATTCCGCGACACCACCCCCTCTTTAAGAATATTGGTAATCTCCAATATTCAAGAACATAGGAAGAATGGCATGTTTTGTCTGGCCTACGAGATACATTTAACTCTGATAACTCAACTACAGCACACTACAATATGCAGAAACAAAGTGATACACCTGTGGTTAATATACAGGAATATCGAAAGGTGCGCAGCACTCCACACAGATAACACCAATGACGTAGGTTACAACATATCGTACCTACACTGTGATACACTTACATATCATCGTTACATGGGTTCTAATAGTACATATAACAGTAACATAACACAACCACCTAACATGAATACTTTTTTTTTTCTTTGACCATTTAGTCGAGTCGGCTCATGTAGTCCGCTCCTACATTTTCCTGGCCCCTGATATGCTCGACCCGAAAGTCATGCTCCTGAAGGGTCAGGGCCCAACGAAGAGCTCTCATGTTGATAAACTTAGCCTCATTTAGGTATCTCAGAGGTTGATGGTCCGTTTGGAGTACAAAGTGAGTACCGTATAGGAACACATGAAATCTTTTTATTGCCCACACAATTGCAAGGCATTCCTTTTCGATAGCGGAATATGCTTGTTCTCGTGGGCATAATTTTCGGCTGGCGTACTCAATAGGGTGCAATCCAGTTTCCCCTTCTTGCAAAAGCACAGCACCTAGTCCAACATCAGAGGCATCTGTTCTAAGTACGAAGGGCTTAGAGAAGTCGGGAGCCCTCAGGATGGGGGGTTCGGACAATGCGCGCTTAAGAGCGTCGAAGGCCGTTTGATGAGTCTCCGTCCACACGACTACATTAGCTGCTCTCTTCTTGGTAAGGTCGGTCAATGGTGCGGCGACCGCTGCGTAATTCGCCATGAAGTCACGGTAGTAACCTGCGAGACCCAAAAAGGAGCGCACCTGCTTTTTAGTCTTTGGTCTCGGCGCGTCCTGGATCCTCTGTAGGATGGAGTGTTGTGGCGTCAGGATTCCTATTCCTATGTTGTGACCCAGGAAAGGAAGCTGGCGAAATCCAATCTCGCATTTTGTGGGTCTTATTGTCAGACCTGCTTTCTCGATTCGATGCAGTACCGTCTGCAAGATGGCAACGTGTTCTTCCCACGTCGTCGTAGCTATGAGCAAATCGTCATAGTAATGGTACACATTCGGGATGTCTTGCAGGATGTGGCGCATCAGCTTCGCAAATACTGCGGGAGCAGTCTTTATCCCGAACGGCATGTTCTTGAAATGATAGTGGCCATTTGCAGTCGAGAATGCGGTGAATTCCTTCGATTCCTCACTCAGAGGCACCTGCCAATAGCCTTTGGTCATGTCCATTTTGGAGAAGTACGTTTGTCTTCCTACTTCCGACAGCAAGGAGTCGGCTCTTGGGATGGGTTCAGCATCGGCTACTAAATGTCGGTTAAGTTGTCTGAAGTCGATGCAGAGTCTGTTGGATCCATCCGGTTTCTTGACTATGATGGTAGGGGAGTTGTATGGAGACTTCGATTTTTCGATGATACCAAGTCGTAGCATCTCCTTTACTTCGTCTTCAATTGTGTGACGCACCGCGAATGGCAGGGGATATTGTTTTACGTTAATAGGCCGGTTCGTGTTCAATTGGAGATGACATTCGATTTCTGTCGTTTTCCCCGGAACATCAGAAAACACCTTTTCATACCTATGTATCACGTTATGCAACGACTTTTTCTGCTCCTGACTTAGGGTCTGTGCAACTTGAATATCCTGGTGGGTTTCCTTGGGCTTGCAGTTGAACTCCGGAATGTCGACGTCGCCGCTGGATTCGTCGAGTTCCAGTACAGTCATGGCTACCGGCGTTGATGTCGATTCGGGAGCCGTCCTTCTCTCTTCGTACTTCTTGAGCAGGTTTATGTGGAAAAGTTTCTTCCTGTGGCCCAAATCGACGAGGTAGTCAACCGCTCCTCGTTTTTCAGCGATGGGAAAAGGCCCTTTCCATTGCATCGTGAGCTTGTTTGCCTCTGTCGGTAGTAAGAGGAGTACCTTATCTCCCTGTTTAAGCAGTCGATTCTGCGACCGTGCATTGAAGTATCGAGAGTATCGCTCGGAGGCTCGCTCGAGTTCTTCGTGCGCAATCTTGCACGTGTCTTCTAGGCGGCTTCGCAGATCGAAAACGTACTGATATGTACTCTTTAGTTCAGGCTCAATTTCTTTTTCGACCCATAATTCTCGCAGGATGGTTAGGGGTCCTCTGACGTTGCGTCCATAGAGAAGCTCAAAAGGGGAGAAGCCTAAGCTTTCCTGTGGAACCTCCCTGTATGCAAAAAGTAAAGGGGAAAGATACCGATCCCAATCACGGGGTCTTTCGGCACACATTCTTTTCAGCATCGTTTTTAGTGTCCCGTTGAATTTTTCCACTAATCCGTTTGTCATCGGATGGTACGGTGTCGTCGTTAGCTGCCGTATTGACAATAGCCTGGCTACTTCTTTCATCAAGCCCGAGGTGAAATTAGTTCCGCGGTCGCTGAGGACTTCTTCGGGAATCCCTACTCGACTGAAGATGTTCACCAGCGCTTCGGCGACCCGTTCTGTTTCAATACTCGGCAATGCTACCGCCTCAGGAAATCGCGTTGCGTAGTCCATGAGGGTTAGGATGAATTTATTCCCTCGTGACGACGGTGGTTGCAATGGACCGATTATATCGATGGCTACCCGTTTGAATGGCGTGTCTATCACGGGCATCTTCTGCAGTGGGGCCCTAGCTGTTTTACCCCTTGGTGTAGTGCGCTGACAAATATCACAGCTGGCTACGAAACGCCTGGTGTCGGCTTGAAGTCCTGGCCAGTAGAATTCGCTGAGAATTCGGTCCGCCGTCTTTCCGCTTCCGAGGTGTCCGGCCATCATTCCGCTATGAGCCAGTTCGAGCACTACCTGTCGGTGCTTTTTAGGTACCACGAGCTGCAGGATTTCTTCTCCGCCTTCATTACTCGTACATTTTCGGTAGAGTTTTTCGTCAATCAGCACGTAGCACGTGCTTCCGCTCCCCTTCTTTCTTCCTTTCTTCGTTACGCCAACTTCCGCGAAACATTTTTGCAGGGTTGCGTCCTCTTTTTGATCTCGGACAAAATATTCTGCATTGAATCCCTCTGCTAATTCGGGGACCTTCAGTCTGCGGAAAACCGTGTCCCTTTCCCTCGCTTGTTTTCTTGTGACGACAGCATGAGTTTCAAAACTACCATTTTCTTCGATCGAGCATGGCGAGTCATTTGCGTCGGCCTTTAGATCGGTGCGCTCGTCGTCACTGGTATGGCCAAGTTCGGCGGAAATGGGTGTAGCTCTGGGAATGGTTTCGATTTTCGCGACCGGCTTCGTCACAACTGTGTCCCAATCGGGATCTGGATTTTCGGCGCTCCGTACCCCTTCAACGTTGCCTAGGACCAGGTCGTACATGGGGTTATCCATGCACCGGGCTTTAATTCGTCCCGTGAAATAGGGAGTTCGCACGAAAATGTCCGCTTCGGGGAGAATTTTCACGGTTTGGTCAATGAGGAATACCGGGTGTACGGCTCCTGTTAGCTCTTCGCTGCTCACCAAATCTTTTCTTACGATCACCGTGTTGCAGCCAGTGTCTCTGAGAACTTGGATAGTTCTTTCGCCGATTTTGCCTTCCGAGACTGGCAACTTGTTTACTCCATATGGGCCCTTACTTCCTGACACGGCCGTCTGTACCACGGGAATCTTCGTGCCGCCTTTTAATTCTACAAAACCTTTTTGTATGCACAAGGATACTGACTCCTGAGACAACCCCTTGTCGGCTGATTTCGCCTCTTCATCGGCCCGAGCTCTGCAGTTCCAGGCGCTGTGTCCCATCCTACCGCATCGTTTGCACTTCGGTGGTGGTGGTGGTCTCGCCGCGGCGCTTCTGCAATCTTGTGGTCGGTGTCCGATCCTGTTACAAATGTAGCATCGCGGTCGGTCCCTTTCACTGAGGTCGCCTCGTTTATGACTGGGCTCATTCCTTCTCTCGACATTGTTCCTGCCTTCCTCTTTTCCTCCTCTTGATTTCTTTCCGAAATTCCTTAGATTATGAGCTTCTACGTACTGCTCTGCTCGCGTTACGAGTTCCTTCAAATCTTCTCCCTTTCGTTCGCGCATATAGAGGGTTAACTTCTCTTCGCTGTGGCTGAACAACTGCTCCTTTAGAAGTAATCGCTTTACTTCGTTGTAGTCCTTTTTAGTGCCGGAGAGTTCCATCCATCTTTCCCAATAATTTTCTAGGCGGGCGATATATTGGGATACTGTCTCGCCATCTTTCGGCGTAGCGTCACGGAATTTCTCGCGGAATCCGTCTTCGGTTAATCTAAACCGGTGCAGCAGGGCCTGTTTTATTTTGTCGTAGTCAATGCAGTCTGCCGGAGACATCCTGCCGTAGACCGCCAATGCCTCGCCTGTCAAACAGATACTAAGGGCACTTGCCCACTGGTCTCTGGCCCACTTTTGACCCTCGGCTACCTTTTCAAACCTGACAAGGTAAGCGTCTAAATCGTCTTTACGATCATCGAAGGGTGGCAACAACTTATGGGGACTCAGCCCATGAAACTTTATGGAATCCATGTGGGGGTCTTCCGTTCCTCCCCGATTACTATTTTCTGCCTTTAGTAGGAGTAGCTCCTTTTCCTTCTCAAGCTGCATCATTTTCCTCTCGAAATCTTCCTTCGCGGCTTCGAGTTCTAATCGTCTCAACCTCTCTGTGGCTTCGGCTTCCTCCTTTCTTCTTTCGCGCTCGGCAGCTCGGTCCTCACGCGCTCTGCCGCGTTCTACTTTGACCCATTCCTGAAGCTCCTTTCCCTCAAAGCCTAGGTTTTTGCCCATAGCAATTAACTTTTCTGTTAGTTCCGTTTCCATTTTGAAACCTTATTCGTCTCGGACGTCAGCACCAACAAGTATACCAAGCACCTTTCCTCTCCGTCTCAGTGTGAGTGGACAGCCCGTCCTGTCGCGGACGCCAGAAATTTTTATATGTCACGGAAACCTGGTGCGTTCCCGGGATGCTATACCACTGGGACCTACTCGCGATCGCACCAGGTGAAATATCCTCCGTCCTTAACCTCTCGATAAAGGTGAGACGAATTCACCGGCGAAAGTTTTCCGGCCGCACAGCGGACACTTAGCAACACCGTTCCGGACAAATAAATGAAGAAGAGTGGTCGGGCTGCCCTATGTCAATCGACACACGCCCCATGCGCCACACAATGAGACAAAGGAGAGATGCTAGTAACGTTAACAGCAACTAATTTAATTAATGCAACAATTTCTATCTAGAATTACGAGAACACTATCAACAGCATGGTTAACATTTGTTCAAATGGAGAACAGACAACGGTAACATCGAAATCACAGGTCGGTTAGAGTTCTAGTACGTATAGGGAAGGAAATGGAATCAAAGTCTTAGCTGATTGATGCTGGCAGTCTTCAGATGATCCTCTTGGTGTGGCTGGTAGACAAAGTCCAAATCGATGATCGCTGCACACACTTCACTTCACCAAACGATATTGACCAACCATCGCAGAGGGAATAACTGTTTTAAAATTGAATTTTGGAGAGCTGGTGCTGAGACGTCTGACTTCTGGTCACATGTTTACCGACTGCCCCGAAACAGGGGTCCTCAAGAGTTTTATTCGGTGTCGCATGGCTTTGACGTCTTTGTCAGTCACCGACGTCGCAGACCTCTGGCGCCTAACACACTCTTGCTACAATGCACTTTAATTGATCACAGAAGTGGAGGGACACAACGGGTAAACAACGGAGGAGGAGGAAACCCCTAAGGTCCACCGCAGACATTGGCTCTTAACTAGTTGCGGGTGTCCAAAGGAACGCCGCTACATGTGTTTTTCATACAGCTACGAGACTTCCGCAATCTCTTGTTACACAGGTAGAAGCCCATCAAAACTCTGTAATAGGTGGCGACGACATAAGCCGTCAGTAACGGCTGGTACCAATTTACACCGTCTACGTGCCTGCCTAAGTGCTTGTCCCGTCAAGACTGAGCATAATACTTCTATTGTACACAACCCTTCTCCGAGCAAACGGACCCATGTGTAGGCGACAATTTTAGCCACTTTGGCTCTGGCCTCGCGGGTCCGGCTCCCCGGGCGTCGTTGGAACATGACAGAAATGCCGCCGAAAAAGGACAAAATTGCCCGATTCCGCGACAAATGCATTGAAATTACTTGAATATGGTATGGATAATATTTACACAGTACGTGTGAATATTATCCATACCATATAATAATTCCAATGCATTTAACGTTCATAACTTTCTACGCATATACGCATAGCATGCCGCGAAACAAAAACCGAAACCAAACTTCGCTGTATAGCGGCAGTCTCGCAATTTTCGGCGCTAGTGCCCTCTATATAGGGCTGGCGCCAGTGAACAAATTATATGATACAGCATCGTGTTTGTACAAGGGAGGAAGCTCCGTACGCAAAGGTCTAGAAGTCGTTCGCCTGTAACGACTTCTGCATCCCTTCCACGTAACAGACGACACAAAAGCAAGCAGACGACACGAAAAGCAATCTGTCTCATTTCTGTCGTATACATGCTCTCTGCACAGTCCGGGAAAGGCAAACAAAGATGACTTTTCTTGCCGGAACGCACGCGGCACGGGACGGCCCTTTTCGCGTATATTCCCTTGCCCTCCCGCGACCTCACGTCAGACGCGAGCTAAACTTGATGTCATTCCGTCCACCGTGCTCGGTTCGCAATTATGGTTGCTGGCACAACAAAACGAGAGTGAATTTCAAGTTCAGCTGTCGTGCGGTATGCAGAAAAGGGGCTTAGGCTAGAGTATATATTCAATTCTGGCTGGCTTGCATTGTGTGCACGCGAAACCCGACGGCGAGTGACCCGCTCGGACGGGTTAGGCCTCGTTAGGCTTAATGACGCGCGCTTTTGTTTCGCGGACGATTGCGCTTGAGTGATAGCTTTCCAGCGATACGTGACTTCGACGACATGGGGCGATAGGTTCGATTGTTTTGTGTCGTAATAGAGGGGTTAGACGGGTTCAAGAAAATGGCGAAAAACAATGAACGGACGAGTGAGACTTCCGTCTCGTTAGGCCTAACGAGTCCGCTCTTGGGGGTTCTTCGATGTGACGTCTTCAGAATGCACCTGCGGTCGTACGTCCGTGGAAGGTCACACGTCGGACGCGTGGAAGTCTTTTGGTTTCCGGATGTTGTTAAAAAAAAAAAGAGGAAGAACAGTGGAGAGGGGGTTGAACGTTTATTACTTTCGGCGTAAAATGTTCATGAATGGCAGTTGTCTCGAAGCGGACGTCGAGCTGGTTGGGGACAGCTTTGTGGTGCTGATATGGGAATCTCGTCGCGTGGTTTTTGAATACTACAACTGAACCGGGTTCGAGTTATCGAGTGACCAGGACGTGTTGCGTTCGGTTCCGCACGTGTGACGTCACGGAAAAGGATGGAGACGTGAGTAGTGCAGCGTTGCTTTGCTTCTTTGCTTCGCATTTTACGAACGGCCACTGCATTGGAGCACGTGCCACGTGCATATATACGTGTCTTGAATGTTCCCGGGAGTTCTTGCAGGCTTTTCTTTCGTCTCGCCATGGCTATATGTATGTCTCGCAAGGCTAACTCTGACGTCATAAGAATGGCGAGTCGAAACCGAAAGTGGCATAAAGAAGCGTGTCTACTCTTTTAGCCGACCTTGGTGTCATTCTACACTTCTTATGTGTACACGTTATGTATACATCAGAGGCTCTTTGGTGCATGTTAAACCAGTGGTCCTTATGTTGGATGCACGATCATAGCTTTAAACGGGTTTAGCGTTTCAATATTCCAACAAGGTATTCATTTTCTACAGTACAACACGTCCTAAAACTAAACGGTGGACGCGAAAACCCTGCAGATAGTTTTTCAGCCGCTAAGGCTTTTTTGGCAACACGAACACAGTCCTGTCATTGGTGTCTTGAAAGACGGCAATATGGTTCGGTAGGCATGCTTATGTAACCGACGTCGGTCGATGTGCTAATTTTGTTAAGCTTATTTGCTTCCAGGTGTCCCAGTATTACAAAGCAACCTGTAAAATCCTTATCGCTGACCGATACATGAAGGTGACCCGCACTGGGACAGAATAGTTGCTCTGAGAAGTTGGTTCTTCTGTGGTAACTTGCCCTCGTACTAATGCCAAGGTCACGGTTCGCAACGGGCAACAAGCGCCAGCAACGCAATGGCATGACACAAAATGCTTGTAGGCAGATTGTCCTAAGGTGGAACCTTATACTCTGGTAAGGAACTTGTATAGGTGGATAAAATGAATCAGGGGCTAGATCACTCTGCTATCGCTCATGATTACATAGCTGTCTCGCAACGTAAAGCTGTCTTTTATGTGAATATCAGACATGTTCTATACTCAATTTCGCATTGAAATTTCACTATTCAATCACGCTTTCCCAACATAATACCTTCCGCTTGCCCGAGCTCAACAAAGAACAACAACAGGAAAAAAACTCGTGCCCTCCGGGCATTTTTTACAGAAGCCGCATTCGACACAATCATAAGCGGGATCACAGCTTGAAATATACTTCTTCCGTGACACCAGTTTTGTACTTTAGTACTTCGTTATGTTTTACCTCGTAATTCTTCTTCGCGTTTTTTATTGTCTCTCCCCTCGGTCCGCGAGGGAGGAGTAGAAAGCGCATACAGAAAAAGTAACTTGGCCCGCGCGCAATTTGTATCGCATCTGGAGCTCGAAACGATACATTTGTGTCGAGGTTGGATAATAAATGCACCAGAAGGAGACTTTAATGGGATGGCGGGCTCAAGAAGTCGTGACTAACGTTTGAGCTGTGCCTGTCTCTTGGATATGTATATAGCTTGTACAGCGGTACGATGTGCATGGTTGTTGGCTAGCATGGCGTTGTGTGTACTACTGCAGCTATGGTTGTTATTGTGATGGTAGCCTGTCGAGACTCCTCTTTTTTTCCTTCCGCAAGGAAAAAAAAATATATTGTGTGGTATAATTACGAACTGATTGCGCTCACAGTGAAAGTACACATGTGGCACAACTGGTTTCGGTTTATCTCTTCATTGCTTTAAGTTAGGATGTAGGAGGTTCTAGTTTAGGCACGGTGATTTGAGAGCTAAGTTTGGACTATTTTCATTCTTGTGTTGCTGTAATGTCTTCCTATAAACGGCAGAGAAAAAGAAGTAGCGCCAGAGGGTCCGTCCAGGCAGTCTAAGGAAACCGCTACGCCGATTAATGATTGCATATATACACAGGCACGAATAATGACATTATTCAGTGCTTAGTGAGTTAAGTCGTGCTGTGATTAATGCTGTACCACACGGACAGTTTTAATGGCATGTGCCTTAATGCCATTTTCTGCATACTGAGTTCGCCACAACTCATTCACCTATGTGAAATGCCTACTCTCGCTCCCATTGTTACTGCCGAGTAGCACTTTTAGTCTACTGTAGAAGGCTATGTGATTTGATAAATGTGAGCATTCTCAAGCATCTTTTGACGGTAGAAGTCCCAAACTGTTAGACATTTTCATCGATAACAGCAGAGGAACTTGAGGTACCGCCATATTGCTTGTTTTCGATTCGGCACCAGTTGGCAAATACGTTAACTGAACATGTTATTCAAGTACGTTAGAACCACTCCACATGAAGACACACTTGATATTATTATTTTTCAAAGTATTACATGCATGTCGAACATATTGAGCTGTGTTAAATTTCTTCAAGGATCATAACATACATTTTATTTATTGAGTGGGCCGCATCGATAACATTTAGTTTACTGCTATTAGAAAGTGACGTAACTTTTCGTTTCAAACGTTTCAATCAAATACCGTTACTTACCGAAACAAATTGTACCATATCGATATGTCGTCTGACAAGAAGCTCCTTCCTTCGCCGTGAGCACGACGTACTGATAGTTCAAGTACACGTAGAAATGGCAGGCAGACAGGCGTCTTTTCAGTGCCGTGCTCGATATCGCAGAGCTGCCTACAAAGAAAAACAACCTCAATCCACGCGTCCAACCGCTATGCATTCGCATTAAACTACTTGGGTTAACTGCAACTGGTTCACAAAATTTCCATTGTCATATTACAACACGGTACGACGGAGTCTTTTCTGCAGACTGGCTGGGGCTCTCACTGTATACTCTGGGGCCCACACGGCTTACAGAAGCAGAGACGACAGTTAATAATCTATTCCGGTGGTAACGCTGTCGAGTGAATATGGTCCAGAACACGGCACAAGCAGATCTTAAAGAGGACGACATCTGGCAAATGTCGTTACGTATACGCAGCAGGTTGTATATAGCATCACAGGTGCTAACGATATCAAGTAAACCGTAACGAAGATGGAAAGCAAACAGAAAAATTGAAGAAAGAAAGTTTTCTTTTTCACTTTCAAGTTGTTTCGCTCGCGCGAACGTTTTCGTGGAACTGTCCGGAACGTTTGCAGACGACAGTTTAGCGTGGAGGTGTTTTGACAGCGTAAGCCTTCGCTACAAGATTAAGTTGATGTCGTTTGTGGTGCAAGTGGTTGTGAAATATCGCCATAATGGATTGCGATACGCCGTGGTATTGTGAAGGTAGGGAGCTTCTCGCTTTTGTGTTTTTTTTTGTTTTGTTTTTTTTGTCTTGCATCGTTTAACAGGTGTTTGTGTACTCTGTCAACGCGTATCGGTTGCTAGGATAGATTCTACGCTGTGGGGCCTCGAATAAAAATAAATAATTTGAAGTTTTGCGTCGTGAGACAACCGCGGCTTACTTTTTGCATGCTGTAGGTTGTTGATAGCGTGCGCCGAAATCTCCGGACCCGACATCCCGTGTTCAGCCTTCCTCGCGGAATACGACGTACTGAAGCAATTTGTACTATGTCATCAACATGCTGACGTTCTCTACCGGGTTCGAACCCGAAACCTTGGGACTTGTAGGACTTAAAAACACATTACTAATTAGCTCACCGAGGCCTATGTGACTCACAGTATACAGGGTGTTCAAAATTAAGCCTTCACTAGCACTTTATAAATACCCTGTATAGCTTCCCTATACAGGGTGTTCAAAATTAAGGTTTCACGAGCGCTATGCAAACACAGCGATGACAGGAAACCGGATGACAACTTCACGCTACTTGTGTAAGAAACAGGTGCTGCTAATTATGTAGCACCTGTTTCTTACCCAAGGAACAGAAAAAATAGCACCAGTTTTCTTTTGTTCGCCTATTTATAAAGTGCTAGTGAAAGCTTAATTTTGAACACCCTGTAGACTCGGTTGATGTTTGGGGGAACATGTTTCGTGGGTGTGCTTGTTAATTTCCCGTAATGTCTCTCTGGACGCCGAATCATCAAATTCGTACCGCACGTATTTTACAAGGAAGATAGTAAGTAAATATTTCTGCAGTAAAAAGTGAGCAGCTGTTAAACTCACCTCTGATAGTGTGTGACCCGTATCACACGGGCATACGACGCAATGTAATACGGTTCACGTGACACGTAGGCTGTACAACTCGACGATAATATATGGCATGATCTGCCTCATCACACGGGATATAGTAAAATCCATGTTATCTTGTATGCACAACATCATGTCATTCCCCGCATCTGCTGTTCACGTAGGAGAGGAGGGCATATTCACGTAAGGCGTCCATCACGGCAATGCATCATTCTCCATCAGGTCCCGGAGAAGGATGCGATGTTGATTGATGGGCTGCGATATGATGCGAAGTTGAAATTGAAGTGGAATGATGGGTTTTTGGGAAGTTATGTCGAATGATGGGTTTCCAAGTTGAAGGGGTACGTTGTGATGTTGATGTCGAATGACGGATTTCGATGCTGATGTGATGAGAGCAGCTGTGAGTAGGGTCCACTATAATATGGCGTCGAACGGGCTTTCCACAAGAGTGCCGACCTGCGTCAAGATGGAACACTGTTCACTGCGCCGACACGTTATTTTATTGATTGATTGATTGACTCATTCATTCGTGCCCAAGAACAGTCACAAGGGCCTTGGTGTTGGTGCACACAAAGAGAGGCAGAGAAATAGCAATTACCACGCAGTGCAAATACCGCAGATACATCCTAAACGCGCAACGTATACAACAACACAACACAATACCGTAACACCGTAAACCACAATACAATACAACACAGTGAGTATTCGCAAATGAACATTTTGTGAATTAATGCAATGGATGAAATCGTGATAGTACAGGTAGCAATCAGTAAATAAAAGACGACGGAATAAAAAAATCAATAGAGAATAGATAGAGAGTAAACAATCAATAGAGAATACGGGTTGCGACAATGCGCTAGACTATTATACGTGTAACCAGAGTGCGCTAAACTATGGTACTACTAACAATGTTAATGATAGGTAACCACAATGCGCTAGGCTATTATACTATACGTCGCTATGGTTCTCGTGTATAGGTACCCGTTCGTAACTCGACGCACATTTTCTCGTTTCTTATTCATTAAATACATCCTACCCGTTCCCCCACTTATCATGCACGTTCGATTTCAGATAACGGCACATTATAATATCCGCTGCTGCTACCTCATTTCGCGTGCAAAACATCATTAACCGCCACGGCGTATCATACAAGCGCGGGGCTTTTTCTGTAATTAAATATGAGAAACGCTCGATCCCCGCGTGGTTCATTTGCCCTTGGCTCTCTGTTGCATTATATCGAGGGATATCGTTAATCATTACATTGGCCCCTCGCTATCACAAAGGCCATGCCATGGAAGCGTGATATTTGTCGCGCCCGATTTGTACGGAACAAGGGTGTTATAAGCGCGTGTATTAGTTGGACATAAAACAGAAAGACGAGATCAAAGTGCGAGATGCAGGTTTGCTGGCATTGTGTTTAGTTTCGGTTTGCCGTAACGCGGATTTGAGTTCATGTCTCGGTCGTGTTTCGTGGAAACAAAGGTGTACGTTTTTTTCTCCTACTGCAAATACACGTGCTCATTGTTCTTCGAATAGGAACGTGGTCATAAAGAAAGGTGAATGGCAATGGCCTAGCTAAGGAAATGATTGAGGAGCATAAACGAATAGGTGATTGACTATAGTTTGTGTGAGGTGACCCGACGTGGGTTTACACGCGTCTTTGCCACCGCTAATCAATAACGGCAGCAGTTGATTGGTCGTGGCCTGATGCACTTGCTCTTAAGCCTACATAAGCGAGGGTTGTGCAAACATAGCCACGCATGCGCGCAAACGTGTAAACAAACGCCACTACCGAACTTGCGTCACCGTGCAGAAAGCGCACGTATTTAACCTGGCGCGCCGCTTGTCCGACCACACTATTTCACCTCTATATCCCCTTCACAGACCACTGGTTGCGAAGAAAGCGTGGCGTCTTCTTAGGGCTAACCTTTATCCCTGTTTTCTACGCTCACAAAAACAAACCGACGAAAAAAGTAAGAAGCGGCGGACGCCTTTTTCGGTTGTATCTCATTAACGTTTCAAGAGCGGAAACACCTGTGGTCGTAATTGCAGCCATTGCACGCTAGTCGCCTTTCTTAAATCTCCCCTTTGTCCGAAACTCGTGGTCAGCGCGTGCGCAGTTTTTACAATCTCTGACCCCCAGTCGGACGCTGTATCTTAAAAGCAGACGACGCAACAAAAGTTGGCCCCTAACCACTAGACCGTGAAATCAAGGTTCCCCTTGTTTCGCCTCAAATGGCCCCCCAACAGCCCTTAAAAACAGTGCCTTCTGCTTCGAGAGTATATGCTAATTGCGATGTTGTGCTGTCGTCTGCTTTGAAAGGGAGCTTATGACTCTCGTCTGCTACGTGCGGCGGGTACATCCTGCTTCGTGCATGTGCACCTGTTAGCAAACCAGTGGCTCTGTTTCATTTTTCGGTTGATGGCCGACACCAAATTTAGTGAAGACGTTTTCACTAAATTCGGTTGCAGACGCGCACCTGTCCCTGGGACGGTGCGTTAATTTCATTCTTCTTCTTCGTTTTTTTTTTTTTTTTTTTTCATGCCGCGTCGGGCTGCCCAATTTAGTCAGACGTTTACACTAAATTTCTTGGCGGCGGACATTACAAAAACGAAAGTCGAAAGCAATGCAGGATGCATGCTTGCTGAATGTAGCATTTGCCTTTTAAATTTTGTCACGAGCCGAAGCGTTTTCGAGTTTTGCGTCAGCTCCCTTCTGCATTATTATTTATTTATGTTTTGGAAGCGGGGGGGGGGGGGGGGGTATGCGTTTGTTTTTTACCGAACATGTTTGCAGCGACAATTTACATCGCAGTACTTTACCTCTTCCAACGTTAATTCGTTCGTTGGCACGGATTTCCTTGTAAACATGATGCACTAGTGAACGTGGTCTAAATTTTCACTCGATTTGTCTTCTTTGTCTTTCAATGCTAAGGCTTCGTCGTTTATTTCGTCAGTGCGTGAAATCTAATTTAGTCTTCGCGTTCTCCACGTGGCGAAATAAAAAAGTGTACTCTGGGCGCTAAGTCAGTAACGCACAAAAACAAATAAACAAGAACAAATAATATCGTAGTAAGCACGCAAAAGAAGCTTTTTTGTTTTTGTTTACTTTGTTTACGCCACCTGCTCGCAAAACGTAGGCGGCGTTATTGCATTTAGGCAGTATTTGCGCACTCCGAACACCGTAATAGGCTCAACTGTGTCACATGTCTGGGCTTCCTTTAGGCAATACCGCACTTTATTCGTTCCTGTACAGTTGGCCCACATTAATATGTATCTGGCCAGGAAAGTAGTCCAAAGAGATTGCCTGGTGGTGTTTTTCTTTTTGTTTTTTTTTCGGGCACGTTTTTCCTCCCCACGTTTTTTTTAAATACCAGTAAATGGTATTGCACGTAGTTATCTCTACAATCAGCTCATGAAACCAACTGTTCTAATTTTAACATCGGTCAGTTAAATCACCACGTGCATAGCGGTTAATTAGCCCATCTTTGCCAGGGAACTCCCGAACGTTTTGTTCCGTATTTAGAGATCACTTTTTAAATAGATAAGCACGAACGATTTTGTTAATTCAAAACAGACGCTGTTTGGTTTCGTGCTGTGTCTACAAGGAACAGCTCGAACCGGCTGATCAACTTTTCAAATCACTATACTATCGCTACAGGTCTGCCTCAATGATCTATTATGGCATGCCCCGTCAACCAACTTTAACACAGCTACTTAAACTGATAACGACACTTCATTGGATAACTAAGAAGAAGTATTTCGGATAGCTTATTTTCACTTGGGAGTGATCTCCATACTGATTACTTTCGCTTTTGCATAGCGCTGATCGCAATTTAGCCGTGGCCCGCTAAATCCAGCGGAATTTCGCTACGTGATTCTCATAACTTTCTTCGATCGTCTGCTAGCGTGGTTGTTGCTATCTCGGCGCATCCGGTTCCGGTTATCGATGTAGTTTCTCTTTCGGCCATTTGAACAAGATGAGCATCCAATAGCCTTGCGTGCGATGGGGTCACGTGACGAGATCGTTGGATGCCTGGCACGTATAGGACTGTCTGTTCCGTGAGAAAAGGAATTGGAAGTACATTTAGCTTTCACCTTCAAGGCATGCAACACAGACGTTTCGGCAATTTGCTTTGGGTCTTTCCCTGTCTTTTCCTTCTTGGTCGGAATGCAGACGTCTAAGCGCTATATAGTTTCAACGGGGCTTTTGCGAATGAGACGCCGCACGTAAGTTCGAAATGGTACTTCGAAAGAGAATGCAGTGGATTATAATTTGCAAGGAATTAACTGCAAGGGAACTTCTTTGCGATAAATGCACGTGCGTTGTTGTCGGTTTTCACAGAAACACGGCTTTCATGAAAGCATGTTCGTAATTGAAGTAAATTTTTGTTCACGTCTTATGTATACCAACTTAACACCGTACACGATGTATTTTTCTAATATGTGTTTTCAAAATCAATGTGCTTTTTGTTTGGATCCGCGGTTGTCATTGTTCCGTATTTGAAAAATAACGACATAACAGCTAGTTGCAAATTATTAATTTACACCTGGTACATATATTACTACTGATCAGAAAAAACAACACACACAGTAAGAACAGAAAATGGTGCATTGAACCAAAGCTAAAACAAAAACAAACAAACAAACAAAAAAGGAACACGTGGGAGGTTCACCACAACTTTCCTACAAGCCAAGACCTCATCTCCAAAACACCTCTCACGGACCACCACAGGTCCCTAATCGATTAATGACGCTGGCACCTTTATTAAGTGACATTCACTCGACCTGATTCACACAGCATCCGCTGAATACCTTTATCGTTGAATCAATTCATCCCGTCCCGTCATGCACATTCACCGCGTACGAACGGTACACCCAATTCCTATATTGCCTTTTCACGAAACCAAGCACACTCCTCAAGGCTAAGGTCACATTCAAAGTGAACGACAAAAAACAAACAGACAAACAAACAAAAAGACCTTACAGCTGAACACACCATTCGCGCCCTATCGAGTGGCGGAGATGGAAAAGTAGAACATCTCTCCGACTTCCTTTTCGAACGGATGCCGGTTGATTACAAACGTGATCCCCCAAGATTTTCCTTCAGTGGTGCGTCTGGAAGGTCAGTGAGAACGACTGATAAATAAAACTATGTCTGTGCTTTGGGATGGGGGGGGGGAAGAGAGGGGGATGCTAGAAAGAAGAATGCAAGGGGTGCGGTGTTCCAATTAAAGGTGGGACGAAGCCCAACATGAATGGGTCTGATTTTTGGCCAGGAGAGTAACAGGTTCCTTCTGGTCCGATGCAATTGAGTCCAGGATGATCAACGGAGACACGGAATACTAATGGGTCTAGTGACACCGTTTGTTCTCGTTGGGCGTGGGAAACTATGCTGGTCCTGCGGTCTGTCGGAAGGGTGGTCAGTATAGGGTGGGTAAGGGTGCTTGTGAGGTTCTGTATGGTACCAGTTTAAGTTGTTAAGCAGTTTCACGGGCTATGATTAGTTAGCTATGTCGGCCAGGTCGAAGTAAATGACCAGCACGCGTGGCTGAGTGGTTAGCGTGCTGGCCACGTCACGTCGGGACTGGGAGGTAACAGGGTTCAGATCCTGGTGCCGTCTGTGCTGTCTGACGTTTTTCCTGGGTTTTCCTCAGACGCTGTTAGAGATATGTCGGCACGGTTCCCTGAGAAGTCCGTCCAGGACGCACATTCCCCCACAGAGCGTTAGTCGTGACGTTGCCCACCTTTGTGAGGCCGTTAACGGTGAGCTCTTCCACCAGCACCTGCACCAAATGACGAGCGAAGTGAGATGAAAGATGATGAAAGATGATGTATCTGCCCCTTCTATGTTGTTCCAGCCTCAGAACATCAGTTTCTCTCTTGAGCGAAGTGAGGTGCTACCTGGTGGTGGTGGTGGTGGTGGTTGTGGTGGTGGTGGTGGTCGTGGTGATGAAACTGCTCGCCATGTTCGGCCACGTTTATAGCGGGCAACGTCACGACTAACGCAGGAGGATGAGGTAGATGATTAGATGAGGAGGTTAGATGAGGTTCCAGGCAGTAGTTCTTCACCTGGCACGGGAAGCGCATCTCGGTGTTTGCATCGTGCATGTCCGTTATGGGCAGAGAGCCCAGGTCAGTCCTTGATCTCCCGGGACATAAACTGGCACAGCACGCGGGTGGGGTTAGTAATTGTCGGAAAGGGGAATTATACACGACAAGACCGATCAATGAAGTTTTGATGCTGGAGATTATGTTATTCATATAATGGCAGATTATTAAGAGACAATAAGATTGTCGAGATAATATTGGACATTTTACGCTGCGCCAGTATTGGCTGTATCTACAATACTAGATGCTGTCATACGTCACCTGCTAGTGCACCGCTGCCAAGCGTTATCACCCTGCTCAAAGTCCTTCCCCCTTTTTTCACAGCGGTCTGTGACCAAAGCAGTTCTCACTTTCTTGAGAGATTCAGGTCTGATGAACAGCCTGTGAACTCAGTCGTGAAATCTCATTCTTCTTCTGTGATTCATCTCATCATTCCTTCACCGTTTGTTAGTCATCTTTTTTTTGTCATCTTTGTCATTAATCTACCTCATCCTTCTTTGATCATCTGTTAGTTTTTCGTTATTTCCAAATTCCTTTTCTTTATTTCTTATTTCTTAATTTTCTTCCTTTAATTCTTTCTTATTCCTTCCTATTTCTTTCTTTCTTATTCCTTCCTATTTCTTTCTTTCTTTAATTCTTATCTTTTCTTTTTATTTATTTATTATTATTTCTTATTTCTGGAATAGCAAGCCGACGTCCCGTTTGGCTGACCTTTCCCCGTTTGTTTTTCCTTTTCGTCTAATAAATATATCCCCCCCCCCTTTTTTCTTCTTCTTTTTTTTAGCAGTTAATTACTACTACTATACTACAAAGTTATAAGCCCTAATGTTCGTCTAAAGCAGTGGTTCTCAACATTTTTGTTGTTGTTGTTGTTGCTCCATCCACCCCATTTGCCATTCATCAAAGCGTTATCACCCCCACAAACACAATATTTCCAAACCAACGCACGCGTAAATATTTGATGTATTTTATTGCTTCCTTCTCCGACTTTCTTGGAAGTATCGTTTGCAGCGAGCGACCTTACCGTTAGATAACCTTCCGGTACCGCGCGCACCCAGGAGTCATCGTGGCACACCGTCGAGTCCTTCCTGGCCAGGGTGATGTCCTGTGAGTGATACGCAACGCAGGGTGCGCGCAAGGGCCGATTGGTGGCGCACGTTACATGGTGTCATCCCCTCCCAGAGGGAATACCCCACTGGTTGAAAATGGTCTATAGTTACCCTGGTCTATAGTTACTCCGAGCACATCGAGGAAGGCAAAGCTGGGAAGCTTTCCCCGTACGGAGCCGAGTTGAACGTCTATATAGCACATTTATGCTCGAATATATATTCATGCTTCGTCTAACTACCTTCCGGGAGTCCGACGACGGAAAGAATCTCACCTTCACGCGATATACCTCGCGATCCTTCTTCCTGGCCACTTCCGGCACGTCCTTCTGGCCTTCCAGTAAACCCTATATGTGCACAAATATTTTCTCTTTTGAGCGAAGGAGAAGGAAACAGACGGAAACCACCATCCAAACAGAGCTTCCTCTATCGCGGCCGGTAATAAAGCGGAAAATTCAGGATCCGCTCATTGTTGCCCGATGCGGACCCTGTAATTTAGCTAGGTGCCACAATACCGCCACCGTCGCCTTTTTGCCGTAAACCACACGGAGAAGCCCACCGTATATCACTTCCAGCGTATATACCCTGAAAGGGACGGACGGAGGCAGACGACCTCCCCAGTGTTGCCGGAATTCGCGTGGATGCTGCATTCGAATGCGTCCACTATTTCGTTGATAGCGTTCCCTTTTGTAATGAAACTTCGTGGCAAATGTGCTTTCCAATTGCCTTTTTGGGTGAATGTCTTTTGGGTGCAGCTTGAAACAATAGCGAGCAGCGTCTGGTTTCCCTTTGTTCTTGTTGGTTTCGGCGTAGGTGGAGGAAGCTATAGGCTTGGATGGAAGTTGCTGTTGTGCAGGGTCCGGAGGCGAAATGATTCTTTGGAAGGAAATTGGCTTTAGATGGTAGTACGGCAACAGAATGGATAGTTCCATCTTTGGAACGCATGGTTGCCGTAATGGTATGCTTCAACTCAATGTTGATGTTACTGGCAGATACGCAAAAACCGGCAGGATTAAGGCTATCTCGATAGAGAGAGAAAGCTTGCTGAAGGATGTCGTCGAGGACAAGCTTGCGCGCATTGATGACTCATTGTGAGCATATCCGTGACAATTATTCCAAACACGCACACGTCCATAAGAGTATACCCTCCGTGATAAGTGTCCACTCCGGTTCAACTTCTCTTATGTTCTAGTTTTATTTGTTTTTTTTTCTTTTTGCTCTGCGTATACCGCTTCTTCGATATTCCTTCCTTTTCAGGGTATTTAATATGACCAAGTAAACTTGTGGAGTACAAGTTCGATACAATTTTAATACAATTTCAATATAATTCCTGTCCTTTCTCAGTACCGTATCCACCGCTGTAACTCCATTACAATCACACTTTGGAATATGTGACAGAGAACTAAACCCAGCACGCGGTACATCCTGGTATGTGCCTAAGTTTCAGCTACGGAACTCGACCGCCAAGCTCGACGTCGTATACCGTCCTTGTCGAGGGATGGTTTCGAGTCCTTCCACAGATATAGTGCTGTCAGAGGCTTTCCCTGGTTTTCCCCTGAGGCCAACCTACGACGTGTACTGTCCCCATCTGTCTTGCACTGCTCCTTGCTGTGTCCTTGAAATCTCCACCTGTCCTCGTCTGTCACCGTTCATGCCCATAGTTGCGTCGCGGCGCGAAAACATCAGTCATCCTCATTGTATTGCTGAGACGACAAGGATGCCGATGTCGTTCCTTGCAGCCACCAAAGACATCGCATGACACCAGCGTACCTTTCTTTGTCCTGTGTTCTCTTTGCACTGTTTCCCTCGAACAACAACAACAATAAATGATGACGATGAGATGGGGTGTTTCACCGCGGTGGTGCGCTACCCTACCCCATTGCACGTGGAACATTATGTGAAGATGGTGAAGGAAGGATGAAAATGCAAGAAAGAACTAAAGCGTCTGGAGCAATCCAGTGGACGACAGGATGTCCGTGGACAGGTGAAGAACTCGACGATGGAGTTCCGTCACTAACTACTACAGCTGGCGTTGTAAGTCATACGCCTTTTCCGCAGCTCAATCTGTCGTCCATACAACTAGCCAGCCAGATAAAATCTCGCAACAAACACAGCCAAGTACACTGACATCTCTGTTTACCCACACGTGCTCCTTTCGCAAGCCATAAACCATCCAGGAGGGGGGCAGACTTTAAGGGGCAAAGCTTTAATACGGGCGAACCTGCTGGGGTGTTTATACATGTAGAAGCACGAGATTACTTACCTTACAGTGGGGCCCCCTAGCAGCAGGCAGGGCCAGAGGTTTTTCGGTAATTTATTACCCACATTCCATCGGCCCATTGAAATTGGTAGACGATAGTCAAGCGGTCCGTACACTTTTTTGTCCCTATCTCTGGGCCTCTGTACTGGCCGAGAAGTTCGCTAACTGCTATGGCATGCCTGTGCTCATGTGAGAATTGTTATTAGAAGAAGGCTTTCGATAAGGGAAAAGTGGCCCGGGATAAGTGCTACCGTGTTTTCCCATCTATAAGGCAAGCACGGTCGTTGGCACATGTGCTCGGCACATTCACTGGTGTTGTAGATCAAAAACATTTTCACCGAGCAGATGTCTGTAGTTTGCGGTTGCTGTAGCATGAATTGACAGTCCGAGACACATGTATATACGTAGGATACTTTACTTATTACACTTTATTTCTTTTTTCCCACTGTACAGAAAAATGCGGGACTCTGGACCAAAATAGCTGAGCCTCAGCATTCAGATGCATACCTATAATAGTGTATATAGTCAATGTTGTATAGTCATAGCATAGGGTTATGGTCATTGCGTTGCGTGTCAGCGCACGATGGAAACACGCGCGAGCTCGAGGATAACCAGAAACATCTTGTAACTTTTTAAAAGTCGTGCTGGGGAGGCTTTGGTTTCCTGTCTGGAAAAGAAATAGGGCTTGGGATATCTCGCATATTATTTTACTTGTCCTCTTGAACGGACTCATTGATAACGGTCTCAAGTTCATAATTTCATTTCATATTTTTTTTTCTGGGCTGCAGACAGCTCTTCTGTCATAAAATGTTGACGCATACATAGTACATAAACCCTAAGAGAAAAAGAAGGGTAAATTTGTAAATTAGTAAAAAGGGAAATTCCAGCTTCTAGTCTCCTAAATCGTAATAACAACTCATTTTACGCCCCTGAACCCGAAATTTACTCCCTATCACTGGAAATAGCTCCTAAGCTTCGTATATACAGCCAACCTTCACGCGTTCAGTCTTCAACGTCACAATGTGATACTGCATCTGAGAGTTACAAACCGAAGGGACCTTACAGGGACCTTCGTACGAAGCACGCAGACTCACCTTGTTCTGTGCCCTTTCTTCCGGCCTTTTTCGGCTTATACGAGAGCGGCTTCGGAACTAGTCGAATACATTCGGCCTGCAAGAAAAATTGATTCGATTCGAAATTCGAATCGAATGCACAATTATTCGCGTCGCTGTTTGAAAAAAACAAAAACAAAAAAAACGGAATATTCGCACAGTCCTAGTGCATATGCTTACTACACTTCTAGTTACTTCTAGTTTTCCCCCCCTTAGATTAGTATTCTCCGTTATTCTTTCCCCTCGTTGTTGCGTTCCCCATTGTTGTCCTAAGGTTAGTTTTTTTTAAATTTAAATTCCAGTTATTTTTCACTCTGTCTCTCGTTATTAGTGTCCTTGGTTATAAGTTAATACGTTAGTGAATTACCTTTCTCGCTTTTCATATTTCTCTCTATTTATTCCTCTTAACCCGCTCTCTTCTCCTTTCTCGGTTCTTTCCCTTTCTTTCACTCTTTCGTACTCTTCCGCCGGTTATCCTTGTAATACCGTTGAGTGGCACACGATAACATGGCTCATCTCCTCCACTACTCCGTCAGTCCTAGTTCATAGTACTTGGACGCCCCATCCACTCTCAGGTTCAGGCATCAAGCTCAGGCTCAGGCATCATCCACTGAAGATGATGCCTGAACAATGGTCAACACAGAGCGACAAAAGACAAACACCACGAAGCTCTTTTTGTTCCCCCGTGTCCGCCTACAAGCTCAGGCTTCAGCTGATGTCGTTCACCAGCTTGCCTGCCTCTATGCCATTTTGTATGACAACACATCTTCCATGAAGTACGTTAAAATATGGTGGGCGAGAACCCTCACACTCTAAGAAAAAAAGGAGTACTTTTACTTCCTTTAGGGACTAATTGCGTTGCCACAAAAAATAGTCCCTTTTGGGATTAAATGCACGGGAGTAAATAAACGTCATAGAGTGGAGACTACATTCCACGCTCTGTTCTAAGAGCCCCGGGTACATAATTCCTGTCTATGCATGAAAGTCCTTTGAATCAAACCGTCAAACGTGATATATCGAGTGATATGAAATCTTGCGACATACATGGGGCACAATCTGCGAAGAAAGAAGAACTGTTTCTTGCTCTGGGTGTGGGTGGAAAATTTCTAAGTCGGCTAAGTTATACAGCCTTATGACATCAAACTGACTAACGGCACATATCTATATAGACTGTTGCATTCGGGAGACCATTTGCGAAGTTCAGTGGCAATTTGCAATCCTGAGGAGTAAATGTCGGGGTTAGGGGACTGAAATTGGGAGTAATTGTAGTCTAGGGGACTACATAGAAGCTGAAATTACTCCGCATTTTATTCCTTTTTTTTTTCCCTTAGAGTGCAGGATTACCGTTCAGACCGCTCGAATCCTCACCCCCATCCGAGAACCTTCCCTTGGGCAAGAATGAATCCCGGGGGCCGATGACCACCCGGTTATCGCCCATGATCGTATTGTACCTGCGATGTAAGGGTAACAGATTATCCCACGAATTATCAACATCCGTTTTTCAATACATTTTACGTGCAGGTCGGACTCGTGTAACGACCTGAACGTTACGAAACATCCTTATTTGCGCACGTGATAGAGAGAAAGGGAGAGGGGGGAGGCGAATTTTGGGAGAGAGGACAAAGGATTCGCTCAATTAATTTAAAGATACCGAGCGCTAATTAATTGCTGCCGAGCGTTCCGCTGACTGCCCTTCCCCGCCCCCTTAAAACAAACGCAGTCGCCCCCAAATGTGGGCCCCCCCACCCCACCCCTCTCGAAAAAAATGGTTCTGTTCCATGTTGTGCATTCTCTCGCAATAGAGGGTTCGTGCCAAAATGGCCTAATCACGAAACGCAAAAAATGAAAGAACTAAAAAAAAAACTACGAAAGAAAGAAACAAGGCTTCGTCATTGATCGTGCTCCTCTTTCTTTTTTTTTTAGCCGTATTTATAGTTAATATGTAATAATTATAAGATCGTTCTTCACTCCAGTACTTAAAAGCGAAAAAAGAAAAAAAATGTCAGAGATAATAGCGGCCCTTCTCTAAAATTAGGCATTTCGCACAGTTTCACAATTTGCAAAAATATAAAAAAAAACACACACATGAAAATACGAAGTACCATTTGGAGTTTGGAGAAAATTTTTTGAGAGACTTTTAATGCTTCGTGAAATCGTTTAATTGTTTTGTTGAGTTAATGTTTTATCATAACTGACTATAGCAATGATGCGTTGTTTAATTGTTTTAGTAGTGATAGTAGTGAATTGATTTGTAGTCAGCCTCCATTACCGAGGCTAATCCCTACATATTTTTCTCCAGCCTAGAATCGAGCCTTTGACGAGGCTTAAGCTCCATATTAATTCTATGTTTGGCAGGGGGAACTATAGATGGTGTGCCTTTAATGGAGATAAGTTACACGAACATGAAAACATACCCGAAACAAGACGAAAGCCACTGCAAACTATATATAGCGCTTATAAAGAGCCTCTTTTTCTTCTTCTACACCATTTTTCATCGAAAATCGTCGTGAGAAGCGACTACGATTTTGAGCGATGATCCCGAAGGAGAAAGCTTCTCGTTACTCTGGTCTTGTTCTTCGCAGGTTTTGCAATCTATATAAAGTCTTCTTCATAAAGAACGTAACCGTGATTCGCCATTCTTGGCTTGAGCGCGTTATAGCATGACGTAAGGTTCGTGCGATTTGGGGGCCCGGACAAATCCCCTTTAACAAACGAGCTTTGAGGTCGGTAATATGTGCGGAGCAGGTCCTGTCATATTTTTATGGCCCGTTAAGATTGCGAGCAAAACGATACGAGAAAAAAAAAAAAAGATGAACGAAAGGGAGAGATGAGAGAGTTTTGTACCGATCTAAATTGCAACACGAGAAAGATCTACCATCGTGATTAAGGCACAGTCAAAGCCTGTTTTGGTACTCATTTTTATTTTTACGTTGATGTTTGTTCTTTGAAACGAGCGCATTGTTTTATATGAAGCTTCGTGTGTTCCTTCTGAGGACAAACGAAATGGGCACAGACAGCATGTACACTATTAATAGAGGGTTTGAGTTTTTAGGAACATCAGCGTGTTTTCTTTTTGTTGTTGTTGGTATGCTCTATACGCGCCCTGGCAACAGAAAGCGACAGTAAAGATTCAAAATCGAACTGACCGTACTTTATGGTGTGTTTGTTGTTCATGTGGACGTTTATTTTAGCAATTTTAAACTTGTGAATCCTTGAGCAATATCCGGTCTAGTTATCGGTGTCTTCTGCAGTCCTAACGCATCGCCGATTAGGCACACCATGTGGGCGTATACTCAGTTGATTAAAGCTTATTGATTGATTGAATTGATTACGGTTGATTGAAATTACAAGCGACGCGGCCGAATGGACGCGGTATACACTTCAAGACAGACTACGAGACGTAGTACCCCCTCCCCCACCTCCGTCGCCATCTGTGCATGCCTGTACACCTGTACGTTCAAAGCTACAGTTGCGTCGAGGTGTCAGGACTAAAGCGGCTTCTTTCCGCTTGTATTCCTGCTTCGCGCCATTTTCTAATCCCCTGCGCGCGCGCCTTTTATCATTTCTTTTTCTGCCTCCATGGACGGTTAAATTATCCCGTTCGGTGACCAAAAATTCCACTGCAAAAATTCAAAAAATTCTCGTATGTCGACTTTCACAACACCAAAACGGCACGTACGAATACTTATTTGAAACCCTTTATGAACTGAAACAAAATAATCCGAGCTCGTTTTTCAGCCGGCCCTCATCAAGCTGCACAAAAGTGTCGTCTGTGATCGTGAAACTCTGGGTAGCAGAAGACAATGACCGCATAACCAGAACGCGCGGAAGGTAATCGCCGTAACCGACATCCTATTTCGTAATGTTGCGCGAGACTTGCAGCCGCTTTTGTCCCCAGATCATTTCAGGCGCGGCACATACACGCTGTGTATTCTCGGAAAGATGTCGCTAGTGTTTAGCAGTCGCGTGAGACATTGTAGAATGCATCCGTGACTGCCACGTCCGGCGATGGCGTAACGACCCATTGTGTACGCGTTCAGGTGTACATAAATAGCTGCGGCGTTGACAGTGTTTTTGGAATCGTCTTCGCTCTTTTCAGAAAAGGAAATTGAGCACTCATCGTCTCTATTTTCTCCTCTGTTGTTCGTAGCTTACGGGACATACTAACTTTGCCCGCATCAAGGTGCAGCGTGATTTTTAAAGTCCTTGGGACAACAACCCTGTACTAAGTGGGCTTTAGAGGTCGCGTGACTAAGTATATGCACTGGTAAGAAGTAGTAGCTTCATGCTGAGCCCTGTTTGAGGAAACACGCGAGAAGGGACAGTGTGTCCAGGCCACGACCTACTAGATTATAGCTACCATGTCATACGAACTCCTCACAGCGCCGCAGTTAGAGGCTAGCGGTGACGCTGCTCATCGGCCCGGTTACTGCTTCCTTAATTTCTACAGTACTCTGTAATTTAGTTTACCTTAGTATTTTTGTAGAAGCGGTGGATGTCCCACGAGAGATGCTTCTTTCTAAAGTTGACTATCATCATCATTTTACACGTTTTCATAGGAGCTGTTGCTGTCGTCTGCTACGGTAATCGCGCGTCCGCTACTGCGCGTTCAAAATTCAAATTTCCCTCGTCCAATAATGTTGCGGATCTCGCGGGCCGATGAGTTGCGCCCCTAGCGTATGGTGCGGACGGGCTCCTCATTGGTTTTGCCGATTATGACATGGTTGCTAGTAGGTCGTGGTCCAGGCATCACACATTTCAGCATCACATAAACTTGTAACATTGGCACGTGAAATATACCGCCTGCCTTAGATGAAAGCAAAAATGGGGATCTATACTCTGTCACTGAGGACGCAGTAAGAGTTCGGAAAAACGCCTTTACCGCGGACGGCGACTCACACTGTTCTTATCAAGCCGGTCTGTGAAAATGCAATGAACCTGCCGCGGAATTTGGTAGAGCTGTGCGCATATTGGCGACTCTGGAACACTGAGGCGGATGATTTGTATATTCGAATACTGTATAAGTGCTTCAATTCGCGGGCTCAATAATTCGCGAATTTGTGAGAAGCCAGGATCAGGCAATTATTCGCGGTACCGCGCTGCGTCCACCCTGCATCTTAGGGGCCATTCACCTTGAACTTCTTGGAAGAAGCTAATAAGAGGTATCACAACTGGGTAACTCGTTCAAGTTGTCTTGCTTTTGAGCACTTCTGACTGCAAGGGATGCGATTAGGGGGTCCTACTCGGCTCGTATCTGTGCCATTGCCCAATTGCCCTGTCTCCCGTCATTCCTGTCATCGCATCGAACAAGTGCGATTGGCACTTGGTAGTGATGCGACAACTTTTCCAAAGGTCTATACGCGTGACAGAGTGCATACGCGCTTTTTGGATGATCCAGGCTTACAAGGAACCGGAATCACGGGAGGCTTACATCCGCGCGGGATTCGTAAGTGAAGCCGGGACTACAGTCTCCAGTTGCAGCGGCGAACTGAACACTTTGCGAGGCAATGCAGCGTTAGAGCGTAAGAAACTCCGTGTACATAAGTTGCCTCAGCGCCCTGGGTCAAATTTCTTACATAGTTCTTTCACGTATTTTTCTGTCATTGGTTCGAATATTTCGCGGGACTTTAAATTCGCGATAAAAGGGCGTTCGCGAATTTCGCGAAAAATATGTCCTCGCGAAAATGACTACTTATACAGTATTGTCCTGAACCTGCACCCATATAGTACAGCTTCAAAGTGCACCAGAAGGGAGGGAATAAAACGAAGTTATTATATGCCGCTTCACGCGGATGTCCGTATGCACATATCATATACGAGGGGGGACCCAAAAGAAACCGGAATTGTCCTCGTGAGGGCGGATCCCATGTAATACAGGCTTCCACCACTAGGTGAGAGTTTTACGAACTGTTTTGCATCAGTGCACAAGATGGCGTTGTTGTGCAACGCTGCGTTCGGCTGCAGTGAATTCTATTGTTAGACCCCTTCAATGCGTTTGCCTATTTCGCGATGGCTGATTTGCACGAACAACGTGCGGCAGTGAAATTTTGTTTCCTATTGGGCAAAAACGCATCAGAAACGGCAGTTATGCGAAACACGGCTTACAAGGAGGCTGCTTTGAGCAAAACACAAGTGTAGGAATTGATTTCTCGATTTAAACGAAGCGAAATGTCGATTGACGATCAACCTCGTTCCAGACGGACTTCGACCAGCCACACTGAATTAAATGTCGACAGAATTCGTCAAGCCCTCTTGCAAGACCGCAGTCGCACCATTGATGAGCTTGTGGAGTTGGCAGGGATGTTGTAGAGCTCATGTCAGCTAATTTTATCGAACGATTTGCACGTGAAACGAGCTGCAGCGAAATTTGGCCTCGACTGCTCACGTCCGAACAGAGAGAGCTGAACATGGCTGCGTGCCGTGCGTTAGAGGACCAGTTGGAGACGGACTCCGACTTTCTTTCTAAAATCATAACAGGAGACGAATCTTGGTGCTACAGTTACGAACCCGAAACGAAACAGCATTCTAGTCAATGGAAAACAGCCAGTTCACCACGTCCCAAGAAAGCACGACCAGTGAAGTCGCACGTCAGGACAATGGTGATCTGTTTCTTTGATGTGAGGGGCTTCTGCACTTGGAATTTGTTCCGCCGGGTGAAA
The DNA here is from genome assembly GCF_037126465.1 of Ornithodoros turicata. Lineage (NCBI taxonomy): Eukaryota > Metazoa > Arthropoda > Arachnida > Ixodida > Argasidae > Ornithodoros > Ornithodoros turicata. The sequence goes on from NC_088204.1 coordinate 75,366,670, forward strand.
CGGTCAACCAAAGCTCTTATTTAGAAGTTTTAAGAAGGTTGCGCCAAGATCTACGGAAGAAACGTCCCCAGCTGTGGCATTCAGGTGACTGGTTCTTTCACCATGACAACGCACCTGCCCACACCACGCTGAGTGTTCAGCAGTTTTTGACCAAAAATGGAATGACCCCTGTGCACGACCCAGCTTACTCATCTGATCTCGCCCCCTGTGACCTTTTTCTGTTCCTCTGGATGAAGAAAGTCTTCAAAGGGAAACATTTTGCCGATGTCGAAGAAGTGAAACAGAAAACGGCACAAGCACTAAAAAGCATCAACGTCGACGAGTTCCAAAACTGTTTTGAGCAGTGGAAAAGACGTCTGGACAGGTGCATTGCATCAAAGGGAGATCACTTTGAAGGTGTTTGAAGTTGGAGCATGCAACAATAAAAACACAATTTTTTAGAAAATAATTCCGGTTTCTTTTGGGTCCACCCTCGTATATGCTGTATAAGCGTACTCGTATACATAGTCATACATGTACATATCCGTATATGCTATATATCCGTCTACTATGCACCGCATATGTGTTCGGTTCCATGCTCAACTATTCGCTTCGTATATTCACGCCGGGTTTAACGTTTTTTTTTTTTTTTACGCAGTCCTGGAATTGGGTAAACGGCACTTGCGTTGTAGGGGGCCTAGAAGTCTGGGGTCGTTTAAATTGCAGTACCCTCCAGCTATAAACCTCTCCCACGTATCAGAAACAGAGTCACCAAATTGGCATAATATAATGAGTAGGCAGCCATTCATCCAAATCGTCTCAGCGTGAGACCAACCACTGCATAGGCGTCCACAGAAACCGTCCTTTCAAAGTTGTACTTTCGCTTTTACTAGCGCGTAGTTTGTGTTGGCGGCGCTTTCCGTCCCACGGCGGACACGGTAAGCCTATTTGAGAAGGACGTGGAATCGCAGCCGTTGCCTAGTGAACGCGAATTTGGGAAAAAAGAAGAAGAAAGACGGAAAGGCGCTGGCGGGGTGCATGGAGTGTCAGCGCGTGGATCGAAAGGGGTAGATGAACTCTGTGACGTTGACGCCCTCCAGTGGCATGGCATGGCATGAGGGGTTCAGATGCGTGGACGAAGTCGGTCAGGATTTACCGGAACGCATCGGGAGTATGTAATAATTCTTATATAGACACAAATATACGTGAATTGTATAACTGCAGGTTAAATTTTGTCACACGTCATGATTGGCAGAGTTAAGGGGCCCATGAAGACAAACGCGCGCTGGAGACCTTAAGGGCATTGGTCGCCAGTAGCGCGCAGGCCAGCCGAATATGTCTATCTTATTTTGTTCGTCAATGCTGTAGTACACAGTACGCGACCAAAGCAGTAGAAATGCCGAGATGCACCTTAAAATAAAATAAAATAAAATAAAAAGAAATACTCGGCGAAATGTGCAGGAACCATTTAAAGCGCCACTTACTTTAAAAGTTAATTACCTACCTTAAAAATAAATAAAAATAAATAAAGAATGAAAAATAACTTTAAATTTAAGCACTTACTTATGAATTTAAAGCAATGGCGCAATGGGTGATGTGCTACTGCGGGTGCTATACTACTACTGGTACTGGCAAGTGCTATGGGTGAAGTGTAGTCGTCCTAGGAGCCTTGCGGGTATTTTGAGCAGCTTGTTAGTAAGTAAGTGCAATTAATAGTATGCTGTAGCAACTTGCTTTAGGGTATGTGCAATTTGCTAGTATACTACAGCAACTAGCGTTTATGCACTTCAGCAGCTTGCTGTTTCGAAACTGACTATTCTGCAAGAGAACAGTGACTTTATTGGAAAATCATAGGCAAAGTAATCCAAGAAGTGTATGTTCCAAGTTAAAAGTCTGAAGAAGCGAATTCGTGTCTGTCCTGACTTACAGCATTTGGCTCCAGCACGCGCAGAAAGGTTGGTTCGGTTTGGTGGAGGAAAAAAATAAAAATAACACGAAGAGAGTGGGCTACTCCAGTTCAATTAAATATCCAGTGAAGTAAAGAAAAATGACAGGAAAGGAAATTCGACCAAGTATGGACGTTGTCTGTAAGACTTCTGAGTCGTCTACTGCGAGCAAGCTCATGATAACGCTAATTGTTCATAATGTGTTGCTTTACATCGCTATATAGACAGCTCTCTGCGAGTCCACAGTAAGACCAATAGAAGATCGCCGAACTCCCGAAGAACATCGCCAGACTCCCAACACTGACTCGACAAAACTGCATCACACTTTGCACGCGTAACCCAGTCGTGTTATCAACAAACCGTTGCCTTCATGCAACATGGCGCACGAACCTTCAATCAAAGCCTCACAATGTCGCGTCCTTGCGCGTTCCTGCACGTATTTTCACACATCTCCACCCCGTCATATGGAGGCCTAATCGTGCACGATATAGGACGTGCGAAGAATAACGGCACAACCGTCTCGAGGAAGCATAGTCACGCCTAGAAGACTGCTTCCCATGCCGGTCGCGTACGGCACCCAATATAAATACACCATGTAACCTGCTTTGTACGTACGCGATGCCTAAATGAAGTGCGTTGACAAAAGGAAATCGCGGACTATATACTTTCGACGTGCACGAGTCGTTGGTCTACATATGTATCACGGGGCCTGTGTACACAAGTAAAGGGCTGTATGTGTATAGGGTTTATAGCGTTGTCGTGATTTCCGTCGACCGGACGCGCAGGGGCGCCTGGTATATAGAACCGGCTTGTATATAGGTACTCTGTATGCGAAGCTTTAACGAAGAGGATTCACACATGATAATCTACTCCCCGTTGTTATTATTAGGACAATCACTACACGTGTAAGAGTCATTGCTCTATACTCTCAGCTAAGCCTGTAAAGTTTATAATGTAGCCGTGGGTTTTGATCGGAAGACGACTGCATTGTTGCTCATTTAGGATGGTCGGTGCAAGTGTAAATACGACCTCGAGACTTCGCAAAACATTTCTAGGAAACAGGAAACACTATATACGCGACCTTCCATAAAAACGGAACAGCAGAGAGAGAAAAAAAAAGAGTAAAATACGAAAGAAAAAACGGTGGTGAAACGTCGCTTCCTCATACTATTTCCCCACAGCACTCAACCAATCACGATTAACGAGCTTATCTCTCTTATTTCGCGCGTTGCGCTTGTCCCTCCGTCGCTAATGCGTTGTCAGACCTTCCCATTAAAGGTATCTTCTATCAAAAGTTGGCTCTTCCCTTCTTCTTTTTTTTTTTCTTCTTTAAAGCTCCGGGCGGCACTGTCTGTTTTGTTAACGCAACTTTCTAGACTTACGTGACTTGAGAGAGAGAGATAATACCTGTTTATTTACAAACATTGGAACTGAGTGACACCCTTGAGGGGTCTGCTGCTCCATTTCTTGAAAGCGTTTCAATAACGCATGAATAAAATATACACACAGAACAGAAAACACATGCGACGACACACGCATACACACAATAAATATATACATGACATGGGATGTGAGGTACATCCCGGTGCTGTTGTGATTTGATTTACATAAGGGTTAGTAACGGGTGATAATACGGGAGTCTTTTAAATAGTTGCAGAATGCTGTTAATGCGGTCGTCTGATGCGATTCATTTTGCCAGGCTCCAATGATCTTCACGAAAGAGAGAGGTCGATCATCCAGCTTAGCGAGCGTGCTCGTGACTTGAGCGTGACTTGACGTAGCGAACGTGACTTGAAACCGCGACCGGTATCGGGTCGTGCATTCTTACGCTGCGACAGCGCTGAGTGAACTACCCGTTGACCGTTTGGTCCGGGGTTGGGGGGGGGGGGGGGGTTATTTTCGGTGTCGGTAATCCGTTTCGTAGACGTTACGAAATTAAGCAGCGTCATCTAAAGAGGGGGGGAGGGGGAATGGTGGAGGATTAATTCGGGGTCGTGTTAGGATTAAGTATTGCCAATTTGGAGGTCGGGAATGTTGTTCAGCTTGATAGAAGGCAATAACGCAACTGTGTAATGATTTTCCCAGTTGTCGCAATTTGTCCGGTGCTCTTATGGCTTGACATGAATGTCGTTGTTTTTTTGTGTATGGAACATGTTGTTCGCTGCAGGATGGTACATCTGCTCTTTTCTTTCTTTTTTTTTCTGAACGCCGCTTTATGTGATTAAATTAAGCGTTAAAATTAAATAACAAAATTATATTGTAGTTAAAATTACGTATCAGCATGATTTAAAAGTCCCTGTGCGCGCTCAAAAGCGCCCTGTGTGTACCGATCTCCTCTGTTTGTCCAGTTTGCGCTGTTTTTTTTTCTTTTTTCTTTTCATTCTTAAAATGGAGTTTGGTGTGTAACGTGCCATTCGAAATGGTACTTTATGCGGAACACACCATTTAGAAGGGTGTTTCGGAAATTGACTTAAAACATACACGAAAAAAAAAAAAAAGAAAGAAAGAAATATGGATGCCACAGGACAAGGCATTTTCACCAGCCAGGTGTAAATGAAATTTACTGGGTACAGCAAAACACCCCTCGTCTTCACTAGAATCTAGTCTTCAGCAACGATGCAGACGACATATGCTTTGTACAGCAGGAGAAAACAGAACCTGATGGTAGGCGGCGCCCTCAGAATGAACGGTGCATATGCAAAAAGCCATGCGCTATACAAAGGCTTCTGTCTTTCCCTCTCCAACAATTACAGCGTTAAGTCAATTACGCCAGGCGAGAAAGCCAACGCGTTCACAAAAAAGGTACCCTCCCTCTCTTGCCTTCTGTTTGACGACGGTCCATTTGCCTGGTTCTCATGGCGGACAATACAGAAAGGTATAATCGCTTCTCACCGCTACGTTCGTTGCAAGATGAAAGTCGCAGTACCGCTCGTATGCTAAGTGTTTATTTTCACGGTCGGGCCGAACAGCGATCTGGTTTGAGCTTCTCTAAAGGTTTTTCCCTTAGCTGTGACGTATGAGGGTGAGGGTAACTCGTTGCGGCTTGAAGTGTAACTTTACTCCTTTTTGAGTGTAACGTGAAGCTTTCAATACGAACTGTCCTGTTGTAAGAATAAGTGAGAAAAGCGCTGAAATGGTTAGTTGTCAGAAGTCCACAAGCAGAAAATTTCTGAGTGCATTTTGTGTCTTCATTATTTCGTTAAGTTGATTATGCACTGCATTCAATGCGCACAAAAAGAGAGGTTAGGAGCTTTGAAATTGTTCAATGGACGCGCAGCTTTTATGAAGATATTAAAGAAAAACACACCGTCAATTAACAGGCACTCCGAAGGGCGTTTTCAAAATCTCCGTCGACGTAATGCGAAAGTCTTGTAACGAGAACTCTAACGTAACGAGAAATCTTCTAATCTTGTAACCCGTGTAACGAGACAGACACGTCATACCACGTATCATGCAGTCGCTTTCACTGAAACTCACTAAAGTCACTTTCCTAAAACGATCAAAAAGCAGACGTTATAGAACCCTCGCGTGACTCGATCCCTGTTTCGGAGAACCGGCTTTCTCTCAATAAAACCAAGACCTAGACACCAACCAAAACAACTCGTCGCGTCCACAAATTCAAACAAAACGCGACCACGTGTTTTTTATTGCCTTTTCGGGGCAAGATTTGTGTAACTTATAGCGCGCTCCTATAGGTTTGAAACACAGGTCTCCGATTCAGTTTCTGTCGTCGTCTGCGAACTTGCCCATTGTTGCCAGATATGTTCAATAGTCCGCTCATTTTACCCTGCCTCAAGTGTGTCCGTTGTGTTCGACCGTAGGTCTCCCGAATCACGTTCGCCTGGTAACTCTCAACGTTGTTGCACTGCAGAACAATGGCCTGACGCTGTTAGACTGAACTAGCAAGGTTTTTTGCTGGTTATGATTGCGGTGATATCGTGATATCGTAGTTGATGGAAAATCGTGTTCGTGAGGAAATTTAATATGGATCGAGGTGATCCGTAATGGGCCACTTTATATTTGTGTCAAGTTCACTACTTGGCGTCGAGCAAGTCGTGTTATTATTCGTCCGCTATCGTGCATATCCGTTAGACAATACGTGTTGCAACTGGTACAGATTAATACTACTCCATTACCGCTTATTCCATTTCGCTTCAAGTATTCAAACAGTGGAATCGTGTGTTTTCTCAGTGGATGTAATAATAGGAGAGCGATCTCGCCTTTTCATAATATACCTATACACAATAATTTATATAACACAATCTATATATAACACAATATAACTATATATAACACAATATAAGACAATCATCTTCGAAGTTTTAGGTTCCGAGACAATATTACAATCAGTGGCCGGTCTGCAGATGATTTTGAACGAATTTACAACGAATTTGCACGTGAGGAGAGCCAGTGTGTACGTGCACGCGTACATGTGCGGCGACATGTTGCATGTGACGCAGGGATAGGACTACGGACTACTTCGACTACCTCGAGTTCTTTAACGTGCAGTGAAATCTCAGCCCACAGCATAGCACAAGGCGAAGACGGCGTGCCTAGGCAACTAAGGGCAATCACGAAGTTGCTGGCATCCTCGACCGGGTTCGAACCCGCTACCTTGGTAGCAGTAAGCGGACACGTCACGTATAGTCGCCCTTGAATCATGCGCCATTGTTTAGAACTAAGGGTTTCTATTGTCATGTTCAATCTTAAGATCTGCACGTTTCGAGTCCCGCCCTGCGCGCTTGTTCTTATTGGCTGCAGCACGACTCTACGCCGCGACAATAAGTAGTGCGCCGTTACCGAAACGCGGCACCTGGTGGCGCTACAGTATACTTTCTCTGGCGCTACAGTATAATTTCTCCGGCGGAGTAATCTTGCTAGGAATGACGCACTACATTTCCTGTCGCTCTTAGGTATAGAACACAAAATAGTCCGCACCTAAAAACAAGCAATAAAAAGCCGCACTTAACACTTTCTCCCGCTTCGAAACACTAGTCCTACAACCGTGACACCCAACGTTCAACGACAAGCAGCATGGCCCAAGTTCGCGTTGTGGACGAGTCAGGACGTCGTCTGAAGTCTCTCTGTCGAGACCCCCACAGAGCGACACGCCTGCGACAACGAGGCCACTGCACATTTTCGCCGAGTCAAGAATGTGACATTAGAACGGAGCGCGTTCTTCACCTGCTTCAGACCTGCAAGGCCACAGTTGAACGACTTCACATGGAGCCGCTTCGTAGAATGATGATTGAAAGGGAGCTTATATGTTTTGCATAATTCTAGTGCCAGCTCCCTGTCGCCCGGGGCGTTACCTCCGCGAATCTCTCGGAAGCAAAAAGAACGCACGCTTTGATCAAGATGGATACGAGCCTGTCTTCCCCCCTTCGAGCTGACCGGCCAAGGTTAGACCGGCCGCACGAGTAGCTTTCTCGCGTACAGTTCGCGCTATGTCTTTGTGCGGAGACTATGTAAGCAGTCTGTACGATGTGCTTTCGCATTGTTGTCGTACACGGAATACAAAAAGTGGAGGACTCGTTGGAGGTGAAGTACTTGACGCAGAATTTGCTGCACAAAGTTTATAGCAGTTTACTTGTACAGTTGTCCGAAAGCCTCCGCAAGTGCCTACGCTCAGCACTCGTACCATTTGCTCCTCAAAAGGAGTAACAATTGCACCGTCTCTCCACCTGAAACCCAAAAGAGACTACTAACGATGGTATACTTCCGACACTCTTTTCCGAGTAAAAGTAAAAGTCTCGCGGCTTTTGGCAATCGCCTGAGAAACTACTCACCTTCAACACGATCTTCCTGGTGACAGCACAACCTTCCTGGTACCAACTTTACTGCTCCATTTCTCTCTTGAAGCACATCGTCAAATTCAGCTTGCCTTCGCGTGCTGCTGTCGTTCAAGCTCGAAGCAACCTTCAATCTAACCTACACTAAACCAGTCACGAGGCGGACTATATCTTCGCGCCGATATCCCGTACCATAGACGCTGCAACTGATGCGTGAACTTCACCTATAAAATGATCGTTTTATTTGATCGAGAGCAAAAAATGATGTAGTATTGTAACGTGTGCACACAACGTCAATCAACAGTCGGATTCTTGAGTGCGTTAAGCTGGCATTGTGCCACTGGTATCACGGGCGAGGTCGGCATATGAGTTCGGCACAGAAACGTACTCACCGCTTCACTGGTCGTTTTCACGCCTGCTTCCGAAGAAACGCACTGATCCGTGAATTTGGTCAAGCAATCGCGAACTTTAGGTTTAGTAGCCTCCTTTTTCTTGTAAGGTTTTGAGGTTACCTTCAAATCAAGCTATTGGAGGTGTTCCAGAACACCTCTTCCATGGTGACTACTACGTAAATTACCCGGGGATAAGACTCGTGTAGTGAGAGTGGGATTCCAGGTTGCTATGAGGACGATATAATGAAAAATGCGGCGAATGATGCGGTTTTGAGTAAAACACTTTTACGCGTTCGTCGCAAGAGCACAGTTCTCGCGGCACGAGTCGGTTGAAAGATAATTGAAGACTGCGTCATGTCTCTGCCCAGTGTAACGGGCTGAAACATTGCACATATATATGTATGCCATTTGATGACAAAATATGCACACACACACACACACATACATTGGATGGTAATGGGCTGGGCGATTCACAAAATATGCAAGTTGACTCATCGGAGCCGTAAAACTGTTGATTGCATTGAAAAAAATGTAATAATGTTTCGGCTTCATTGGAGCGCCGTGAATACTATCTCCCTGTACTACTCGCACCCTAGGTTTCTTACATTGCGCCACCTAGGGAGAGTGCTGTGAACAGCATGCAGATGGCGCCGACGGTGACATTGTCTATCCTATGCAGTTTTGCTTCTCCAGAGCGCATAAGACTTCTGCCAATATGTCGGCACTTCTTCTGCATCGAACTGCCGTCATTAGACTACTATGTTGTGCTGTTATTAGACAAGGCGTTCTGCTTACTACTCTGAGACGCACCGGTGACAAGAACTACCATAAAGAAAAAAAAACTATTTCACAATTCTTAACTATGTAGTATATTATCAACAACGGTGCCCTGGATGCCGCAGGTAGAGCGAGGTGCTTCAGTTGTACAAATGTTAACACGCCCGGAGAATTATTAAACACGTCAGACACTATACTCAAAGACAAACTGGTTGTTGTAGTTCTTCTCGACTCAATAAAGGAGGTACAAAGTAGCCTACTTAGTGGACATAATCTTATACTGATCGACACGGTCACACAGGCATTACAAATGGCAAAGTGGTTATGTCGAAAGGCTGCAATTGTGACGGAATGAAAAACGATAATGACTAACCTAATGAGCCAACAAGACACAATGACGGGGAAAGGGGTGAAAGGAGACCCTGAACTGCAACGTAATGAATGGCTTTACAGTCATATCGCCGATCGTGGTAGGTGTGATGCAATGCAATGTTTTGTGTACTGCCCTCTACGGGGCGAATTTAGCATTTATTTCGATCGCGTCGTAAAAATAGTATATCCTGCCTAAAACTTTACAAACCGGTATCCCAATTGTCTGACGTTTTATTGTATTTCTTTTTCAAAAGTTACTATCTTGTAGCAACAAAACAACAACAACAATAAATGATGGAGAAGTGATGATGAAATAAAAAGCTAATCGTAATGATGCAAAATCTCATTCCGCGTGTTTTGAATGCAGGGATGGGAAGTACTTGAAGTACCCAGTAAACATTAAGTACATTTCACAGTATACCTGTGCTTTACTTAAAGTGCGTTTCAATTTGTGTAATGGGTACTGTAATTTAAGTACTTTTCTTCGGTATTTTCCTTTCAAGTACGCAATTAGCACTACAAACGCGAAACTTGGTCGCCAAATAACTTTGTTCGATTCATATTAATGAGCCAGCTGTAAACTATCCATGTTTTCTAACTATCACTTGGCAAAAAGGCTTGCTAGAAGCATTCTAAAGACAACAGTCGAAACATAATAGTCTCACCTTTTATCACTACAAAGTGTTGAAACGTCCAGCGATACGATCTAAATTTGTAATGTACTTGATCAGTACTGCAAAGTACTTTGCTAAAGGCTTTGTACTTTACTTTAAGTACATGTGTAGTACTTTGTACTGTACTTGAAGGTCAATTTTGAGGTACTTTGCACTGTAATGACGTTTTTCCTTCTTTGTCTGCTGCATGTGCTTGTCACCAGATGGCTCAACACACAGGAGATTAGTCCGTTGTTGTAGATAGCGCCGCCTATGTGTGGTGATGTGAACAATGAAACTCATATAGACAAAAAAAAAAAAAGATCTATCGACAGAGACACGCCATTCAAAGTGCATAGGATGAGATTTTACTTAATTTTGTTTCTTCTTGTCGATAGCATTTGCTCGCTGCTTAAAGCTCAGCTCCGCCGATTTTCGACTGTGACAGAATGGAGCCATGCTTGGGCTGTGCGTTCGTTTCCGCACAGGGAGCATACATGTGAAAATTTTTCACCCATTTGTTTGTAGTTTTTAAGAAAACAATTTTTAAATTTTCCTGGCACGGCGATCCTGTGGTCGGCAAACCCTGACCAATCCCGGCTTCGTCCTGGCTTAGCCGCGCTCGTGGCTTGGCTAACGCCAAATCGTCGATGCGATGGAGGAGATCTATGGCCGAAGGTGAATGTTTTGGGTGTGTTCCGCGATAATTGCTGTCGTTAATAGCCTCAAAGATAGTTTTGCCGGTCTTCTTTAACAAGCTTTACAGGATGGCCTCGTTGTGCAACGACGGCCGTCGTGAGCGGACATTCTGTGCCCGCACTGTGCTTCACGCTACCAACAAGACCTAACACCTAACGTGTGACGTACACTTACGCATTCTCAATAGCTTTGGCAACGCACTATGCGCGGACTTGCTGCGCGTGCAGAAAGCACCACCAAGGCTATTGAGAACGAGAACGTGCTCGAAGACGAAGTATTCCTTATAAGAAACATGATAAAACGGTGCGGTGGTCCCCGATAGCTCGTGACAGCTGTTTCAGCACGATACAGCGGCCATGACGGAGTGTAAACACAAACTGGTTGCCAGGCAGAGCTGGCTAGGTGTGGCTATCCAATCCGCGCAGTTCCAAGTATGACGTCACAAGTGGAACCGCCGCCCGGTAGTTTTTCTCAAATTTCTCACGAAGGGGTATGGAAATTTGGAAAGCAATGTGCGTTTATGAATGAAGTTGGGACCACGGTTCTAAATATCACAAAGTCTTCATACTTTCGGAACAGCAGCGGAGCTGCACTTTAACAATGTACGCATCAGCCAACTTGGCGCAGGGTATTAACCATGAAATTTTCGGTTGTATTTTCAGGGGTGTACTGCAGGGAGTGCCCCGGCGGCAGGATGCTGCCCCCGGGCCATCGGGCCAATGAAGGCCCTGGCGGATTTCACGACCCTGTGGAACCTAAGAACGCATGGGAACTACGCTTTGCGTACAAGGCAAGCTCTTTCATAACACCGACATTTTCAGAGTTTCATTCGTGTGTTCGTATCCGGAGCGATAGTGTGCTATAGTTCGGGACAACGTACGTACGAGCTACAGTATAAGTGACGTTCGCACACACACACACACACACACACACACACACACATACATTGGATAGTAATGGCATTGGATGACGTTCGCAACTTTCTTCATCATTATCCCATTCCAGTGCTTGCTCTTGTAGAGGCTAGAGTCCCTACATCATTTAGAATTGCAAACTACATAAACTATATTTATCCGGGCCAGATTCCAGGTTCTAAAAGCCGTGTTCTTATCGCCGTACGCTGGGACATCCCCATCAGTGTTTTTACAGTCTTCAGTCACATATGCGACGGAATATGTGGCCGTTAAAGTGAAGCTGTCATCAGGAATTCTCACTGTGGTAGCCGTGTACATTCCACCCAAAAAGACAATTGACCCAGTCAAACTCAGGACCCTACTTGGGGCATTACCACCGCCCGCTGTTATCTGTGGTGACATGAACGCGCCCTCCCCACTGTGGGGCAGTAAAACAATGGACAGCAGAGGGCTTAGTAAGCTGGAGAGCCTTTTTATGAGCATGGATTTTGTGTGTCCTGAACGACGGTTCTCCAATATACCTTCGCGGCCCAACGTACTGTAGCTGCATTGATGTGACTGTGTGCACCCATGGAATATCAAGTCAGCTACACTGGACGGTAGACATTGATACAAACAAAGGGCAGTGACCATTTGCCGATCTATGTGACAGATGAACGAGAGCATATCAACCAACTCCAAAGAGGACAGTTACGCTGAACAACTGGAAAGTCTTCAGACACCTTAACACGAAGTCTCTGCAAAACTGCGGATGCCTGACGGATTTTGCAGCGGGAATACTCAAAAATTTAAACCAATCCAGTAAGACTGCATATTGCAGGGTTGATACAGAATTCGAGCATCTCGTGCTCAACGTAGAAGAGCAGAGCGTCGCTATAGGAGATCGGACGACATAACACACTGGAAAGAGGCCAGCACCCTGAAAGACAAGATCCGGAGACATCTCAAGGCATTAGCAGTAAAAAAATGGGCAGATACATATGTAGTGCTCTGAACCCCGCTGTACATCCCTCTAGGTTATGGTGCATAATCAAGGGCTTGAAGGCGCCGCCGTCACCGATATCTCCATTTCGTGCCATAGCCGTCAAAGCTAACGTAGCGGAGAAGACCGTGGCAGAAAGATTTTTGACTTCAATTACCAGACCACCCTACGCAGCAACGAGTCCCCTGCATTGGCAATCAGCGCGCGCTCAGCCAGGGTGTTCATCAATATCACAACGCCCCCTGCGACTCCAGAACTGGATGCAGACTTCACTATCACCGAGCTGCGACAGGCATACACAAGGCCGCAAGCAAGAAGACAGCCCCCGGACCTGACAGGATCATATATAACCATCTGGCAAACCTGGGCCCAACAGCCACGGACAGCCTACTAGCACACTACAACTCCATATGGCAAGTTGGACAGCTCCCCAAGTACTGGAAAACAGCACAAGTGGTCCTAGTCCTCAAACCTGGCAAGCCAACTACAGACATCAGCTCCTATCGTCCCATCAGCCTCACCAGCTGTATGGGGAAAGTGATGGAACGGATTCTGAAAAGAGTGCAGTGGTTCTTAGAAAAGCAAATTTTTTCCCCCGAACAACTTCTTGGATTTCGTAGGGCATGCTCCTCGACTGACTGTGTAATAGACCTCATCTCTGATATTGAGCACTGTAAAGCCCTGTCGTACTTACATGACGGTGGCTGTCTTCCTGGATTTAAGGCGGGCCTTTGACACGGTGAGCTACCCTCATCTTCGGCAAGGTTTGCTGCATGGTGGCGTCGGCGGACGAACTTACCAGTGGATCTCTGACTACCTCACAGATAGGACCATGGGAATGATAACAGCAGACGGAAGAACCAACTGACTGCCAGTTAACCAGGGAGTACCACAAGGGGGAGTACTTAGCCCAACCCTTTTCAATATCGTCATGGCTGGAGTGATACCCCTACTCCTCCAAGGTGTGAAGATCACTGTGTACGCGGACGATGTGTGTATCTGGGCCAGCGGACGAGATGTCAGGCGAATCAAGAACACTTTGGAATATGCCATGGAAACAATCACAACATTCTTCGAAGAGAGCGCTATGGACCTTTCCCCGGAAAAAAATGTGTTCATAGCCCTCACCAGGAAAATGTCAAGGACTTCAGCTTAACAGTAAGGGGCGAAGCAATCAAGAGAACATCCAGCCAGAGACTCTTAGGAATCGTCCTAAACCTGTCGTGGACACAAGAGATTCGAAAACTTCAGCAGAAGACCAAAACCTATATCAACATTATGAAGATCATGGCCGGTGTAAGATGGGGCAACACGAGCATGATCATGAACTTTCATCAGGCACTGGTACGCCAATCACTGGCACATAGCATTCCACACCTACAAAATATCACGGCTCATCAGGAAAGAAAACTGGATGCAATCCTAGGAAGGAGCCTCAGGATTTGCCTCGGAGTGCCAAGAACAACCCGAACGTCTCTTGTTCTCGCAGAAGCACGGGAGCCTCCTGCGGTCGTACTTAGGAGCCAAGAGCTAGAAAGACATCTTATTCGACTCCTCACACGGCACTCCGATCACGAGCTCATCAAAAAAGTGGCAAGTAGGCACAAGAGCAGTGCAGCACGGAACCTAAAGCAACTACTGAGAAGTCTCCCAAAGAAAAGAATACACACCATGAAGGAAGACCGACCTCCTTGGCTCTTGCACGAGCCTAGAGTACACGTGACCTTTCCAGGCATCAATAAGAAGGCTGACACAAACTCATCAGTGCTCCGAACATTGGGCCTCACACATCTAGCAGAAACGTTTCCAGCCAAGACAATGATATATACGGATGGTTCCTGCTCCCAGGCAAAATCTGCGAGTGCTTTTGTTGTCGAAGACGTCAGGAAAGGATACTGGCTCTCCCATGGCACGTCATCGACTATGGCCGAATTGCATGGGATCTTCAAAGCCCTGCGCAATATCAGAAAATCTACACCAAAAAGAATGGATCATCTGCAGCGACTCCTTGTCCTCCCTCCACATGATCAGTCTATAGGGAGTGACACATACGTCGTATACAAAATTCTTACTATTGTCACCGACATCAACCAAGCAGGACACAGCGTTGCCTTTCAGTGGGTTCCTTGCCACTGTGGAATACACGGGAACGAGGCTGCGGACGAAACAGCTAGAGAAGCGCTCGTCAAGAGAACCCTCAGTGGAATTCCTTTCACAAAAGCTGACGCCAAATCATATATCCGACAGCCGACAGCACAAGGATCGGTACACCAGTGGAAAAGAAATCTCAGACTGTCCGACTACTTATCCCACATCGACCCGGAACTAAATGGTATCATCCCTAGAAATCAGCAGAGGTCTATCCAAACAGCCGTCCACAGAATTCGCCTGGGACAACTCTACGCTCAGACAACTCTTTACCGAATGAGGAGATCAGCATCGCCACTATGCGCAACATGTAAGACGCGGGAATATACGCTCCACGTGATCATCCAATGCCCCGTCTTCAAACAGCAAAGAGAAAGGGTGGAAGCTGTCCTAAGCAAGCTCAACTCGCGCCCCTTCAGTTTTTGTAAGCTGCTAGGTAAATGGTCCTGCTCAAAATTGCAAAAGAAAGCGGAGAAAGCCCTTTTCGTTTTTCTTAAAGAAAGCGGCATTGCAGACCGCTTCTAAACCTGGACTCAAAAACATGAGACCCAAAGCGAAAGTGTCACGTGTCATTCACTCAAGAGTGACACATGCTAAAGACTTTTCTGTGGATATCACCTATACAGCCTATACACGAAATGGAGCTGCAGGCGACATATGAAGTCACCACATAGCTCCAGCAAACATCCAGTTAAAAGACGAAGAAGAAGATAAAAGTACTCCGCGCATTCAGAGTGGGGCAGAGTGGACAGACGGGGAAGCCGACTGAGCACAGTAGCGACGATCACGTGGGGTTGAAACGTGACATGTCACGTGGCCATATAAAGAGACGGGTGGACCACCGCGGTAGTTCGCCCCCACGAAGCTACGGCTTTAAAACAAAAGGCACGAAGCAGCTCACAATAATTAATATTGCGCATGTGCACGATACGCCATTCCTAACGGCAAGGGCATGATACGTTCTTGGAAGCTTGAAAAAAAAAAGAAAAAAGAAAAAAAATAAAGGCAAACCGCAAATTGGCGGCCATTACACCCGGGCATTTCGAATTCGGATAAGGACGCCCTCTCAACTCTCACCATACGATCCATTAGGCATGCCACTAACAATTCATACTCTGGAGCAATTACCGTCATAATGATTACATGAGCCCTCATTAGTTTTCTGCCCTTTCATAATCCATACAATCTTTACCATGCATTTGCAGCAGAACGTCATTACATTGTAACGAACCACCGGGTGCACAAAAAACGCACGGAGAAAGGAGCACTCTTCTTGACCCCAGACGCTTGCTCATTGACATTATAAATCTCCACCCATTCTTGCACGACTAGATCTCATCGTAGATCGGATAAGCAGAAGCAGAAGAAGAAGAAGAAAAAAATATATACTATTCAGTCGGAAATAATCTGCAGCGTGAAATACAAGGTGGGAGACCGGCATGCATATATGTGTTCCACCGTGAATGCGAGCCGGAGCTATAAATAAAGAGTCGATCCGCAGACAGGGGTGAGCCCCTTTATAGTATGGAGTGGGTTGGGTAGAGGTAAATCAAGTCGTCTGCTTACGCACAAGGGGTTACCCTTTCGTTGGCACCCGTTCTTTCCTTTGCCTATTTCGCCGAAAGAGGAAGGTCAGTGGCACCACCTAGCGGAAACGGAGGTTGTTGGCCATTGAGTCCCTGATCACGAGGATATTGGTGCGAGGCGTAGGAGCTGCCGTGCAGACTGAACGTCTGTGGGCTGAAGCAGTGTGTCTGCGGAGATAAGGGGCAGCAGAACGCTGGCGGGGGTGGTCGGAAGGCTGTAGATATGCAAGCTCGTTCCTTAAAAATAAAGAAAAATCATGCCGACAAGTTTCAGCACGGTATAGATAGATCGAGAAGTTACCCGTCAAAAAGAACTCATTACGAGTTAAGTTACCGTGTGAAAAAATGTAACTAAGTTAATAACAAAGTTCTTCAGCCTGAAATGTAACTTGCAGTTACGGAGTTCCTTAAAAAAAGACAAAAAGAAAAAAAAACGAACGAGTTGCTTCCAATTTACTTCGAACACAAAATAGCACTACACAGGTGCAGCGTGCGAGAGCAGTTGATTTGGACCATGAGTTGCCTGCGGAGGAGTGCAACAAGCTTAGATCGTTTTCGTTTATGTCTAATAATTCGAACGCTTTTTATCTTAGTCCCTGTGGGCGCATACTCGTTTAGCTTCATTTCAATGGCAGCGGTTCTTACTTCCTGAATAAAGTACTGTCATTGATTGAATATCACGTTTTATGGCAAAAAATGCCATGAACGAACCGGAGAACGAACCGCAAGAAAATATGTGGACGTGAGTGGAAAGCGAATTAAAAGTAACTTGGAACATAGCTTAAGTTACTTTGGCAAAGTTACCTGGAAAAGAAACGAGTTCCTCTGAAAGTTACCACGGCGCAAAAGTACCGAATTAAGTTAAAGTTATAAAAAAAAAAAAGAATGAAAGGAACTTGTAAGTTGTAACGAGTTACCTCGGACTCTGCATGATATACACACCATATTTATTTATACATAACATGTTGTTACTTTCGGAAGCCGAATGACAAACATTTTCTTCTTGCCTTTTTACAGCGTTACGTGCACCTTACGATCCGCGCATAATATATATAGTGTATATATTTGTGTGTGTGTGTGTGTGTGTGTGTGTGTGTGTGTTTGTGGCCGTTGCACTTCCATACAGCATTCTGCTTTACAAACTCTGGCAACACCATATTGGGTCGTCACGTGATATATCCCTCAACCAATGCCGCGCACAAGGTACCAAAGCCAGAAGCAGAGCTTCATTAAACAAAACTGGGCGTGTTACGCCGAATGACGTATTAGAGAGCCCCCTACCGCGTGCGGCGCGAATGCACGTTTGTGCAGTTTACCGATTCATAGACGATCATCGGATAATTTATCATTCATTTGCGCTTTTATTGCTTTTCGGTTACTTTTTTTTTGTGTGTGTGTGTTCTAAAAAAATCACCCTTTCAAGTACGTCATATGTCGAAGTGAAATGTGCTGTCCACTCATTCATTCGGTTTTTTTTCTTTCGTGGCCGCCTTATATTGTGCGTGATCGTTATTAAACCTTTGTGATTGATGTCCCGCCTCTATCTCTGAGGGACAGTTGTCGGTCTTTTATCATTTGATGAACGTTTTTCGCCGAACTGGTGGTATAGTCATTATGCGGTGGTTCTGACATTTTACGCGATTATTTTTATCGAGTGGCGCGTGATCTATAACAAGGAACTGGCGCCTTTGAGATATCATGTGGGTCTGGATCGTAAAATGATTGTAGAGAGGTTGACCGCTCTCTGTTAATTGCTGGGTTCAAGGGTTGTGCGGACGTGATGGTAATTTTTCTTCTTGGAAGTATCGCAGGCCGGATGCCAGTGTGATAGCGGTAGTGAAGAATAGAAACGAGGCCGATAAGGATGTTGTGTTTGATGAAAGGTAACATACGGTAAACGATGACCGCTAGCGTGTCCTATAGGAACGCGTGGCAAGATGAATTGCAAACCACATAGAATTAGCTACTGATGGATGAGGGCTTTGGTATTAAGCGGAATCCCACTTCCCATTTCTTAGTTGTCCTCAAGGCAGATCATCCGTTTCTCTGCAGCACGGTGATGTATTCAGCAGACACCACCAATGTAACTTGAGGAATTGGCCGGAAAACGTCGGAATTAATTGGGGAATTAATGAATTGGCGAGTTAATCGCGAACTCCGCTATAGGCTGTGCTGTACGTTTGAGGTTGTGCCTCTGTTATATAGGGTAGACGTTGTGGAAGGATGTCTGCACAGTTTCCCCTGGTGTGTGATGTGGTGTGAAAGAGGAAGAAAAAATTGGGGGCGTAAGTCACGACAAAGTCAGACTGGCTACTCCAGACCACTCAGCCACAGTTAGTTGAAAAAATGAAAAACGAGAAAACCCAGTAATTGAGGAGGGGGCACAAACATCATGAACCAGTGGGAGCACTTGTCACAAAAGAGGGAGGGACCAGAAAGTGTCACAAAATATCGATCAGGTGCGTTTCTTCAAGGAAACTTCTGAGCGCTTTCAATGCAGCCGCTTGATGATTGAATGGCCGGGGACCTGGTGCGTTTTACAAGGTCAAATGATAGGGCGTTCAGACGAGCCAGACTTGCTTCTAATATAGTGCGACTCTCGGCATACTTGGAGCAACTGAGGAGGACGTGCTCTGGGCCCTTGACAACATGGCACTAACTGGCAGTTTGGAGATGGTGACCTGGCGAGTTTGTAGAGCAGCAGACCTCTGTACGGGACATTCAGCCGGAGCCTATGCAGGAGCCACGCTATTTGTCCAGGAAACAACAGAGGTACCTGGAAACGTAGCCCGCGGTCGACCCTGTACAACAGCGAAGGTCGAGCAGATCTTGTCAGCCAATAGGGGTTGCTCAGTTCACTCCGGGTGGTGTCAGTCCACGTATAATCCTTGTTGCGTCCCCTATGGTGAAGTAAATGGCCTTTACTTGAACGTGACCGTGTTGAAGTGCTCGGTGCGCAGCAGCATCCGTAGCCTCCTTACTAACAACAACAACAACAACAATAGATAATGACGATGAGATGGGGTGCTTCACCGCGGTGGTGCGCTACCCTACCCCATTGCACGTGGAACACTATAGAAGATGATGAAGGAAGGATGAAAATACGTGAAAGAACTAAAGCGCCTGGAGCAATCCAGTGGACGACAGGAAGTCCATGAACAGGTGAAGAACCCGACGATGGAGCACATGATATTAATAGGGGCCAATGAATGCAGCTAAATTGAGCGGCCTCTTGCTGATACGGGCAAGCGCAACACACAGTATCCGCCTTTTCGGGCAGTAGAGTGCACATCCCATAAGAATGTGCTGGGTGGTCGCCACGACACCGCAGGTGGAAAACTTCCTTACCGGCTATACCACAGTGACCACGAAACCACTAAGATATGATGTCATGCCCATGCGAGACTGTGGCATCATACAGGTGCAACACATCATGAACAACTAGGGCTAGACACCCTGTGATGAACATAGACGTACTGCCGAGAGCGCACAACACAATAATTTGGCCAAACTTGACTGTGTTCCTTTCACTGTGTCCTCACAGTTGTACGGATATGAACGGAAAATCTCGCGCCGAACTCGCTGAGCTTGTGCTTCCGTTTCGTTATTATTTTCAACGTCGTGATGATCTACCATTATATCGAGACCACGCTCCCACCGATCGCAAAATCTTTGCGTTCCACAAAATATTGTAAAATGAATGGCTCGTTCACCAACACATCGTAATGTTTCATTGGCAAGATTGTAGAAAGGTATGAGGCGGAAGAAGGCCACGTGGGAGTAGAAACCCTTCGTTTATAGCCACGTTTTTTTTTTGTTTTTTTTTCGGGGATCGTTTCAGCCAAAAGCGGGACAAAACACCGTCCCCAGGCAGACTTCTTGGCACAGCGGGTCATGTCCCGCCTAAATCGGGACACTAGCGGGATGGCCAAGTGGGTTGAGGCGTCCTGCTCGTTGGTGGTAGCTAAGGTCGTGCTGAAAACTCGGAGGTGGTGGGTTCGAATCCTACCACCGGCTGTGCTGTCCGAGGTTTTCCCTGGGTTTTCCGAAGACTTTCCATACGAATGTCGGCACAGTACCCTTGAAGTCGGCACGGTACCCCTGAAGTCGGCCCAGGACGCATACCAACCCCCTGTTGTCCTCTCTCCATCTGTCCACATCTGTACACCGCTCATAGTCACAGTTGCTTCGCGGCGCTCACACGGAATTAAAAAAAAAATCTGGACGTCCGGTCACGAAAGGGCATTGCCCTTTTTTTTTTTCATAAAGCGCGTAAAAGCCATCAATACTGAAAAAAAAAAGAAAAAGAAAAACGGAGTTCAAAAAGCGCGCTTCACAAGTTGTTCTATTCAAGTCCCCGTTTTCTATAAGACTTGAAATATGACACGTGGGTTCTGTAGTATAAAATGTGGTAAGGGAATAGTAATATACAAACGCTAGTCTGAAAGGACTATAAGAAAGGACTATAAAAGTGCGTTCGCCTTTCTCGCCCGCTCGATCTATCACTTCAAAAGACTGGTCACGACGAGAGATTTCGGCAAATAACGCTATCACTGTGAGAGCACTTTCACAGATGATGAAGTGGTCGCAGTGAAGAACCCGAACAACCGCAATATAGGAGAGCAGATAACGGTGCAGCGAAAGTTCCCATCGATTCGAGAGAACTGGTTGCCTGCAACAGATAAGATGCAGATTTCGCGGTGCACGTTCGAAAGCGCAGTAGAGAAAGCAACGGTAACAAAAACGAAATGGAATCTCGTGTTTAAGAATTTTATCTCGTCGCGTCGAACCTGTTTGCATATATCAAACTGTCACCTTCTTTCTGTCTCTCGATACCAACGTTATACGTTTCTTTTTTCTTTGCGAACACCTCATCAGAAAATCCGCTATTTCCCGTTCATCGAGATGATCAGGTTGAGAACCTCTTCTGCGCGTGCAACGCTTACAGAAAAACAGGCGTCACCGAGCGGTCATTTTCTACGTTTTTTTCTTTTCATTCTTTCTCTCTTTCCTTATCATATGTGCGGAAGAAGAAAGAGGCGCTTTAATAAGACAATGGCTCCGTTCCTGCCGTTGTTAATACACCTTAATGGTCATGAAATGCACGCAAAGTCACCCAAGGGCTGCCTCTAATAAGGGGATAGGAATGAAGCGAAGAAAACAGAAAAAAACGTGGCCTCAAGTTCACCAGGGTGGGAACGGGGAACCGAGCCCGAAATAAGGACGGTATGAGGCTGATTATATACACATACTAAACTTGAGATAAAGTTGGTTATCTTTTCTTTATTCTTTCTGCGTTTTTCTTTTTTTTTTTGGTATGTGTTTTGACTTAAGGAGAAAGGAAGTGTATTCTTCTAAGGGGGTTGATTTGATTGTGGTGTGACTCTTTAGGAAGTCCCTGTGCATTATCATCAAATAAGGAAATAACTCGCGGATGATAGGGGATGATAGATAATAACCCCTTTAAACGATGTTTCAATGCGAGGTTGGCGTGTCTGTGTGTTTCTTATATTACTCTGAACATGAGTTAGATGTGCTTGGTTCGCGCGGAGAAAGGTTAACGGGACCCGCAGAGTTCAGAATGAAGAGACCATGGTAGGTGGCTGTTGGATGTGTTCTGGCAGAAAGTTGGAAGTCCCGTAGTCGTGTACAGTAGTTTGGACATTCGTAAAGAAGAACGTGAGAGACACACGCAAAGATGCTAAGAGGTCATTGACCAATTTAGTCCCGAAAAAATTACCACCGAGCCGCGGGTCCTAAAGGGATTACAAAGACATGGTACGCAATACTTGTTACACCCGCGGTGGAACCTTAATTGTTAGTTTCGTCAAGTATCGAAAACTGGGACTGGAAGTATCGAACTGGAAGTGCAGAAGATGCGACTACTGTTATCATGACGTGCAACTTCGGGGGTGCGCATAGTGCCCTCCTGTGTTCATCTTACTAAACATAACCTCATGGAAACGCGTGTCACAAGCCTACTGTATGGCGGAATAGAATGAGACAATAATAATGAATGGTGAATAATGAATGAAATGAATGAAATGAAAAAATAATGGTGAATAATGAATGAAATGAATGAAATGAAAAAATAATGGTGAATAATGAATGAAAAGACAATACTTATGAAGACTGTCATTTTCGTAGCCCGCCATACCTACTGTATAGATCACGCGCATGTGCCTACAGGCGGGAGCGAATGATTTTAACCCGATACTTTACTAAACTCACTAAAAACTCACTAAACACATTTCGTTGATAGAGGGTCCCATCGTAATTCATGTAGTTGTTGTTGTTGTATGTGTATTGAATATATTATTGCAAGAGATGAAAAAAGTCGGATGGGCGCGAAATGATATAAATACAAGATAAACGAGACGTGGACAACAGGAGCAGGAGCACCAAATAAAGAAAAGATTTATTATGGATTAAAAGCAGCCAATCAAAAAGCGCTAAGGGAAATTTACATTCAGTTTACGTTGTGGCGGAGGCTCCGCCTTCGTCAGGACAAAGGTATTAAGGGTATAGAATATATATAAGAATATATTATTGCATATACTTATATGAAACATCAGATGGATAGTGGTCGTTTTAACAAGAAACATCCACAGTCTCGGTCTTCGGAAAGGTACGGAGTTTTCGTCTTTAATAAGGGTCACTGATCATTTCGTATTCCTTCATGAAAGAAAAAAAAGAAGATATAAGAACAAACATCAAAACGGAAAGGCAGAAGATATAATGCAGAATTCAGGCTATAAAGTCAGACGTCCTAAAAAAAACAATAAAAAATCAAGAGGACACATCGGTGAACTTCTGCTAAATTCTAGCTTATTTTGCATCTCATCTGAAGTTCCACCTTCCACTTCGACACAGGGGACTCTCTCTCCTCTGTCCTCTTTGCGTTGCTCCGTCATATCTTCCAGACTAACCATCACGCTCTGCATGCATATTCTTGCACTTCTGACCCCCTACATGAATCCCAGACAATTTCAACAATATACTTTCTGTGGCTTCTGGTGGCTTGTAGTGGCTGTTCATGCGGATGATGACGGCTCGACCCCATGATTACGGCCCCCGAGACACGGTTATGATTGGCGGATTCCTATTTGGGGCGTGCCACTCACGCCGACTATAGCTCTCAGGCCTTATTTGCTCTAGATGGCGTTGGTACTGTACTCCAGCGGTGAAACACTCCATGTCATCGTCATCACACGTTTGTTGTTGTTGTTGTTGTTGTTGACATCGTGAGAAGCTTGATATTTTGCTGGAACTTTTCCTTTCGCCGCATCTCACGGTCTTTCTTCCGCATATACATACTTACAACGAAAACTTAAATACAGGGAGCATATTTTTCTGCACCGTTGACCCTATTTTCGTACGCACTGAAACCATCGATGTAGCGTGCATCAGAGCTACCGCATCACTTCAGCCTGCAGGCTCCGAAACAATACATCATTATTTGCTCACTTTTCCCACCGTTAGTCATACTCTATACGATGCTTCACTCTTGTCATCGTTTTGAATACTCATACGCATGTTAGGTGCTCGTGTGAGCAGAGTACAAAAATAGCAAAAACTAGCGCTGACGCATAAGCATCTATAAACTCCCTTCACAACGCAGCCCTTCAAACAAAACTCTCGAATAAAGAAGACGCGCCCAAGCGTTTTGTTCACCCAGCGCTCATAACCCTTCATCAAGAAGAAAAAACCATTGTTTCTGCTCCGACTCTATGAAACCGAAACTATCGCGATCGAAATCTCGCCCATTAAAAGCAGATGATACTCGTGTCGTCATCGCAGTAACCCTCGCTCGCCTTCAACGTTCATTCAGAGCTCACTTGTCAGAGAGCGTACAGGATGTAGTCTACATTTAGCTTTGAAGATGAGCGGAGCGGTATGTAATTTATCACGGTGATTCTTTAGCAGAAACAGGGGATTAGCATAAAGCAGACGACGCCATTTTTCACGGGGGGTAATACAACGTTGGCTTTGAGCGCGCGTGGGCGTGAGAACTTTGAACCGTTTGAAAGAAACATTTCGTGAAGCAGACGACCTGGTTCTCACGTCGATTGGACTTCTCTTCACGTAGCAGAAGCGTTGTTGTCTCATCGTGTGCAACGGGAAAGTTCGTTAAAAGAGAGTGTCGATGTCAGTGTGGCTGATTGAAGATGAGCGAGGCTTTGGCGCGGGGAGGGGAGGGGTAGGACGAGGTCAAGTAATAGATATGTGTGTGGTTTTCTGCCTTGTTTAGTGTTAATGAAGTGTGGCGAAGTGATTTCAAAACAAGGGGAGTTGCGATGCCGTTATGACTGGTCCGTTATGACTGGTGCCGTTAGTTGTGAAGCGTAGCGTGGTTTATTCTTAGCAATTGCAATTTAATTGGGTTTCACTAGGAAACATTGACCTTGCTTTGGTTCAAAGTTCTCAGAGTCAGAGTGATTGATTTTAGATTGTACCGATTACGAGCATTTATAACCGAGAGAGCGAACTGTATACCAGATACCAAGCAGCAAGGAATGGGACACGTACCAACCAAATGTTATTGAGAATGATAACTGCAGGCATAAAAAGATAAACTGAGTTTTTATCTTTTTTACCATTTGCGTTGACCGTACTTGGAATTCCAAAAGAATTGCTGCGTTGGTTCTGGTACCTCCCCAAGCAGCACGATGCACTGAAAGTCGAGTGCAATAGGGGTGGACGGTATGTGTCTTATCAATGTTCTTTAGTCTCACGAGTCTGTTCAAGGCCTTCCAAATACCCGTCCACCCCCATTGCACTCGACTTTCGGTACATTGTGCTGCTTGGGTCTTTTTATCTTCCGGCTACTTACCTACCTTTATGCACTTGCTTAACTTATTGAACATAAAGGTATAGGATGCAAGCGAACTGGTGATAATCTGGAGATAACATTCCTTTGTATTGAGGGAAGCCAATGACGAACTTCCTGTTCGTCGCCCTCAATCTCAAGGAATGTCATCTCCTGCTTAACTTACTTTCTTCTAACTTTACGATATTAGCGAGGAAAATAAAATCCGCTCTTCAAGTATATACCCTGATGGGCCAACAAGCCTCGATAGCCGTGTAAGTCCGTCCGTAACAGATGTATAGGAAGGGAGGAGAGTGTCAGTAGAAAAGGAGAAGTTACAATGGCAACGAAACTAGTGTGGATGCCCGAAGATAGATCCTAACATGGCCATTGAAAAAGCTACCGTATTTAATCACGTTTGGGAGAATGGCCAGAGATGCCGGCAAGTTTTTGTATATGTTTAAACAAGAACACGCATGACGAAAAGTAGCGTCAGTCTAAGCCCGAGCTGTCAACACACCCCCGACCAAAGGAAAAAAAAAAGAAGAAAAAGAAAAAACCTAAGCTATGCCTTCTCACACCCATGCGCTTCCCACACTTCCAAAAGAACCTAATTTGATTCCGTTAGGCTTAACGGAAGGACCCTGCATTGTAAACATACCCCTCCGTCCACAACTAAGGCACGCGCTAATGTTGCCAGACGGAGAGCACGGCCAATGCACCCTTCGGAGAAACTTCCACCATAGAGCACAAGAGAAGTTCACGATCACAGGAGTCGTTTATTATGCAGGCGAGCGCATTATGGCTTCTCGAACCTTCATTGCAATGAACTGGTTTCTGCGTTTTTAATGCTCGGGTGTGTTTGAGATCGATTACAGAAAGGCAGGTCTCCTTCCTACTTGGGGCTTTCTCCAATGGGCGCAGCGGGCAACTATGTGCGGTTGTTGTTTTTGTATTAGCGTTGGAATGGCGGGCCCAGCCCAGTTGCGGCATCGTCGTCTGCGCTCAGGGTTGCCAGACTTCATCTGTAATTAACTGAAAGCGGGGTGTCCCTGCAGTGGCCATATGAAGACTGTCATGTGGTCGATGACATTCTGATTGGGCACTGCCCCGTGATGTCGATGAACTTCGCATGCCGCGTTCTGAACGAAGAGGGCGAGACGCTAACGGTTAAAATAGGAGACAGTAGCGTACTGTCTCAGTTTCCATGTGTGGTTTATAAGCAGCGGATAAACCAATAAGCAGCTTTTACTTTGAAAGGCCCGCACTAACACACAGCAAATAATTAACAACGCTCCAAGGTGATCTGCTGTTTATACAAGCCATAATCGTAAGAAAAAAATTTACAGACGCCCTAGGTATGCACACGTTCACGGTTCGCCGTCACATGTGCCTTATATGAGAGCCATGTTGCCTGGTGAGCTACAGACAGCCTGCGTAGTCGTGTGTATTGTACTGTACTTGTACTGTCTTGCAGGACGTGCGTATTGTCATCACATAGTGAATATAGTACGTGTGAAAGATGGACCTGTTTGCACAGTGCGAAGTTGCACAACGCGTGGTGTGATATGTGGCTCTCAAGACTCGAAGTCAGCATCTTCTCTTTTTTTTTTTTTTTTTATCCCGTGTTAGAAAGAACTGTGACTATGAGCGACGGACTGAGGTTTTCCCTCGGTTTTTTCCGAAGACTTTGCAGACGAATGTGGGCACAGTTCCCCATGAAGTCGGCCCAGGACACATACTAACCCCCCGGTCCCCCACTGCTTCCTGCTGTCCTCTCTCCATCTGTCCACGTCTGCACGTCGCTCATATAGCCACAGTTGCTCCGCGGCGCTAACACGGAACTGAAAAAAAAAGCAGACGAGGACAGGTGGAGGGAGGACAGCAAGGAGGGGGAGACATGGGGGAGATTACGCGTCCTGGACCGAACCAAGAAAAACCTCAGAAAGCACGGAACGCTTGTCTAGTGATGGCAATGCGTATCAATAATGGCGGCGTGACCACGGCTCCTAGGAATCACAAGCGGCTGTAGTGCCAGGCCACACTAGCAGGTGAGCCCGAAAAGATGTGGGCAAATCAACGAACCTGAGCTGCCGGAGGACAGCTCTGCAACGATTAAACGTGTGTACTGTCATCAAGCAGGAGAGCCACCTATGGAGGTAGTCCCTTTTGGACAGACACTAACTTCACGTTACAGTCCTATATACAAGCTAGACAACAACGCTCCTAAGGAGTGTTTGTTTTTCGCACTGACCATACCAAGCGAACAATCCAAACGCGTGAGGGCCGCTGCGGAGTGCAATACAATCTGAGCAGGCTGGGTAGAACATTACTTGCCACTAACCCTGAGCGTGGCGGAAAAGACGAGTAGGCGTCAACGGCAGATTAAACGTGCGCACCTATGGAGGCAGTCCCGACCCGTAAACGGATCAACTGTGTATTGTCATCAAGCGGATCAACGGATCAACTGTGTATTGTCATCAAGCGGATCAACGGATCAACCTGTATTGTCATCAAGCAGGATCAACATATATATGTATTGGCATCATCGTGGAAGACCAGCCATATTGGCAGGGTCAACCAAGCAGGATCGTGTATTGGCATCGAGGCGGAAGACCAGTCACAAGGACTGGCTCCCATATAACTATCTCAACAAGCTAGGACTAAAACTAGAACTAGTGCAACGCCAACTCCTGCTTGTGAAATCACGTCACGTTAAGGATTGCTGTTCGTGCTTGTCGTCGCCATGCAACAGACCAAGACTGCGGAGAGTTGCGTACGGGATAACGGCACGAAAGAAAGTAACGCTTAGTAATGAACAACATACCTTCCATGCGTTTCTTCAAATAGCACAGATGAAGTTAGCCAGCGCCTTCCGAACTCCATAGCACCGAGGACTGCTCTCTCCCTCTGTAAGACTCTGCGAACACCCGCTCGAACGAGGCTTAGAACGGATCAACAACTGAGTGTTACACAGTTCGATTTCCTGTTCAAATCAGTATAAAAATGTCTGCAACTGGTGCTATTCTTTTGTCACCATTTAGGTTTGACGGTGTTCGCGTACTTCAGCTAACATGCGCTTGGGCGCGCTTCCAGCGTACACACGAAGTAGAGTTCGCATGGTCCTGTTGTGGCAACACGCCCCCACGTACCGAAGAACGTAGGTCCCTTTTACACGTATTCGAGCTTTAACCTGCGTACTGTGGAACGACTGCTCTGAAATAGGATTGCTGTGCGTACCTGTAATGTCCCACTCGCTTTGAACGTGGCGAAAAAGTCGTACAGATGACAACCACCGACGAGATCACTCCAGCGTTCCATGCGGGATCTGCTGACGTCCCAAGTTCGCAGGAAGATCACCGCGGAGGTTTTGATGGCACTGTGCTCTTCTGGAGTGTGGGTCACCTAACGTTAAGCGGCAACTGTTAATCCACATTTGGAAGTTAGTCTCCCTATCCAGCAAAGCCAGCTGCTTCTGTTCGTTCCGTGTGACGGAGGTCTGAGTTGAGGTAAATGGTCTCAAAACCTCACACTGGCCCAGTCAATTGAAGGCAGGTCATACAGTTCCTGTACCCGGCTTGAAAGGCGAAGTGGGGGGTGTCGCATCACGAAAAGACATGCTCTGCGGATTCGAAAGCCCCACATGCGGGGCAGCGGTCAGTGAGGTAGATGTTCAAGCACGACAAGTGGGAACTCACAGGGAGCACCATCTTCCACTGGAGAGTGACACGCCGAGCATCTAACCAACTGGCAGTGATCCTACGCCAGCCACGTTTAGAGGCCCCGAACAAGTCGCTCCTTTGGAGCTCTGCTGATTTCACGCAGTGCGCCCGCACAATAGTCTTACGTTCCGCAGCGAAATATCAGCCTCAGGGAACGTGAGTGCATAGGGCGAACTGCGTTTATACAGTTTAAACGATGCGGAAGGGCTGTTTTCTTTAGTGCATGTACTAGAAGACAACGTATAGTCCAGAGCTTGCCTGGGGCAGCAAAGGGAGTTCCTCAAGGTGAGGATCCTGAAACGACTTTCGCGCAAATGGGCCCTCAGGTCGTTACCTCAGGAACGTCGAGCACTGCGACTTGTTCCCATCCTCCAGGTGGCAATATAAGGTTGCATAATTAAGCATGGTTCACACCTAGTACGTTCTGCTGCGTGCGGGCGCCTGTGTGCGTATGCGTGCGTTGTAAGCAATCCGTTCCACTGCTCACATACCTGCGTCCGAATGCGTGCGTCACCAAGCCGTAAGACAACGTGCACCGAGCGGGATTTTCACTCCGGTGGCCGGCCATGTTGAAAACAGTCTCGCAGAGAGAAGCCTACCGCGCGCGCTCGGAAGGTGGCCTCGCGGTTCGTTCTCCGCTTGCGGGCGGCTGCGTGCGTCGGAAAATGAGCTCGGGCGAACTCCTTGCGTTCTGCTGCGGGAGGTCGCGCACGTATCT
Organism: Ornithodoros turicata; assembly: GCF_037126465.1. Classification (NCBI taxonomy): domain Eukaryota; kingdom Metazoa; phylum Arthropoda; class Arachnida; order Ixodida; family Argasidae; genus Ornithodoros; species Ornithodoros turicata. The sequence goes on from NC_088204.1 coordinate 75,396,159, forward strand.
GTTGCCACGGTAACCAGCGCCCGCACGCATCCGCACGCAGCAGAACGCACTAGTGTGAACGATGCTTTACGGAGCATGGTGACAACGGAGACATGTGCTCAGAATGCAGCGGCATTCAGCGGGTTAGACTGCAGGGCAAAACAGAACAGCGTTTCACACCTTGTCATCCAACACCGACGGTGCGACAACGGATGACAACAAATCACAACGGACAAACCAAATGACAACGGATTCACTACACATAAAGACGAATTCCATTTGCGCGCTGGTCTTGTATTACTTTTTGTTTCGGCGCGTTACGAAAGGCAGACGGAAGGTCATGATATGTGCACTATATTTGACGTGTGAGAAAATACTTGTCGCGGAGGGACATTAATCGCAGAGCCAGCGAAAATACCCCGTAATTCAGCGAAAAGTAGCAGTTCGCACAACATTTAATGCTACGCGAAATGACACGGTTGAAAAAAAAAGAACTGGGAGGTAGAAAGACTCGCTGCAAATGGCAACGGTGAGAAACTCTTTTCAGGTCAGCGGAACACCGAAGAGAAAGAAAGAAAGAACACAACGTAAAAAGAAACTAACGTTTAGCCATCTTGCACTGTAGCTCCTCCTCTTTCTTGTCTACTTTTCGCATTTCACGCAGTATACTTTAGCACATCGTCTTTCAGGTTTGTTGGTCGATGCCTTTTAGGACGTATTTTTTTGCTTTGCTACACTTTTGAGTCTTCATGTTTTCGTGGAAGTATTTCGCTAAATACCTTCGGGTACCAAAGGGTATGCCGCCGAATAGTTATGCATAATGAAAATATACTCCTGGCAAGAATGGGGCCCAGCGGGTGGGTGAAGGTTAATTTGGGTACCGGACCGACTTCGGCTGAACCTGTGCTGCTGGTAAAGTTCGGACCCGAGGGAAACCCCAGACCCGTTGCGGATTCGATCCCAATAGCATCCAGTCTTCATCAGGATTTTGGGGTCATCACCAGACTAGATTAAATCGGGTTAGAAGAAAAAGGGAAACATACAGTTGTTAGACAGTCAGGGGTCAGTTAAGGGCTACTACCAACGAGAGATGTTTCAGTGTGCTTCAAAGTCAGTGTTTCGCTTGCCATTCCACTTGTGGACATGCTGACCTGTTGTTATGCGTTGACCTCACATCACCTGATAGGTAATAGTCCACAACAGTCACGTGTTGTTGCTCGTCTATTTGCAGACCAATCCTCGCCCTCCGTACCTGACGGCGACCGATTACGTCTTCTACTTGAAGCGCCAATCGCGGAAGGGCCGCGGTGAACGGACGTCACCAGTGAGTCACGAAGACGCCATGGTGGAACTCACAAACTTCACCGAACTCATGAGGCGGCTCAAGGAAGACCTCAGATCATCGTACAGCAGGTAAGGGGCTGACTGATCAGAAAATGTTTCTTACTTTCTGCTATGGGGGAAGGGGGATATATGTTTATTAAAAAACAAGGAGGGAAAGGTTAGCCTGCGCAACGGCTTGCTATTCCCAGCACAGGAAAAAAAAACTCAATAAACTCCCGGAGGACAATGGTTTCTTGTTCGAGTTTGAGGAAAACACATGAAGACGGTGCAGCGTCTGGAAGTTTCTCTTGTTTCGCTACGCTCAAGAGATCACCGTTGTTCACACGGGTAGTTATTTGTGAATGAGAGTCGGCTTTGACGCCGAGTTCTAAAGTTAGGAACCTCACCGAAACGAAGTTGAACTTATCCAGCACTTTATGGTTTCGCAGACTTGTGCGATAGTGATCTCACTCTTCCTCTACCATTTCTTTTTATCTTATTTCTTCTGCTCATTACACTTTCCTTCCTCATATCGCCTTCAATCGAGACAAGTCGCTGAGCAGTCTGATTTGAACGCCATCGATAGACATTTTGTGGAACTGCCAGCTCCATAGAGTTTTCTTTTTTTTTTTTTTAGTACTCATCCATCCCTCCTCTCTGTCAACAACAACATACATACCTCCTAACGCTCTCTTGAGCTAATTTGCCGCGCTGTTAGTAGACGATATGTAGCAGGGAACAAACAGCTGCGAAATGGTTTTCTGCGCTGCTTGGACAGCCTATATTTTTGTCATATTGGGCTGCATTGACCCTCATATTTTCCAAGCTACATGTTTACTTAATCGTCTGTCTGCACCTACAGAGAACAAACAATTTCCAGACAAGGAGTGGTAATTAGACACTTCATAAAAGCCAAAGATAAGTGTGTAGCGACAAAAACAAAGAAATAAAACCAGGCATGACGAAACTTACCATTAAAATGTTTTGCAAAACGAAGGCAAAATGCGTCGTCGTTGCATGCTACTTAAAAAAAAGGATCCAATCCAATCCAATCCTCTGAGACTTTCGCTTAGGGACGCTTAATGCTGGAAAGTCAATTAAATATGCCTGCGCCAACACCGTAATAGAATATATAGAACTAATCGTGAGAATACAAACAATTTTCCTCATTAGCGAGAAGCATTGAATAAGCTCTGTATCTCTTTAATGAACGTAACCATTCTTGTACAAGTACACTCCCTGCATAACAGAGCCAAGCAGAAAAAAAATGAAGGTCACCGTTATTTGCATAGGCAGACGGCGCTACAGACGCTTTTACTTTCTTTCTTTTCTTTTTTCTTCATCGAGTACCTTTTTCCTGGTACCGGACCGCTAATTACTTTTAGCCCACGCTAAGACCACAGTTGCGGTTCGTCTCAGACGCAAGGCGCTAATTTAGAATTTTGAGTTACTCACCTTTGTTCCTCGTTTGGCAACAATGGTGCAGGCTCGCCTATATCTTGACCTTGATTGGGTCGTGATCGTGACGTCATGGTTGTCTGGTGATGGACAGCACACCTGGCGGCTAGACGGGGTCATTACGTACTTCAAGGGAATACGCAGTCACTTCGGTGCTTGATTTGGTGTTGGTTATTGTCCATGATGATTTCAAGGTCATTCAAGGTATGAAGTTGTAGTGTCGCTGAAATCAATTGGTGGGATTCTTTTTTAGTGTATTCACGAGGATGAAACTGGTTTGGTGCACGCTATTACAGAGCAGTGCACGAGATGTCTGCTTGACTTGGGAAAGTTGAGGTGGAGGATGCAACTCGCAGTCCCACATGAGAGGTCATGCAAAATGTATGCTGTAAAGAATTTTTTTTCAATGAAAACGTTGCAACAACAAAAAGTTGTGTTGATGAAATGGGCGCGGTTTGCACTTGAAATGATTTTTGTACCATGAATGTGTACATGACGATGAGGCCTTCATGTGAGCATTGTGTGGCCGAAATTATTAAAGTTATCTACGCACATTGATATGATGAATGCTTATTGCAGTGAAGCATCCATTTTGTGTACAAAACATGTCACGAGCATATTTTTTCTTCTTTGTTTGTGTGTATGTGTGTGTGTTTTGTTATTTCGTAAGGAAGGCAGAGATAGGTGCCAATCCAAAGGCAACATTATCACATTATCGTCATTTTCCGTCTTATTCAAGTATGTCGCATACTCGAGCGTGTTCAAAAAGTAACTAGATTGAACAGCACTAAGCAACTCATAATCAAAGATTAAAGGGTCCTCACCCTACCCGATTGTCCTTATAGCATCCAATACAATGCATTTATCCTTGCCATCCTTCATTTGGAGGCCTAACTACTTCGTCTTGCCTTGTTTAGCAGATAAGGAGTGTGTTATGCACGTGCTCGATATTGCTGCACAAAAAGGACCCTAGCACCTGGTAGCAAATACGTTAGTTATCGTACATACTGAAATTTGGAGTTTTCTTTGACCCTACGTCAGTACCCGCAGTCGTCAAGGTTCGCGCAGCACCCTTCAACCTTCGTTAGCACTTCACTCTGAAGTGGACCACTAACAAGGGAATGGCACGAACTACATCGTATCCGACCTTGCAATCCGCTTTACACTTGGGCTGACGAGTATGAAATGATTTACTGTCCTTTGAATGACAAGGGGAAGTTTGAATGATAAAAAACAAACAAAAAAACACTCAGGTGTAGGAAGACCCTGTAGCGATGGCCTTGAAGTTGCTGCCTTCTTTTGTTGCGTGGCGAAACATGTTGATGAACATGTGCTGCGAGGCAGCCTTGAAAGTGAAATATATGCGCGGTTGTCCAGTGTCATTATAGAGCGCACTTTGACTCCCACGTGAACTGAAGCTTGTGAAGTGAAAAGTCATCGGTCAGACATTCCAAGAGGAATGTTCTCGTGAACGAAGTGTGTTGTCCCTTTATGACCTTATGAATATCAAACAGACAAATTATTTGAGCTAGGGGGACACCAGTTTGGTAGAATGCTGGTATCCGAGAGAGAGAGAGAAAATGTAGCGAGTGCCAGTGGCTGCATTCGAAGCCGCCAGCACAGCACCTTGACGTGGCGTTCTCATCAAAATACTGCGTATCTTTCACAGCGCATTTGCACTGGAGTTTAACTCACAGTAGCCTACACTTACTACAACTGTAATAACACTTAAACTTAACTGCAACTACAAGTTAAATACAACTGTAATAATAAGGACGATGCTAAGAAGAAGTACAGTGCCTGTTCACGACACCATAGCGCGGCTCGCGACCGGAGGCTTCTGCTTCAGTTCGACTTCAACCTCGTTTATTTGAATACATCACGCGCATACATCGTACAAATAGAGCCCCAAGCCAAGCGTGTGAGTCGGCTCAAATATATAGTAATAAATGCAGGTACACAGTGTCCCAAGAGCATAATACACATAGGAAACAGAAAACCCATAGTATACAGACCGCAATTCTCAACACGCGAGTATTGATCAGAACAGACAAACCAATCACTATTCGTTCGATAGAAGAAATAAACTGATCGACGTAAAGTCACGTAGCTGGAAAGGTAGAGTTTCACAACTTGCCGGCAATAAAAAATAAAGAGAAAAGAAGAGAAGACAGAACGTAGTTCGAGCGGCGGCGAGGTAAAGATAACGAACTAAAGGTAAAGTGTTAAACTATCACTACGAAGTATTAGGTATAGTCGTGCAAGTCATAAATAGGTTCGATACGCAAAAGGCAAATGCACATTTTATGTTTAATTGCAAACGTGTTCTTTTATATTAACGACAATTGCTGACAAGAATTAACCGGCGTATATCTACGGCGGTGTAAATCCATTCCCAATTTGATTTTTTTTTTCAATTCTGACAATTACGATGAATTTAACACTTAAACCTCACCAACGTCCAAGCAATGGTCTCATGCACGGCAGGTGGCGAAAAGTCGCTGAGTGGCCGATGGCTGGAATCGGATTCACACCCTTTCTCTGCAGCACGTTAAACCGGCAATCAGATTAGGTGTTTGATTCGACTCCAACGCATATTTGGATTTCCTTCCGCACTGTACATCAATCTGTCTGTTGCCTGACGACATCACGGGTAGTCTACAGTTTTCTAATTTTACCTTAGCTCACAGGTTGCTCGAACACTGTTAGCACATTGTAATCGTAGTCTACATTCGGCGAAAAAGAAAGAAACAATCATCATCGTAAAGTTCTGTGGTTAGTGGCTTCTAGTTTTGATGGTATGCTGCTAACTATCTGAGACTTGTTTTTCAGTTTCGTGGAAGAATTCGTGAGCGAACCCAACGATGGAGTGACGCTGTTGCTGGACCTGCTCAAGTCTTACCGGAAGTCCAGTCAAGATGGCTGTGCCACCCTCCGACCAAGTCACCAACAGCAACTCAAGAAGAAAATAGTAAGCTGTGCATCGGCATGCATCTCCCCCAATGAGCCCTTAACTTTTCTTCAAAAGCAGATAGCGTAAATTAAGGTTGTTATAGTAACGTAAACGAACTGGCTAGTGTGTAGCTTTTGTGGGTCGGTCATAATAACCATGGCCACAAGTGCGGGCGAGCGCGGTTTTTTCGGACATCCGTGCGACACGCGGATCTGCCTAGAAAACAAAAACAACGTTTTGAAATCCCCGCGGATAAAATGCGGATACAATCGCGCGCACCCGCGAGGCGCGCGGATATCTGCGTCGCTATGCGCAAGTGCCCGTTAGTGTCTCTGCCGACGTTGCCAAGGAGGAGCTACCATTAAGATTACTCAAAGTATGCTCCAACTGGGCCGTCCAATAGACCTCTACCCGAAAAACGTCATCATGACGTTGGTAGACAGGCTGAAACAGAAACAAATCAGAAGGGGAGGGCTGGGTTCCACGAATGGACACTTGTTCGCTGCCTCTTATTGAAAGAAAAGTAGGACCGAAGGTCGCATCCCTTTCAGGGACCATCGTAATCCCCTCAAGACCGTGGTTTTCGCGCGCGACCCTATTCGCCTCTAGCTCCGAGTGTACGTAGTTCAACTCTACCAAATTGGTGGCGCTGTCGAACACTATGACGTCATTTGCTTACAAACAGGGAGAGGTCCACTGTCATCCGTTGCGTTTTGCTTTTGTAGTGAGTATTCTACGGTCTACCATTGCACACCGCTAGGTCTAATAGAAGTACCATTGCGTATAACACTTCGGTGATTTGTCCTCTTTATGTCGCCCAGGCTTAGGCTTTTCTCATCGTGGAGCTTATAGCCACCAGCTCATCACTGGTTTTGCCATTTTTGTAGAAAAAAACAAGCAAGAAAGTGGGATGTAGTCAGTAAGGTAAAGCATGTTATATAATGTAATCCGGTGTACACATGGAGTGTAATGTGGTGATGAGGTAAAACATGTGGTCTAAAACAATGTCGGATGATTCAGATGAAGTCGCGGTACTTGACTTGGAAGGGATGCGTTAAATTTGGAGGGGGAGCCGCAGGTTGCAATAAGGGGTCTAAATACCCCTAACGCAAAACGCTCCTAAAAAAGAAGAAAACGAGAGAAACGATTCAGCTGTGTCGACATCCAAATTCTGTCTGTGGCCATCCGAAACGGCATATTCAGGACGAAATGGGATTTGCTAAAGCGTCCCGCGCCAATTAGAATGTAGGTTAAGTGTAAAAAAAAAATGTCGAAAGAAAAAAAAAAAGACTCAGGGTAGCACGCAAACATTCCGCGAATCATTCACACATTTACCTCAGGTTTAATCACATGAGCATCATCCTAAAAGAGAGAGAGAGAAGAAAATAAAACGACAGATAAAAAATGGTTCCAGAAATCTAGGTTGGAAGTTCTCAAGCGAGCAGGCTATTATTTATGTCACTCTGTTTTTTTTTCCCACGCACACACACACACACCGCTGTAACGGAAGACATCGTCTGCGCTCGTTAGGCTTAAGGGCTAGGCCTAGCGGTCGTCGGTATACCCCGTCGCCGTTCGTCCGCACGTACGTCACGCTGTCTATCACGGTCGCAAATCAGCGCCCTTTCACCGAAGCGAAAGACACAAGGAAGAAGATTTTAACATCGCCCTTTCAGAGAGTAACGTCTTTGTCGTCTGCTCGGGTCACAACAGGCAACAAGAAAAAACGAAAACAAAACCGAAAGTTTGAAAGGGTCTTTATGGAAGACATCGTCTGCGTCGATAGCGCGATGATTTTATTTTCTTTTAAGGCCCCGATTTATGGGTTTTTATGGACGTGAGAATATACAGGACGTCATTGTTCCTTCTCCTCCCCCCGTGGGCATCGTAGAGCGTTCATTTAGGCTAAGCTTGTGCGTGAGCGTGATAACCGTACAGGGACTCCTTTATGCAGCGTCCAGACGGGCCACACTGAATAACCTTTTTATGCGAGGGATGAGATAATGTTGATTTTTGTCCGAGTGTGCGAATGGTGCTTCTTTTTTATTTTCACAAAAATGGAAAATGAGGTTAATAGTGTTTCGGTGAGTATGTCTTATCGCTCTGTCGGCGGGCGGCTTTGAGAATGGGCTGGCAACACTGGGTCTCGAGTGACCGTTGATATAAAGCGCTCGCTGTGAAGGCGTTGGTGCGCTTATGTTGGTGCGATGCTTTTCCCAAAATAGATCGTCTGCGGGAACCTTACTTTTTCTTTTCACAGTATAGGAAGCGTTCTTAATTCGCCCACGCACGAGAAAGTGCTTGAACCGCGTGGACACGATGTGTTCATTCTGAAACTTTCTTTTCCAGGCGGAGGAGCAAGACTGCCTGCAGTGTCTCTTGTATTCTTTGCGTTGTCAGGTAAGCTGTTTCATTCTCCGTGGGTCGATATCCATGGGCGCGTTACCAATCTTCACATTTCATCATATATCGAGAGAACAGATAATCGGATGCGGATGATCCTGGTGTTAAAATGCTGCAGAAAGATTTTTGCTTTGCCGCACCAGAAAAAATTCCCCATAAGTCTCTTACTTTATTTATAAGAGCGTGTCAAAGCTTGAGTATCGAATTTTGGTAATTTCTTTGCACTTCAGTAACGTGTTTAGAAAAATGGCTTGAGAAAACCAATAACTTTTTCTGAAGCGACAAAGCGCATTTCCGAATGCTATCCAACAAGACCAGTCTCGTGAAAATCGGTTCATTATTTACCGAAAGAGACTGCAAAGTTTGTCCCATAGAAAATACATGGGGCCGCCGGAGGTGGTATCCCCTCTTAAAATGGGCTCTCTGTACAGAATTAAAAGACCATTGATGCGGGCTTCGCACTTCACTATTTAAGTTCACACATGAGAAGAGAGGGCCACGATCACATTTCACACAAAAATCCCCCCAACACTCCGCGTGACTGCTGGGTAAAATCGAAACTCCTTCGCGGGAACTCTCGAGCGATACCGAAACTACCGCTTGGAGTCGCTACCAGCGCAATCGTATACCCCTCTGAATAGAATAGAATAGAATAGAAGTAGAAAGAAAAAAAATGGAAACGTAAGTGTGCACTGGTGCGACCAGCTGTTCCAGAACGCTTGACATGTGAAGTCACTGAATGACAAACGAGATGCCGCAGGGTACCGGTTCAAGGAAACCATTGCAGCATTCTCTGGTCGTTAACAAAGGCGTTTGTGGAATTAAAATTTGCTCTGAAGCGAATGTTAACGAGTCGAAATAGCTGATATGTGCTTCTTAGAGCGGGGAGATCATTTACAAGATCAGATTTAGTCTGATGAACATTGGGAACATAATTGGTTTTGGGCTTCCAGACCTAACCCTAAGCAGATACGGCAGATTTTGCTCAACCAGGTGCTAAGGAGGATTGCGATTTTTTGGAAAGAAATTGGGGTGTCACTTGTTTAGTGACCGTCTAGCCTCGTATCCATACTTCCCATGCCAATTACTAAGTTTTTTTCTGGTTTGCCTCCAATCGTACGGCATTGAGAACCGTATTGCTTACCCAATGAGCGTTCTTGCGCTTTTATTGATAAGTTTTTAATGATGGGCAGGTTGAAGTCCCCACCTAGAGCGTTAGGAATGTGTCTTAGTCCGCATCGAAGGACGCTTTTGCAGTATACAGATTGTGTCTACTATTTGGCCCCCTTCTGAGACTACATTTAACAATTCTTTGTCGACAGAAGTCCCTGCCGAAAATCATCAACCACAGCACAGGACTATGTACCATAGCGTCCAGCATCATGTCATCATGTACCAAGTCCCGAAAGCTGGCCCTGGAGGTAAGCAACCACACATCGATTTGTCAAAACCTACGGCTGTCGAGTAACTATGTACTGTCTCCACTATTCTCATCTCTAGTACACTGCAGGATTTCTCTTTGAACTCAAAGTCCATGTGTATAATATACATGCTGCTCCCTTTGAATCCTAAAATTAATTGACATCATGCAAGTACACAGAACAATTTGTTGCCCCATATAGTGTGGTTCATTTACTGCACTTCTCTTTACTAAAGCGGTTCATTTAAGCGGTTGGTGACCACTTGAACACAATTTTGCCCGGAATTTTCTATCTTGATTTTCTAAAAAGAATCTGGTTTCAATCGTGACGAAAATTGTGACCTAAGTGTATTGAGGGCTCAGATAAATTTTCTGAAATTACACGTCTACTGCTTTACGGTACCTTTACCCATCACGGCCTGTCTTGTAGCTCTTGGCGAAGACGTGCGACGAGCATCCTGCAGGCCACTCCAAAGTCATCGAAGCCATGTCTTCAGTGCGCCTCATCTACGGGGAACCTGTACGCTTCAAATTCCTGGTTTCTATGCTTCAGAGCGGAGGAAAAATGATACCAGGATTCGAGGTGAGTCTCGGGTCTCGCCAAGCACTTAAAACGATATCTTCCCTATTGAAAATGTGTTCCTGGGGTTACCCCTTTTCATGTATCGTAGCCGTATCTCAATACGTTAGCGTTGGGAATGCATATACGGTACCGTAAGTTACCGCGCAGACAGCTGTCTTACATAACTTTCGAAACAGACTTCGTTGCGCTACTGGATAAAGCACAGCAGAAGCCGAGACAAGCCAGTATAGCACGAACGAGAGAAAGTGAAGGACGTGTCCAGTAACAGCACCTCCTCTTTAGCGGTTGTGAAAGTGCCCTGCAAGACATTTTTTGTCGTTTTTACCTTCCAACTGGTCCGGCTGGTGTTAATGGTGTTTCTGTTTGTATATTCCAGTGGGCTGCTATGTACTTCTTCAACGTCCTCTTGTCGAACAGCAAGGGACCTTCTGAGCGGATAAGGCTGCAGAGTGAACTTGAAGAGGCTGGATTCGATATCAGCATTCTGGAAAAGGTACATAGGTGCCTTTTGCTCCCATATGTTGGAGGGCGCTTACCAGCCCGGCATGACGAGATGAGTAGCGCTCCGTGCATCAAATTTAGCATTGTGTTATGCAACGTTTATCTGAGGTATTGTAGGGCCATATTCACAACAATGCAAAAGGCACCGAATTATATTGTGCAAATAAATGCAGCATGTCCAAAGGCGACATTCATTACCCATTCATTGTTCCAACGAAGAGACCAGAAACGAACACCAGCGGCATGGCCAAGGTCATGCTGAAGACTGGGAGGTAGTGGGTTCGAATCCTACCACCGGCTGTGCTGTCTAAGGTTTTCCCTAGGTTTCCCGAAGTGCTTCCGGACGAATGTCCGTACAGGACGCTTACTAACCTCCCTGTCCCCCACTGCTTCCTGGTGTCCTCTCCCCAGCTGTCCACATCTGTTACGTCGCTCATAGCCACAGTTGCTTCGCTGTGCTAACACGAAATAAAAAAAAAAGAAATCTGACACGAATGATGAGGAGGAGGTGCGTCCCACCGACATCGTGCGATAGCAGTGCCTGTTTCACTCTTCTCGGGCCGATGTCTTTCCGCCTGCTCCAGAGGCGCCTCATTCGCGTCGCTATTGTAACGTGGGATGACTGCCCAGGGAGTGTAAATGAAACCCTGGTTTTCTTGCAGAAGAACACTCGCTGTTATCACTTAAGAGTGTTACTGTGTAACATTTTTAGTGGACCATTGATAACGTGCTTTCCAGGTGGTGGTGGTACTAATGCTAATAAAAGCGCTCGCCGTTGTTGGCCGCACAAAGGTGGGCAACGTCACGACTAACGGCTTGGGGAATGTGCGTCCTGGGCCGACTTCTAAGGGAACTGTGCCGACAAATGTCTGAAAGTCTCTGAGGAAAACTCCCAGGAGAAACCGCAGACAGCACAGCCGGCAGCTGGTTTCGAACCCGAATACTTCCCAGTCTCGACGTTTTCAAAGTACCGTATCTACCTACCGCACCGAATCAACGAATAGGATTCTGAGGCACGCACGATGTCGCAACGTTACGAGACAGTCTATGCTAACACGCCTTGTTATACCCGCGAGTCAATGTCCGAAGGGCAACTGAAGAACGATTTTTACGTGGTCTGCTAAGGATGCTCTGGAGGACGTCTTCGATATTATCTGTTTTGAAGTTGCACTCTGATTGCATGTGCGTAATGTGCATGGCTTTAACGTTGCCAATTTCTGTGCGCACTTTTAAGTTTTCTAGCGACATTCCACGAAAACGACTCTCTGTTCCAGAACCTTCGAGAAAAGAGCGTTCCGTCGACCGACAGCGTGTGGGACGAAATCACTCGGTGGAAGCGGACATACTTGGACGTCGGCACGGCCATAAACGAGCAGAAACGCGTCGGAAACGAAAACGGGAAGCTCAAGACAGAGGTGATTTTAATGGCCGCCACACCCCCTTCTCTTTCAAGGTTACCAGCTTCCCTCCCAATTACGCTGTTCCAGGTGGAGCTGTTGCGGCGAGCGCTGAAGAAGATGGAAGAGGACAAAATTAACCTCATGCAGATCGAACGCGACGTGAGTTCGCTTTCTTTTCCTTTTCCTTTTTCTTTTTTTTTCTCGCATTTGAACTCGCATCAGATGTGTGGGTCTCGTAGTGATTGCAAAAAGAAAATAATAAGAATAATAAAAGACGACGAAGGCTCCATTATGAACTGGCACATCGTTGGAGGGTGAAGAGTACGCCAACTTTGTAGCTGTTACACAACCGAGACAACAAAAGAGCCACATTTTGTGGAACTACCTACCATCTACCCCGCACCGCCACCCTCGTGAAAAGAGGCACAGTGGTATATCTCCGCAGCAGATAATGTAGTCCGCACTGTGGTAGCGGGGTATGCGAGAAGACCGCGGGGTCCAGGCAGACGTGGAAGCAGACTCCCCAAACAGCACAACATCTTGGGCCAACATTGGTCCAATATTGTCAATACTGACCCAATATTGGTTCAAGACATTGGTACGTGGCGTCGCGTGGAGCGCAGTGGGAGGCAACGTGGGGAAAGGTTTTGTGGAGGTTAACGGCTTCCAACGCAAACAGAGGCTTGTTGCGCCTTGAAACGCAACAAGAACATCTACATTACGAAAGGAAAGTTGGGTAGCAAGCGAGCTGGTGGTGACGATCCATGACTTGAAAACCCGAGACGAAATTGAGATTGAGACCGTGTTTGTGTTTTTCTGTTATCGTCCCTACCTCGTCTCGGGTTTTCAAGTCATGGATCTACATTAGTTCCAGTGATTGTTCTAGCTAGCTGGGCAGTGTCGGCGGAAGTGGATTACGGGAGTTACTATAGAGCCCCTGAATTTGTGAAAGGACGCAAAATCCCCCATGGAGGTCAGGCGCCATACTGTTATCTCAGGTGGCGCATGCGAATAAAATGCCATAAACCCTTTTTCCTGAACTGATCAAATTGCCATCAAGTCAAAGCTTTGTCGATCGATGCTGCAGAACTCATGGCGACATGACCTGAATGTGTTCACGGGTTCCAGTATGTTTTACGCAACTCTGAGTCTCATGTGTACCATGAGCTGTAGAATCGAAAGCTGCACCCCTGGCATGAATTGATGGCGGCGGTGGGGGACGGAACGGGGCGCCGGTTGGGATCTGGGGTTCCACTGCATTTAGGATGTTGCGCTGCCCCTGGTTCTAGCGATAGGGGGCAATATTTCAGACTATTTAAAACTGTGCTATTTTTTCAGGCAACGTATATCAGGAGTAACCACACGCAATTTTTCTTTTGTTTTCAGAGCGACCGATCATGATTTCAATACCCGTGGAAGTTACATTGCACATAGTCGGTGCATTCGGTACAATCGCTACATAATCCGTACATCGGCACACTCGCGGATATTATTCTGCATACAATCGTATATAGCGCGAAGTGCTTTTAAGTCTGGGGGGTGAGACGCCACCGTCACGGGGTGCCGGTGTCCACTGGTGCCTCAACTTCACATCACGACCTTTCTGTTTGGCGCCCACATATTTCGTCGCGTGGCCGTTTGAACCACGTGACACACGTGTGCCGTCAGCTGCACGAAGCTGGGAATGACCTTCGCGAGCGTGGGAGTTTGAACGTCTGCTGTGCCCGAGCCAGATGCGCCAGGATCTGCTTCTCGGTCGAAAATGTTATACATGGAGTGATCGGACGCTCCACTGCAGTCGAAAACAGGTTATGTCTTGGGAGCGCCTTGCAATGCTTCTTTCGGTATATTGAGTTCTATATAGATTCCAGTTGAATGCTGGCAGTTGAAGCAAAGGTACCAGAATTGGGATTCGAACCCACACCCTCTGATTGCCGGTCAGAGGTGCTACGAATTACACCACGCTAGCTATACCTTTCTCTTCACCATAGTATCGACATTGTTTAATTACGTCATCCACAACAACGTTACATAGATACCAATTCACGCTAGTAACGCTACAAACAAGCTATGATCCTCTATCCAACATTGAGAAATCCTTGCATTACAGCTCAAAGAAAAGTGCGAGGACCTGCAACAAGAAGTACTGTCCCTCAAGAAGGTCATTGAAGAACCCAAGGCAAGTTGTCGCAATGCCACAATCTGAATCTAGTTATTTATCAACTACCCTGCGATGGCCTGCAAAAGCAGGGCTACAAGCAATTTGGTTAATTGATATAAGACCTTAGTAGCTTGTAGGTATATTGTTCTGATCGAAGTCTTCCTTTGCTTTTTTCATCCCTTCACGCTATGATTAAATGAAGCAGTCGTCGTCGAAGACCTCTGACGCAGAAGACAGCGACCAGAGCGACGCACAGGCAACAGATTCAGGACGTTCTAGTTTTCTAGAGTACTCCACCGAAATCGAACAGCCCACCTCCGACGAGGTCATCATCGACATCCCAACGATACGGCCTCCCGCCGGATTCCAGTCGGACTTCGACGAAATGCTCGTGGACGAACCGCGCGGGCCACTCCAGGTACGTTTTATGAAGTCGCTTATGCGTTCAAGCCTCACCCCTGAGCCTGAGCTTCACTGCGTTCGAAATAATTTTACGTTGGTGGTGTCTTTGGTTTCCTGCCCGCATGACTTGGACGTCGCTTTGCTTTCTAACCGCTTTGCGAAAGATGTGCTTGTTCCAAGTATTCCGTTCTGTCCGTAGGACGGGTCATACTATGAGAACAGATCCCCCTGTTCTGTTACGTGTAAGTAAGGAACAGAAAATTAAATTGTGGAGCGAGGGGAGGGAACCTATTTGTTTTGACAGGAAAAGTCGGCCAGAAGGATGGTTTGCTGTTCCTTGGGACCGCTTATAGCTTCTACTCCCCTGATAATATAAAATATCATATATGAAAAATATATTTCAGGGAAGTGTTCTTCTTGAGGGGTATTCTCCACAGATAATTTATAATTTTCGGGAATCTCTTCAGCTTCCCTTTTAAGTGCGTGTCTAGTAACCTTCTGCTTGCGTTCATGTGGGGGATTCCTAAACATGCTTGCATCGTCGAGAAGTGCTCGCTAAGAGAGTTATACGTATAGCGAATTGAAGATTATACTACCGGGACTTATGCACCCTGGCAAGTAAAAGTAACACGGTGACAGGTAAAAATTTTGTAACTCGCACGCATTCAAATTGATATTAGTTTTGCTAGCGCAATAGATCGGTTTGCTTCTCATGTAAGGTGACTCTTTGTTCCATTTCCCATATCACAACCAGCAATGAGGTAGAGTATCGCTCCTATGAACTCCTATGGCTATAAACTCTCCAATCATCTCCTCAAATAAAGTTGTTGGGGAGATTACACTATATGTAGCACGTTTTTTTGAAATTTATTTTTTAAAATCGGAACGGTTGTTCATGTGCAGCTTTCTGCGCTGTACTCATGAACGTTTTCTTTAATAGACAACACAGTTCTTCCACACTTTCCTAATTAGTTATAATAATTTGCCGATTGATTATAAAACGATGCGAAGCAAGAATTCTACGCGTTGTTCTTATTCATACAGTCTTATACTCCGCAGTCCCCTAATCCTATTGACACTGAAATGTATGCAGTACTTATGCCACCCAGTTTAATAAGTTCGCAGGTCGTTGGAACGGTAGGCGGTTGGAACGGTTGGAACGGTAGGCGAGCTGCGTCTTCGACCAAGTATGCATGTGGATCGACCAACTAATGCATTGCAAAGTCGGTTTATGTCACACACCTGGGATTGCTAAATCAGGGACG
The DNA here is from genome assembly GCF_037126465.1 of Ornithodoros turicata. Taxonomy (NCBI): domain Eukaryota; kingdom Metazoa; phylum Arthropoda; class Arachnida; order Ixodida; family Argasidae; genus Ornithodoros; species Ornithodoros turicata. The sequence goes on from NC_088204.1 coordinate 75,412,007, forward strand.
GTAGGCACAAACGCTGTTCCCACACTTTGCAACTGGCTACAAACCAGATGCGTGGGTACCCTACGAGAGTAGGGCGTTGATGCATGGCTGTAGCGGCAAGATATTAAGACTTGGGCAATTACACATTCTACTCTCTCTTCTGCACGAGCTCCTTTTCCGCAGCACGTGAATACAAGCATGGAGCTTACGTAACTTGACTTCGCTTGGCTTGGCTTGACTTGACTTGTTTCATGGGCTTGCACTCTGCCTTCTGCATCTCCATTTCCCATCTCTCTGACTTCCTTCTCGACAGATTCCTTCTGGCGTCAACCCCTTCCCCCCCATACCCCTCAATATCCCCAATATGGCTGCTCTTTTCTAAAACCCAGTCACGGCTATAGATCTCGCCCGCAGTCGCTCCGCAAGCCTGTCACCTCACCAGCACCCCAACCGTACCTTACACCGGCTTCTCTCCTCGGACGGACGACATCGAGTGGAACTACCCGGCCCTACCAGAGATGAAGGTCATCCGAAAGAGCAGCAGGGCCGACGAGAAACCTCGGGTCATTGGAGTCCACCGTTTCGACTCGGCGGCTCGCAGAAGAAGCAAGTCTGAGGACAGAAGAAGACTAAACAATTCCTCAACGTACCTAAACAATTCTCCCATTAACCTGAACGGCTCTACGCTAAACCTCAACAGTTCTTCGCTGCTCAACAACACCTCAATGCACGTCACCAGTCAGCAGGAATCAACTCACGAGATCATCAGCAACGGTATCTTGCAGGACCGCAACGGTTCATCTACGGAGTGTTCCCCGCCGCTGAAGTTCGAAGATACGTCCGGGTTTATTTTGAGAAAGCCGTGTGCGTCTATAAACAACAACAACAACACTGCCAAGAAGACAGTAACGTCAACGATGCCACGCAATGTACACCGGGTGAGCAATTCCATTGACAATGATGACAGCGATGATTGGGAAGTTCCTGAGGACCACCAGCAGAGGTCTCTGAATTCGTCGTTCCCAATGGCGTTTTCGTACAAGACCAACTTTATTTTGAAAGGACACGGGAACTGCGGGATGTACTCCAACAAGAAGAAAGCTGAACGCAGTGCTGAATCACCCCCGGCTGATTCGGTTAGTGCTGAAGTTCACCGCGAAATCACGGATGCTGTGCGACAGATCAGTGGCTGGCTCTAGTTACAAACGTTCCCGGTGTGGTGACGTGTTCTTTATTATTATTGTTCTTGCCGAGTATACATTTGATCCGACTTAGCATCGACATCACCACTTCGCATGGCTCGGCGACTTAATGCAGATTGTGGTACGTGTCTGTTTACACCGACGTTCTTCCGTTTTCTGAATGGGTGATGTCATCGGACAAAGCGACCCACAGGGTACGTGTGTACGTTGTTCGAACGTGAACTTGCCACTGCAGCGTCACTCGTGGCTGCTGGTAGAAGCGCCGGTATGCTTCTCAACGCATGCGCGGTCGCGGACACCTGTGGACACCTCTCGCATTCCCCACTTGAAGCAGTCAGGACACGATGCGATGAGTGGCGTAAGATTGCAAGATGTTCATTTTTTAGGGCGTGTCAAGCTCACTTCAAAAATATGCATTAGTATATACCGCCGAGTTTCGGTTGTAGGCCTCGTGCTGCGTGAATGGCCTCGCTGAGCGTGGAGCTGAGCTCTTTTCATCAACATGGATTTTGGGTCAGACTGCTTTATTTCTTCCTTGTATTCTAATGGATATAACATCGACAAAAGACCATAATTACCGCGTTATTGGCCATCCGAAGCGAGCTTGTGTTCCCCAATGTCCAGACATGCCTGTCAACTTGTGAGTTGCGAGTATCAGCTTCACAACATTGAATGATGACCCGGTGCAAACAGAGTGAACAGCTGCATAACAAGGAAATGTTGTTCTGTCTCTTCCGTTAGATTTTTTGTTCTTCTGGGGTTCGTAAATTGTAAAAAAAAAAAATTTAAATTCAGTCACGGGTCGTGACAAGCTCCTGGCTGGCTTACCAGTGCACACTATAGTTCAGCCTGTAATGCGTAATGCTAAGGTGAATGTGCGAATTTATCAACCCTTCAGAACAACAGCACGTAACTTTTGAAGTGTAACGTTTTCCTGTTCGCGAAACCTCTCTTTATTGTCGAATTTTCGTATGCAAGCCTCTAAGCAGAACTGCGCCACGTAATAATAGAGTGTACATAGGTAAACGCAAGCAATATGCGCTGTACAAAGGACCCAAATTATTTACAGGATGACACAGAACATGATCCTTTTGATTCTGGTTTGGTGTGGGAACCTGGGCTGTCCCGGCAACAATGGGTTTCTTGCCGGTCGACTTGGGGTTTGGTGTTACGCGGGCTCGGTGGTGAATGTTTCTCCTCTCTTGACTGAAGATGTACTTGTGCTCATAACACTGGGACCCGGAGGCGGTCATGTCGTCCGCTGGAAGAAGTGAAAAGACTTACACCGCTGAATGATGGGAGTTGTGACGCACCGGTTTTTGAGGAACCGCTTTCTCTCATCTGTGCTTTTGAAGCATTGTAAAACGTGCACGCGTTTGAACAATAAATGATGATATGGAGTAAGGTGGGTATGAGAGTTCATTTGAAGCATCGTGGAAGAGGATAACGTGGCCTCTATTGCAACCGGGATGATGCCCTACGATACTATCAAAGGTGGTCTAAGACTAGTGGGGCCACTAGGAGTTCAGATTAGTGTCAGTAACCGGCCCCAATGATAACACTTTTAACCCTATTGTTAATCTTATTAAGCACTCCCTCGCGTAACGTTGTATGTCGCGAGGGCAAATATGTAAATAAATATGTGCAGAACTTTGCGACCACAAAATGGCGGCACGTCGTCATCCCGACGCAGCGGTCGCGGGCATGACACGATATCCCGGCGTGAAAAATCCCAGACATCAAATTTCACACTATCAAAATACGAAATTGCGCAATGAAAGCTTATATTAGAGTTCTGAGAATGACCGTGTTGAGTGCATAGAACTCTCTTAATAACTAGAAACTAAGCCAGCGAAGGAGGGAATCTCAACAGGTGAGCCGCCATGATCGATACGGTAGGCCTAGCGTGCTACGAACTGTGTCTCCCACGAGTTCCGTGCGCCGTTCTCTCATGTTGCAGTACAAGATTTAAGCAGTGTGATACTCGTTCCTTACGGAATAAGACGTAATCCAAGCAGAGTCGATGAGAGTATACAATTTAAAGAAACAGGCTTCGCACACGGCACGGCACGGAGCCCAGCGGAAGGAAGCATGACTTGGATTGGATTGGATACCATTGCGCCGAATGCGCCTGGCCTTCACACGTGGAGAGGCTGTGGCCGAATCCACATTCTCGATCATGGCGCCCCCCCCCCCTCTCCCCCGAACTTCGATGGGAGGAGGACGAGCCTCTGTACAGCTCCTTTGCGCTTCCCCATCACACTCTCTCCCATCTTTTTTTCTAGCCTCTCTCCTTATGATTTCTATGGTTGAGTGGGATATTCCGAGCAACCTGCCAGCTTCGCGTGTTTTAGATGTTCACCGCAGTTGTTTTAGCGATTGAAATGCACATTTTTGCGGCGGTTAGGCTTAGAAAGGCGGGCGCTGGAGCAATACGATACGAAGCGACATTAGTTAGTTAGTTGGTTAATTGATCACGTACGGGAGACTTATATATAGTGCTGTTGTGAGACCAAGGTTAGATCAGGCTTGTTTACTACAGTTCCCCGTGCGTGCTCTAGGCGGCGCCAGCATCATAGACAGTGCTGGTTTGGATTTTGAACATGCGGATGTAACTGTGGGATATCGTGATATCCCCGCGGTCGCATGACAATCACAAGTGGCTGACAGACAGCGCTAGGGGTTCCGGTAGGTAAGTTTCTTACTCGATGACATTCTACATTTGGGGTTCCGGGCGGGGCCACGGTTTCAAACAGAGAACGCACACACACTGAAGACAGATCTACCTTGATGTCGTGGGAACCCTGGACTGCCCTGTGTCGTCCTGAGAAGAAATGCTGCTTTCCTTTCGCAACACCGATGAGAAAATTTACACAGGTATATAGTTCAAGAAGGTACTCATCGTCAGGTGTACGGCGCAGATTGCTAGATGCATACAGATCACGCGTATGGCGACCGACACTATACTGGCCCCGTTTACATAAAACTTGAGTACGAGTCAGTCTCAATAGCTTTGAGCCCTCGCTCGCTAGTAATGCAGCAAGGGCTGTTAAAGCTATTGAGAATGAGTCTGGGCACGGTCTGAAACTCGCACTCCACTTTTATGCAAACGGGCCCTGGATTCATCAGGGACCCGTCTTTTGGCAGAGACCACTGTTGTGATAGACCCGACAAATCCGCATAGGTCTTCGCTATGTGGAGAAATTGTTCCAGGAAACTGTTTCGAGTACGTCGAGTTTGGTATGCCCGCACCGAAGGAAGCTATATACGCGTATCCTGACACCGGGCGCGGAGACGGGTCCCAAGGAGCAGAGCTACCTGTTCCACTTCGAACGGACATTCTCGCTGTGTTGTAAAGAATAGCCTTTGGGAGCACCACGATAAGCAAAACGCTGTTGCTCTTACAAGTGTCCCTGCCTCACAACTGTGCTTCTTGCTAACAAGTGTACCTACGATGCGGCTCAACGCGCGCTACACCTTCCGTTACTGGACGTCAGCGTTACTCCAGCTGGTCCTCTGGAGCTGACCCAAGTTCCCGGGGTTTGGTACCGGAAATTGTGTGAGGACATGACAATCGCGGATCAAGAAAAGCTCTGATGTGAAAGAATATCGAGTAGTGCTACTAGCTCGGACTAGACCAACCAAAAGCAAAAAAAGAAAGCAAAGCTCAAGTACGCACTTAGGTCCAGACAAAGGCTTACGGAATACGCCAGCGGTCTACTTTGTCTTCAACGCGATAAACTGTTGCCGCGGGGCGGGAACAGCCCTTTCCGCCGGCCGTAAAGCTCACGATTGTTCGAGGCATGCACACATCCTCAACCAACCAGGAGGCTAAAGCAAGTAGCGTGGCGCTCTTGTATTCTTCCGTCGTTGACTGGAAGGTACGTCGCAGCAGGGCTCACGTTTTTCAACCGGGGAATTTATGATGGAAATAAAATGTCATTACTGCCTACATTATAAAGCTTTACATCAAAACGATTTAGTTGGTACGACTTTGCAATAAAATTTGGAAGTACAGGTAAATAAAGTGTAAGATATCAATTGTCATAGTCTCAGGGAGGTGAAAGCTAAACATTGTTTGCCAGAAAAGAATGCCCTGTCGCCACAACGAGTGAACCCAAAGCCTGCGTCCTTGCATCGCTGATGTTGATTTCGCAAGACCTCAGATGTGAGAACGGATACGTCCACTACAGGTCAAAAACTCGGCCGCACTGTCGTTCGCAATCTTGTTCAATCTTTTCAGACGCGGTCTCGGAAGCCCTCGCGTTTGACGAGATCTCCCTGTGGAGAATCGCGGGCGGAGGCTGTATAGCACAGGAGGCATGCATGCGCGCGGCAAACCGCAGTCGGTTCCGCAGATCTCTAAGCCACATGGCTTTTTAGCCCTGATTTCCAACACATTGAATGTGAAATAAAATTATCTATCTATCTATCTATCTATCTATCTATCTATCTACCGTATGTGGGTGCGAGCCCTAACAGGGTCAGACGAGTGAACGAGCCGGCTTCACACAATGGATTGCTGTACATACCGGCCAGACCGCTAACATCCTGAACTCAGTTCTAATCCTGACTAAGTAATCCTGAACTCAGGAAGAGTCGCTTCGGAGGCTAGTACAGTCCTAGCTCGTTGTCTAGAACATGATATCCCACTTATTTTGAACATTGCAAAGGAAACGTGTGGAAGACAACCACCGGGAAGGTCATTCCACGGTTCACTACAGGCGCTGCCCACGTCCCAGGTGCGCACGAAGAGTAGCATAAATGGCTTGATGGCACCCTGCGCTTCCGGAGTCTGAACCACCAAACGCCAAGCGGCACCGGTTAATCCACACTCGGAAGTTAGCTTCCGAAACCAGCAAAGTGAACTGGTTCTGTTCTCAGTACTTCTCAGTCAAGTGGCTGCTCGACTCCTGGCTTTACTTCTGGTACTGCCGATTTCCAGCGCCTGCCTGGCAAGCCAGCGCCACCCACACACGCTCACCAAGGCTCGTCGCAGCCGCTTGCCACTGCTGTGAAGCAAACGGTACCACAAACCGCACGCCAACTGCCCAAGGTCACAGGACGACGTACCCATGGTTCTGCCGCACAGTCGCCCCGCATGACCGAGGGACAGGACACCATGTCTGGCACGACCATAAAAACGCTTTTCACCGCCTTACGAGCCATTGTTCAGCAGCTCCCAACAGCAGCAGACTAGTACTTGCGGTCCATGTTGTGCTTGCAAGTGCCCTTGAATCTCTCTTACGCAAAGGCCCATCCCCCCATACGTACAATGAATAACGGTCGCCCTCGTACTACACTGGCCCACCACCAGACAACCACGATCTTTCAATGGAATTCACGCAGCTTGCCCTCGAAATTATCTGACTTCCGCCAGTTCGTGTGGTGCCATAAATTCCCAGTACTGTGCATTTCAGAGCGTGGCATTAGGGCAGACTTCCGTCTCTCGAACTACCTCACCTTTGTGTCCGTGCCTCGAGAACGGACTAGTCGTGCCGCCATTTTTGTCCGCGCCTACCTCCCAGTGATCCAACGTGACCTGCAGATGGATGAGATCGGGGACTACGTCTGCTGCTCGGTTCGTGTGGGATCCCTTGACCTCACCATAGTCTCTCTATAAATCTCACCCGCAGTCAGATACAATGTGGCCGAGTTGGGATCACTTACCGATGGCCTCCTTTCACCTTTCGTGCTCTGGGGGCATTTCAATGCACACAATGCCGTCATGGGGCAGCACGCGTACGTACATTCGCGACCAGCATCTCGCAGACCTTTTTTGCGGACAGAAATCTCTGCGTGTTAAACGACGGCTCGCCAACCTCCATCCATTCAGCCTACGTTTCCTCCTGCCTCGACCTCACCGTCGCGTCGTCGTCCCTAGCCATCGGCTCCGCTGGTGTGTCGATGTGGACACTCTTGACAGCGATCACTGACCTGTCCTAGTTGTCATCTCACGTGCCCGCCGCTCGCCTATCTCTCACCCCGTCAAGCGGACCGATTGGAGCCACTTCCCTGTGCCGAGCACTGCGTGTTCTCCGGTGATGATCAGCACCCGTAGTCCACCACGAACTGCCTGAAACAGACCCAAACTCCCGCACTCGGGGTCACTGAAGGCTAACCGGCACCGGCGTATCCAAATTTGGAAATTTATTTCCGCAATCAGACATGCCAAATGTTTCCGGTTCCTTGCTGCAACCGGCAACCGTTCCATGAACCTTACAGTGGCTCATTCGACTCTTGGAAGATCAAAAACAACCGCCACCATGCTTCACAGGAGCAGGAGAATTTGACACTGATGGAAGCAGTGCTCCTGCGACTCCGAGATGCTGCAAGACGGGCAATGATCCGTGCGACAGATATGGAAGCGGTGTAAACGTTCACGGAGCGGCAGGACACCATGCGTGAGCTTCCACTGGAGACTCACCCAACGAGCGTTCAACCAGCCAGCCGTGATACGTCGCCAGGAACTCCCGGAAGGACCACCCACGGCACCAGATAGGGAGGGAACCAGCAGTGCCTCCATGATTGCTGCGTAGAAATCTCTGGCTTTCCAGAGAGAGACGTTAGTGTCCGGGGACGTCTCTCGTACGCATCTGACGGCCGCTATGCAAGCTGTGAAAAGGGAGAAAGGAACTTCTACTCCCGGACTGCTGCCAGTGGTATCGGTGGACCACCGGGCGCCATAACCGAGGAAATAGCGCACGCTGGATGATCAGGACTGTGCCCCTCAAAAAGCCCCTCAAACAGAGCACGCATCCGTAGTGCTAGACTCCGTGATAGCCGGCACGACCATCCCGCCCTGATCACGCGTGAGATACATATGTGACCTCGTGTACCATTCAACAGAACCAGCCCACAGGAAACGGAAGGTGTCGCGAGTTATGGGGAGTCGAATTACAGCAGGGGGCAAACATACAGCGGCGAGGAACCATAGACGGCTGTACTACTCTATCTTTGAGTGTATTGTCATCAAGCAAGATAACTACCTATGGAGGAAGCCTCTTTTACACAAACTCTACCTTACATACCAGGTAACAACGCGCCAAAGGGAGATTGCTTTTTGTACGTGCCATACCCTGCGAACAATCCTGAAACTCCGAAAGAGTCGCTACGGGGGAGCAGTACAGTCCTAGTGGGCTTACTAGAACTTGATATGCCACTCACCTTGATCATGATCAAGATCAATCAAAGATCCGAGTCGCTGTAAGCCAGCGGCGACAGCACTCCACAGACCCAAATAATGACTGCTCACGGATGATATGTGCACGCGGTCCGGCTCTCACTGCCTGAAAAATAGCCATGCTCCCAACATCTGGGCCACCAAAGGACAGCCTGCACCGGCGAATCCAAATTTGGAAGACCCGGAAACTGTATTGTTGTATTGTTGACTGATTAGATGAGTCACAAAATTAGTGAGCCCATCTTCCTTATCTTTTAGCCTACCACTCCTTATATCCTTAATTTACTGATTTGCTTTATTTTCCCCAACCAAGTCAGCAACTGAGGCCAGTTCTAAAACTCTGCCCCATTGTCATTGTCTGCCCACTGTATTGTCATCAAGACCCGGAGAACAATTGAGAACAGTTCTAAACACAGTTAAAACACAGGGCTTTGAATAGCAATGCCGAGCCTCCATAAAACAGAGAAAGACGATATATCTGGTGTGGCGACGATGTGTTGGCAGGTCTACCGATGCGAGTTCAGGGAGAACAGCGGGTGAACGTTTACGCACTAATTTACACGAGGATACCCCTATACCATCGAAGACAACACTGAGGATTTTGACTAGGGTTTTTCAGGGTACGCCACAGGGTGCAACGCGAGAAGGTTGCGCATTAATGCAGAGGGCAATGCTCTTAGACCGCTGCTCTGCTCTTAAAGCCTTCAGCACAGGTTCTAGGTAAGCTTCCCCTGGTAGCATGAGAGATATATCATCTGCATACGCGACAACAGGAAGGGGGGGGGCAACCACCAGGCAATCTACGAAGGACGGGGAGGGAGCTTAAACGAACCAGGAGAGGGCTGATTGCAACAGCGTACAATACAGGAGAAAGGGGACAGCTCTGCCGTACACCGCACGTAAGTTCAATCGGACGCGATAGACCTCCACCAACGGAGACCAGGCTTTTCGCACCGAGGTACAACGCTTCCGCGAAGCGAATCCACGCTTCATGAAGGCATAAGCTGTAAGCATGGAAAACAGATACGAATGACGCACTCTGTGAAAAGCTTTTGCCTGGTCGAACGAGGCTAACACCGCTGTTACTTGTCTCAGGTTAGACCACTGGATGGCGTCACGAATGGCCCTCCTGTGGAGAACCGATGACCTGCCAGGGACAGAACAGTCTTGACATAGGTGCGAGACGTTCTCAAACTACGGCAAAACGCGTAGGAGAAGTGCCTTGGCTAGAATTTTGTAGTCGCAAGTCAAAAGTGTTATGGGGCGATACGCATCCGGGTCCTGCTTTCTTGACGAGTCCTTGCAGAGAAGGACATTTACACCACTCTGCATTGTGGAGCAGAGCGCGCCTCGTGTCAAGCATAAAGGAGCGCCAATTACCCTCCAGAAACGTTTGTAGATCTCCACTAGAAGGACATCGATGCCGCGGCACTTCCCATTCGGTAACGACGAAACAGCGGCAAAAAGTTCGTTTTGCGTGAGCGGCCCTGAGTCTGTAAACTTCATTTGTTTCACCGGGAGTGGGCACTCTGGGCTAACCACCTGGTTGTTTAATGATAACTCTTGATAAAGGGCCGCGCACTGCTCACGCATTGCAGCTCGAATATCATCAGGTTGTGAGAGAAGTAAGCCGTCAGCTGACCGGACAACGGCGATATCCGAGGCCGGGTTTCTTGCCACAAAGCGCCGGAGGAGTAAGCGGGAGCAGTATATGCTCCCCGACAGCGGCGTTCGACGTTTCGCTGCGCTGCGAAATTCCGCCAGGAGCGCACTCTCATGACCATCACGCGCCCCTGCACATCCGCGATATCAGGTGCAGTGTCATGGCTGCGAGAGCCGCGGTGGCGTAGAATAGCTAAGGCCTCCCTGAGTGCGTCTCTATGCACTCCTGGTGTTCACGCGCGCGCCGTCTACCCCAACATCGAAAGCGAGCGGCGGCTCCCAGTGATCGGGCCCAAAATCGGGTACGGAACATTGTTCCAACAGCCAATGTTGCATGTCTTCTTTAACTACATTGTCGTCTAGCAAATACGCGTTCAATCGCCGAAGATCTAAGAAAAGACCGTCCCGGAATCGCCAAAAACGTGTATTGTCATCAAGCGGGAGAGCTATCTATGGATACAGGCCCCTTTACACAAACAGGAACACCAGAGTGTATTGGCATAAAATGGAAGGCCGGCCACAGGGGCCGGCTTCCTGTAGCATCTCAAACAGACTCAGACAACATTCTGAATACCAGCCCTTGCTCAGCGACTAAGGATGTTTGGAGATTGCTATACGTGTCAGTTTCGCCATGCAACAGTCCATGACATTGGAAAGCCGCAAGAGGGAGAACAACACGAGGATGTGGCCACCTCATAGGTTAACATGGAACCTGCCATTGTCCACTCGGAAGAGAATGTCAGGGGTCATCCAGCGGCGGTGAAACTTAACTGATCCAAGCACAGGGCGCTCCCTGCAAAGAACTCTGCGAATACCGGCGTTAACTGGCTGAATCACCTTCTGCACACTGCGGCTCTGCTGCACGTGAACTCGTCGACAGCGTGAAATCCACACTTGGTAATTTATTTCGACTACCAAGAGCACAAAATGCCGCCTATCCCGCTGCAAGACAGGGAGGGGTTACAGACCACGAACGGTGCTCCATTCAACATCCGTCAGGCTATAGAGGCGTGCTACACGATGCCATAGGGCACCCGGCAACAAACATAAACTAAAAGCATGTTCTTCTGACTCCCTGTACTCGCAAAAGGGACAGCCGGGTGACGTTACTCCAAAACAGGACAAACGCTCACGCAACGACAAGACGTCATGCGCTGAGCGCCACTGAAGACTGGCCCGGCGGGCGTCAAGCCAGCCAGCAGTGGTCGTACGCCACGCTATGTGGCCATGAATATGCGTCGAGTTCGGGGGTGGCCTATCATGCACAAGAAGTGCCATGTAAAGGCGCCGCGCTGGCCATGAACTCCAAAGACTGCATCGTAATCAAGAAGGAGAGCTATCTATGGAGGTAGGCTCCTTTACACAAACAAGAACACTAGAAGCGCACTATGGTGAAAGGCAGGATACCAACGCTCCTAAGGGAGGTTGCTGTTTTGCTACGGGCCATGCCATGCGAGCAATCCATGATATGCGGGAGAGTCGCAACGAAGGACAGTACAAATCTAGCAAACAGGCTAGAACAGAATGTGCCGCTCACCGTGATCATAACGGAAGATGCGAGTGGAGCAAAGCCAACGACGAGAGCACTCTACTAGGCCGAGCACAGCGTGTTCCCTGGTGATCAGCGCCCGTAGTCCAGTAGGAACTGCCTGAAACAGACCTAAACTCCCGCGGTCGGGCCCACAAAAGGCTAACCGGCACCGGCGTATCCAAATTTGGAAATTTATTTCCGCAATCAGACATGCCAAATGTTTCCGGTTCCTTGCTGCAACCGACAACGGTTTCATGAACCTTACAGTGGCTCATTCGACTCTTCGAAGATCAAAAACAACCGCCACTCTGCTCCACAGGAGCTGCAGAATTTGACACTGATGGAAGCAGTGCTCCTGCGACTCCGAGATGCCGCAAGACGGGCAATGATCCGTGCGACAAATATGGAAGCGGTGTAAACGTTCACGGAGCGGCAGGACACCATGAGTCAGCTTCCACTGGAGACTCGCCCGACAAGCGTCCAACCAGCCAGCCGTGATACGTCGCCAGGCGCTCCCGAAAGGACCACCCACTGCACCAGGCAGGGAGGGAACCAGAAGCGCCTCCATGAGAGCGGCATATAGATATCCCTCCTGGCTTCCCAAAGGGAGACGTTAGCGTCCGGGGACATCTCGCGTACGCGTCTGACGGCAGCTATGCAAGCTGTGAAAAGAGGGGAAGGAACTTCTGCTGGTCGGACGACTGTCAGTGATGTCGGTAAACCATCGGACGGCATGGCCAAAGCGCACGCTGGATGATCAGGACTGTAAAGCCCCTCAAGGAGAGCACGGATCTGCAGTGCTAGACATCGCTTTCGTGATAGCCGGCACGCCCAAACTGCGGCGATCACGCGTGAGATACAGCTGTGACCTCATGGCCCATTCAACTGAACCAGCCCACAGGAACCGGAATGCGTTGCGAGTTACCGCGACTCGAATTGCTGCAGGGGACAGACGTACAGCGGCGAGGAACCACAGACGGCTGTGTTGCCAGGAGGCCAGTAAGCGAGCACGGAAAGTGAGGGGCAGGTCTACAGACTTGAGTTCGCTTAGAACAGCGGATGAACGTATAAGCACTCTAGGCCAGCTTACACGAGATACCTACCACCATGGAAGGCAACACCGAGGATTTGGACTAAAGTTTTTGAGGGCACGTCATAGAGGGCAACAGGCGCCAGACACTGGGACACCAGAGTGTGTATTGTCATCAAGCAGGAGAGCTACCTATGGAGGTAGTCCCCTTTGGACAGACACTAACAAGACACCACCAGACACTACCACACCAGAGTGTGTATTGTCGTGAAAACACAGCCGTGTATTGTCATCAAGCAAGATAACTACCTATGGAGGTAGCCTCTTTTACACAAACTCTATCTTACATACCAGATAACAACGCTCCAAAGGGAGATTGCTTTTTGTACGTGCCATACCCTGCGAACAATCCTGAAACTCCGGAAGAGTCGCTACGGGGGAGCAGTACAGTCCTAGTGGGCTTACTATATGTATTGGCATCATCGTGGAAGACCAACCATACAGCCAGGGATTACTATCTTTAGAAAAAAATCTTCCCGGAAACAATACCGCAAGCGATGCTGCCCCGACGACCGTTTTACGGGCTTATTGTTGTATTGTTGACTGATTAGATGAGTCACAAAATTAGTGAGCCCATCTTCCTTATCTTTTAGCCTACCACTCCCTATATCCTTCATTTACTGATTTGCTTTATTTTCCCCAACCAAGTCAACAACGGGCTTATTATTACGACACAGTGTATGCTGCAATTTCTGAAACGATTGGTGTGGACTCAGACAACCGTAACTACGTTTGTCATCACCCTTTACTTTTGACGGTGTGTGCGTGGATGCTCATCATCAACCAAATGGTGGTGATTGTGCCTTATCGCGTCCCCTCTTCTCCTCCTCCCTTCCTCATCCATCCCCTACCATCCCCTTTCTTTCCTTTTCCTCCTTTTTCTTTTCCATTTTCCCTTTTTCTTCTTTTGAAATAGCAAGCTGGCTATTTGCCTGGCTGACTTTTTCTTTCTTTTTGTCCTTAATAAACATTTACCCTCCCCCAAGCTGCCCTCTTCTCCCTCCCCTAGGTGCACCGAGCCGCCACTCCAGAGGAGGCTGATCGCACCTTCCCCCCTGCATCACCCCATCCACCACAACCATGTCGCAATGAGATCGCGAATGTTTGGGCATAAACATTTCGATAGTTCCACTCGCCAATGTTGTTGACCGTTTGCATGAATTTTTTGTGAGATTACTTTAATGCGCGGACTGGTAGTTGAACTGTCGAGCAATTTTTACGTATGTGTATGTACGACACAGGAGCACAGGGGTAACACAACGTTCAAACCTTGCAACCACCCTCGAGCGGTTGCGTGTGGCACAATCGCCATCTTGTCCTGTCCCCACGTCACAGGGAACGTCATCATTGAGGCCATGTGACCTTGTTTATGTTCCGTTTTTGGCGCGGGCTGACATGTTCTTTCCAGCAGAAAATCGCTAAATGCGCGTGTTTTGGTGATATAAGTTACACGGCGCTTCTTACTCGACGTAGTAGTTTAGTCCTGCGAATTCTCAGTGACACTGGCTGAGTGAATCATACCGACGTCGACCGAGTGAGACCGATGTCGTTATCACATCGTTGCGAATGGCGAGCTGTACAAGGCCACATGTCCGAGCCGACCTGTTTAACTCCACGAATAGCCCCACAACAGCACCGAACACTGTCCGCCACCTTGCTTTCAAAGTTTTCGGGTGATGGAGACACGCACGAAAGGCTTCTGATAAATCTCGAACGAGTCGGAGCACGAAAGCTTCTGGCACTCAACGGAGCATGCGTAGTCGTGGCGGTGACTTATCGAAAGTGCCAAAAGGGGCCATCCATTTAGCCAAAAGAATCCATTTAACGCCCTCCAATTCAGACTCCGTATCGCTGTCAGTCAATCAGATATCAGCCAATTCGTTCAGCCAATTAGCGTCGCGGGCGACATACCCGCAGGCCGACGTCATGCGTGACGTTGCATGAGAGTGAAGCGGAGGTTTCGTAGTCGGCTATTATGGCACGTTTCGACATATTCCTCAAAGACGACTTCGTTATTCTGAATGAAACTTTGACGATTCTATGTGTACAGTACTCGTGAAGATAGTTTTGGCTAAGTTTCGGAATCGCCACTGCTGTATGAGTCCGTCCCCTTAACCCGCTCGGCCATGCCGCTGGTAGAGGTTTATCTCGAACCGCAAGTTTGGAGGTGGGGGGAGGGGGGTCACACTGCTCAGATCACGGTGCGTGAGCATTACTCAAATTCGCTCAAGCTTAGTTCGCCCAATTTGAGCACTATTTCATCTCACTCATGCTCAGCTCATTCGCCAGACGGAGCAAGAATGAGTATTCTCATGAGTGAACTTTGCTCATCCTCGTTTGCTCATTCATGCTCGCTAGTGAGTTTTTTTGCTCATGCTCATATTCTACACAGGCAGATCGCTCGTCTACCCAACGTTACCGCCCCCCCCCCCCATTTCATATTCTCGTATGCTCACTGATGTCCACTCATCTCGCGCTCAGCTCTTCGTTTCTTCAATTATGCTCAGCTGATTCGCCACATTGAACATGAGTAAGAATGAGTGGGCTTTGCCGAGGTATGGAAGAGTGCTCCCTCCCTCTTTTCTGTCAACTCTGTGTACTATTCCAGCAAGTGGACATGGCCTCTAACATCTCTGTTGGTTGAATAGAGCGGCGTCTACTAGCTTTACTTCGAAAATGTCACCATGTGGTCGACTCACATCAGCTTGTTTACATATCTACGTGACATTAATAATTCCATTAGATATAGAAGCAGATGTCCAGTGGAGATCCTGTTTGGTAGTCGCTGGGAAGCTGGGACAATAAAAAATAAAGGCGCCTATTGTGCGAGAGCGCTCGTCGGGAACGCTTTTGTGCGAAGTCCAGATGCTGACATGCTCCTGGAGGATTTCGTAACCCGGACTTCACCGAAGACCATTCCATATAGAATGCTGGAAAGTCGAAACCTTCATCACATTGTTACATTTTGCCTATAGTATACTGCCAAACAAGGCAGAACCACCGTGTCAACCTCGATCCTTGTGTTGTAACTTTAATATTAACATATAACTGAAGTAGCTGACGTCACAAGGTGTTATTACTGAGCAGCCATGCCGAGTAACAACTTGCCCCTCTTCCAATACTACTTTCGTCGGCTCAGACCACTTTCAACCAAAAAGTGTGTGCCCCCTCCCCCCCCTCCCCCCCGCTTGCCTCATTTTATAAGTTCCCGCTGCTTGAGCACGGCAGTTTTCACGTTCTCTCCAACGTGGCGCCACTATACGGCCCACCACAGGGTTCTTCACTTTGCCGCACGAGGACGCAACGAGCGTGTCGCTGTGTTACTCGTTAACCCCTATTACACCTCCTTTCTCGCGCCTCCTCCTTCGAATCCTAAGATGGTTGACCACCTTGGCAGTCGCTACGGCGCCTCACGCCAACGTTTACGGGTGAATTTCGTCTCTGCCTTTGCAACGGAGCTCGTCTGCTTCGAGAAGGGCCTGTCGTCTGCTTTCTCGCGACCTGCTAATTCGTCGTCTGCTGCGGATCAATCTTGCTGCAGCGTGTGTCGGCGCGATGTGCACTGACCTCGGACTTTTGGATCGGTAAACACAGCATGACCGGCGAAGTGTAGAGCAGCAACTCGTGAGGTAAGGAGCCTTTACGACGACGCGTGCGTCTATTTAAGACAGTTGTTTGCGATGTGATGGGTAGTTGACGGGACAAGCGTCTGTCGCATGTGCTTTAGCCGCCTGGTGCGTTTGAATAGAGGCGGCAAAAAGTGTGTGTGCGCGTGTGCTCCGTTGTTTGCGCTGTATCGGAAAGGATGTGCAACTAATAAGCAGGATTCGCGCATGCGGCGCTCTATTATGGGAACTGAAAAAACAACAAAAACAAAACTTCATCTAGAAATTTCTAGGACATGTCTTTATTTCCTTTTTCTTATTGTTGTCGTTTCGGATCACACACGGCGATTAATCGGTTCATGTTGATAGCCACTGTCAGCTTTCAGGATATTTTGTTCCAACTAATATATAATTCGCGGCTTTTAAACTGTTACATTCTGCTTACATTTCTTTTGTAAACATTTGAGTACGTTATTGCCTCCATTCTGCATGTGCTTCTACTCAAGTGGTAAATGACTGAGGGGCATACAGAGTACCGCTTCTACAACTATTTGCTATATGTCATTTGAAATCGGGAAATACCTGCTAAAAATAAACGGGAAAAAAAGCAAGAAAAATGCATTAACGAAACGCTCATAAAGCGCACAGAGCGCTTCCGTCCTGAGCAGATATTAGAATATTCTCAACTGCATATTTAAAGCCGCCGAGCACGCCTACGTCGCCTACGCATCACGAAACCCAGTAAACACCGTCATTGACACAGTCAGGTGTGTGGGCTTGTCGCCGACCTTGTGGATTATGTGTTGAATGTTCTTAACCTTCACTATTTACACGTTTTCGATGTTTTATTTCATTCGAATGAATTAAATAACGCGTGCGCCCTCGACAACGTCAGCATTGTTAGCGAGAGTGCTTTATATTTAATTCCCTCAAACGGTGACACGCACCAATATTTTATAAGAGATGGAACGCTCTATGTAGGAGAACGGAAGCGACTGAATGTTATTAGCAGTCCTGTGTCGTAGCCTTCATTCTTTTTTTTTTTTTTGCATTGTTCCCAATTAAGTAATTGGATAAAACCAACTAGCTAGCGTTTCCAATATTGGTTCAGTGGCCGAGTTGTCAAATAGAATGTTTGGGTGGCTTTCCGCGGCTGCTGCCTTATTGAAAACACATCGTTCTGAAGGCGGTGTGCAACTTTCCAGTTGACACATCCATCCTCAAACCAATCTATCAAAAGTAAACTAATTAGTCTTATGTAATTAACTAACTAGGGACATGACAAAGACACCGTCGGCATGATACTGACACCATGTGCTCATGCCAAGAGGAGTTGGGAGTTGGAATAAACAGAAAAATATGGAGATGGTGGAGATGGTGGAGGAACTTCAACAATTCCGAAACATTTAATGAACGCCCGTTGACCTTCGTAAACAATGTTGTCGCATATGCATACATCACACTATGTCATCAACAACAACAACAATAAATGATGGAGAAGTGATGATGGGATGTTTCCCCGTGGTAGCCACAGAGCCCTACCCAACTTCACGGAGGTTAATATGAGACGATGACTTAATGGGGAACGCGACGGCGAAGACAGGTCGGAGTTCTCTGTAAAGCCCTTCGATGAGGCCGGTGACTTGCACGAAAGCAAAAAGCGAGCGAAGAGCCCGTCACTGATGCGCATGGGAGCTCCATGGGCCAAGTACTTTGGACGAGCTGAATGGTCTATGGTCAAGGAGCTGAAGTTGGCCTCGAAACACACGGCGTTTCACACGTGTACCGGTCACAGTCCTCGATGACATGGGGAATCGTAGCTGGGGTGTGGCAAGCTGGGCACAGCGCCGTGTTACTGTAACCCAGCTTAACCCGGAACACAGGGCTGAAGACGACATTGAGTCGTAGACGCCGAAGAAAAGTGACGTAAGGCCACGAGGGAGCCACCTGGCATCTTAAGTGATAATGACGGGTCCGCTGCACGGAGGAGTGGTCATTGAGTAATGTCATGGCGCCATTGCTGGCGGGCCAAGGGTGACACCAACGGCGACAAGTAGAAGCGTCTTTCTCCGTTGGAGAGGTTACGGTGGGCCGCCCAATCTGCCTCCTCGTTGCACTCCACTCTCAGAAAAAAGGGTTTAGCAGTTACACCTTTTAGGAGGTAATAGTTGTCGCATATGTTGTGCCTAAAAGGTTGCGAAGCTCTACCTGCAACCTCACTTCTCTGCCACGAATGATAGGGTTACCGCTTATGATTCGGTGAGCGAGGGGGGCGTACGCCTTTTTGTAGCAATTTGGGCATATATATGATAATTGCTTTTGCCACCCTCTTATACCCCAGTCAGACGGCATGCTCGAAGGACTTCGGGGAATTTTCATTTGCAAAAAATGACCTCTGACAGCCGTGTCAGACGGCAGCTCAAAGGACCTTTCTAAGAAATGACCATCATCGCGAAAGGAGGCCCCCAACGACATTTGAGGAGCAGAAAGGAGCAATCTCGACAACAGTGTTATGCCATTGTACCCTCGCTACCTTCGCAGCTGAATGTAGGAAAACCTATAAAATGCGGATAATGGAGTGAAACTGTGTAAACGTATTTAGATCCTATTTAGAGAAGTGCATATGGCTTCTGCATCTTGATTTGTGGCGCAAAGACCAATTTCAAATTTCCACAGCAGACAGGGAAACCGAAACCGAAAAAGGGAGCCGGTGAGGGCAGTCACTTGAGGAGCACTCCTTTCCCGCCTGTCTGGCAGGCGCCCCCGAATAAAGGTCATTTGAGAGGCCGAAGGCCATTTCTCGCAATTGACATTTGAAATGCTGTCTGACTAGGGTATTACACCCTTTATCAGACGCTATGTTTTTCTAGGTGGTAACTATAGAAGTTACCACCTTTTTACACCCTGTTTTTTTTCTTAGAGTGTGAATGCCAGTGTGTCCGGTAGTATGTCATCCGTGATACACATAGTACGATATCAACCAACCCACGGTTTCAGTAAACACATTTCACATTCTCAAACTACGCATACGACATCTACGTTTCCGCTATCGTTTCTGAATATTTTATAGCGCACTTTATCCCTACATCTATCGGTCTCGCTTCGACTAAACATCTACAGGTAGTGTTTTGCGACAGTGCGCCAACATTTTTCCCCTTTTGAAATCGCGCAGGCAGAGAGTCCATGTTTTCAAGAAAGAAAAGATTTTCCTGACAAGGCGCGGGGTAATGTTCGCTAATGAACGTAAAGCCTTCATGGGAGCGCTTAGGGTAGCTGGCTCACATACACGATCGCGTGCTCGGGATCGATTTTCGTCCACCCATAAATACTCGTCTGCTCGGGAGAGATGTTTTCGTACAAAGGTACGACAAACCCTTGGGACCATGAGGAAATATTAATTGGATAAAATGATTCTGTTAGTTTAACGCGAGGAATTTGTTTACTTAACATTCCCCCAGTTGCGTCAAGGGTGGCTGTTATCGCGCTGGGAAATGAGACCGAATTTTTTCCAGCGTTATTATTAAGGTTGACGGGAGCTGTACCGTCACAACATCATCGCCAGCAATGGGGTAGAGTATCGCCCTTGGCGATGAAGCTCCACAATAATCGTCATTCGAATGAAGTTGTTGTGTTTTGGTCATACCGCGAATGTTTTTTTTTTGTTTTTTTGTTTTTTTCACGATAGCCAAAGGTAGTCCGTAGGTATGCGCCGTGCTAATGATACGTCGACGGTAGCCCGTAGTACAGCTGATCCCAAATAGGCGATATTTCTTCATCTTGGCAGCGGTCGCTTCCCTTCGTATATGAATGGTATAGGTTGTACGTATATTTAGCAGTCTGTACGCGGCAGTATTACCTGCGACATTAACTGCAGCTGCATTACTGTCATCCTTATGTCGCCATTGAAAATATTAAGTGTACATAATTTATTTACTTCTTCGGGAGCGTAATTATGACAATAAAATATCCCGAATATCAATCACCGATAAGAATATTCTCAACATCGTCCCGTCTTGAATACGGCAATAAAGAAGAAAAAGAAGAAGAAGAAAAAAAAAGACCTTGCGGTGCGGATTGGTTCACCTTCCAGTCTTCAATAGAAGCAATCTAATCTAATCATACGTGAGGCCGACAACGGCAAGCCCTATCACCACCACCACCACCACCACCACCACCACCACCTAATCTAATCGCCAGCTCGCGTGGCCGTGTGGTTAGCGAAGCCGGCCCTGTCACGTCGACATTGGGAAGTACCCCGGAGGTACCCGGTACCCTGGGAAGTATCTCGGTGCTGGCTGTGCTGTCTGCGGTTTTCCGTGGGTCTTCCCTCAGACGCTGTCTGACATATGTTGGCACAGTTCCCATAGAAGTCGGCCCAGGACGCACATTGCCCCAGAGCGTTAGTCGTGACGTTGCCCACCTCTGTGAGGTCGACAACGGCCTGCTCTTTCAGCAGTACATCACCACCACCTAATGTAATGTAATGCAATAGTGTTGGCCACTGGACACAAGTCTTAACAACAACAATTATATTTTGACGATGAAGTGGGGAGGTTTTCCACTCTGGGCTTTTCTACTCTACGCTAATATGAGTGATGATGATGATGACGATGATGATGATCGGAGTTGCGATGGCGATCCTGATCGTGATGGTGGGAATGTCCGAGGGCGCTGTCGGTGTCACAATGGGTCCTTTAGACCAGTCGACTCAAAAAATCCAACTACATCACGTAAGGTCTCTCTGGAGTGGCCCGCGGTGTCCTCAAGGCCCGAAGATTTCGGACAAGTTGAAGAGGCGGCTGCCAAGGGTCGCTGTGATTGCACTGTACGCCTCTGGTTGGTAAAAGGAGTATATGCTCTACATTGGCAAGTACACCACACTTGTTGCAAATTGGGCTAGCCTCACAGCCCAGCTGGTAGCGATAGAACGGAGTGAAGACCACGTTGAGACGTAGCCTGTGGATGAGGGACTTCAGGGAACGTGGCAGCTTTGCAGGCAGCCGGCATGACAGCGTTGGGTCTACACTTCGCAAAGGGAACCTGGTTGGAATGTCGCGTTGCCACTGTAGGGTAGACCAGGAACCAGACAAATGCCTCAGGGGTGGTCTTAAACTGAGCAGAATACTCTGGCATTCGACAGGAAATCAAGAGGTGCCGGTTCGACTTCCATCCGCTGCCTGGTTTTTTTTGGCGACTGGCTTATTTCCATTCTGTTTCAATACTGAGAAGCAGCACCTTCTATGCATAACATTTAGTTAAGTCAACAAAATATTCAAAAGAGCCGACACCCTTCACGCTGTATCATTCATCGCACAAGAGGTTAAAATATTCTCCTCATTCGAGATGTCGTTGGTGAGATAGTTTGACGTTTTTTTTATTTAATGACAATACGAACTAGCACGCTATGTACAAATTCCATGATTGAGGATGCCTGCCATATCATCGTCATCATGTATTTCTCTCTCTCTCTCTCTCTCTCTCTCTCCCT
Organism: Ornithodoros turicata; assembly: GCF_037126465.1. Taxonomy (NCBI): domain Eukaryota; kingdom Metazoa; phylum Arthropoda; class Arachnida; order Ixodida; family Argasidae; genus Ornithodoros; species Ornithodoros turicata. The sequence continues at coordinate 75,433,747 of NC_088204.1, forward strand.
TCCTTAAGACACTAAGCTCACTTGACGGCGCAGCATGTCAAAAGTACTTGAGGCGAACAAACTCTGCGAAACGTTGTAGTACATGGGGCAATTAAATATAGAAGGACAAACACAACACAAGCCAATCAATCACACTCTCGTACTGCACTGACCACACTTCCTTGACATGAGCTTTCTGTGTTTTGCGCTTCGTCATTCATTTCAGGACACTTTCATTCGGCCCTTCAGAAATAAGGTCACCAGCTCAAACGGAGTGGAAGATTAAAACCACCGAAACGACATGTAAAACCCCCTGCGGACAACTTCTCGTTCAATCTATGACAAGGGCCTCCTTATCGGAGCTGCGTCAAACGCTATCTCTTGCACTGACGAGCAAACATTGTCCACTAAGCAAATAACCGCAGGTGGTGAACACGCCCAGCAAACGTGGCGTTCTTTAAATGCAGACGTGCGAACTAGCTGTCCCTCTTCGCGATATAATGACAGAACAGATCATTATACGTAAGCGAGAGCGCGTGATAGTGGAAGAGCCCTGAGGCGACAGAACTGTTCTTGAAAGCCGTCCTCACGCCCACTGGCTTCTTGGTCGCTCCGCGATGGAGCGACGATTGTCTGGCGGGGAAGATGAAATGACGGAGGATTTGGGGGCTCTCTCGGTGCTTTGTACGTCAAGAGTTACTGCACCTGACGTGGGTAGGGTAGGGAGTTGCTGAGAGAGAAGCACGTACGAGTGGTAACGTCGTAGTGGATGAGGCAATAGACCTCTCCCTGTTTACAGTCAAATGACGTGAGATGGTACAGCGTGAGATGGTACAGCGCCGCCAACGTGGTAGAGCGGCACTACTATAGCAAAAAATCAATAAGTCACAAGAAAGCCACGTTGAAATGTGACTTCTCATATTGTTTGATTTTTTTTTTCAATTTTTTACATATTATTAGTTGTATGGCCTTGTTCCGCTCCATTCTACCGAAAGCCCTGTCTGTTCGGTAGCCGTCTCTGAAGGTGGCTACCGTGCTTTTCCATCTTCTGGAGCCTGAAGGGTTTGTCTCTATACAATGCAAGCGCGAACTAAGCCGTAATAACAAACCACATTCCGCGCAGGATTACGACATTGACTTTCAGACGATGCAACTCTTGGGATGAAGCCTTCGTTTTTTTTTTTTTTCCGCGGTGGACCGCGGATGAAGACACGAGAGCGACGGAAAACGTGACCTAGTTTGCGTGTACAACAAAGAAGCCACCTGCGACCCTCGTGAAGGAATATGGCTTCGTGAGACGGCGGGGTTCTCCGCCCGTGGTGTTTCGGTTTCACTGTGTCTACCAACGTCATGATTACGTCACGGTGACGTTTCTTCGGTAGAGGTCCATTAAACATAGAAGGGGGGGGGGGTCGAGGTAGCTTGCCGCACATAGAAGGACAACCACAGCACAAGCCTCACAATGCCCAATTGCGTGGATGATGGCAGTTGAAGAAAACGGCACCTGCAGTGGGATTCGAACCGGCATCCTCTATGCTGTTGCAACCCACGTACACCCTAGATGCCACCTAATTGGTGGGATCTCTGACCGGCGGTCAGAGGGTGTGGATTCGAATGCCACTGCTGGTGCCTTTTCTTCAACTGCCATCGTTCAATTCATGTGTGAGGGTAAGCCGAAAAGGCACAGTTCGCCGGCGAAGTCGGCCCAGGAGGCACGATCCCGGCCCTGCGATAGTCGAGACGTTGCCCTCACGAACGTGGTAGATTACGGAAAGAAATTATTACCACCACCACTACCTACATTTATTTGTCATTTGTTGGATGCTTTAAAATGCTGCTGCATTCTTGACGTCCGACAAAAGTGCTGCCTGATGATAGTTTATCCTCCCCTTTTGAACATGATTTCCATTCGTCTTTCTTATACATGGGCTTAAGGACGCGATTGTGTAAGAGTATAGAACATGCCGTCGAGAGTGTAGGCCTCCGTATGTTCCACTACAACGTGACAATATGTACGTACCATTCAAGAATAGAGCCACGCCCGCTTACAGCGATGCACCTTGCATCAACACACGTCCGCTCTCCTCTAACATTACGGTTACTGTTATGTTTCGCTTGCGTTCCTCTCCAGACGAATGTCGGCACAGTCCGCCTTGAAGTCGGCCCAGGACGCGTACTATCCCTCCCTATCCCCCACTACTGTCCTCTCTCCATCTGTCCGCATCTGTGCGCCGCTCATAGCCGCAGCTGCTTCGCGGCGTTAACCCAAGCAGCACATCATCTGTGCCCAATATCGGCTGCACATTGGTACAGGCCCAATATTGGTCAAATCTTAAACCAGTATTGCCGATATTTAGCCAATATTGGTCCAATATATTTTGCTGCATGGGGCGGAATAATAATAATTAGAAAAACAAACAACATGCCAGCCCCACAAACGAAAGCATAGAACATCGTCCTGTCACAACTCATGACGTATACGTTACGATGTTCTTTGTATGGAAGCTCGGAAATAGTATGATTCGGAAACACAATCCACCCTCTAGTCCCGTTTAATTTTGTGCTTCCACACAGCGTATACATTTGGAGAATTCATTGCCCTCGCTTTAAACGACTCTCCTGTTACGCTAACGATTTGTGGGGCTTTCTTCGCTATAATCTATGGAGTACACAGTTATAGGAAAGAATGTTCGCTGGCATCTCTCGTTTCGTATCGCGGAGGACTTTCACCGAGGTTGGCACTAAAAGAGAATGAATGGAGCTCCGAGACCGAGAACAACAACAATAATAATGTTTTAGCTCGGAGGCTACGTTTTGTTGTAACGATGCGGCAGCGCAGTGCACGATGATGATGGGAAGATTATCGTCACGAACCGCCCTCAGAATGAATTTGTGCGTGCGTTTGCAAGCAGAGGTATTAAGTGCTGTGGTAATTATGAGGTATACAACAAGCGTGAAAATCACCGTGGAGCTGGTGGTGGTGGTTGGGGTATACACTCTTAAAAATGAACTTCACCACATAGCACGCTCCTAGCCAACCATAATCTCGAATGATATCGTTATCTGCCCTGGGGGCTTAATCGCTTCATCGTCGTTACAGTCGTTATGAGCTAACGAGCGGCGGGAAATTCAAAAAGACGGGCGGGAAATTCAAAAACACGGGCACGTGACACATTGCGCGTGACGTATCCCACGCCCTTCACGTATCGCGTGAACAGCGCCGTGCACGTGTTTTATCACGTGCCCTTCTCGACGAGTGCCACGCCTCTCGTTAGCTCCTAACGCGTGCAACTGATTAAGCCCCCTGGTTTGTTGAAAACGGGAGGCGTACGCCTTTTCTGTGACACTTATGCTGTTCATAATTGTCACAGAAAAGGCGTACGCCTCCCGTTTTCAACAAATCAGGGTACATAATGGTATCATTCGAGATTATGGTTGGCTAGGAGCGTGCTATGCGGTGAAGTTCATTTTTAAGAGTGTACGTTTATTAAGAAAAAAGAAAGCAGGCCTTTTTGCGGACTGCTTAAGCACAAGTTGCTGTACTTACATTATTATGATTACTTTATCTTTCGCTTATTTATTTTTTTGTAGCTCGGTATTCTCTTTCCGTCCTGGGTTAAGCCTTGCTGTCTATAGCGAGCTCTATTTTGCTCTCATGGCTTCTATACCCTACACTCTTAAAAATGAACTTCACCGCATAGCACGCTCCTACAGGGAACCATCATCCCAAATGACAACGTTCTCGCCCCTGATTTGTTGAAAACGGGAGGGGGAGCCTATTTTGTGTCCCTCATGCACGGCACAGAATATAGGCTCCGCCTCCAGTTTTCAACAAATCAGGGGCGAGAACGTTGTCATTCGGGATGATGGTTGGCTAGGAGCGTGCTATGTGGTGAAGTTCATTTCTAAGAGTGTATTAACAATGAATAAGTCATCTGCGTCTCATTCTACGTATGCGTGGAAGCATGTTTGTACAAAGGAGCTCAGGTTTCCAAGTCCGGAAAAATGTCACCCAACTTGCTCGTTTGTCTCTGTCAGCGCCATTTACCAAAATGGCGCCACTTTTTTTTTTTAAATTGCATTATACACATATATATATTGTATAATATTAAATTTTTAGATTTTCTCACAGCAAAACGACTAACCCAGGGATAAAACCCAGGGATAAACTAGGGCAGCACAGCCGAGGATGGCATTCGAACCCGTTACCTCACAGCCTTCGTCAGCTATACAACATTCGCTCGTTGGTGGTATGTTCTCGAAGGCCCTGCTTAAGACTGGTAGGTGGCTGGTTCGAATCCCCCAACAATCTGCGCGATGCCTGACGTTTACCCTGCGTTTCGCGGCAGACTTTCGACATACATGTCCAGCAGAGTTCCCTCTGAAGTCTGCCCACGACGCGTACTAACGCATCCTTTGTCTCCTAATCCTTCCTGGTTTCCTGTTTAATAATGTCCTTAATTTTTTTCCTGATGGCCGCAGCTGCTTCGCGGCGCTAACACAGAATAAAAACCTCTTCGCCTTCATAGCACAAACCTGCACTCTTAAAAATGAACTTCACCGCATAGCACGCTCCTAGCCAACCATAATCTCGAACGATATCGTTATCTGCCCTGATTTGTTGAAAACGGGAGGCGTACCCCTTTTTTGTGACACTTATGCTGTTCATAATTGACACAAAAAAGGCGTACGCCTACCGTTTTCAACAAATCAGGGCAGATAACGATATCATTCGAGATTATGGTTGGCTAGGAGCGTGCTATGCGGTGAAGTTCATTTTTAAGAGTGTGGAGCTATACTGCCTGGGGATGCTTTATCCGCTGGTGGGTCACGCTCAGGGGTTTATCCAGGATCTCAAGCATGGAGGGGTGTCGGATAAAATGAGGGGGGCCATTATTATAGTTACGTCATTACAGCTTAACATATCATTATCGACATGTGTCTAAAGCTGAAATCGCAAGGGCACCACCTGTATAGGGGGTACACTGATAAAAAAGATATACGGGTGTCACTTAACATTTGGGGGGGGGTTGTAGGGGGGGGGGTCTGGATAAATCACTGGCCACGCCTCGCCGTCTAGGGTTCGACGTCCTAAGTAACTCCAGTCGAACCTCTAACTGTTACTTGACAAGCTGCCCTTTGATAGACTGAAATCGTGTTAATGTCCTTGCACAGACACTGCGTATCTGAATGGAAGTTCTGTTCACATGGCGCTGTGATTAACGAGCCTTAAACACTTGAAGCCTTTTTTCAAATATTTAGTTCTGGTACGCGGCATGCCCTTTTGCACGAACAAGAATGAATACCCAAGCGTTGTCCGCCGTTGCGTCTGAGTTTCAGTATATCAGGTCATGCGTGGCTTGAGGGACAGCGGTATCGTACTGATAACGACTGGGCGCGGGGTTGGGTTACAAAATCGGACACCAAGACGTTGGTACGCAATAACAACTAAGATAGGGAACAAGTAGGCTGTGAGGACATTTCCGCAAGCCGCTAAGAACGAAAAAATGTTTTCTGGAACCACGGAGTAGCCGTTGAGGATCGACCCAATATAATACCCGTGTTCCACGGGCCCTTTTCAGAGACCATTGAGCCAATGGCGTTTGACCCCAAGTACAGTTGTGCGGCGGTAGACGGCCTACCGAACGAAAATACCCCTGAAGAAATCGAGAAAGACAAGTTTAATTCTGCTTAATCTAGAGTTATCACGTGATCCTGTCACGTGATAGGTACGTCAGCCCATCGACGCACGGAAAAGGCCGTATAGTCACAGCGAATTGCCGTTCAGTTAAAGGGCTGTTGGGGGCTTACTCGGACCCGAAATGCAGGGATAAAGGAGGGTGTTGTCAGTCACCAAATCATAGTCTTTTTTTTTTTTTTTGCCTACACCTTGTGCCGTCTTCCTTTTTGTGTTTCAGGTACTACCTAGCGCGAGCATCAACTATACTTCGACTTGAATATATTTTTGACGTCGAGTACCCTGCCAAGTACCCTTGCACTGGTAAAGTACCTTGCCATTTTTCCCGACCAGGCGTTCCACAAATTTTGTCATCTCAGAAGCAGCCAGGATGTCCTTAGATGCCTAGATGGCAGGGTCCCACCGTGCTCATTCGAAATCCTCCCTTCATAACACTGTATAACTACAGAATAAAAAAAAAACATTACAGCTACATTTTAACAGGTAACTGTAAAGTGACTGAGTTACCTTAACGTTTATAAGTGGTAACATGGTAATATTTCTTCCTTACCGTGTTCGTTCACCTGAGATCTCTCAGCGGTTTTTGTCTCCGGTAACACTCCTACTGTACATCGCCTTCTTTTGTAGTTTTTTTTTTTTTCGCGGCCCTCAGTCCTCTCTATAAGAATTTTTATTTCCTCCTCACCACTTTCTTTGTCCCCTTTCTCTGACGCACATTAATATAAATATCTGTACCAAGTGTTAAATGTATCACACCTGATGAAGGACGGACTCCGTCCGAAAGCTTGTATTTTAGTATTACCCAAATGTTTCAATCTCTACTTATCTTAAGTGTAATTAGTTAGACCTCAAGGAGAGGAATTGTAACTGTAATGCAGTTACAATTTTTGGAGGCTAAGCAACTGTAACTTACTTCATTCATTATTATTATCTTCTTTAGTAACCTTCCCATGGATGACTGCTTTTAGCTCGGTCTGAGGCGATATGTACGTAGATTACAAGCGATGCGCCCAGGAATGACGCAATGTTTAATGGTCCTTTATCAGCGAGAGTGATGCAATGATTTCGCCTGTTGTTTCGTTCGCAACTGTCTGTTACATAAGGAGAGGTCACGTGCCAACCCTCTTCCTTCTATTTACGTAGCACACGTTGCGGACAGATTAGATTAGATACATATGAATGACAGTTGCGTAGTTGCTGGAGTCATGTCACGGTCAGGGCCCGGAATTAAGGACGGAATTGAGCGATGTATTGAGGGCTTCTGGGCAGTCTTATGGGGACTCCACTTTTGCACAATACGGTGTGCAAGTGCGTCTCTGCGCATGAGAGGGAAGAGGGAGGGCGCCGCCGTAGCCAATGGGGCTTCTCGAATGGAGTAACCGGGAGAGGAGGTATGCGCAGAACGCTCGGTTACTTGCAGAGCGTATTGGTGTTGGTTGAAAAGCGGGCAGTTGACATTCAGCTTGTTAAAAGTTTTCCTCAGACGCTTTCAGACATATGTCGGCACAGTTCCCCTAGAAGTTGGCCCAGGACGCACATTTCCCCAGGGCGTCAGTCGTGACGTTGCCCACATACGTGAGGCCGACAACGGCAAGCCCTATCACCATCACCACCACCACCGCTTGTTAAAAGTCACACGTGGCATATTATATATCATATCGCTCTACAGCTTGCAATTTGACACGTCAGTTCTTAAAGCAGCGTTTTAAGCTAGCTAATTATACCTTTCAAATTTTTGTTCTCAGAAATTTTCTTAAAGGGTTTGAGACACTTTCACAGATGCGGTTTCATTACATCGTGGACGCATTGTATGACACGCCAGAATACAGAAAAAAAAAATAATTGTTCTTCTACGTGTGGTACTTAGCGAGATGCAAGCCCTCGAACGCACTCCCGAGCAAAGAGCAGACGTCACAGACCTCCGGGCTGCGTCCATTCCCATTGGCGGTCGTAAGCACGTGACTTCTTGTGCTCTGCCTCATTGGCGGCCGTGAGGTCTGTGATGTCAGAGCCGCATGAGTATCGGTATCCGCGGTACCCGTTTTCTCCGTTTCTCTTGCACTCTTCGCTGTATTACTGTCAATGCAGGTTCGCATCGGTGCGAAGCACTGTTTTCTACGTTCATCTGGGATACCCTGGGAAGACTAGACCCTTAGCAAAAAGCTGAGAAGTACAATGCACTACATAGTAAAATCTGACTTAAATTCCAGGATTACCTAAGTTGTAATACGGTCGTAACTCCAGACAGAAGCATGGTAAACTGATTTATGAGTTTCGTTGCAGGAAAAGCTTTATTTAGTCTTCTTCTTCTTCTTTTGATCGCATAGTCCTGGAGTGGAATAATTTTTATTTCAAACGACACAAGGAAAAGAAGTGCAACCAGAAGCGCCAGGAATCGAACCTGGTTCTTCTAGAGTCACGAGTACCTCAACGTTATCTGCTTTCTCGTTTGCTGACGAGAAATTTCCTAAGAATTACATTGGATAAGTATGCTGGCCGTAATATTGTTCAGATGCCGCACGTTGTTATCATGCTATATCGGCAATAGTCATAAGTCATGTGCGAACGCAATTTCGTAGCGTTTTTTACAGGACGAGAGATCACGCATTACATCAGCACTAAACATAAGCCTTGACAAAATTCACATCGGCCGCTCGAAAAAAATTCGTTAGAAGATATTGCATACACCGATGTTATGCTTGATTACCCATCCAACAGCATATTTACCACAGTACAAGAGAGAACTGATGCTCTGAGGCTGGAACAACATAGAAAGGACAAACACGCATACAAAGCTTTGTACGTGTTTGTCCTTTCTATGTTGTTCCAGCTTCAGAACATCAGTTCTCTCTTTTTCAACAGTTGCCGCTTGCGTCGACCCTGTCGTATGAATGTGTGTATGAGTGAGCAAAAATGTAAGAGTGAAAGGGGGATGAGTGAGAGAGTGGTTGGTTTGTCCCTTCAGATGACGCACCTTTGTAAGTCGCTGAAAAGGCGTGGTTAGCTGAGCTCAATTGGTAGAGCCTAGAGCCTGGACCGGTAATCCAGAAGATGTGAGCTCGAATCCTACAGCTGGCTATAACCTTTTCAGTGACTTTCATCTTTTACCACAGTAGTTAATTCATGCAAGCATGCCTCCGCGCATATCACTTTAAAAAATGCAGTACGCTAAAGCATCTCTAAACGCCGAAGTAAAAAAAGAAAAAGAAAGAAAAACGCTCATGTGCAACGTCTCTGGAGCTGTCGAAACCGTGCTAGCCCCCTCCCTCTCTTTCTCTTCTTTTTCTTTTCTTTTTTTTTTTTTTTTTTTTGAAATTGAAAGTCTAACGCTCTCAGCGAGCCCCTGAAGAGTTTTAAATTCCCCCATGCACTCAGGCTGCCGCTTCCTGTTTTCTTGAACCACCCGTCTATTTTATCTTTCCACCACGCTCCGTTATTCATCTTCTCGGAGTAGTCGAGCCCGGTCTTCGCCTTTACTCATCTCACTGTTGCCGCTGTCGTTGCATTGGACGTGTTCTATTTATAATCCCGACCTCACCCTTGAGAAAAAGCCAAGTAAGAAAGTGTTTCAACATCGACCCTGGGCAGTTCATGGAATGCTGTCTCACACATTTCTCTCTTTACGTAATTTGAATGTACGGAATGAAGTAAGGAGGGGAAGCTAAGTTCGCTCTATTCAGGTGACATATTGACACGTCTTTTGCCTGGCGCACGATGAGATGAGCATGGTATTGTTACACTTTGTGGAATATTTTGTGCGCATAAAATGTACGCAAGCGCGTTTTTTTTTTTTTTTTTTTGTCGCGACTTTTTGAGTCACTATTGTGGTACGCAGGGGCGGATCCGGGATTTTCCTGTGGGGAAGGGAGCTGGCCTATAGGACAACGTCCTTTGAAGCCCTGAAGTGACGACAGAAATAGACGAGCTCAGAAAATTCCCAGTGATCTTTGTGTACGCATTGCATCCTGGGAGCTTGCTGAGCGAAGGAACGAAGAATAATCTTATAATATAATATATAGTAAAATAACTTCTAAAGCGGGGCGCTGTCGGCATTAAAATGGGTACTTTTGAGACCTTCAGTGGACATCTTTCAGAGAAAAATCTACCACCGAAGCGGGTCATTTGTTGCAGTAATATAATTGGTTTCGGTTTACGTATTTTGTCACGGCTGGTCGCAGTGAAGCGCAGAAGGACGCTCTTCCACTCGCTTATCTACCAATGAATTATGTCCTTACACCAATGAATTACACGAATGAATCACGTCCTTTTGCGCTTCACCGCGACCAGCCGCGATAAAATATGTAAACCGAAACCAAGTAATTACAGCAACAAATGACCCCCTTCGGTGGCAGATTCTTCTCTAAAAGGTGTCCACCGAAGGTCCCAACAGGGGTAGTACCCGTTTTAATGCCGACAGCGCCCTGCTTTAGAAGTTATATGTTATTCATACGGAACTCGTTTGAGTTTCTATTTAAATAATGAGCGCCTCCCACTCATTTACACGGTGCGCAGCTTATAGGTGTTATCGGACAGATACTCGTAAAAGGAAAGTTCGACGAATAGTGCAACCGTTCGGCGAATTATTTAGCCCGTGGGATATAACTGAAACACTCGGTATATCTACTCCACGTGAGGGCGCATTGGAAGCCATTGCGGCCATTTCTCAAATTTACTTGCTGGAAATGCCCACCGTCTACTGTTTTCCTTTTATCTATATATACTTTTTTTCTGTGAATCTTGGTTCCCCTGGCACAAGGGAGCACGCACGGAATGCAGATTGTCTTCTTGAGAAGACAGCTAGTCGTTGCAACGCAGACAGTAAGATGGAACGCAAGCGAAAGCTGCCTCGAGAATCTATTAAGGAATATCCGATTCTGAGATGGTTCACGTATACGCCCCCAGGCGGTGGTGATACATATTTCGTAGTCTGCAGTTTTCGCGCATTGTTGTTGTTCCGCGAGGCAGCTTCGAATTCTTTTTGGGAATACGTCTTTTCACAGTCGTCGCTGTTTCTTCGAACTTCAGATACGAACTGAGTTGTAAAAAAGAAGCAAGCGACGAAGGGCTCCGAATTCTCGGGATACAATAAACTCGGATAAAATATAATAATAATATATATATATATATATATAACACTCTTCGGAATATGCCCAAAAATAAACTCCGAAAACTGGGAACCCTAGTCATAAGGGAGTTTTCAGGAACCGGCGCACTGCGTAATTCCCGGTGTTTCACTAAGGTAGCCCGGCTGAATACTGTAATTCGTAAACAGGTGGCGCCACCGAAAAACGTTTCGTTTTGATAACTATCCTTGGGACACCGGCAACGAACTGGGTAGTGAGCGCCTCATGTGCATACGCACACTAATTAAATAAACAACTTTTTAAATTATACTTCGCACGCTTACGGAACCTCTGTTTTATGTATCGGGACCTTCAGCGAAAAATGTTCCAAGGAAAAAAAAACGCGTCGACACTTAGCGAGTTTTTCGAGTAATTAATCGGTTTCTGTTTACATGTTTCTTGCGCCGTGCAGTGCACCAATGCGCTGTTTGGATCGGCTATCCGGCTGTCAATTTCGTGTTCATCCGCATGGTTGGCACATGGGAGTGACGGAAGATAAGGAACAGCAGCAACAGACGCTTTGGTATCCCATCCCAAGCAGCACAATGTATACTAACAGTCGAGTGCAATAGGGGTGGACGGTATGTGTCTTATCAAAGTTCTTTAGTTTCACGAGTCTGTTCAAGGCCTTCCACCTACCCGTCCACCCCTATTGCACTCGACTTTCAGTACATTGTGCTGCTTGGGTTCTCAACGCGACTGGCAAACAGTGCTGACGGTTCTGTCGTTCCGTAGGTGAGATTTCATGCTCTTACAATGGATGATGACGAATGCACCTTCCAGTGCTGTGTACTATAGTCGAGTAGAGAAGGAGAAGGAACACCGTAGCTTCTCTTGCAGTCTTGCACGTCGTGTGGCGTCGACGTGTTGAACACGTCCTAACAGATTGTGAGCTCTACGAAACGGAGAGGCAGCAACTCTCTGCTCAGTTGAATACTGCTAACAGACAGACATTCAACCTGGCTGCAACTATTGGCCCATGTCAGAACCACGTACGCGCAACACCGTCGGTGTCTTCTAATGTTCTCGGAGTTCCTCGTGTCTACGGGTTGGGTCCAGACGCTGTAGTATCATACTCTGTACCCCAATGACCATTGGTACTTGTTTGACCAGCCCGCGTGGCGCAGTGGTTAGCGTGTTGGTCATGTCTCGTTGAGACTGGGAGGTACCCCGGGTTCGAATCCCGGTGCCGGCTGTGCTGTCTGCGGTTTTTCCTGGGTTTTCCTCAGACGAGACATATATGTCGGTACAGTTCCCTTAGAAGGTACAGTCGTCGGTACAGTTCCCTTACATTCCCCCAGGGCGTCAGTCGTGACGTTGCCCACCTCTGTGAGGCCAACAACGGCGAATCCTTTCATCATCCCTCCCTTTTCCCTCTCCACCGAGCAACATGCCACCAGCATAGGCAGACAGACCGCTCGTCTACCCAACGTTACCCCCCACACCCACCCCTTTCACCACCACCACCACCACGGTGCTTCTTTCGTTTTTTTCTTTTTTTTTTTTTTTTAGTTGGAGTTGGACGGACTTTTTTTTCTCTCTCTCTTCCTTTTGATGCGTAGCGCAGCCAGTGGAGGACAGCTCAATTGTTTGTACATAACTTCACTCTCATATCTCACATCTAATGTTTCGCGTGTAATGGGGTAATGTACACTGCTCTCCATGAGTAAATCACCCCCATGTCATATAGTCACGATTTATTTGTTGTTGTTGTTGTGGCTAGAACCATGGATCTGCGCGACATCAATATTATCCGCACTCACCTTTGGTCATAGTCCCTCTCATACAGAATATGCTTTCATACGAAACGCGGGCCAAGCTGGACCCGCATTAATTTTATGCTCCCCACCCCAATTCTATTTCGCGGAACGCACGAAAATGAGCACACACACACATCGAAAGCCATATGCGCATAGGAATAAAGTCCTACGTGACGCGCCAGCTAATTACGCAACTCAACACTGTGCACACATAATAAGCACGTTGGAAGCTTTGCTCCTGCCAACGTGATGCCAACATCAGCCTACAACTTTTCCATTGTCGAGCGGCTTCGGGTATTCCCCTGTGTATTAAGATAATTTCATCCTCCACCCTGTGTGTTTCTTTTTTTTTTTTCTATTACTTCTTCCTCCCAGTCTATAGCCCCCCCCCCCCCCCCACGCCCGCTTTCTTTTCGCGTAGGAATTTCGCTGTCGTCGTCCCTCAGGGCACGCAGGGAATCATCTATCCCCATCAGCAAAGAGATACGCGATATATAATGCATACAGTGTCCTGTCAGGTTTCCTACGCAGTCCGGAGTAGACCAACGGTTTTTGACATATTTTGCGGCATCTGATTTTCGAGAGAGGAAGTTTTTTTTTTTTTTTTCTCGCCTCGGAGGATGACAAATTGCGACAGCGTGCGCGTCTTATCTGTCGGTGCGTGGCGGATGTGTTATCTTTCAGAGTCAACATGGTAGTCTGCCTGATTCGATAACGGAGATAGATGCGTAGCAGAAAAACTGAGCAGTCTAGGGGATTCTAGAAACTCGCTGTATACTGGCAGGGTGAGTGCATAGGCGGCACTTTGCGGTTTCAAGGTTAGGACATCGGAAGAATGCTACGAAAACGGTACGGAAAAGGAAGTTGTCAAATCCAAGCTTAGCAATGTGATGTCACCCGCTTCAAAGAAACAAGCCGATTGGCTTCTGATGTTTTCGGAACCGGTTATCGTGAACTTCTCCCGATCTACTAAAAGTCGCTACCAGCAGTTTTTCTTTTTCTTTTTTTCTTGTCGTTCGCTCAGTGGACAGATAAGGTACATGCCGTCCATGCCCATGTCGAGGGTATCCCAAGGATAAAGTACTACAGAATGGCGTAAATGCAGGCTAGCTGGTGGATAAGTTCCATGATAGGCAAGCCTGGGCTTTGGGCAAGACACGTAAACAAACACAAAGGCCCAAAGAAGCCTTCGTGTTTGTGCTTGTTTACGTGTCTTGCCCATCGCTCAGGCTTGCCTATCATGGGATAAAGTACTACGTTAGAAATGAAACAAAAATTAATGAAAGTGGCTTTCCGCCCCGGAAGAGTTGTCATGCACTGCCATATTGAAATTCTCATTAGATTCAGTACTCCCTCAAGTAATCGTAAAAAGAGAAGAAAAAAAGACCTTCTGTTCCTTGTAACATTTCTAGTTGGCCGCAACGTCTGCTGAGCATCGTGTGTATAAAGGTTTGCGTAGCTTCGTAGCAGCCGAGACGTCGGTACGACATTGCACCGTTGGTTTTTGCGACATTGGTTTTTATTATTATTATTATTATTATTACAATTTCGAAGCATGTCATATACACTTCTGGTGCTCTCTTCTAGTATGCCTTCTATCATTAACTTCAGAGCACTTAATCAAATGTTTAATCAACGCCGACCTGATCGCCTAAGTGTCTTGTTGACCGCCTGCGCCGCTTCTGTGTTACGGTCCGCGCGTTGCGTTGCAGTGGCCCGACGTCAACGGAACACACTTATCTTCTTGCTGGCTCGGCCCGTGCGTGTCTTGTTCACAAAAGTGTTACAGCAAGAACTTCCAGCCTTAGGTGTGCAAGTATTCCAGCGCAAATAGCGGCACCGTCCTTCAATCTTGGTGCGCAGTGAATGTGTGACGACCATCACTGGTGCTCCCCCTTAAGCGTCATTCATCTGTTCGTATATAGAACGAGACTGTACGTGTTTATCACATATAACATCCTATGTTGTGCATAGTCACCAACATCTTGCATAACATCTAAGTTTAGTTTCATGTGTTGAATAAATTTTCCTTATACGACTTCAAAGCGACCATTATTTTCTTTCTAAGATTAGCAATGTGGTGTCAGCCACTTCAGAGTCACGTGATCATAATCAGAATCACGTGATCATAACCGTTATCATGAACGCCTTCCGATCAGCTAAAACTCCTTTCGTGTTCGGTGGTGGTGGTTCGGTGATGGTGTTCGGAAAACACGGTGCACCTATCACGGTTGACCTATCAGTAGAGAGCAATCTTCCACATGCGATTTTGAAGTGCACCGTTATTAAAGGGCAGTTCTGTTCCATCGTCGTTTCTACAACAGTATGTTTATACGACGCAATTAATCGGATCGTTATACGGTATTGTCATTGTAACGGGTGACAGTCTAAGTGCACGCGTTGCAAACGCGTCCCTACTGTGGACAACACATCTACTTAATTAATCTACACTTAATAATAATGTGTACATCAGGGGCAGCGTCCAACATCGTTATACGAGCACTCGGAACCGCGGTCTCCATCGCTGTACGCGGGTCGTTTCGCCATAGAAACAATGTATATCGTGACGGTATTGTGACCACATCATCATCCCATTTATGTGTGTGTGTGCGACGGTAAATTCATAAACCATCGTTATACGAGGGATATCATTATACGAGGTATCGTTATCCACGGGTTTTACTGTAGTAGAATTGTACGTAAGGTACGGCTCTCGTCAGAGTTAACTTGAACACCGCTCAAACCGGCGAAATGGGAAGAGAACCACCATGGCAGCGCCTACACTCTTAAAAATGAACTTCACCGCATAGCACGCTCCTAACCAACCATAATCTCGAATGATATCGTTATCTGCCCTGATTTGTTGAAAACGGTAGGCGTACGCCTTTTTTGTGACAATTATGAACAGCATAAGTGTCACAAAAAAGGCGTACGCCTCCCGTTTTCAACAAATCAGGGCAGATAACGATATCATTCGAGATTATGGTTGGCTAGGAGCGTGCTATGCGGTGAAGTTCATTTTTAAGAGTGTAGCAGAAAACAACGCCTTCGTAACGTGTAAATAGAGGATCACAACACTCTCCGCAGTTATTTCTACTAAGCGCCACCAGGGCCCGAAGGACGGGAAGGCGTTCAAGTTAACTCTGATGCGAGCTGTACGGTGCTCATGCTCTTTATTTGTGTGGCGACGTGGCGCTGGGTGCGACTGCGGATAGTTTCGACCGCCCGGATTCTTTAACGTGCGCCAGAAATGTCCACCACGCGGACACACACACACACACATTGGATGGTGATGGGGTGGGCGATTCACCGCCGCTGAGGCGGTACACTGCCCTACTTCGCGTTGGGGGAGGATGAATTGATGATGGGGCTTTCAAAGAGCCGTCGCCAGACCGGTGGAGCACAAGTACTCCGCCAGAAGACGAAGGCCCTGCGTCTGGTGGGCAGCGTTCGACCATGGACCGAGGATCTTCGCACGCGGACACAATGTTTACACCTCATAGATTGCTATACCGTCCTCGGCGAGGATCGTACAGCTTGCATCAGAGCTAACTTGAACGCGGCCTGCGGACCCTGGCGGTGCTTAGAAGAAATAATGGGCGGAGGGCGTTTGGGTCATCTCATTCCAGAGGGGTGCCAATCCCCCAACAACACCGAATATCCTGTGGATGTACGAATAATGTCCCAACGGACTCGTACGTCCGATGGATGTTCTGAGGATATCCATCGTGCCCGCGAATCTGTGAGGACATTATTCGTACATCCAGAGCATATTCGGCGTTGTTGGGGTCGTTAGGAAGGCGTTGTTTGCTGCTATAGGCGTTGCCGGGGTGGCTCTTCCCGCTTCGTAGGCTGGAGCTGTGTTCAATTTAACTTTGACGCGAGCTGTACCTGTGGTCTTGGGCTCAGTACCTGGCGCCTAATAAATATTGATCTACACTTAATCTATGCTGTAAGTAATAGATAAGTAATCTATCCTTACTAAATGGAGACCTAGACGATCGGCTGAATATAAATGTTTTGAACCAACATGAACCGTACTTAGTCGTTCCACCACGCTCTCTTTCCATGACTCGTCCCACAAACCATGACACTCCTAAACTTCCGAAGAATTCCGCGCTCTTTTTTTCTTTTCCTTCTTTGTTTTACTGCAACAGTCGGATGACGTCGTCACTGAACTGGGGTAATTTTACCTCGCACCTCTTCTTTCTAACCTACTCGCTTCGTTGAGCCTGCGTTGCTTGAAGACACTCGGCTCCTGGAAATAGTAGCTTGCTTCCGTAACGGCTTCTCTTTTCGTTGGTAATTTTCTTTTTTCAGGTGACATATTTACTGTTCCCTCTTCTTCCCGTGCTTTTTCATTTTCTTTTCCCCCTGGGTCCTCGCTCACTGTGACTTCCTTAGGGTTTTCAATCCCAGCAGCTAGAAGGCTCGGCGTCGGCTATCGAGCGCTACAAATTTGTTGCGACGCCAGAAGTTTTGTATTGGAGCCCCTATCCTTTTTGCTTTCGGTGCCGCGGCGAACTGTCGATTGAATTACGGGTTTTTCGCGAAGGCGAAAGCTGCAGTGAGTCTCTTGGAGCAGCTTCAACAATGTAGCTCTGAGTGATATATATATATATATATATTAAGGAAATTTATTGCATTGATCCGATGGTATATACAATGAAACCGTGCAGAACAGTGCTATATACAATGAAAAACAGTGAAACTATGAAGAATGTACAATTAATAGTGAAGGAAAGGTGTACAAGGCTAAAGTCGCGGACAGAGGCTATGAACACACGGAGGTGATCACTTGGGAGGAAAGCTAGAAACGCGCAGTAATACGCGGCAATGCCCACGTGACCGGGCACTCATTGGAAGGACAAAACATGACCATTGGCGCGGAGTCTGTTGTACGTCTGTATGATCAGGCTGGGTATATCCTGCATGAGGTTGGGGCGCGACGACATCAAGAGGTGAGGGGACGCTTTGCTGTCGGTGAGGACGACCCATTTCCCAGGTGGCAAGTCAGCAATGTACTCAAGGGCAGTCAGGATGCCGAAGAGTTCAGCCTCGGTGGACGACATGGGGTAGGACAGTTTGGAGGCCTGTTCATGGTTCATGGAATAGGGGCATTCACGATGTATAGGAGTGAGCGGTTCCTCATCCTAAAGATGAAGCTCAAATCAATCAATTTTTTTTAATGAGGGGGAAAAGCCATTAAAGAAATAAGCATATGACACTAGACGTGTTTGAAATTCAAAATTACAGATTAAGATGGCTTCTATGGCTGCACGCAGAGAAACAGATACTCATGGAACGATGCGACAGCACCAGAGGACACGTGTTTCGCCGTGTTTGCGGCTCGTCAGCTCTGGGTAGCTGCGCATCGTTCGCAATTGGCAAACCAGGGGTCGCTCAGCGATCGATATACACCTGGGAGGGTGACTGAGCACTCCTCAATGCCACAGTGTAAGCCAGTGAATCAGCTACCCAGAGCTGACGAGCCGCAAACACGGCGAAACACGTCTCCTCTGGTGCTGTCGCATCGTTCCATGAGTAGCTGTTTCTTTGCGTGCAGCCATAGACGCCATCTTAATTTTGAATTTCAAACACGTCTAGTGTCATATGCTTATTTCTTTAATGGCATTTTCCCCTCATTATAATTCACTGGCTTGCACTGTGGCATTGAGGAGTGCTCAGTCACCCTCCCAGGTGTATATCGCCCGCCGAGCGACCCCTGGTTTGCCAATTGCGAACGGTGCGCAGCTACCCAGAGCTGACGGGCCGCAAACACGGCGAAACACGTGTCCTCTGCTGCTGTCGCATCGTTCCATGAGTATCTATCTATATATATATTGCTATACGTGCAGCCAAAGAGCTCTGGCTATTTTTTTTTTCCTTTTATACTTCACTGGCTTTGCACTGGGCTTTCAGTGAGTGAGTTATCTCACCCTGACGGGAGGAATCACGTGCTACGTGACCTTCTGACGCCATCCACTCAAACGTTGCCTTCCTGCGTACTGTTGATGAGGCCCAACAAGGCCGAAACAGCTGTCCAGTACTGGCATGGCGACGTTTTAGTTACAAACATATATATATATATGGACCTACAATGCATGGCGTTATTTCTTTGCAGAGCGGAAGAAATACAGTATTTTATCTGGTGCTGCACTGTCTATATTTACGGCGGTGGCTCTGACAGGCGCGCAACAAAGAAGCCCCGCCTGGAAAGACTCGATTGTCTCCGGCAAATGTCGTTAAGGCGACAATGCGGGGCATTTATATCACGCGCTGTTGAACAACGATTTAGTCTTCCCCTCTGCCTTTCTCTCTCTCTTCGCGATGAGTCGTACGTGCTCTGTACCTCTTATGCTATCGACCGCTATTGGCTCTCCCAGAATATAATGTATGGCGATGGTGATGCCCACACTGAGCGCCATTGATTCAGCTGCTCTGGATTGCCAGGCAATGACTCACGAATAGGCATGGACTAAGAACAACCACTTTGTGGCAAACTTTACCCGCAAAAACAACTTTATTAGGAGATGATGAATGGGAAGTTTCATCGCCAGGGGCGATGCTCTACCCCATTGCTGGTGGTTATGCGGAGATTGAAATAATGAGCCCCTTCACAATAAGGATGAAAGTCCTATATCGTATCCACTATCCAGAAAGGTGAAGAGAGCTTTGGTGGCAGAACGTTGGTGGGCTGGATGTGGCCAGGGACCAAGCAATTTTGTGAGAGAGAGGAGGGCGAGAGTCCAACTAGCCAGAACCAGACAGATGAACCAGAATATCTTTCACGTATTTTCGTTATTTGCAAGTTTCAAAACGAAGGAAAGAAGTGATAGAAACAGACGGCCAAGTTTCGTATAGCAGACACAGTCCCGGGTTACCATCTCGCCTCGCGATTCGTTGCTACTCGTGACGTCATGCGTTCTCTAATACGTACGTGTATCCAATCATAACCACGCTTATAGCGACCGTATAGCAGTGGAAACGTGTGGAAATTAAAGGGACGTATACACCATGATTTTCTAGGAAGCACAAGTATTGCGTATCATTGTGAACATCATTTATTGCCGTTTTCAACCTTTATCGCCGACCTTTGGAAGCATCGACGCACCAAGCGGAAAAACTCTGGATTCATTATCAACAAAGGCCGCGCCTAATCAAATAAACTGGCTGTATGCGTAGAGGTACAGCTATGCTACTTTACTAGTCTCTTCCCCTTTTCCGTTCCACTGTTCTCTGTTGGTACACCTGTGCTTTTCCCATCCTGTTGCTCACATCGCAAATGCACTGCTGACCTTGGCGAAAACTTCCAGGTAACGGACGACATCACTGAAATCTCTTGCGCAAATACAAATACCGGTCGACGCACACATACGTACGCCCACACGCCGTCCAAGTGAGACCTGCACAGGCGCACAGGTGGCTCAGACGCTCGTTGAAAGAATCCCGTGTTCCCGAAGCTCTATTGGGCGTTGAAAAGCGTTTGAATTGTTGAATTGGAATTAATGAAAGATAAATGTTATCGAAATGCTTCTTTTTGTGGGTAATGGCAGCTTTCTAGCTGCTAGCGTTTATTGTAAGCAACGCAAAACTGTTAGGACTGTTGCGTAGATGTGAGCTCCATTTGAAGCACGCTTTGTGTCTGACGGAGTTATAGTGTTTGACGTTTGAAGCGTGCAAGCGTGTTTATTTTAGATCCTAGCTCGCTGCAGGTCTTTTTTTTTTCTTTTTGCTTGCGCGTTATATAGAAGCTACCTGCGGCATGCCCGAGTGTGGGTCATCTGAGGATCATCTGCCAGCCTATACAAGCTGTGCTTGAGGGTTTTCCTGAGATTTCCGGCAGATTTTACCAGACGGATGCCGAGATAGATGACTCTGAAGTCGGCCCAGGACTGATCCCCCTGTCCCTCGCTTCTTTCGCCTGCTTCCTCTCTCCATCTCTCCGCGTCTCTACGACGGTCATAGCCACAGCTGCTTCGCGGCGCTGACACGGATTATAAAAAAATAAGAGCTACAATCATTGTCTGTAGGTTTTTCGATGGCTGGTGCGCATTGACTTGTGTCAATGTTGCCCTTGATTTTTCTTTTCTGTATAGTATTGTCGCTGGTACTGATTTAATTCGCACGAGGGGGGCGGGGGATATGTTTATTTAAAAAAAGAAATAATAGGTTAGCCAGGCAAAGGAGCCGGCTGACTGTTCTAAAGAAAAAAGGAGAAAGAAAAACACAAACGGAAAAGAATAAAAAGAAAGGAAAGATAGAAAACAAAAAGGGACACTATAACGACGGGACCAAGTCACATGCAGTTCATGAGTCCTGAGGCTCTGAGAAAATTGAGGAGAACGGGCGGTGACAGCGCACTACTGGTTGGGGTGCAGGACGGGGCCAAGGGAAAGTCATTACAGCCACTCTGGAGCAGACGGCAACGGAGGGTGTTCCGATGGTGAAGGTTCTGTCTCACGAGGCTTTCGTTTCTGGCTTAGCACGGAACTGAAGAGTTAAAGTGGAGAATGCGGCCCTCACGAACAGGTCCAGCTGCTCCAGTTCTCGCAATTCGAAGAAGAAAGAAAATAATTGAAATTGAAAAAAATAAAAGATGACCGGTGGACACAGGAACCCGAGAAGTCACACTAAATTAACCAAATTGTGTCTGTAAACAACGCCCAAGCAGCACAACGTCTTGGCCCAATATTCAACCAATGGGAATATTGGTCCAATATTCCCATTGGTCGACCGATATTATGCTGGCCAATACCGATATTGGCCAGCATTGCCAATATCGGTTCAATATTGGGCGAAGATGTCGTGCTGCTTGGGAAACACAACAGCTTCCAGTACTAGGAGATCATGCCAGGGACCCTGAGCCTTCAAGTTCCTGGAAATGGGTGTCGATGTTGGTGATATCATCCCCAAGAGAGAGCAACATGTTATCTGTCCTCAACACACCCACAGTATCGGCACTATATAGTCGCTGCTCCAGGATACATTTAGGCGAAACCAACGTTACATTTAGGCGAAACCAACGTTACATTTAGGCGAAACCGCTGGTAGAAAAGCGCGGTGAACTTCCGACGCTTCTTTTCTGACACTTTTATTTTAGACTAAATAAGATGTACGAAAGAAAAATCCTTGCTCGGGTGCTAGTGCTGCACTTTCCGTTTTGGTTCGTTTCGGATTTTCAGTCACAGTCTGTTGTTCCACCACTGGCACGACCGAGTAAATGGAGATAATGATGATGATGATGATGATCGTTGTGGTGATAGGAGAAAAAAAATAGAGTGAATGGAGAGTCTGCTCGGTGATTGCAGGTCCAGTGCCATACTAAGGACGTGGGAGGTGGCAAGGTCGGATCCCAGGTTTTCCCTGCTTCTGTGGCAGGGTTATTTTTAGACAGATGCCGGCAGAGTTCCCTCTGAAGTCGGCCAGGGACGGGTGCTACCGTCCCTGTCGCCTCTCTCTCTCTCTCTCTTTCCGACTGTCCACTTTCCATCTGGTACGCCTGTACGTCGTTTATATAGCCACAGGTGTTTCGCGGTGCAAGCACAGTATCATACATAAAAACGATTTGTGGTTTCTTGCCATTTCCTGAAGCCATCGTCAAGCGAAGCCATGGACATTTTTTTTACTTGTTTTTCTTCCGCTCCTGGTGTGCGAAATAAACATTATCTTATCTTCCTCATCTTTATTGCACAGTTATTATCGGATTTTGGATTTGCGTTGAATTCGGATTAACCTGGCTTGACGTCTCGTAATGGTCCAGCCTCTTTGTCTTCTTTTTTTAAGGAGTAGCAAGTCGCTTGCTACTCAAGTGCTTGCTTAGCAAGTCCTTGCTAACCTTTCCTCTTTTTCTTTTTTCAATAAACACATCCCCTCCCTCCCCATAATGGTAACTCGAGGCAGTTCACAATGAAGACAACTCTACTTGTAAGTTCTCCGGCAGAATTTCTATTGCCATGATCATCATCATCTGTTTAGTGCGCCTATGTAAATTTCAATCAGTCTCAAGCCATGCAGGCATTTGTGCGTTTTTTTGTATGGACAGTAAGTCGCAAGACATCCTGTGACACTCTGTGACATTTTATGACATTCTCTGAGCTGTGACTACGAACTAACTCTGATGACAGGTAATGCCGATTGTGTCGCGTGTTATAACCGTGTAAGGGCCCTGGATTAGCCGGCGCTCTTACGAAGTATATACACAACTCTCCATTTTTGTCTTTTATATCTCATCTCTCAACTTGTATCATACAAACGATGTTAAACACGCTTTCTGTGCGCCAGACGGAAAGTACAGCTTTGACAGCAGGATACGGTGAAAGCAGACGACAGCACATCGCTGAAAACAGCGGGACATACTCGGGAACGCCTTGTAGTCATGTTTGTTGCATCAGCCCGGTTCTGATCGCTTCCTGTCGTACGTGTTGAACGCAAGTTCTGTTGAATTCTCGTCGAGTGCTCAGTTTAGCCTAGATTGGTTCCGTTTACGTTACCGCTCTCACTGGTTTGGAGTCTTTGCAAATCGAGCCTGTCTGCTTGTATGTCGACGGGCGCGCTATAAAAGTTTCTGGCACGGTTGCCAGATTGAGTGTATTTTGTAGCTAAATCTGGAGGAATAAATTTTGTTTCGGCTGTCACGGCGACTTGTTTGGGCGTATTTTGAGGCGGGAGCCGCGCGAATATGGTAGAGGTTGAAAGTCGATAATGGTGAAGAAACGGTGATGGTGTGGACACGCCTGATATTGGTAGCCTCGCCATTATGGGCAGCGTCACGGCTGTAGCTGAAAAGTGGCATGAGATTATCGGGGCAGACAAAGTATTTCGACTCTTTGGGTTATTTTTGTTCATTCCTAGAGTGGTCGAAGTAACATCCCTCTTTTAACTATTTTTTCTTGAGTTTATTACCTTCATTATCATGTACATCCCCCGTCGACCTGAACAATAACGCTGAAAAAAAATTCGATCTGATTTCCGAGCACGATAACAGCCACCATGGGGCAACTGTGGTGTTATGTGATCGAAACCCTTGCGTTAAACTAGCAGAATAGTTTTTTTTTTAATTAAGATTTCTTTATGGCCTCAAGGGTTGCTAAAATCGCGCACGGGAACGATGCCATGGTTTTCTTTTTTTCAGTGTTATTATTAAGGTTGACGAGAGTTGTACCTTGTCGTACTACGGAGTAGCTGGCATTCATGCTGACGGAGCCTACCACGTACTTGCTTCTCTTTACAGTTCGATTCATTCGAATCAGATGAAATGAGGGAAAGAAAGGATTACGACGAATCGATCGTCGACCGGCACTCAAAGTCACAGTCTAATAAGTTGATCAAGCTGTGAGAACTCCTTTCAGTTTATCCTGTCGTGAAGAAAATGAACGGAGGTTTCTTTCCTCATGGGCTCGTTGGAAGGCAATATATAGATGAGCACAAATCGCTACCAGTTAAGAAGCTTTTCTTATTCCTATCCTTCCTATTAAGGTAGCAGTCACTCTGCAGACACAATTTGCGATTAGTTCTATTGTCTGCCTGATTTATTTCATGAGATTGGCTAGAACGCGCAGTGGAACAGGTGTTTTATGCCTTCTCTGGCGAATGCGGCTCTACATTCCCGCGCTGCGTTTTTTTTCCCTCCGGCTTTCATCCGGTCTTAGCAGAGAGTACGCTCGCCAGCTGGCAACATTGGAGCGAGGATTGTTTCCGTCCGGAGCACCGGTGGTCCGGAGGCAGTTCTCACGCGAAAACACGCTTGGGAACTGAAGCCATACTCAAGCAATGGCGTTCGACGGACTTTCGAGTTTTGTATAAAGTGCTGGTGGAATATATCATGCTTTGTTGTTAACGATGGGTTGTTGTTGTTTTTGGCGGTGTTGTTAACGATACTGGAGTTTTGATGGCCTTTCAACT
Organism: Ornithodoros turicata; assembly: GCF_037126465.1. Lineage (NCBI taxonomy): Eukaryota > Metazoa > Arthropoda > Arachnida > Ixodida > Argasidae > Ornithodoros > Ornithodoros turicata. The sequence goes on from NC_088204.1 coordinate 75,458,211, forward strand.
AAATTTTTGTCCCAATTTGTAACGTTCCGTTTTTGTTTCCTGGCTTCTAATTTCCTATTTTGTTGTTTCCTCCGTAATTCCAACTATAAACAGTTTTTATTTCAACGGGTCCGACATGCACTTCTCAATTTTTTCTTGAAAGTTCTAACAAAGCTTTCTTAATCTCTGACTAAATAACATAAATAACGTCAGTAATATTGACACACACACATAAATGGGATGATGATGTGGTTAGGAGCCCTGGACGTGGGTTCGAGTCCTCCAGCTGACTAACCTTTTCAGTGACTTCCTTCTTTCAATGATGTGGAGGGTCATTCACCGCCGTTATTGGTGGTACACTGCCCCACTGATGATGATGATGGAATATTGAGACTATAAACATATTTCGTGTACCAAAAGTGCAGCTGAATAAAATCGCAGTGTGGTACACCGTGTTGTGTCGCATGCTAGGCGTGCAATGATTCAACGGGAGCGGGCAAAAGAAGGAAGCTACATCGCAGCAGATTTTAATATCAGAAGTCAATGTTGAAGGAAAGAATCAGGATTAAAATGGAACACACAGATTCGTAATTGAGCTCAGGTTTTTATCAAATAAAAAGGGAAAAGAACGGCGCAGAAGTGCGTTTCAAATTTGAAACAGGAACTATTGCAGGAAGCATGTAGGCTATTTTATTCTGTTGATACACGGTCAATATCAGCGTTGCAGAGTTGCCACTCCGTAGTTGGAATCATTCCGGAATCATTCCAGATTTAGCGGACCCCGGAATGGAATGGAACGAAATTGTCCTATAGGAATGGAATGGAATTAGTCATTTTTCGCTGGAGTGGAATTGGAATAGAATGGTCTGGGTGCCCCGGTGGCAGTTTTGGTTTCATCCCGCTGGTTTCAGCCCTCGCGCCCTTTGCACGCACGCACCACATCTGCACACGGCCAAGAGCGAAATAGCCTTGTCTTTGTGCTTTTTCGGTGCTGGGAAAATGTCAGTCTCCTCTAGCACCGCTGGGCTTGACAGTACGGTTACTGCTCCCGTTTCTTTTATTGATAGAATTAAAGGAATGGAATGGGTTTGCTAAGCCATTCCAGGAGTGGGAACTAACCTTTTCATTCCGAGGAATTGAAAGGAATGGAATTATCGCCAAGCCATGGGAACTGACCATACCCTTTCATTCAGAGGAATTGAAAGGAATAGAATTGGAATGGAATGGGTTTGCTAAGACATTCCAGGGGTAGGAACTAACCTTTTCATTCCGAGGAATTGAAAGGAATGGAATTATCGCCAAGCCATGGGAACTGACCACACCCTTTCATTCAGAGGAATTGAAAGGAATGGAATTATCACAAATCTCCATTCCTCGGAATGGAATGGAATGGGTGATCCCATTCCGGAACCCTGGTCAATACTGATAAAAATCACGAGGTGCGCAAAAATAAACGAGAGCCCGCGCTCAAATCACAGATATAGTAAGACACACGACAGAGGGGAAAGGATACATCTCACGTTGTCACTTAGCGAAATTGAAAATATGCCACAGTGATTTGTCATGTGTATTAACGGAAGTCTTCGGGGAGATAATCCATATAGAAATCGGTTCCATATACTCTGGGGAATGGAGTAGAACAATGTTTGTGTGCGTGCGTGTGCGTGGGAGAGAGATGGCAACCTCTGGAAGGAAATGAGGGAAAAGATTTCCCGCAGGGCGATTGTCTCTCTCCGTAAATGAAGAAGAAGAGGTGAAGAAGGGAGAAAGAGCCAGTCATCGCTTCAAGATATACTGAAAGGAAGGGATGACGTGTGGGAAACAAATAGGTTCGCAGGCTCACCAACGAGACAAGAAAGGTTTTCCTTGATTGCTTCGTCGCAAGAAATAAGGAGAGAAAGGGAGTGATAGGTTTCGCTCTTGCGTTCCCCAGAACCATGGGGTGCAGAGAGTGTTTAAAAAGGTGGTGTCCGGACAAAAAAACGCAGTTTAACTGAAGGTGCTATCGGAATAATAGTTGCATGAAATATATGTAACAGGATTATTTCGTTTTGAAACAGTCAGTTTGAAACAGTGAATTTAATCGGAATCTCGCCGGCAAAGCCCAATTACGTCACCGGAAGAGGCAAAGCTTTGTTTCATTCGTGGAAATGACGTTTCGATGACTGACATCTGGTTCGCCTTTTGGTTCCTGTTGCGTAAAAGGCCGTTCTGCAGCGATGCCGTGGAATTATTTACTTGCGGAATAGCAAGCCGATACTCCGTTTGGCTGACCTTTCCCTTTTCTTTTGTCTGTATCCCCCACTCCCGTGGGAAGTAGCTTAGACATGGCTGGATCAGCGCATAGAGAACAATACAACACCCAATACAATAAAGGACAATACGCGCGGGACTATACTTCCAACAGTAACACTCGTCGTATTGCGCCCTATTAACTAATGCAGGGTTCCTTTCTTCCTCCGCATATAACGGAGTGGAATGCTCTGCCTCCTGACATAACCAACAGTCATTATCTATCTTTTCGTGGGCAAATTAAACGAATATTCTTGTTGACGGATGTAACGGTGTATTTTCGTAATTTGCAAATTCTAAAAAAATGAAATTCCTGCTCCACTGTTGCGAGAGAACAATTCAAGGATTAAGGATTCATGTTTTCTTCTCTATTCTTTACGTCCGCCGCTTATTTTGTATTTTTTTAATCTTCCACTCCTGCAAATGGATGTTGATGGCGATGGTGATGGATAGAAGAAAAAAAATGGGGAAGTAAGTCACGACTAAATCGGACTGGCTACCCCAGTACACCTACGTAAAAGAAAAAAAAAGAAAAGAAAATGGGAATGGCGGTAAGAAGAAGAGAAATGGAATCTTGAAGATGTCGGCACTATCCTATAAATAAATAAATAAACATGTAAATAGCGACGCAGTTATGTCAGAAATGTACAAACTGCCCCGTCCGCGCACAGCCTTGGTTCAGCTGGACGCAGCTTTCAGACTTGTCTAAAACACCGCGACTTTCTCAGTGCCGGGGCTATATAGTGTTTTGTCGCTGTCAGCGACTGGATATCCTACGCAAGCGAGGGTCAACGCGCTCTTTAATGTCCCGCCTGGGCAGTTTTGGCGCCATCTATTTGTGGATCTTACCCCCACTTTCTTCTCCTTCAGGCTGCATTCACAAGCACCGAGCTTTGAAAAAGAAAGAAAACATGGCAACTCGACAGTTGGCGACCAGAGTTGGCGACAGTCGATCAACACTCTCTATACCTGAGCTAACTCGATCCCGTCAGCGGTGGGGGGGATATGTTTATTAAGAAAAAGAAAGGAAAGGTCAGCCAGACGAAGGTCGGCTTGCTATTCCAAACCAAAAAAAGGCAGGGGAAGGGGAAGGAATGAAAAGGGGACGAAAAGAAAAATAAGGAAAGAAAAGGGGAAGGAAAGAAAAATCAGCGGTGGGAATCAGTGTGGATCACTTGATGCAGGTCAGCTCCAGAGCGAAAACCTGTGAAATTTGTTAGTCCTGCAAATCTGCATCGATAAGCCCGCGTTCGAAACTTCTCTCTTTTTTTTTTTTTCGTTTTCCGTTCTTCGGTGCTGGTATACTCTCTCTCACACACACACGTCTCGAACAGTGCACATGCGAGTAAAAAAAAAAGAGAAAAAAAAAACATGTTAGACAACAAAACACGGTAAAATATTTCGGTGTTCAGCAACGCTTTAATGACTAAAACTTCAGGAGTTGGTCAAATTGATTAGCCGCGGCGGGAACGTAACGTTTTAGTTTAGCAACGTCACCTTTATTTTGATGATGAAGGCGATTGTCCACAACATTTTTCAAAAGAACACTTTCACACTATGTTTCTTTACTTATAAGAGAGCCCTGCTTATCATTCGATGCAGTAGCCATCGTATAGGATTTTTAACTCAAACCACCGTACCAAGATGTGAGACGAGCAGACAAATACATACCCTTATACGGGTACAGGACTGGCCTGTCATTTAGTCTAGCCCTATGTTTGGCCCCATTGCAGTGTGGTTGCAATACGTGGTGGTATTCGGGATGACGGGGAAAATGTGCTGACCTCGACTTCGGACTTGCTTGAGGAACAAGTATGGGAATAAGGCGACTGTAATCGATATAGGAAATGTGCGTACGACAGCGGTTCGTGAGGTGCGTGAACAAAGCGATTTTTGCGTGTGTCCGTTCGTTTTTTTTTTTTTTTTTTTTTGTTGAGAAGGCGTTTTCGTTTCGGTGGTGTGAACCCTCAAAGTTAGAGCCAGTTGTGAAGCGAGATAACGATGCACTGAATTAGCAGAAATTTGTACGGGGATACTGGAAGCGATATAGACGCTTTTATTGACTGCGGCGAAGTCGGAGAAAAGTTGCGTAGTTTGTATTGTTGACTGACTGAAAGTACGCAGTTTCGCTGACACATGAAACGAACAAATACGCGGACAAGAAGCGTGGAAGCATGAATGGCCTGCGATTAGGAAACAAACAGTTCTGAAGGAAACGAGGAAGTTCCAAGTGGCTGGTGACTAGCGAGCGTGACTAACGGAGTGGTTGGAAGCACCAGAAGTCTGTCGATAAATTAAGGTACCAGTGCTGGACAAAACTTTACGGAAGGCCCTCCGGCGCATTCCTTCCTCAGAGTGACGCGTCAGCAACGAATGGGTAGCTTGGGTAACCCATACCCATACCCAGTCTATATGGTCCCATTCGCTGCTAGAGTGTCACTCTGAGGAAGGAATGCGCCGGGGCGCATTCCGTAAACTTTCGTCCAGCAGCGCCGTACAAGCTGCCGCGCGAAATATTTTCGCGAACGCGAAATATAAACGGGAAATAGTTTCGCTCTGCTGTGTCCCTCCCCTCCTCCATTCTTACAATCAGTTTTACACAAACTTCCAGAGAAAGACACCGACCCGGCAAGATCTCTTCGCGTGACGTGAGCAGAACGGCCACCGAAATTTCGTCTGCTACTGCTATACGGCGCTTCGCCTTCTTCCTTCTTCTGCGGCTTCTGCGGTCTTTCAGATCGGATGGGTCGCAAATACGTCACGAGTCACCTGATCAGCCCTCCCTTTGGGACTGCGAACGTCACGAACAGACGACACGCCCCCCCCCCCCCCCCCCCCCTAAGTCATCGATTACGTTTCACCGCCGTGCAGCCTATCAGCGTACGTGTTTTTCCCGCTCCTTGCCCACCACAGCAAACTATAACCTCGAACCAGTCTTATTGACGTCACAGGCCTCACGCGAACGCTAGAGGTCAGCAGCGCTCTTCGTTCTTTCGCGAGAGCTCGTAATATTTGTCGCACAACATGGCCGCGGTCAAAAACTAAAATATTTAGGGAGCAGCCGTTTCACTGCACCCTTAAGTCTTGCTCTGTGCTGCAGGTTTTTAAGGGGGGCGTTGCAGTGCTCTTTTGCCAGAGCATATGGTTGTAATATCTTTCAACGCGGTTCACTTCACAAAGAACGCTGCGCGTCCATTCCGAGAATCATGCATATGCGGGTTTGCGGAAGATACGTTGGAACGATTAAAGGGCGGGGAGGACCTCGATATTCCCGGTTGCGAAATCCATGAGCTCGAAATTCACGTTCTCGAATCAAGGAAAATCAATATCGTGCTTCACCCACTCTACTTCTTTCCTGTTTGTTTGTTTTTTCCTTTTTTTGCTGGCTCTATTTTTCCACCCACAAACGCGTTTTGGAGTAGCCAGTTCTGACTGGGTCGGGACTAACATCTCCATATTTTTCTTTCGTTTCCAATTCCAATTCCAAAAATCAAGGGAGAGTGCTCGATTCCTTCGCAAGTTGATATATGCCGCGTTTAAGAAACACGACATCGCTATTTAATCACTCAAAAATCACGGGTTATATGGATGTCTCTCCAGATGGTTTTGGCAAACGAAAGCCGATTTTTTGCAACAGTTAGGCTTAGCAACATCGCCGACCAGCACACTATAGTTAGTTTGTTATCAGGTCACTACATGTTCGGTGTTTGCATTTTGATGTCCAGCTTTGTCTAAGTTCGCTGTTGACAGATTCTCGCGCGCGACTGTGCATTTTATAGTCAGATATAACAATTATTTACGGTAGTTTGTTTTGCAACGGGGATTTCGCTAGCTTTATTTCGAGGTACACCCAAAGGGAACGCCCTACACAACGCAACGTGGTTTCGCGCCTCGTAATCAGACTCCCGCATGCCGTCTCTTCTACACTCGCCGAAAGCCTGCACGAATGTCTCGGGCCACCATTAAAAAAAAAAAAATGATGGCGTGCGAAAAGCAACACCCCCCAAGGACCGCGCGTTGCCCGCCAGTTTGACGCTAATTATGCGCATTCCCCAAAGTTCCCCGCGCGACCTAGTTTCTGTATGAGGTTTCGCGTCGCCCGTAAATCTTGAAGACGACACTTTCCCGAGAACGGAGGAAAATAGTGGGTGTTCAACAGCTTTGTGGTCACACTATAGCGACGATTTACGCAAATTTACGGGGTAATTACGACGCCGAAAGGCTGTTTACGCACACGTGAAGGCTTTCTATCTTGGAATAATCTCCTACCGGGCACGCTGCTAGCTTCCGGGTGCCTGGGTTGAAAAATGTTGAAGATTGGTTACGATGACAATGCAGTTGAGGAAGAAATACGAGGAGAGACGCATATGACATCCAGGGGTCGGAATCGAAACTGAACCCGAACCGAAAACCGCTAAAAACCCGTATTTTTGCTGAACCGGAATTGAACCGAACCAAATAATTTTTTTCTCGCGCGTTGAACCGAACCGGAATTGAACCGAAATAAATTCAGGCGGTTACCGGTTCGCGAAGCGAATAATGTGCGTTGTGCGAGGTCGGAACAGCGAGTTTACACCGCAAATTGAGCCGCGTTGCCGAGCAAATTCGAAACCGAAACTGAACAAAACAAAACTGCAACCCAAGTGCACGAGGTATTTCCTCTAGTTTTGAGGTCGTCCTTATCGCACTTGTAGGCTTAATTGTACGCGATTTTTGTCACCCAGCGACCCCTATGTTTCCATTTTGGGCTGTGAGAATAATAACGGCCAGTCCCTGAGCAGAATGTAACAGGGTGTGTACGATGAGTGAACATATAGAGAGTACCGTAACATTGCACCTGAAATGAAGATCTGTAACACGCAGTGTTGCTGTGAACCACTGCTGTGTCGGCAACAACAACAAAAGTACGTTTGTGTTGTTTGAGAATCGTAAGGATGTGCTTGCCTTTAACCCATGACAACCCGCTCAGGCTTCACTTTCCTGAACCGGTTTGAACCGGTTCGAATCGATATTTGGAGCTGCTGCGGAGCTGAACCCAAACCGAACCGAACCGAAAAAAAATAATGGTTCCGATCTCCCTGATCGTATCGTTTCGCGAACAGTGCGAACCGCCACCTTGCGCGTCGCCTCATGTAAAACACTCTTTGTTACTTGGAGACGCAAATAAGGAATATAAGATACACGATCGCATGACACAGATGACCTTAATGTTTTATTGTACGTTTGTCCACCTGTTCTCTGCTTCCAAGAAACATAACATAATAACATAACACAGTGATTCTCGGTCGTGCATGTGTCAATGACCCCTTTCTCTGCTGTGGGGAGTGATTGGGGACCCCTTGAAGGTCCACACGCAGAAGAGAGCAACGGGTACGAGAACAAACTACATAGTTGCTGCTTGAAAACTGAGATAAATTAGTATTTTTTTTATTGCACAAATATAGCAATGATGATTGATTGATTGATTATTTAAAGAAAACCAGGGAGAAATTGAACTTGTCTCCTGACTAGGTCTGCTACTGCCAAAACAAAACGTAACAAAACAAAACAAACAAAACTACATTCCCCATTCCCAACAATTGGTGTGTCAGTACACTAGGTGCAAGTGAATAAATGTCACTAGAGCATGCAGATGAGAAACAGATACACACTAATGCAAAGATATACACTAATGCACAAGTATTTTTTATTGCACAAGTATAGCAATGAAGGAATGATTAACCTATACGACTGCATTAATTTTGTTACGAGTGCACTGAAGCGTGGAGCAATGTTACTCATAAAGAGTGTCATATACCTGTATCTATATTCGGCAGATGCGCACGCAGGCGTAGTAAGCTCACAGACGAGTGAGAACCTCGCGGAAGTGCCGTTTATGGCCCCCCTGGGATCCTCGTACCGTCGCATTTGAGAACAACTTACATCACATTATAGCACAAGCAATAAAGCTAGTCAAAAAGAAGCACCTTGCCACGTCAGGTGCGGATGAATTTTTCGTAGCGAATGGGAGCACTTAAAACGTTTGACGTCACAGTAATGGAGGAGAGTGGCTCGAGCCTCCGGCCACGGCAACAATTTTGTAATTTGATTGCGCTGCTATATATGTAACACCTTGTTCAGCAAAAAAATATTTTACGTGGATGCTTTTTACACACTGCTTGACAAAGCAAGAACGGTCATAGCGCTGGTAATGCGGGTATATAGAAGTGGAAACACTTCACATAGCGGAGTCGTTCGAAATAGTTCGAAAGGGTGGTATTCTAATAATACTAATTATAATAATACTTATGATAATAAGAATAGTTATAATAATGATAGAGAGTACAGCTACACGTAAGGTATTATCCTATTGAGATCAAAGGCACAGAGAGCGGTGGTGGTGGTGGTGGTTGCTGCTGAAACAGCTCACCGTTGTCGGCCTCACAGAGGTGGACAACGTCAGTACTAACGCTCTGGGGGAAACTGCGTCCTGGGCCGACTTCTAACGGAACTCTGCCGATATATATCCGACAGCGTCTGAGGAAAACCCAGGGGAAAACCCCCCTGACAGCACAGCCACCACCGGGATTCGAACCCCGGTACCTCCCAGTCTCGTCGTGACATGGCTAAACCACTCGGTCACGTGAGCTGACGCGCACAGAGAGCATTTCAACCTGTGAGGTGTGCTCACTGTACTCTACAATTTGTCAAATTACACGCACGCTTGCTTGTTCGGTTTTCGAGAAATATCCCGAAGACGTCCCTCTACCGTACGTGCCCGTTGCCTGCCATTCCCGCCTGTAGCGCGTCTCAGCTGGAAGTGCACGGCGAACAGGACAGTATATGATTAGAGCATCCCCATTACCCAGTTTACCCCATTAAAAATGGGGTAAAACCCGTTTTTACCCTCCGATTCGCACGCACCATCATGGTCCCTTCGAGTAAAACCCGGGAAAAATCAAGAACCAATCTTTCCAAAGTGTAAACTCGACCACTTATGCGGGGGCACGGGTGAGCACTAAAAATACTTCGCACTACCGTCTCGTGTGCACTTCTTTTCATTTTGTTTTATTTACCGCTCGTTTTACAACTTCTAAAGTAGAACTCGAAATCACGAGCGTCCAAATATGGTCCACGCAAGAAAGAGCGAAGCAATTTCGTATCCCAGGCATATTTTCATGCAGAAGACCTGTGGCTTCCTACACAAAGAAGAAGGGGGAAAAAAAAAGAAAAAAAAAACATACTGGCTTCCCAGTCGGTGAGGTAAAAATTGTAATATTCGCTTAGCTTTTTGTGTCATCGACCAGGTCGATGGAAACATAAGCTGCTTATAGTGGAAGAGCATGAAGAAGCCGCTTACATATCCCTGGAAGAGAATACCTTTGGCTCGAGCGCATAGCAACTGAACCTGCAGATGTTTATGGAGCATGTTGACACAACCTGCGTCGTGTGCGCGTTTTTGCGCGACGCAGTTATTTTCATCGATTTCTTTTCGTCAATTATCGTACCCGACATCTCTTTTGCTCTTTTTGAAGTGCAGCTCTCGTTTCGTAATTCTAGGTCTAATTGACGAATTCTAATTTCATCACGAAAAAAAAAAGTAGAGAAAAAGAAAAGAAAACGTTTCATTCCGGTCGCAATTATTGGGTCCTATTAGACATATAGGGGGCACACGTGGGAAGTGTTTTCTGTATTGAAGGTTTCGCAATTGGTTGCAGATTTGCTGTACGCCGCCGTAAAAGCAGTCTCCGGCATACGGGAATGTTCAGCACGCTTTGTGTGGTGCGTAGAGGCCAGCCGCGATGACGTCAGCACTCGCACGTAATCATCAACATCATCTCTGTTTGCGTGCACGCTGAGAAATCATTGCGTTGAGAAAAGAAAAAAACAGGAAAGGAGGGATATGTAAAATTCGCAGGTTATACGCAGGCATGGAGGTTGTTAATGAAAAAAATTAGAACCTGCCGCTGTTCTTTCGTGGGCTGCTGCATGTTAGCTAATGAGCCAGGTGCTATTAAAGAAACCAAACCAAACCAAAAAGAACATGGGGCAAAGTCGTTTTTTTTAAATTAAGTTAAGTTAGTTAAACTAAAATTGTGTAAGTTATTAATTAAATTAATAACATACTGGTCGCTAGGGCAACAGCCGCTGTAAGCCTGGCTGTGGTTGGACGGAGCCTTAATGACTATGTAACGTCAACTAACCGTCACGCCTTGTTCGGCCTGAATGGAGCTGCCCACGCCAGCCTATAGTCGTGTTCAACTTAAGAACGGCTCTTTTTCGCTTGTTCCAGTTGGCTGCAATGGCTCGCTGCATCATTCTACAACGCGACATCGAAAGGGTGGCGCTGCTGTGTAATTTCCCCGGCGGAGTAACTATTGGACTACATTTCGTGTCGTTCTTAGCTCCAACGCGGGTGTATACCACGACCTACTAGATTATAACGACCATGTCATAATCGGCAACCCCTATGAGGATCCCGTCCGGACGATCCGCTAGGGGCGCTACTCATCGGCCTGCGAGCGCTACATCGTGATTGGACAATGGAAATTTGAATTTTGAACGCGCAGAAACGGACGTATCGTACGATTATCGTAGCAGACGGCAGCAACAGCTCCTATGAAAACGCGTAGAATGTTGATGATAATCAACTTTAGAATGAAACATCTTCCGTGAGACATCCACCGCTTGTACAAAAATACTAAGGTAAGCTGAGGTACAAAGTGCTGTAGAAGTTGGGGAAGCAATATCCGGGCCGATGAGTAGCGCCACCGCTAGCTTCCAAATGCGGCGCTGGGAACGGATGCCTATGACATGATCGTTATAATCTGGTAGGTAGTTTTTTATACATTCAGTGGAACAACTAGACGCTGCACAGCATTATCTCCGCACCAGCTCCACGGGAGGCCTGGTCGCAACGATCTATCCACTTTCTACTGTCGGCATCGCACCTTACAGTTCCATTCAATAACTCATCCGTCCTGCGTCTCGTATCTTGGATATGTTCTTCCGCCATATTGTGTTCCTGACAGGTCTAAAACGATCCACAAAAGGACAGCGCGGGGGGGATCACGCAGAAAATCTGGCAAACAAAAGCCCGAAACGACATGGCGCGGCAATTGAAAGAGAGTTTCGTCCATGTATCGTTCTCGATAAGGCGCCCGAGCAATCTGCCCTCTGCCGGCAGCGGCAGCAGCAGCGGGCGTTGTGAAATAGATTGCCGGCAAGATCGTTCGCCATACACGCCTAACGTATACAGTATAGGCGCTGCCGCCTACGCTGCAACCCGCCCATCTCCACCAGACAAATGACTTTCTTATGTGTTCCTTCCGATAGTTTTTGGTGTGTACGATGTGGTTGCTTCCTACGCAACCGCTTTGGAGGCTGGTATTGTTTCTGGTGCGTTGTTCTTTCCGGGTCTTGGAGCTTCTCAGGTTGCAGCTGGTTGTTGCTTGATATATATAGATTGAAAAATGTGTCGTGTGTGCTTCGTTTTTCGTGCCGTATTTCGACATTTCTTTTCTTTTTACGTTGAGCGCGTTAGGAATGGTTGTTACGTTGGTTTCTTGTAGTCGGGGGAAAATTGAAAAGTGAGAGGGTGGTTCGCAGTGGAAGGTATTCGCGTGGTATGAATCTTATCTCGATGGAACGTTCCTAATATGTTTAGTTTTACCCTGTACTGTTGTACGCATTTTTTTCTCGTAGCTATGGAACTAACTGTGTAATTTTGTCATTTGACTATTAAGATGCATACATTTGTCATAGTCGCTTAAACTATCATGCAGTCCTACCGTAATTATGCGACCAATTATGTATATTATTCTCATTATATAGTTGGCTAGGCACGTTTGCCCTGGTTGTCTAATGAATTGTGCAACCCTGGTAAACATAGAATTAAATATGTACTCTCAATAACAACAACAAATTTATTGTGAGATGATGAATGAGGAGTTTCATCGCCAGGGGGCGTACTCTACCCCATTGCTAGTGGTGATGTGGGGAATGAAATAATGAGGGCAATAAGGATCGTTGTCCTATATGGTGTCCAAAAAGGTCAAAAGAGCTTTGAAGGCAGAGCATTGGTGGGCTGGATTTGGCTAGAGGCCAAACAGTCTTGAGAGAGAGAGAGAGAGAAGGGGCGAGAGTGCGGTTCGCGGAAAGGTTGGTAGTGTGGGCAATGAAGAAGAATGTGCTCGAGCCCGAGGTAGTCTCAGGGTGGTTAGTGTATATGACTACATCGTAAATTTGTCACTCATTGTGCACCGTTTCTTTCAAAGACGCCATACCATACTTCGCTGGTCCAATAGTTAGTCCTTGTCAAGCACTTATGCACCTACAGCGCCCTTAGGAAACCCTGTAATCAAGGTACAGACAATAAGTAAGCAGTTTGTTTGTGTCGCTCGTGTTCTTTTCTGTCTGTGTCTTGAGAGTCGCTTTGAAGTACGATTATCAACTACCAGAGTATACCCCAAAAATGACGCCCTTAGTTAGCCGCTTAATCACTTAAGACAGCTCACTTTGAGAAGCCATCTCTAACGGCATGTGCTTTATAAAATACACAAAAAAAATGCGCATTCCAAAGCTCGATTGAGAGAACGCGACGCCAATGGAGGCATTTTCCAGCGGAGGAGCAGACGGTTACCATGGAAACGGGTACGCCTCGCACCTTCCCACGAAGAGCCTGTCTTCTTTTACGATGATAGGTATAGGGGTTGTCGAATACCAACGGGAATAATTATATATTGGATTTGAGTTTCGTATCGAATGTATACTTCTATATCCGAATTTCGAATTCAAGTGATGTCTCTTCCGAACGGAACACACAGGGTGTTTCTTTTTATCCTTTACAGATTTTTGATTAAAAAAAAGCTATGGAACTATGTTGCTCTCATGGTTTTTTACAAAAAGAAAAAAGAAAAATGAACATCTGTAAAGGATAAAAAGGACGCCCTGTATAATTCTATATTCGGATTTCGAATTGAAGCGATGCCCCTTCTAAACCGAATATATATTCAAATAGTTTCAAAGCTTTACTCGTAAGCAAAAAATCGCCAGAAGAGAAGGTATAAAACAAAGTGAGTGCTGCATGATACGAAGATCCGCACGCATGTATTATGTATGGATGCAGCGTATCCGTAAATATACTGTATTATATGTCTGGTCTCCGATGATGTAGCTATTCGCTTCGTTTTTCTTTTTTTTTCTTTATATTTCCGTGAGCAGAGGGAGGGAGCGAAGGCGACCCTCTCGAAGTGCCAGATTTGATTTTCGCTGTGCACTAGCACAATATCATATCCGCATATACCGGGTGTTTCAGTTAAATCCCCGGGCTAAATAATTCGCGAACGGGTGCACCAATCCACGAACTTTCTTTTTTACAAGTATCTGTCCGATACCACCTACAAGCTGCACACCGTGTGAATGAGTGGGAGGCGCTCATTATTAAAATAAAAATGCAAATGAGTTTCGTAAAAAAGCGTAACTTCTGAAGCAGGGCGCTGTCGGCATTAAAATGGGTACTACCCCTTTTGAGACCTTCAATGAGACGCCCTTTTGCGCTTCGCCGCGACCAGCCGCGACAAAAATACGTAAACCGAAACCAATTAATTACTGCAACAAATGACCCGCTTCGGTGGCAGATTTTACTCTAAAAGGTGTCCACTGAAGGTCCCAAAAGGGGTAGTACCCATTTTAATGCCGACAGCGCCCTGCTTTAGAAGATACGCTTTTTGACGAAACTCATTTGCATTTTTATTTTAATAATGAGCGCCTCCCACTCATTCACACGGTGTGCAGCTTGTAGGTGGTATCGGACAGATACCTGTAAAAAAGAAAGTTCGTGGATTGGTGCACCCGTTCGCGAATTATTTAGCCCGGGGATTTAACTGAAACACCCGGTATAGGACTTCGCTAGATATATTCGGGAGATAAATATCCGGATCATCAACACGGTTCCCCCGAAAGCGGGAGAACCGTTTGAGATTCACTTTAATGAAGCCATCCCCATATCATCGTCATCATGTATTTCTCTCTCTCACACACACTTTAATGACTGTAATGACTTAATCAGTGGCGTATAATTAATTTGGCAGTTGACACAATGCACTTGACAATGAGTGATGTAATAAATCGGGATATCTTTATCAAACACTGTCAGCGGTGTGAACGCCTTAGTTACAAGTAAACGTGATAACTCCTTCGAGCTTAACTACGTTCTTCCTGCTGTCATCTCTCCATCTGTGTACGTCTATACGCCGCTCATATAGCCACAGTTGCTTCGCAGCGCTAACACGGAATAAAAAACATTCTAAGAAACAAAGAGCAATTACGACTTCTAGTCCCCCGATTACACCCCGTTTTGGTGCCCTAACCCTAAAATTTACTCGCCCCAGCTGTGTAAATACAGTGAACCTTCGTTAATATGACCCCCGATAATCTGGCATAGTGCTTTACGACCATACTCCTGTGGAACAATGCAGTGAAAGCTCTGCAAATCCCCCCGTTAATATGACAATTGCGCATTATGACCAAAATTTTCGGGAACGACCATGGTCATATAATAACGAGGGTTCACTGTAGTCCCTACACTTCACACAGGAACTACCGTGGTTTAACTCCTCCCATGAGCTAGTGGTTGTGGTAATGAACCTGGTCCCCAAAAAAGACTAATATATGGTCTCATTTACACTATTGGATTAGATGAGAGTCCCCGTACAACAAAATGTGCCCCATTCTTCCTATAGTGTAGCTTTGTTAGCCAGATGGTAATCCACAACGCACACACGTCTCTGAAACAGTTGGCCCGTCGTAATCTCCTTGCACCATAGGAATTCTGAAACTAATCCTTTGTTCCGAGGAACAACTGAATGCGCAGTGTCAACGACGAATTCGCTGCGACTGACAAGCACGTACTCTGCGTAATTACGCGTCCAAAGGAGCACGTCCCGTTGTTCTGACGCCGCGGTTAGCCAATAGTGATGAAGCCAAGTCAAGCTGATAATGTTCACCACAGTTCCTATAGCGTTTGACAGCACGTTGCGCATTCTGGGATGATGTCGCAAGTTCCAGCACCAACGCCACCGAGTGCCTACCATGTGTATACTTCGAGACAGAATAAGCGCTACAGTCGGAAAGGTATATCTCCGCCAGCGGAGAATGTAGTTCGCACGTTGAAATACACGTTTTTCTAATGTGAATATTTTACGTGTTTGCTTTAATAGCAGGCAAATGTACTGTGTTTTCGCAGCACGGTCAGTGTACAAGCATGCGAGCGCACTACGTTGTGATTAGGAAGCGTAATGCGCGCGCCAGCCAATCACAGACATCTTTAGATTTGTTGGCGGAGTTGGGCTGTGGGAGTTAACTTGTCCCGAACTATAGGGCTACTGTAACAGTATAGAAATGATACGATTTTACGCGCTAGGTTCAAACCAAATGTATAGTCGGCGTTCTAGATAGTCTCGACAGTTTAGTATATATAGTAGCTAAAAAAAAAAACTACTTCGCTGACTGCTTATCAATGCTTATTATTTCCTTCTCTGTTGCTGTCATATTAGCATGCATGATTCTGCGCTTACACATTTCCATAGAGGAATATGTCAATCTCACTGAACTTTCCCAGAGGTTAAGCGTTTGAACACATGGCTGGCACATTTGCAGGTTAGAAAACATGCCCAATGCAACGTACTTTCGGTTTTGAGTCCACCCGCCACCGTTCACGTGGGGTAACACCGAAACTCCTGCGAAGTTCACTGCAGAAAATAGGTCACTTTCACTTTCAAAGAAATTTGTCTGGCGTCACCCCTTGGAAGCATATGCTAATTCTATTCTTCGCTCTTCCCACGACAGTATGCATCGGCACAACAAACAGAAGCATCATCAATAATTTTGCATCGACGCGCACTCAAGGACAACATCAAGGTTGCGTGTAAAGGACAGCGCCGTGGTCCATGCAATACAACTGCCATAACCGCTTTATTCGTAACGATGCTCACCGCTCTTATGTGGCGTCTTCCATCGTAAAAAGTAGCAGACGACAGTGAGGTGCCGCCCTTTTCTCTCCCCAAGGTTGCCCAGTTTACGACATACTCTTCTGGGCGCGTTCGCGTGTGTGTCACCGGCGCATTGTGGGCAACCTTTGCAACTTCCTGCCAGATTTGGCGATGAGGCTGTCTTATATGTTCCGTAAACATTGATGTGGGTGCCTTCGCGGGCCTCGTAGGCGCAGAGGCGTAGGATTCTGTTTCCACCGGCGCGATTATATAGTTTCGGTTTTAGTTTCACCTGCAATAAATGTACGTACACTCTTAAAAATGAACTTCACCGCATAGCACGCTCCTAACCAACCATAATCTCGAATGATATCGTTATCTGCCCTGATTTGTTGAAAACGGTAGGCGTACGCCTTTTTTGTGACAATTATGAACAGCATAAGTGTCACAAAAAAGGCGTACGCCTCCCGTTTTCAACAAATCAGGGCAGATAACGATATCATTCGAGATTATGGTTGGCTAGGAGCGTGCTATGCGGTGAAGTTCATTTTTAAGAGTGTATGTTCTCAATCGCTGCATTGTAGATAACTTTGGGTCCTCTTCCGCAACGTTCGGCTGGAAGAGTGGCAGCGCAATGTTTTTAAACGTTGCGCTTCCTATACTTGTGCCGTTATTTTTCTCAATGAACGTTTCCGAATAGTGTTTTTTTTTTTTTTTTCTACGCGTGCGCGAGTATGTCGCTTGCACGGAACTTCAGAGAGGCTTGAAAAACAGAGCTGCATGTGATCCAAACCAAGTCAAGTTATTTTGCCGCGCACTTCCTGTGCGAACTGTGGTGCTAACAAACTACATGAACCCCTTTTTGCCGTTTTCGTCTCATTCCCAGCTTGTCCTGTTTGCCTTCCGCGTAGAAGACCGTAGGAGACAGCCACAGGGGGTAGCATCTGAAATGACTTTCTTCTGTCCACTCAGTGTTCGTGCGATTGTTATTGGGTTTTGCTGTAATTTATTCGCGCTCTGTATTAACCGATTTCTTTCTCTGGAAACGGCAACGGCTTCAGGGAACCAAAAAGGAACACGCGTTCGGCACCGTACTTTTATCACTCATGTTTCATAATAGTTAGCTGGCTCATTGAAAGAAAAAAAAAATGCAGACGATCGCAGAAAGTATGCGATTTTCAGCGACAGCTGTCAGTGACTTTTGCTGACGCTGACGGAACGTTTGACATTGCCGCTAAATGCCTCAACACTTTCCGTAGCGGCCAGCAAAGTTGTTCACGAAATGTTCGTGATGTGTTTGCGGAAAGGTTGTTCAAAGACACTGGACACAGTTTTCGACGCTTTTCAAAATGGTTTCTTTATTTCGTTCACGGCAGCACGTATTATCCTGTTGTAAAAAGCGAGGACGATAAAGCGCCTCAAATGCCTACTATACGTGAAAACCGTTTCGGTATTGGACGGAATTTCAAGGAAGCGACACGATTGGCCATCGCGCGGAAAGCTCGTGACGAATCACAGCGGAGTCACGCGTCAGTTCCCTTAGAAGTCGGGCCAGGACGCACATTCCTCAGGGCGTTAGTCGTGGCGTTGCCAACCTCTGCATGTGATGCCTACCTTTCACCATCCTTTCACCATCATCCCCACCACCACCATTTATCACGTGGTACGGAATAACGAAAAGTTGACCATCTTACCCCATGATACCTTCTCGAGTGGCAGTCAGAAGGTGCGGGTTCGAGTCCCACTAATGCTACATTTCCTTCAGCCGCCGTAATTCAATTGATTTATGCTACGCGATCATCAGTCGTTCTCTCTGACTATTCGAACTCTCTACTTTCCTCCTCTCTGGCTCGGATAGCTAGGCGAGTTTTGTTTTGTTCCACAGACACGGCGATTTCCTGGAACCTTCCCGTTAACGGCTGCCGCTGTAAAAAGCAATTCCCCATTTTGTAAAATTTTGTCCACATTGCTCGGGCCCCCTTTATGTATAGGTATATATGGGAAATGTGTTCTGAACAGAAACCCAGACCTGAACAACCCAGACCAGAATGTAGAGCACAAAAAAGGCAACAAAACACATCATTTGTCGCATCAGGCGTACAAATGACGCCGCAGCGTTGATGGCTTTCCTTGTCGGGGGGTCATTTAGTCGGTTTTGTAATGACATCGCTTTGTCGCGTATCTGCCCTTTCCTCTATCCCGTGCGCCTGCATTTGCACTATCTCGTATAATGACGACGAAACCCAGAACTTAAATGGCCAAAGGAAGGCCCCCACAGATAAGCCTTATGAAGTTAAATGTAACGCGCACGATACGCAACGTTTGCGCAGAGGTCAAATTTTGAACATTGTACAGGTTGGATTGGATTGGATTGGATTGGAAAAAGAAAGAAAAATATGGAGAGGTTAGTCCCGACCGAGTCAGAGCTGGCTACTCCAGAACGCGTTTGTGGGCGTACAGGTTCATCGGTTCATTCTCTCATCCGTTTGGTAGAAAAGACAAAAACGTCCGCACAAATTGAAGGGAATGTGTCGCGATCAGTAGTAGATATAAAAACAATCAGATCAATCAATCAGATATAAAAAACCAACGGTATGGCTCAGCGGGTTAAGGCGTGCTGAAGACATGGGAGGTGGTGGGATCGAATCCTACCACCGACTGTGCTGTCTGAGGTTTTCCCTGGGTTTTCCGAAGTCTCTTCTGGCGAAATGTCGGCACAGTTTCCCCTGAAGTCGGCCTAGGACGCATCCTTACCCTCCTTCCCGTCCCCCACCCCTTCCTGCAGTCCTCTCTCCACCTGTCCATGTCTGTACACCGCTCATAGCCACAGTTGCTTCGCGGCGCCAACACGGAACAAAAAAAAGTAGATATAAGAATGAGAAAGTAAATTTTTACTGCAGAAAAAACAAGCCAACTGCGGTTTAGTAATGGAACACTCCACATTTTACACACGTATAAAGTGGACAGTATAGTTGGAATAGACGAGTTCAGAAAATCCCAGAGTGCTTAGCGCCGCTTTGAACTGTGGGAGTTTACTAATACGAAGGAAACGGGTGACCTCCAAACTGTTCCGATTTCTCCCCTACCGGTCTGTTGTCCACGACGTGTCAAGGTCAGCGAAAGCGAAATGTCAAGGATTATTCTTCGTTTCCCCGCTCAGCAAGCGCCCAGAATGCAATGCGTGCGCGAAGAGCACTGGGATTTTCTGAAGTCGTCTATTGCACAAGAAACGCGCGCACAAACAGCATCGCCTATACCGTTGTAAAGCTAACTAACCGTAAGTAAAAGTTAGAAAGATTCATCAAATATCTGTAGTAATTCTACACAGAGAAATAATCCACGCGGTCTCCGTACACCAAAGAGGTAAAATAATTAGAAGCTAACGGGGTCAGGAACGTATCTCACGTAACCGTAAAACACTTACGTATACAGTTCGAACGATACATAAATCACAACTAACTTCGCCATTTTCGCGCATTCTGGCCTCGGCGTGATATAAACCCTTCACCGAGACAACCGGTCGTCGTATTTTTTCGAGGTATTACAAACTTACACTCCAGCTGTCCCATAATTCATCGTTCGTGACGTAATAGGAAACATGTAACTTACAGAGGTGCTGTCGTGCCTTCATCCTTTTTTTTTTTTTTCTCATCACAGCAAACTCTTTTCCTCGAAGACAAAGAAACGGAACAATCGTTTGTGTCGCTCAGTGCGCCGCGAAAGTTATTTGATAGAATAATGTAAATACGTACATAAATACAAACAACAACAATTAATAGTTCTATAGGAACCCTGAGCTTGGGGGACACGGAAAGGACGACAGGACACGGACGCTCCCAGCCTCCTGTTCTTTTTCTTTCTTTTTTTTTACCCTAGGTGTTGCATCGTCCCTTTTTTTGGTGTCCTTCAAGCTGATGGTTCCGTTGAACATAAAAAAGTAACGTGCAAGTGAGCCGGTGTATACTTGATTTTTTTATTCTGTGTTAGCGCCGCGAAGCAACTGTGGCTATGATCGGCGTACAGATGTGGACAGATGGAGAGAGGACACCAGGAAGAGTGGGTATACTTGACGATGACAACATACTATGTATATCCCCGGTCATGAGGAAGAGTCTTGTGTTGTGCTGTTCGATCTACGTGCGGTACCATTGGTCTTCTCCCCGAGCTGAGGAACATGTTGCCAACGTTCAAGGAACGAATATTCACCAGTTCGCCTCCTTTTTTTTTTTTTTTTTTTCAGTCTTAGTCGAACAACAATAGGCGATTTCAGATATTGCCCTTGTGCTCCGCACGGGGGCCCTCCGTCGCCCAAGTCACGCGCATCGCGCAATGCGTTGTGGGAAATGGTTGCAATTCGTGCTCGTCTGCCTGTTGCTTGAAGGTGCGGGAGGTGAAGGAGAGAGAAAACCGAAACCGTTTGCGCTCTTGTTCTTCTCTCTGACTCACGAAAACTAAATCCCAAGGTGCAGCGGGGCTTTCGCAACACGGCGCTCTCCGGTGGGCCATCCATGCAATTTCTGAAATCGTCTATTACATAATGAATGATGACATTAAACACACTACGCGTGTGAATATAAGAATATTGAACCTGAACACAATGATTTATTCCTACCCCCTATACACCCACTCCAAATGTTCGGCGACACCCCTTCCCTTTCATGGGGTAGTCCATTGTTATTTCAACTTTGGACACATGCCCGCAATTATACGTGTACCGCTACACACTGCAAGTGAAATAACGACCGCAACAATAAGGAATATGTCAAGCTATTTTGTCGGTTTCATTATTAAACGTTATTCTGGATGAACTGCTGCCTATACAAAACGCACGCGTAAGACAAGTGAGTGTGTGATGCACAGCCGCTCTTCAAGAAAACAGCTCTCTTTTAAGAAAACTATCTGACTCGACAGCATGTACAGAAAAAGAAATGCCGGAGAAGTGCAACGGCAAAACGCAACGATCTGACTAAAGGAAGAGCCAACAGGAAAACGACGATGCCCGGTGTCAGGTGTTTTGGAAAGCTTGCGGAGAGTCGACCATTACGCGAGGCACGCTTGATGGGAAACGTTACGGTTAACCGGGTTTTCAGACGAGTCCCCAAAAGATAAAAGAAAGAGAGGGAAATATCTGGCGCAGCGGGACGTCAATCAGTAATGGAGCAGAACTGCTCAATATAGTGTACGGAGAAACTATGTTCGGGTTTGTGTCGCGAGGTTACAGAAGAGTGAACAAAGAGAAGACTATAGTGTGTTTTCGAACGAAAGTTCCAAAGTATAACGGTGTTTCTATAGTCCATGATTTTCTGGCGCACGTTAAAATACCCCAGGTGATCTAAAGTATTCGCCAGTGCCGCACAGTGCTTGTGTACACATTCTGAATGTGAATGCTTTGTCCAGTGGCACACGCCGTTGTGTGCCGCACCATGGAGATGTTGACCCATGGGTACCTTTTGCGAGGAGAGGAAGCACCTGAGTGTGCACATTGTGGCGCAGACCTTTCCATTTTGCATATACTCATTAGTTGCCCTTCTTTTATGACACATCGCCAACGTCATTTTCATGTCTTCTACAAGTACTGTATCCCCCTTCACCCCGCATTATTACTAGGGGATGAGGCTCTCATCCCTTTCGAGGACGTTTTCCTATTTTTAAGAGATATAGGCATTGTGAATGAATTGTAATAGCTTAGTTATCTCATTTTATATGGTGATTTACACACCTATCAAACCGACACCTTTCGATTCCTTTTGATTTTAAACAAATTCAGTCTATTTTTAAGTTAAATTTGTTTTAAACAACAGCAGAGTTTTGGCGCATTATGATCCTAGTTGTCGCTGCGCCACAAAACTCCCAATCATCATCATCATCACCATGGAGATGAGCGTTTCTTTATATGTTTAATTGTGTAGTGTACATCAAGCAGCATTTCAAAGCTCTTAATTCTTCATAAAGCAACATTTCAAAGAGCATATTCTGCAGAAAACACCATTTCAGGGCGTGTATTCTATTTAAAACACGGCTTGAGGTGGGTCTTTTGCAAACATCTTTTTTTAACACTGTTATTACACCTTTCGGCTGAGCCTGCGCTATAAATAAGGGTATACAGAGTTGCTGAAATCTGTTAAAAACATGCGGCCTCGCATTACGTATATACATCTACTCCAGCTTGTATAAGTTTGAAAGGGTTGTTTTGCCTTTTGCGTGTTTTCGCTTTGCAGCGAATGACGTTGGAGCGCATTAATTTTTTATTTTTTTTAGTTTTTGTGCCTGACCTGAATCCGTTCCAGGTTTTCATGGGCTTGCTACTACATATTTTTCTTTACTGACACCATCATCACCGGCTCGGATATTGCGGTTCAGTGGAAATGTTACACCGGTCGTTCACATTACTGGTAGTGGTAGTTTTAAGCGTGCGATATGGGGTTGTTCTTTTTTTATTTTGCTGCTTTAAATGGGGCACGAGGGCTTGAATTTGGAGCTGGACACGTTTTTGCTTCACGACACGGCTCACACGTTTAAGGCGCTATGTTTGCACACGAGAAGTACGTTTTGGTTTCAAGACGCCATAGCTGTGACGTCATATCTTGTCTGGCTCATACTTGTCAACGGCATGAAACTAGAGAGTAAATAAATAACTGTAATAACTAAATAAATAACTGATACACTTGTGACGTCAAGATGGAAGTGAAACACGTAGTTTCGTAGCAGGCACTCTCACCTTGTTACGTTTTACAAAGAGCACTCAAGAGGGCTTCCCACGTAACCTAACCTAGGTTTCCTGTATTCACCTCTCCGCTAGAAGAATGTAGGAACCCTACCCTAAACCGAATAAGAAGAAGAGGAAGAAGAAGAAAAAGAGAGACACGACAACATTCATTTGAAATAAGGTCTACCCCGCAATAAAGAAAAATCCGAAAATTGTGAGAGCACGATCAAAGGATGTTTGTCCGCAAGATGCAATAGACGAATAAATACTTTGCAGTCTTTCGTAATTACTACGCAAGTAGCCCAGTAGTAGTACTACTACGCAACTAAGCCCAACGTTTTTTGTCTTTGTAATTACTTTACGCAAGAATTAGAATTCTGGTTGGATGCGCAGCAAAGCGTGATTCGGATCGGGCTCGAAGTCTCTGTGGTGGAATTAATACATCCCCTTTGTTGAACCGCTATAGTTTCCTTAGAGCATGCAGGTCGCAAACAGAGGATCTACCTGAGGTTTTTGTGCACACACACACACACACAAAAAAAGTACACTCTTTGAAATGAACTTCGCCGCATAGCACGCTCGTAGCCAACCATCATCTCGAATGATATCGTTATCTTCCCTTATTTGTTGAAAACGGGAGGCGTACGCCTTTTTTGTGACAATTATGAACAGCATAAGTGTCACAAAAAAGGTGTACGCCTCCCGTTTTCAACAAATCAAGGCAGATAACGATATCATTCGAGATGATGGTTGGCTACGAGCGTGCTATGCGGTGGAGTTCATTTTTAAGAGTGTAGAACGACTGCCGGCGGAGCAGCTTGCCCTGGTTTTTGTTTGTTCATAAAGTCCCAGCTGGCAGAATTAATGAATAAACACATACTTCACGTACAGCCATATATACAGCTTCAGCTTATTCCTTCTGTGTATGCACCGGAGTTCTCTGAAACCTGACGCAAACTCAAGATTGCAAAATGTGCGCTCTTATAGAAATGGTGGTGGTGGTGGTGGTGATGGTGAAAGGTCTTATAGAAATGGACTTCACTGCATGGCACGATCCTAACCAACCATCATCTCGTAATGGTATCGTCATGTACCCTGATTTATTGAAAATGGAAGGCGTTCGCCTTTTTTATGACACTTATGTTGTTCATAATCGTCAGAAAAAGGTGTACGCCTCCCGTTTTCAACAAATCAGGGCAGGTTAACCGTGTCATTCGAGATTACGGTTGACTACGAGCGTGCTGTGCGGTGAAGTTAATTTTTAAGAGGAACTGTCCTTTTCCTTGGTTTTCCTCAGACGCTTTCGGATATATGTCGGCACAGTTCTTTTAGAAGTCGGCCCAGGACCCACATTCCCAGAGGGCGTCAGTCGTGACGTTGCCCTCCTCTGTGAGGCCGACAACGGCGAGTCCTTTCAACACAATCATCATCATCATCATTTTTAAGAGTGTGTGTAAGCAATCAAAACGGCGTGCAGTCGCTTCTCGTAACGTCGCGCTGCCACTATGGAGCTACTATTTTCGTAATCCTTTTTTGTCTTATTTTTTTTATTTTTTCGGGTCGTTTCACCTGGAACGCATTGCGTCATAAATGCACTCCGTGTGACCTGCACGGTTATCGTGACTGATAACTTTAATCTGGATCATGGTACCGTGTGGTCCATATACGAAGTGTCCAGCGTATAGAATTCCTGTACTGATAATTGGCGATGGGGCCAGTAATTTGGCGGCACGGTACATGTTTCTTGGACAATCTATCTTCCGCGAGGGTCATTAAATGCGCGGTGCCGTTCGATGAGATTCCGGCGCACGTTGAGAGAACCCCCAGGTGGGGGGGCAACATTAATCTGCGCTCAAGCCGCAAAACTCCGACTCATTTTTATAGTTAGTTTGTTAATAAATTAGTAAAATAAAGTAAACCTTGGAGCTTTTTTTAGTAATATTTAATAATTGTCCACCACGTACACTTATATGCTTACAGTCTGTTCATTCCGCATTCTTTGAGCGCCCAGTGCTTCTTTTTGTCACTGTTTGTACGTGGTTGTATTGATGTATTGAAGCACCTCCCCTCTTTTGTGCCCTTGTCGCCCTGAGTGTATTGAAAATAAATAAATAAATAAGTAAATAAATAAACAAATTTCAGCAATCCACCATGGGTGCTACCTGCGCTCCATAATCACCTATGTCACAACCGCAATCAAACGATGAATGATGATGCGATGGGATGTCACAATGTACAACACTATCTGCGCGTCCACGGGAGTTGTCATTCCATGCGCGACACCTATATCCTCGTTATTTGCTTCCGTGCTATAGCACCGCGAAGCAACTCTCGCTATGAGCGATGTATGCATGCGTGGACAGCCGGAGATTGGACAGCAAGAAGGAATGGGAGACAAAGACGTTATACGCGTCCTTGGCCGACTTCAGCAGGAAGTTTGTGTAGATATCCAGCGAGGAAGTCCACAGGGAAAACCGGTGAATAACTGCAGACGGTGCAGCCGGCGGTATAGCAATCGAAATTGCCATCTCTTAAGTCCTCAGAATGGCTATATTAACGAATGCTGCAATCAGTGGGCAATACCTGTGTTTTCGTTTTATCACATTAGTTTTTATTACGGTGCCATCGTGAAAGTATGACTCGATGAATGATAAATTATTTACATTATGTATATCCTACATTTCATTATACAGTATGCTTCAATCAATGTAATAGACTGTCATGCTGCTGGTGCGACGTCTATCGTTGCAGACGAGGTATTATTAAAAATGGCGTTTCATTGCCGCCATGACAAATTACAGCAATAATTCTTAACTTCATTATGGAAATTTTTATGAAATTATGAAATTTTTTTTAAAAATCGGAACATATAGTAATGATAACCGATACAAATCACAGTCAGAAACAACAAAGAAACTCGAACCATCTCGCCCCCGCGTAGCGCCATTACCTATATTTATTTATTTTTGTACCACGAAGTCAATTACTTACGTTCAAATAGTAAAAAAAACTACGCCCGAACACGTGACAGCCCCCGGATATCATCTCGCAGAACCGCGTAACGTTTTCACGGTCACTACAAACCTCACCGTGCCCTTGTTCTTGAAGGAGGAAAAAAGCGCTCCATTCAAGCAGGAAAGTCATCGCCATTTACCTGTGTAATGAATCATAAATAGTCAGTTAGCAAAAAACAAAACCAAAATGATGTCATCAATGACAGCGCCAATTATACAAGCATGTCTGTAGGACTCCCGCGGAAACTGTGTCTGTCGTATAATGACGAAGCAAAATCCACACGACGGAGACAACGCTTTTTGAGAAGCCTTCCCACCTTCTTCGCGGTGGCAGTTTCGTTGCACGCGAAAGAGGTATCCCGCTGTGAACTGTGAATCCGGTTTTCTTTGGTGTCTCAAAGCTACGATGTCAACATCCTCTTACTCTTTTCGGCGTGTTCTTGTTCTTCTTTTTTTTCTTTTTTTTTTTCTTTTAAGGTTTGCTGCTTTAAATGAAGTATTGCAATGGGTTTTGCACTGCTTTATCGCGGCATCAGACTGTCGCCATCCAGCTATATAGTGTACCGCAGACAGGTCTTATGCTCTATGCGAGCGAAGCGAATGAATACGCGTATAGTGAAAGGAAATACGTAGCGAACTTTGTAAAATCGAGTGGAATTACGAAGCGAATAGTCGTTTAAAACCAGACCTCATGCACATGCAGCACATGTACGCATATAAACATGGGTACAGCATGTATACGCGATATATTCATACGGATCGGGGTATGAAGATACATTAAAATTTTAAAGTTTAAAATTTTAAAGTAAAAGTTTAAAAGTAGCGCTCACCTTGTTTGATACCCTCTCTTGTGCCGTTTTCCGCCTTATGTGTGCAGACTGGAATCGATTCGAATGTATTCGTCTCGAGAAAACAAAAAACAAAAAAAAACAAAAAAACACACAAAACAAGAAAACATCGATTCGATTCGAAATTCGGATACGGAATTCCGTGCTCGATGATTCGGAAGTTGTATGGAGTATAGAATTATTCGCTTCGGTGTTCAAAAAAAAAAAAAATCGAATATCCGCACGTGCCTACTTTGTATGCGGTTCGATGCGCTCGTTGCATTCGTTCAAATCTGTGTCAGTGTACTTCACACATACAGCTATTATATCGTATAGTTGTGAGAATAGTCTAAAAGGTTGGGTATTTCACGGCATGGTCGGTTTCGCTTGGCCGCCCATATAACGAACAAAGCGGGTAATACAAGTTTATACGACTCGTATATCAGCTTCATTATTAAAATGTAAGTCTTTGTTGAAGAAAAAAGATCTCCATATTTTTTTTTATATGTCAATCAATCAAGAATTCTTCTTCCACGTATCGCTGTTTTCAAGGTAAAAGGCCTTTTAAGAAACTTCCGCGTCGAACTCTGACGTCAGAGCAAGCGAGAACCTCGGTCATTCCCGTTGGTTCCCGAAATCACGTGACCTCGTTGTCGGCTGCCTCATTGACAGAGATGCTCGCAGTGACGTCAGAGCCCGGTGTGTTTCAGCATTGACGGTGCCGATTTTCTTCGCGTCTGCTAATCCTTTCGGTGTAAATATTACACCGTGTAAACCGGTGTAAGCCGTCTTTTATATATATCAGGCATAACTTGTGGTCTAGGTGTCTGTCACAACCTCTAAAAACAGGTTGTAGTGCATTTTGTTTTTGTTTTTTCGAATAAAGAACAGTATTTGAACAGTAAAAATGAAATATTTTTGCCAAGTGCCACGACGGTATCAATCTCGTGCCGTCAGGATCATACCGAATTTATTTGAATTTGAATTGTAATTTGTTATTGCATTCCACTTGCCTCACGCAGTATTCGTAAATGACGACAATGGCAAACCGAAACCGAAATGCGAAGAGCAGAAAACAGCGCTCCACACTACGGTGGTTCGTCCAGGGAGGAGGATACCGTGACGTCACCCAGCATTGTCGTCTGCTTCGACACCTGCATTCTCCCTTGCCGGATGCCGGAAGATGTCGCCAGTGTGCTGCTTTCAGCGCCCTCTCACTCCACAGGGACGAAGCGCTCGCTACAGCACGAAGACCTCTACCAGAGAAACGTCATCGTGACGTTGGTTGACAGACTGAAACTAAAACAAATCAGAAGGGGAGGGCTGGGTTCCACGAATGGACACTTGTTCGCCGCCTCCTTTTGAAAGAAAAGTAGGACCATCGTAATCCCCTCATGGCCGTGGCTTTCGGGCGCGACCTTATTCGCCCCCTAGCTTTGAGAGTAGTTCAGCTCTACCAAATTGGTGGCGCTGTCGAACACTATATATAACGTAATTTATTTACAAACAGCGAGAGGTCTATAAATTCGTTTTAATCAAATCTGCGCAGCGTTGCAACGAGATATTTCGTACACATGTTCATGACATCCCAAAGGTTACGGATGTACCACGACCTTTGTGGTGATTTTGTTGCGGAGTCCCACATTGGAGGCAGTTTCGCAGCTTTACCCCAACAGCACGAACGAGTCGACGTTAATATATGAGGGAGATTTGGTATGCTAGATAGATTCGGAGATGAAGCCTCCCCCACCACTCCAATGAGGAAGCGACTGACTCGAGCGGGCACGTTTTCTGGCCTTCGGCCAGTCGTTGTTCTAACAACGAACGCCGCACTTTACATGCAGTTCGTGACTGCCGTACGATGGGCACTGGTTTCCCTGAAATGCTTCCTTGCGCGCATCTGATCACGCCAAAAGTTCGTAAGTAGATTAGGTTGTTAATTGCGAGCACCGACGCGTCCCAGGGGATTATTATTATCTTTATTATTATTCATTTGCGTGACTCTCTTTCTCTCTCTCTCTTTCTTTAGAACATCATAGCTGGGAAACTAACGCAGTAAATTCTTGTAGGCCTTTCATTGCGTAAAAGGGGTGTTTTTGGGTTGTCAGCGAACAAACCATCAGATCCATCAAAAGATGGATGTTTTTTTTTGTACACTATTGAAAAGGACTTCCATCTAAAGCAGTGTAGTAGATGAAAAAAAAAAGACACACACAAAGACAACTATCTTTTACGCGGTTAATATTTGTATAACTTACCTGTAACATTGTTGCTTTTTTAAACTAACTTGAACACGATTACTTGGCGAACGACATTTCCTTGGGTTTGAGGACGGGAGAACGGACAGGCGGACACAAGTGGACACGGAGACTGTGGACAGTGGACTGTCCGTTCTCCCGTCCTCAAACTCAAGGAAATGTCGTGTGCCGCCTCGTCTACACACCAGTTCGCTTGCCTTCTTATTTTATTTTTGTTCATCAGTGGTTTCTGGCTGGCACTCACCGTATCTTTCCACGTGGGAGTGGAGAATGAGAATATAGTATATAGTAAAAAGTTATGCAGAGGAGTTGGTCATAAAAAAAAAAATGTTGGCGTGACACTTGAACTTCAGATTGAATTGTAATCGAGGAGATATGGGCACGTCAGCACAGAGCGTATAGGCGACGATTTCATCAAAACTAAGGCACCCCCAGCCCCACAAATGCGGAAGGCCTCAGAATCGCCTACCCGTATATGAAGTCTTGCACGCACATCCCTGAAGGCAACCGCAAACATAGCCAACGAAGATGCTATGAGGGCGCCCTTAATCCCATATTTTTATTCACCCGAACCTCATTACACGATTCTATTTTCATCCGCGCGCAAACAACGCTTCCTGCACGAGCGCTACCTACATGTGTACCGCCGCTCAACGTAAGATGCATGAGTGACAAACGGCGGCTGTCGTCTGCTTTCTGCATAGATATCGTCTGCTATGTCGACCGTGACGGATACGGAGTCGGTCTGCAGCCTACATTTCCTAGCAGACGACCGTCTGTCATTTATCATCGGGCTCCACGTAAGTGCAGCCTGGTTAACGTCTTCGCCCGCGGCCGTTCCGCCTGTGCGACCGGAGGAAGCGATCTCGTGTGTCGTCGGGCTACCCTGTGCGCCTCGATATCGTAAGCAAACGTAAACATAGATGCGAGAATGTTTGCGTCACGAGGGTTGC
Source organism: Ornithodoros turicata (assembly GCF_037126465.1). Taxonomy (NCBI): domain Eukaryota; kingdom Metazoa; phylum Arthropoda; class Arachnida; order Ixodida; family Argasidae; genus Ornithodoros; species Ornithodoros turicata. Next base: position 75,488,210 of record NC_088204.1, read on the forward strand.
GGCCGCGACAGTGTCCTGTTAGCTGTGGGTGCTCCTTAAATATCGCGGCAGCTGCTTTCGACATGGTTCTGGATTACGCCGTAGTCTAAATGTTGTTCCTTTCTGTGTGATTCAGATTTGCTCTGGTATTGTTCTTTTTTTTTTTTTTTTTTCAGCTTGTTGGGGAACGATTTAGGATTAGCCATGTCTGCAGATATGCGTATTTCACTTCACCTGTTTTTGTTCCGCTTGACTATATCTCATCACGCCAGGAATTTGTATTACCCACTGTATAGGATGGGACAAGGCACAATAGTTGCCCACATCACATTTCAAAAATAGTACTGCCCTAAAAACGAAGTTAACACACAAAAATACTCACCAAGAGTTACAAACAAAGGAACAGAAATGACAGTAACTGAACACTGCAAGAACTGCACTATCAAAACCTTTGCTGTACAGAACAACCGGTGTAATATACCAATGTTCTGACGATCTCCCCATTTCCTTTCCCCCGTTTTCCTTTATGCTTTATCCTGCTACATCCACTCTACCCCTTTCCAGTTTTGCGTTTTTGGTTGTTTGTTCTTCTCTTTTTCCTAGCTCATCTTTCCTTTATTTTTTTTCACCCACAAACGCGTTTTGGAGTAGCCAGTTCTGACTGTGTGGGGACTAACCCCTCCATATTTTTCTTTATTTTTCCAATCCAATCCTGACAATCTACGCTCACGAGAACACAACACAACTTGATCCCCTATTTCTCTGTTTCTCTCTCGCATATAGATGATGTCATTAACAACCTGAAAAAAATCTGTCCAATTCATGCTTCTACAACCTCGTTCCAAAACTCCTTTTTACCACGAACTATTGACCTCTGGAATAACCTGCCGAACAGCATAGTGACGATCACAGATAACACACGCTTTCAACAGTCTCTGACAGAACACCTGAAAGATTAACACTGAACTAACTTGTTAGATGTTTTCATTATCACTAGACTTACCTTGATAGTTGCAAAGTAGGCTGTACACTAATGAGATGCATCATCATCGTAGTCATTTTTTTTCTAATTTGTTATTGTTATTATTATTGTTATTGTTATTATTATAACTTGTAACATTGTAATTAGCATTACTGTGTTTTGCTTTGCCTATGTCCCTTATGTAATGCCCTCGGGCCTTTAAGGGTTAAATAAATGAAATGAAATGAAATGTCGTGACACGGGTATGTATACCGGTCGTTCTGCATTTGTGCTCAGCTCTTCTTGTGTTGAGTTACTAGGTATGTCCTTTCTTGTTGTGTCTTGGAACACGACCTACGATCGTGGAGGGGTATTGCTACTGGGGAAGATGTTTATTCATCTTTCGGCGTGTATGTGTGTATTCTCCTGGTATGTATACGATGCATTCCTACGTGCTTAGCTTATAGGTACGAAGAGTGGTCAGCTATGTGTGTGTGACTTGATACCCCACCAACAAGCTCACTTTACTTGCGTTAATTGCGTTATCTCGGTCGGCTCCGGCATCCGGCGTGCTTGCTACCAATTTCTGCGTTCACTTTCGGTTTCACTCCTACATTGGACTCCTTTACCCCTTGACGGTGCACCGACTTACCCCCTCCCTTGCTGCATTGACTAATTGCTTCCATTTCTACGGCGCGTTGCGCCCTCGCACTGCTGAGTTACCCTACATTTCCTTGTCCTCCATATTTATTGCCGGTGTATTTTCAAGTCCATCAAGTGCAACTCAACTTCGTCTTCACACTTGGCCTGAACCAGCGCAATAGCCTAGCCTTTTAGCCAATAGCCTTTTCTTCTCTTTTTTTTTTTTTTTTTGGAATAGCAAACCGACACCCTGTCTGGCTGACCTTTCCCTCGTTCCTCTTCTTTGTTATCATTAAACAACCCCCCCCCCCCTAGTGTGTGTGCAACATTCGCTCGCTGGTCGTACCTCGGTCATGCCGAAGACTGGCATGGGGTGGGTTCGAATGCTACCGCCGGCTATGTCGTCTCAGGTTTTCCTCTGTTTCCTTTTTCTTTGTTTGCAGAAGTCGTAATTAAAAAGCGCTAAAAAGACGGACAAAAAGAACGACTCTACGACACCTGAAGTCATCGTTAAAAGCGCCAAAAAGACGGACAAAAAGAACGAGTACACGACACTTTCTTCTATTTCTTTTTTCTTCATTCAGTCCATCTTTTTAGCCTCTTAATGATGACTTCAGTATAGGTTACCAACATGCCCAAGGCACAATTCTAACTTAAATCCTGCAGGCTTTCCAGACAGACAGATGTCGGCACAATTCCCCTGAAGTCGGCCCAGGAACCCCCCCCCCCCCCCGTCCCCTATTCCTTCCTGCTGTCCCCTCTCCACCTATCTGCGTCTGTATGCCGCTCACAGCTACAGTGGCCTCGCTGTGGTAACACGGAATTTAAAAAATCTGACAAGCGTTAAGCGTCCTAGAGTGTCCAAGAAGCAATGAATGATAAGTCGAGTGTATAGCCCACGCGAAATGCAGGTCATTAACACATGCACACCCATGAACCGACGCACACCCGCCGCAACTTAAGGGAACAATAGAACCAACAAGGCGGGTAGAAGAATATGGTCTCGCAGACCCTGACGCAATCTCTTCCTGGCCCGTAACGGTAGCGGGAGCAAGGTTGAGGTCATGTTGGCTCATGCGTTACGATGATCCTTGCGTATGTCCTTTCGCATAGTTTATGCGCGCTACGCGATATAAACACAGACAAAAGGTCTTATGTTCACGCTGTAAGGTTTTCAACATTATACGGCAAGACGTTACACCCTCGTACAAAAGGTACAGGGCTCGACCATTGCACTCAGCAAGCGCGCCTGCGCTGAGGACAGAGGGAACAAGGAGTCATATTTGTCTAGTTCGGTTTGTTACCACGAGAGGCAGATCGCTGGGTAATAACAAGTTACGAGCCACGAGGGTGTTCACGGCATCCAAGACATACTTAAAAATCGCTAAAAAACGAAGGACGGACTACATACATAGACAGACGTGGGCACATTCAACACTGTCTTTTCTCTGTACGCAACCTATATAGCAATGTTTGAGGACATGATAGTCCTTCTCGGAGCAGAAGTCTCATTATTCTATTATTGTTGTGGTATCCCAAAAAATTTGAAAACAATGTGAAGTTACCGGCATGATAGTAATTAAATAAAACAAAGAAAAAAAAAGACAGTTAAAGAGGATGGACCTATTTATTCATTAAAAGACTTTCGTGGCGACTGCACCTCTTCAGAAAGAACCTCAAAAAGTGAAGTTTCGTGCACGAAAGTCTTGTAACTTCTCCGAAACGACTTTTTCTATTATTTTGATTTACTATATTGGAGCAGCCTGTTTGTCTTTAATGGTACATCCAAAATAGCGGTCAGTAGTCTATTTTTCATCTTTATGCAATGAGATGCATCGAGAACACTTTCCCCAAGTCAAGTGAAATACCGTTTTAAATGACTTGTGTTTTTCTCTCTCTCTCTCTCTCTCTCCCCCTCTCTCTCTTTATAAGACAGGTACTCCTATAAGACTTGTATTCCTAGTGGATTCCTACCCGTGGCGTCTAAGTTGGTCGCTGTGTTCCTCCAGCTACAATCTTGCTCGAGACTTCCTGCATACGTTTCCCCCCCCCCCCCCAACGGAACTTTACATTAAATTCTTTTTCTCCTTTTGCGGAACTCTCTCCAGGGACATTTCGACATTCTTCGCTGGTACGCCCTAAAGTAGCTCCGAAATCGCTCTCTGCACCCGTAGATTACATTAGATGACGATGATGATGATGATTCGTGTCTTATTGGCGCAACTGCAACTATAAGGCCGACACATTACATGAAAAAGAAAAGTGAGGCATTGCTGATTGCTCCAATACATCTGCACATATGTGTCTCAGTCATTGTCATTCGTTGCGTGAGCTTCGATATAAATAGACGCGAAGGGCTTCAAAGAAGATAAAAAATCAGTTCTCAGAATAGATAACCTTTCGAAAAAAGGCGCTACGGAAAAATCGCTTTGATGAGGTCTCATCGTAATCGATTGTGTGAAGCACGTCTCTTACTTAATCTTACTGGAACGAATGCGTGGGGGGACGATATTCCACTGCGCAGAAAGCGAAGCTGTACTTGAGGGTTAGTCCTGTGACGTTCACTGTGACTTTTCTGGTCCCGTTTGTGTAGCAGTTTGAAGGTTAGTTTCAGATTCCTGGATATATGTGGTCATTGCGCGTCAAAATGGCCGCCAAAGTGCCGTGTGCAAAACTCTCTCATTTGTCGTCTTGAGATAACATGACACAAATAAGGCTCCAACGAAGCTGCAACTTGTACCCTATTCTTTCGTCGCATGCTCCACGAGTACCGCAGGTTTAAAGGGATAGTCCGCTCACCATCAATTCTCAGATTTTTGTTGCCATGGGAAGTTCCTTTTCTAGTTTACCCGGCAATGGATTGACTTTTCGCCTGTTTGAGTGGTGCGACTTATTATCGGCTTTTCCCCGCAGTTCGAAATTGCCGCGCAGAGTGACGTGTGCGCAACGTCAGTGCTTACGACATTTTGAGGACACGAGGGCATACCTCTGAAGACATGCCTGTTCGGCTTACTAATAGGAGCCGTTTCTCCGCGACCTGAACTGTGAGACGATTCGCCTCGGTCGCTCCTGCCGATAATGAAAATATGTAACGACATTTTGAATCTGCACAGGAGAGAGGGTAAAGTTTGGAGAAACCACATGACTAAGTGTCTGTCCACTCACACGGCAGCACTAAGGGGGTATCCCTGGACTGGCATGGGTCCGGAGAAGAAGCCACGTGTGCCGTGTCAACCTTGAAATGTTACCCCCTTATTGGAGGGAGCGAGACCAATGCGGTCGTTTCACGGACAACAGGGGAGAGATGGAAGCTGGGGAGCTGCGCACATACGTATTTTGCATCGAGTATACGTGAATGGGAAATGTGGGAAACGATATACTCCTACTAGACATATTTATTTAAAAAAAACGTAGTGAACGAACTTTTCCTTTAAGACACCTCTTTATTATCCCGCATCCTCCTCATTCATCATCATCAGTGTATTTGTTGTTGTTGTTGTTGTTGTCCCGTATCCATCTGCGGAAGTCAGTGACGCTGCGTGTCGCTCCGTGTATGTCTTCTAGCCACAGACCACGACTTTGTTTGCACGCGGTCACATGGAAAACAACCACTTGTGTAGACAGTACGTACGGCTGTCTGCCGGAGCGTCGTTCCTCTCTAAACCTTCCAGATTGCAGCTAGTATTTCTTCAGCTTCCTCCTCCTTTCAAGGCGCGCTGCCTGAAAACGTTGAATAATCCATCCAATCTGTCTCCCGTCCTTATGTAACGCAAACGGAAACTCTTTCCGCTTTCTTGCCTTCGACTGACGTCTCGCGCCCTCCAATACGTTTCTCCCTCTCTGCCTATTACGTTTTATTTTGCGAGGCCGGCTATAAATATTTCCTGCGTACGATTCCAGAAACCCCTTTTTCGAGTTGCCGGTGATCGTCTTGAGCAGCACTTTGTGTATCTTTGTTGCCTAGAACGAAGTAAAGCAGCGAGCGCTGCCTTTGAGAAAATACGGCTCCCGAATACTCCCGGGCGAACCGAAGTGCCATACTGAATAGATGAGAAAACCGTTTATCGCAGAAGTCAATAGGAACCGTTTTATGCGTATTTCTTGTGGTGGCGCAAAGGATAGGACAATTAGGTTCGCTGCCAAGAATTACGGGAACTCAGAAAAAGGGCAGGCCAGATAGCGCAATTCTACATTTTGGTCTGTTTCGGGCCAGGACGATCCAAGCAGAACGGTTCTATTCGCTTGCTCTTTTGTAACACCGCGATGCAACTGAGGCCATATGACAGACCCGGAGAAGTGAAGGGAAGGCAGCAGGAATTTGTGTAGTCCGTTCTCGGACAGTGACATCTCCTCTTGGGAGGTGCGAGAGAGCGGAACTTCTGTTCCGTTATCTCCTCCTCCTCCTCCTCCTCCTCCTTCCGTTATCTAGAAACCGGATAGCGGATGCTCAGGCCATTAGTGCAGGTCTTCGTACGTACCCTTGAATGTCCATGCACGGGCTACAGCGGATGTTGAAGACTATGGCTGCCTGAGGATAGTAGTGATTCGAGGTAGATCGTACATAATTTAAGGGTGATCACGAAACAAAGACAGGGAGTGCACAGGAGTGCGCAGACATAGACACAATGGCTTCTGGCTCTGCGTTTCGCAGATCAGTCATTCAAGTATGTACCAACTCCATCTGTGGCATGTACGGACCAAGTATGTACCAACTCCAGACAAAGACGCTCTGTCTTCGTCTGTGTGCCTTCTGTCCAGCAGTCCTGCACTCTAAGAAAAAAAGGAGTACTTTTACTCCTTTTGGGGAGTAATTGCATTGCCACAAAAAATAGTCCCTTTCGGGAGTAAATGCACGGGAGTAAATGAATGTCACAGAGTGAAGACCGCATTTCACGCGTTGTCGTAAGAGTCCCAAGTACATAATTGGTGCGCATGCATGAAAATACTTTGAAGCAAACCGTCAACGGTGATATATCGAGTGATATAAAATCTTGCCCCATACTAGGGCACAATTTGCGAAGAAAGATGCGCTAACTGTTTCTTACTCTGTGTGGCTGGAAAATTGCTACGTTGTCTGAGTTATACAGCCTTTATGCCCTTCAAATTGACCAAGGGCACATATTTACGGTGACTGTTGCATTCAGGAGACCATTCGTGAAGTTTAGTGACAATTTGCAGTCCTGGGGAGTAAATGTCGGGACTAAATGTCGGGTTAGGGGACTAAAATGGGGAGTAATTGCAGACTAGGGGAGTAGAAGCTGCAATTACTCCCCGTTTTACTCCTTTTTTTTCTTAGAGTGTGCGTGCTCCTGTCTTTCTCTGTACTTGGCTGATCAACCATTGAACTTTGGGCTTTCTTGTGCCATGTCGTGGCTGTACTGCACTATCTGTTTTTCTTCCTTTGTTCCTTTACTTTTCCCTTTTCTTTCTTTCTTTTCCTTTCTCTGTTTTGTTTTTAGTTGCTTTTTCTTCCTTCTGCAAGCAACCAATAGTTACTATCAGTTATGAAAAAAAAAGCGTTGGTTTATGCTGAGGGGAAAAAGAAAATAACTGCTGTGCAAAGGGAAGCACTATGGAAGGTTCAAAATAAAATCTCGTCGCGCACAGCATGCTGTGTAGTGTATCGATGACATACCGTGTCAACAAAACAAACTCGGTGCTTTTGAGCCGACAGAAATGGAACGGTTCCACACAAGTATGTCAACGGAAATGTTTACTTCGAAGCGCTTTTCTAACAAAGAGAGCCAAACGTTGGGCGAGCAGAATAAAGTACAGCTCGCGTGTTTACGTTCCAGAGTTGGCACTGTAAGTCATATCGGCTGCAAAAAGAAAGAAAAAGTGACAGCCAGATACGAGAGCAAAACGCCTACAACTCTGCGCGCGAGACGTATTGACCAGCGTTGCGATCGCGCCGGATATCCGGAGATTTTGGGATTCGGGAGTGGGGGGAAATTTATTGGCAGAAAAAAAGGAAAAAGAAAGATAAAAGGGGAAAGGTCAGCCTTGCAGCACGCCGACTTGCTATTCCCTGAACAAAAAAAAGATAAGAATAAATAAATAAAAATAAATAAATAAAAAATGAATAGATGAATAAATAAATAAATACAAAAAGAAGAAACCCGGCTCACAGGGAGCCCAGTAGGCCCGTGTCCCGGCTGTTTTTGACAACCAATGTTTTTCGTGTAATTTTCGGGATCTCAGGACTCGAGTGGGAATACTCCAAAGCTGCTCTTGGTGCAATCGCGGAACAATTACGAGTTTCAAGCGCAGATTTGGGTGGTCTGCAGTTCTTTGTCCTGGGCTTGCCTCTGAAGCAGCCTAATAGGGCACGCGTATTTCCTGTCTTGCGTGGTGCGGTGAGGGGCGCTCGATTGTAAACCCCTGTGACGCCCCAAGCATCACAACATCTTGGCCCAATATTGGTCTAAAGTTGGCAATACCGGCACAATATTGGTCCCCGATTGGACCATTATTGGGACTCTGCTGCCAATATTGGTCCAATGTTGGCAATACCGGCGCAATATTGGTTCCCGATTGGACCATTATTGGACCTATATTGCCAATATTGGTCCAATGTTGGCAATACCGGCACAATATTGGTCCACGATTGGACCATTATTGGACCTGTATTGCCAATATTGGTCCAATGTTGGCAATAACTGCACAATATTGGTCCCCGATTGGACCATTATTGGGCCTCTAGTGCCGATATTGGTCCAATGTTGGCAATACCGGCCCAATATGTGTCCACGATTGGGCCATTATTGGGCATCTATTGCCAATATTGGACCAAGATGTTGTGCTGCTTGGGACACGGGCTGGAGCCCCGTGCATTGCTTGGCGCTATCGAGGGGTATATCCCCGGTGTCGAACGCAGTGTGCGGCGACGTGCCCGTGCACAACGGAAAAACGAAAGCAGAAAGGCTCACAGGTGTCGGTTTAACCTCCACGATGAGAATACACAAACGGAGAACAGCTACTTCCCGCAGAAGCGAGGCGATTCACGGCGATTGTGGTTTTACCTATCGTGTGCCGAAGACGCAACTGGACACTGAGTTCAGGAGATGTTGCTAAACACTGCAAACTTTTGGGGCCCCAAGGTCTGCACACACGTCTCCTTCAACGTAATATGAAGCACTCTGCAAATATATACCAGCGATACCACTTTCGACATCAGCTTTTTCTTCGACATTAAGACGCCGGGAGCATTCATTTCCTGTTGTTCCATCGCCGGGTTCTTCACCTGTTCATGGACATCCTGTCGTCCACTAGGTTGCCCCAGACGCTTTAGTTTGTTATCGTGTTTTCATCCTTGCTTCATCATAACGTTCCGCGTGCAACGGGGTAGGGCACCGCACCGCCGCGGTGAAACACATCTCATCTCATCGTTAGCATCTAGCGTTCTACTTGTTGTTCCTGTTGCTTGGAAGATTTTGATGCTTGTACATGTTTCAGTTTGGTAACGGACGCTTGGTTCCGTCCAGTAATAAGTAAACCGAGTGGCGCTTCACGTGGCGACTGTGCATCAAACTACAGAGCCCCTTATACACTCTCAGAAAAAAGGGTGGAGCAGCTACACCTTTTAGGAGGTAATGGTTGTCGCATATGTTGTGCCTAAAAGGTTGCAAAGGTCTACCTGCTACCTATACGAATCAGGATTTCGTACCGGGTCCGTGTTTTCCTACCCCTGCGGAATGGCGTCTCCCATTCCGTTCCAATTCCATTCCGAGAAATGGAGATTCGCGATGATTCCATTCCTTTCAATTCCTCGGAATGAAAAGGTATGGTCAGTTCCCACTCCTGGAATGGCTTGGCAACCCAATTCCATTCCGTAATTTCCTCAAGAAAAGAAAAGGACCGGTAAACGTACTGACAAGTTCAGCAGTGCTAGAGGAGATTGACATTATCAAGCACGGAAAAAGCACAAAGACAAGGTTATTTCACGCTTCACCATGTGCTGGTGTGGTGCAAAGAGTGCGAGGGCAGAAACCAGCATGTTGAAACCAAAAGTGCCATCGGGGCACCCAGACCATTCCCCATTCCCATTCCAGTTTCCGCCATTCCATTTGAATTCGATTCCGGGCTCTGCTCAATCTGGAATGATTCCGGAATCATTCCAACTTGGGTGTGGCAACTCCGCAACCCTGCTATAGGAATGATAGAGTTGTCGCTTCTGATACGGTGAGCGAGGGGGGCATACGCCTTTTTGTCGCTATTTGGATATATGATAATTTCTTTTAGCACCCTTTTACACCCTTTATCAGACGCTATGTTGACCTAGGTGGTAACTATGGAAGTTACCACCTTTTCACGCTCTTTTTTTCTTAGCGTGCATGAGTAGCACGTAGAAAAAGACGTAGTCAGTTTCCTTTTCTTCTTCTTCTTCTTCTTTTGTTGTTGTTTACAAAAAGCGCATACTAAAATATGGCAGGCACGATCTACTATACTAAATATGGAAAATGCATACAACATGCGCATACTAAAATATGGAAAATGGAAAACACGAATGTTTCTATTGGCATGCACAGAGAGAGCGCCGAGGGCACATGCACACACAAAAGTGTTTACAAAACACATACAGGAAACGTCAGAGTTATTGCACAAATGCTGCTCGTGCGCACATTCTCGGTTTCATCTCAATCCCAAGATCCTGCCCCGGAATCCGGGGAGTGGTCCGGAACATTCCGGAAACAATCCCGAAACCCCTCGGATTGATCAAAAATTACCCTGGATTGCCAATACTTGTATTGCCGAATGCTGTTGGCTAACCGAACAAAGTGTGGATGTTCGCTCAGCGCTTTAAACGTTCGAGACATATGTTGCTTCAATGTACAAGTACTACGGGTAATGGCAGGGCTAAGGAAGGCTGTGCTAAGCGATAACTTATTACATTTACAGTTTTATTATTGCAGCTTAAATCCACGCGAAACTCTAGATATACGTAACGTATCTCAAGATACGTAGCGCTATAGCGTACGCTTCACATTTAATCAGTTTAGAATAGGAAGCGCAATTTTAGCGTACCCAATAAAGGGCAGCACATACGGCAGATGCAAACGAAGGCAGCGGCGAGCGAGAGAGTTTGTGAATAGGTCACCACCACTACAACCCAAAGTGCAAGCACCTTGCGATTGCCCAAAACGCTTCAGTACCTTACTCCAAAACCCTATAATGTCAAACGACGCATAGAACGCTGTAGCGAACGGGACGCAACCTAAATAATTTCATTAACACAGGAGTCAGAGGTCGCGACCAAGTGCATATAGTAACAACCTCAGCCCAGTGGTAGATCCAAGGTCTCTGGAAGGTCGTTGCAGCAAATCCCGCCGGGCTACCTAAGGTTTTTCACATTTGCATTTTCCGGGTAAATGTCGACACAGTTACCCCTGAACCCGGCCCTACATGTGCACTGCCACTCTGTCCTGTTCTCCTCTCTCCTCCTGTCCACGTCAAGACACCGCTAATAACCATACCTGCTTCGCGGTGCTAATGCGGTAGCAAATAAGGCAACTTTCATGGAGGTTTTCGCCGTTCGCTGAATTCTTATTGGACGTCTAATCTGCAAGCTACCGCAACTTGAGACTTTTCAAAATACTACGCCACGAATCTTTACCTGTTTCGCGATTCATTTCAGTCGCTTCATTTAATTCGGTTACTTCATTTCAATACGGCTTCATTACTCCCGTCTATGCCAAAACGAGGTGAACAATGAACCGATGACAGGGTGAGGTTCCGACCGCGAAATATTGACCCGCCAAATGAATTCTGCTTCCCCGCGGTGTCGTGCTCCCAAATGAAGCGGGGATTCTTTGACCGCAGGGGTTTTCGATGCTGCTCCACGATCACCTGCTACTGGAGGAAACCGAGGCGTCGCCATGGAAACGCCAGGACGCCGCTAGCGTTGCCAGCAGCTGGGGAGACATTCGGCCGGGCGAGAGGCTCAGTAGCTTCACGGAGAAGCTCCAAGCTGGTTGGACATGCTCCACGCTCGGCGGCGGCTGTTGAAATGGTGTTCGTCTCATGCACACATGGCTGCACATGCGCATGAATGCCGTGGCGTACATTGCTGTCTCTTGAAGACTGTGGAGGACGGTTTTCGTGAGTACAACGTTTGTGTCCCGCGTGTTTTGCTGTGTTTTTTTGTAGATAGAGAACTTTAGAATCAGAGAGCCAGTACAGTAAGTAAGCCGCGGCTAATCTCTCTTATGGACAACGGTCATATGACAACCGGGGAAGATAGCGAGATTATGGGATAGGTGCGGATGATTAGCACGATAGTTGGTGATCGTGTACAGCACGAAATTCAAATCTTAAGGTATTATACCGTTCACTTTAAATGTTTGTCGAAGGCATGCCGTAAAATATTTTGCAATTTGTAAAAGAGGCACCCCCGTAATTGCATAATTAAAAGGACAAGAACCTCTGAGTGAAACCGGCGTACCTTTAAGGGAACACGTTCATATACTTAATGCAAATCGAATGCAAGCTCGTGTTAAGTGCAACGCTAATAATTCCGCCTTTTTGCCGCTAATTTTCTTGGTGAAAAACTCGATAACGTTGACAGGTGTCGGCAATGTGTTGTATTACGTTTCTCGACGTTTGTATCCTTTTACAAAAAAAACTTACTTTATTTCTTCGCTGCTTTAGCGCTTCATTAAGATCTTCTCGGCCCATCAGTTCCTTAACACAGCCCTGAAAATCTGTTTGCAGCTGACGCGCTCGAGTGTAGTAAACAGGGAGAGGTCACCCCCCTCTCCACCTAAGGGAACATGAGTATCTGCAGTTATAATTTCATAACATGGCAGGGAACGTGAATATCTGCAGTTACAATTGCATAACATGGCATCGTGTCTGCGCTGTAAATTACAGATGGTCAAGTGAGCTGCGCAGTTTATATGCAGTTTGTTATACATTTATTATGGCGATTTATAAGTCCTTATTAGGATAATTGATTATTTAAGTACGCCGCACGATCAACTCAAAGACAAATCGTGTCTGAAAAATGGTGACGGTGTCTTCAAAGTTCAGCGGATGCAGACGGGGCTTGTGATTACTTCCTATACAGCTTAGTTCGCAGAACGATTTCCTAATATGTAATAGAAAATGTGAAACTGTTATAAAATGGTTCCGCACTATCAATCAATCAACTGTCGCACCATTTGTTCGCCTTTAACCGCGGCTACTGTCTGCAAAGACGCAGGTGCCACGAGGAATTGCGGCAGGCTACTACAGGTGGCCAGACGTATATACGAATGCTGTTGACATTTTCAGTTCATATGCCAATGTGTGCAACGTGATTGTATTTTGCAATATATATATATAATTTGCGGCATAGAACAGTGCTGGGATCACTATCTAGATAAGGACCTACCGCGCGAACGGGTCGTGAAAGCCGTATTGATTTTGTGCCATTTAATGGGACGTTATACAATACTATACTAACGCGATACTGTTGGGAACATTGAGCAATGAGCCAATAGATTGCGGATATTCGGTGTGGTGAGTACTATATTTGGGTACTTTTCTTATTGATCCTGCAAAAGCCAGCGATCTTTTTCGATGATTGTCTTAGAAATCTCATTCATTCATCGAGCACCGATATATTGCCAGTGGCATTAGCTTTGCTTGGGCTAGGTTTGGGTAACCGGGTAACTTTGTTTGGGTAGTTTTAGTTGCCAACATAGATATTTGCGCGCACTTCATTTTCATATTTCACATCTCACGCTTCTCGTGTAATGGGGTAGTGTACTGCTCTCAAGCGGTGAATCACCCCAGGCCATAGTCGTGATTTAGTAGTAGTAGTAGTAGTAGTAGTAGTAGTAGTGCGCGCATTTCGGTGTATGTGAAGGCCTGTATTGTCTTTTTGGAATAAATATGGCAACTATTTCGTTGTTTTGCGTTCTGAAAACTCGATAATCGCTCAAAAAAAAAAAAAATAGTAGAACAAGAAAATTTCACCTGTCTCCAACAACAGCCATATGTATTACACACATCATACAGTATAGTATGTAACAGTTAGTATTCTTGGTTGTTTGATCAGGGGCTTTGCGTGTTGAATAAATTTTCCACCACAGGACCTCCATAAGCTGAGCAATAATCCCAATAAAATCTGTAAACTATACATATCCTGATACCGATATCGAAGTACAAAATAAATGAGAACAGTGCAACAGAAGCAAAGAAAAATCAAAAATATGTTTATTAAAGGTTTAACTACTCAAAACGTGTTACAGGGAAGTCCACAAGGATGTCTGTGCTAGGATTAGGTTAGGTTCGAGGACAAAGGCCTGCACACTAAACTTTTTTACACCCTTTCCAGTGTAAAAATGGTGTTTGATAACTCACACCTATTTGGGTGTAAAGTCTGTAGGGTGTAAGCAGTTACACCACCAAGAATGGTGTACCTGGTTCGTCCCATTAATGACCACTGGGAACGTACTAGACAGGGTTTTCCAAGGAAAGTGGCAGATCCCAATGGGCAATCAACGGAAACCTGAGGCTATACTTGTGGTACTTGAGTTACATACAGGTGCACGTCAACAGTAACACCTGTTTAACTCTGGTACCATAAATATATAGCGTCAGGTTTCTGTGTATCGCTCTCTTAGGCACTGGTCCATCTTTCCTGGGCCACACTGTATATATAGGGTCTTGGTAGTTGGCCTGGGTAAGAAGTCGTCTTGCATCATTTGCATATAATTTAATTATGTGCAGTTCTACGTACTGTGCATGATGTTCAGTGCGTCACTTAAAAACATTGGAGTGCATGGACCACCCTCACAGCACAGAACGAACAGAAGCTAAGGTGCATAAGTCCCATCGCTGCTAAAATTACAGAAATGCTGTGTGCAGCTGACCCGCCTTTTACACCCTATGGGCCTGATGACCTTCTCACGGAAGGGTGTAAAAAGCAGGTAGAAGGGCGTCAAAAGCAATATACACCTACTTTACACTCAAATGGGTGTTAGACAGTTAAGTGTGGGGTGTAAATTGTGCAATACGCCCTTTTAACACCTAAAGAGGTGTGAAATTTTTTAGTGTGTGACCTGCTCCGAATTGAAGCGAAAGCCTCAAGTTTGGAGTGGCCGCGATTTGGAACAGACCTTGCTTCTATTGGGCCCATTAGATCGCTGGATCATCCATTTTTAGATGACCTGTTCTAAACTAGTGACACTAGTAGTTAACTCTAAATAAACGTCCCCTTTTTACAATAACCTCTCTGCTTCCGTTGTCTGAACATAAGCTATTTTCTACTGGTATATTTAACTTCGTGGCCGCCCGACCTTTCACCTTTTAACATATCAATATCCATATAGTTAATAAAAAAAATATAATCTAAGATAAGATACAAAATTTTCGTACGTGCCTATATATTCTCTTATTTTTTTCTTCCTTTCTTTCTTGCTTTCGCTATAGCCTATCCATATTCTTCGGCAAAAACGGGGGCGAAATCTAAACAGCTGTCGTCTGCGAGCACTTCCTTTAGCCTTGATCCACGAGCGCAGAAGCCACGCAAGGAAAAAAAAAGAAAAATAAGAAAGAAAAGCAACAAAAGGCTCGCATCGACTGACATTGGTTAAGGTTTACTCAGGCAACTGTGAACGCAGCAAAAATAACGTTACTATGTGAATACAATGCCGAATCTTTTCTATTTTTTATTTTATTTTTCGTACCTACATTCTTCCTTTTGTTTGTTCTTTTTCTTTCTCTGCGTGCGTGCGAAATCATGTAAGGAAAGCAGCGCGTTAACTGCTGCTGGTCGTGACAGGGGGTCCATATATTTCTTCTTTTTTCTTTTGTACTGCCTGTTTGCCGCACAGTGAGCATTAACCGAATCGTGCAGCGTGAATGTTTCCGGAGCACTTTTTCGAACGATTTCGAAAAAGTGCTTCGCAAATGTCGACGGTGTATACGGGGCACGATTTTTAGCGATTTCTAGCCCACGCAGCGCGTGGCTACGAATACACAAGAGCGGCTTCCGGAATCCAACACAACAACAACAACAACATAGATGAATGGATGATGATGATGATGTGGGATGTTTCCCTGCGTTGAGTGCAGGACCCTACCCCATTCCAAAATGGTTCGCATGAAAGGATTCCGGAATCCAAGATGGGCTGGTGGGAAGTTGTTTTTCGATAATCAGTGTTCATTTTGCGAAAATAATGTATAATACGGTCCTAAAAAACGGTAAAACTTCATGTGGTAAATTCCGGATGATAATAAAAGAGTTTCGATAGATCTTCAATTATGATAACGATGATTTAGGGTTTTATGGCGCAAGGGCAGCTTGGGCCATAATGCGCCAAGACCGAGTATGTTCTTATTGAAAGTAAAAACAGATGTTCAATAATTGGCAAGACAGGGAAGTCGGAATGCTGGTGTAGCCGTTGGCTGTTGGTGGAGTCTCACGGGTCACGTCAACAAGTTGTCGCGCTGAAGACTAGAAAAGAATAACACGAAAGCGCCATCATGATTGAGCGGTGACAAGCGTTCGCTTCTTTGCGGTATAGCTCCAACCGAGGTCGTCCTCAAGACTGGGAGGTAGTAGGTTCGAATCACTTCATCGTTCTGCTGTCCAAGGTTTTCCCTGGGACATCCGGCAGGTAAGGTTATTGGGGCAGTTCACCCCGAAGTGGGCCCAGGACGCGCACTATAACTCATCCCACCACTTCATGCTGCACTCCCTCCCTCCATCTGTGCGCCTCTAGGAGGTATCCCGAAATCCAACAGTTAAGAATCCACATGTTTAAAATCCCCGTTCGCTGTATCCATCAAACTTCAACGAGCCTAGATCTCACTCACGGTCGCTATATATAAGTCTCATCTGCTCCTCACTTATCTAGGAACTTTCTAACGTGCGTCTTGGTTTTGTGTTGCTCCAGCGTGTCTGCCCTACTAAGCCTAACTGTGTCTAGAACGTGCATTTCATGCGCTAAAACGACCTCGACATACACGAAGCTCCGACACGTGGCCCAGTGACATCATATTTTGAAACACGGTCATTCCCATGCAGACATCGCAGATTTTAGCTTTGAGGTCGCTAATTAGGATTTTGATATAGTGGGTTTTCAGATCTGCGATTTTGAACGCTGGGACGACGCGGAACTAGAAAAACAAAAGTCGTGAACGTTGCGCCAGTGTGCCGAATTTAGTATTCATTCTCAATGTTGGTCCTTTTTTCCTTTCACTTTAACGAGACACTCTTAACACGTCAACGCATCCTCAGGGAACTTTCCATTAGTGTCAAGAGAGGTGTTGCTAATAGCTCTGCCATTGTCTCTTCTGTCATTCTAACCTGAATTTTCCTCTTGGGTGTCGCAAAGACGTCCTCGTTCAAGACATGAAGGGCCAACTGCGGTGCCTCCTACGAAAGAGTGCCTGTCTTAAGTGCTCTCAAGCTTTCGCTCGCGTTATGGGTCTCGAGTCAGTGGCGTTGGAGTGGCTCATCTCGTTGTGTGATGGGGTCACGTGTTCTTTTGCGCACGGCTCTTACCTTATGCTTGGTTCTCTTTCATTTGCTTTTTTTTTGGGGGGGGGGGCAGGGGATAAAAACTTAGCATATGCAGAATTTACGACCTAACTGGGACGTAGAAGAAACGGACATGACAATGGAAATTGTTGAGGTATAGGTTACATAAGTAAGACAGAAGTCATTTTTGACACCCTGTTTTCGTGCCATAAAACTGTTGAGTAGGCCAGTAAGATGCACCATGAGAAGTAATTCACACCACACAGTAATAATTATCGCAGTACGCCGCAAAAAGCGACTGTGCGCAACGGTGGTGGAGAGCAGTATACCAGCCTGTGATCTGCCTGCGACCTCGCGCTGACGCTACAGAGTCCGTGCTCGCTGATTGCTTCAGACAAATGTTGTCTGCTACTTAGCTGTCGTCTTCTACTCGGCTGTTCGGGGCTAAAAACATTGCTCCTGGCTCCGTCCTGGTTCGGCCGCTCCTTCTATCCCCAATAGACCTCTACCCGAGAAACGTCATGATGACGTCTGGTAGACAGACTGAAACCGAAACAAATCGAAATGGGAGGGCTGGGTTCCACGAATCGGCACTTGTTCGCTGCCTCCTATTGAAAGAAAAGTAGGACCGAGGGTCGCGTTCCTTTCAGGACCATTGTAATCCACTCAAGACCCTGGCTTTCGGGCACGACCTTGTTGGCCCCTACTTCGAGCGTAGCTCAACTCTACCAAATTGGTGGCGCTGTCGAACAGTATGACATCATTTGTTTACAAACAGGGAGAGGTCTAGGGAACTGGCAAAACTGGCTTACGGCGGCAAAGGGACAGGGCACTGACCTCCACTGACCAGCGAACCAGAACACGTGGACCCTGCAACGTCATCGGTGACGTGGCATTACGCTTCTCCTCGTTATACCCGGAGTGGCGAGTTAAGTGTGAACGCGCGGAGCTATGTTTATGTGTTTTTTTTTTTTTTCTGGGACACAAATCGCACACATCAAAACCTTTCGTGCTATTCGATACATTGAAACACACACTTTCGTCAGACGTTTTAATCTGAAACTTTTTGGATGTCCCTCTGTTCTCCTTTAAGAACCTGCATTTTGTTTGTCATTTGCCATTTTTGTGACGTCACAGCTGATGTTTTGCTGATATAGGAAGGGCAGCAATCCAACCATGCGCATATACACTCGAAGCATACTCCCTCTGTGACAAGACCCCGTTACTTTTTCCGTAACTCTCTCTTGTACGCCTTCTACCAGAGCGCCACTACGTGTTGTCAATAGTATAGTGCCATCCGTACCACTGTTGATCGTACAAATGGTACGTACAAATGGTTGACCGTACCCGTGCCAGGCTGGTGTCCGTTACGATCCTTCTGGGACGTATGGACAGAAAATCGTGCGACCTCTTGTGCCTGTTCCGGCACGCAGATATCGACAATAGGCAACACGGAAACAGTTGCCGACCAAGTCAAGGGACACTGAGAGCCCAAAGAAGCCAGTGACCAGTTTTGTTTCTTCTCCATCTTCTCCAATGGTTCCGTCACCTGTAGATGTCCGTATGCAAGTCTGTGAACCTGGTATAGGAAACATTATTCTGGTAATGCAATCCACCTGCACGGCCTGTGAGGCAGTGAACATGACAGAGATTGAGAAAGGACTGAATCATGTCCATGTTGATGTAACGCATTTAATGCGAGGCCATTTCACCGCAGGAGGAAGGAAATTAGTGACAACTGAAGTTGTGAAGAGACCTTCCTTCACTGATCCAGTTGTAAAAGACTTGAGGCTAAGGCCTTAAGGCTAACGAAGTCTGTTACCAAGGACACCCGGGGTGCGTATTTAACGTTCATCGTCCCATTCCCATGAACACAAATGTTCCGAACACAGAATACACTCTCGTTCCACTACGAAGAGACTTGCACGAGACAACTCTTCGAACTTGACCTTAGTCATTCCGCTCTCTGAATTGCGACCCCAAACAATGTCAAGGGAAAAGTACGCGCAACGTACGACGTCATTCTATCTTGAACTACGCAAACCTCAGTAGGGGACGCGAACTTCGTCAGCCTATACTACTAATGAAGCCCCTCATTAGTACGCAGTAAATGAATACAGTAAAACCCCGTGAACCCCGAATGTCATCATGCCCCGGACAGTGCGTTATGTAACCTCTTCCTGGAATGCCCCCTCCAATGTCCAGTCTAGTGTCAGACGCGCTAACAACTTTTTAATTACTCAAATTGGGCGGAAAATTTCCTCCGTGAGGATCGAGGAATCCCTTGGCGGCGGCGGGGTGTGGGAGTTAGTGTCGGTGCTTCGAGCCAATTAGGGTTCCCTATCGAATATGCGGTGGGATGAGTTAAGTTTTGGGTGGTTCTAATTGTTGATAAGCGTGTGCAGGTAACGTGTTGAAGTTTTAAAGGTTGTGCTGAAGTTCGCAAGTCCTAATAGCGTGAAGAAAATGGCGGTTTAAAGCGCGGCATGGTTAATATGCGGTTTCATCGTCAAAATATAATTGTTGTTGTTGTTGTTGGAGTAAGAGCAAGTAGTATAACGAGAGACATTGTGCAGTCGCTATTGACGTCAGGACTGTGCAAGGAATCACGTGACTCTCATGTTGTCTGTGCGGTGCGCTCCGATCAGCTTTGCTGCTCATTCTGTTTTCTATTCCTGTTGTCCATCCTTGTTTGTTTTCTTTCTATTTACATAACAGCGGTCAATGTCTCACCTGAGTAATAGTGCATTTGCAGAGTAATAGTGCATTTCATGCAGTTTTATTACGGTTTAATTATTCGTTGCAGACGTTGTAATGACTCAGGACTGGAACTTTGAGTATTGTCAGTTGCAACCCTTGACATTTGAACTTCGTATTTCGAGCTAGTGAATGTCGTGCTTCATTCGCATTTTTTTTTTTCAATCCAAGCTTGTTTCTTGTTCATAGCATGCCTCCTAGGTGGCGCAGCATTTAAAGATGCTACGTCTCGCCACCTGGAAGCCCTGCATGGCATGAGTAGGGCGAATACAAAGCAGACTATACTTGTTTCACTTGCATGTGCCATAAACAATAAATGAAGAAGTGACGATGACATGGGATGTTTCCCTGTGGTAGCCACAGGACCCTACCCCACTTCACAGTGGTTAATATGAGAGGATGAATTATGGTGAGGTTGAAGCGACGACAGGTCGGAGTTCTGTTTAGTGCTCTTCGAGGAGTCCAGTGGCTTGCATCAAAGCAAAAAGGGAGCGAAGAGCCCGGCACTGATGCGCAGGGGAGCTCCATGGGCCAAGTACTTTGGACAAGCTAAATGGTTTATGGTTGAGGAGTTCCAGTTGGCATCGAAGTACCCGGCGTTCACACGTGTACCGCTCACAGTCCTCGATGATATGGGGGATCGTAGCTGGGGTGTGGCGAGCTAGGCACAGCGCCGTGTGCCTATAAAATGCATATCATGCGACTGAAAAGCCTTTTTCTCTTTCGAAAACTGTTTTTGCCTCGTCGAAGCGTGATCGGCAAAGTGTTCAAAGATTTCATGAATTAAGTTATGCAGGCAAAACGCGTAATAACTTCGGCGAAAGATCAAACTCGAATGCAGCTAACCAGCCGCATACTGAATAGAATATTTATTTCACTTGTATACGAAATGTTCATAACATGACCAAACGTGGCCGAACATGAACTATATCTATGGGCTCGTGAGACAGCTTCCGATACTGCCGAAAAATCTTGGACGTGTATGTTACCCGATTGCCGTCCCTTAGAAATAAAACGATGTCATCCGCCTACGCTGATGGTTTAACTTCTCCAGTCCCAGTATATAAGAAATTACGAGGTACGCACTATAAGTGCGGGTAGCTACCTAACTAAGAGATTTAGACCACCGGTTGTGGAATGGGGTCAACCATTCCATTCCAATTCCATTCCGAGGAATGGACGTTTACGATAATTCCATTCCTTTCAATTCCTCGGAAGGAAAAGGTATGGCCAGTTCCCACTCCTGGAATGGCTTGGCAACCCCATTCCATTCCTCGAATTCCATCAATAAAAGAAAAATGACCGCTAACCGTGCTGGATAGCGCAGCAGTGCTAGAGGAGACTGACATTAGCCAGCACGGAAAAAGCACAACGACAAGGTTATTTCATGGCAGAAGGGGGCAGAGACCACCGGGTTGAAACCAAGACTACCACCGGGGAACCCAGACCATTCCATTCCAATTCCATTGCTGCAAAAAAAAAAAAAAGCCTAATTCCATTCCGTCCCTATACGACATTTTCCGCTATTCCATTCCAATTCCATTCCAATTCCATTCCAGGCTTTCATAAATCTGGAATCATTCCGGAATCATTCCAACTCCGCGGAGTGGCAATTCCGCAACCCTGATTTAGAGTATGGATGGATGAGACTAGAGGTGCAAAATTTCCGGAAATTTTGCATCGTTCGAAAAAAAAAAAAACGTTTTTTTTCGAAAAATTAAAAACAATGCAAACAATGGAAACAATGGAAATTGAAAATTTGGAAACAATGGAAATTGGAAATGGAAATTGGAAACAATGGAAACAATGCAAACTGCTGAGATGAAGCATTGCCGGTCAAGCCACAGCATACAATGAGCTAGAAACTTTAGTAGTGTTCACCCTCTATAGGCATAAATGCGGAGCAGAGCATCCCGGGAGGCTGCTGCCTTATACTCAGAGATAGGTAATTGGAAGTTGGAAC
This sequence comes from Ornithodoros turicata, assembly GCF_037126465.1. Lineage (NCBI taxonomy): Eukaryota > Metazoa > Arthropoda > Arachnida > Ixodida > Argasidae > Ornithodoros > Ornithodoros turicata. The sequence continues at coordinate 75,509,984 of NC_088204.1, forward strand.
AACCCGTCCACTCCGACCAGAACTCCGACATTACGGAGACGGAGCACTAAGTTGGTGGTTGTTGGCGGATTAGAGGCACCCGAAGCACTGTTGGCGGATTGGAACGCATCGAAGGCACGAAAATTTACATTTTTGAATTTTATCGCCTGGAAATTTTGGGCAGCTTTTCCGGAGACGAGAAAAAAAAACCCGAAAGAAACTGTTTTTTTTTTTCCAAAATTTTCGTTTTTTTTTTTTTTTTTCGGGGCTTTGCATCTCTAGATGAGACCCGTCACGCGTACATGTCCGTTGTGAAGAGCAACATGGCGGCAGGACCACTGTCTTAAGACACCTGCTCACCAAACAAAAAAAGTCTGTGTACTAAAGTAGGCTGTTACCAGCTGAGTCCCCATGGGGAGCCTGGGATGCATCAGCCGGTTCCTCCTATTCCTAACTGTATTGCGCAACAAAGTGGGGAAACTAGAAACAACAGCAATATGCAATCGATGCAATTCAAAAGAGCTCTTCTGCTTCCTCTGTGTGCGTGCGTGCGTGTGCCTAAATTGATTACCCATTACAAAACTAGCTAACTGCCCGGGTTGCTGGTGAACAGAAATGGATGTAGAGTCGGGGGAAATAGCATATATACATTAGTTGTCTCTTTATCTATCTGTCTTTCTGTATATTTAGATTTAATACATAAACGTCTCCCGTTTCATTTAGAAAATCCCTGCCGCAGTCGCACACCTGTGACATTGAGATTTTCGCGAAGAGCATTATGATGTCACAAATGCATACTTTATGAGAATGCTACAAGACCTGCTGCGATTCGTTTAGGGACGTGCTAGCACAACTGCTGCGGATAAACCAGACCAGTAGATTTACGTTTCGAGTTTGCATAAAACATTCTGCGGCTGCGTATCTTTTTTGATCTTTTCATTTTCTTTTTCTTTTCTTACAGGTACATCTTTACATTGAGAAGACATCTGTGACGTAGCAAGCGTAAGTGCGCATGAATTTGCTCGTACTCTGTCTATAGCATCGTACGCTCTCAGATGGCAAAGGGGAGGCAACTAACTTTTATAATCTCTTTTTGCTCTTTCCTGACATGCTTTTACCCCCGTTTGCACTGGTTTTCCCGGTATAACGCCAGTAAAATGGCACAGTAGGGAACTCCAATATGAGGAGGTCAATAAAATAGCACAATAAAGTGTAAAAACGTAAAAGAATGCAATTTTTAAAATCGAAATCTGAAGCAGAGGCAGGGCAAGAAAGAAGAAGCTTTTCTGAAGTGTAACAAACCGACTGTCCATCTTTCTTATTATACCTTACCTTTCCGTACCCTACCTTCATTAGCCAACAAGACCTAACTCAACCCAACCTAACACACTGCATAGACGACCCTTTGTTTAGAATTCGAAGAAGAAGTTCGAACCCGACGGACGTGTTCCTTTTCTGCTCTCTTCTCTGATTTGATTCTCTCTGATTTGTTATTACTGAATCTGCTGGTCTACTGCTCATTCCAATCCCGTTGGATGGACGTGGGCAGAGGGAGACGCCGCGCATCAAGCGCCAGCGGCGACTCCCGGAGGTCTGCCCAGCCGCTTGGCGCCCGGAGCCGGTCACCGGTTGCCAGGTGCCAGAGCACCGCTCTTGGGAGCGATAACGGGCCGCGGTCATCGACAACGGAGCTTATGCTCGGCCTCGACGGCGCTCCTGACCTGCAGGGCCCAGACAGCGCCTTACGCACGGAAGGCATGCTCGTCGGCGACCTACAAGGTCACCAACAGGGTGAGCCGCCATTTCAAGTCGTCACCCACAAAAAGAATCGCCCAGGGGGCATCCCGGTAGTCTTCAGGTGCAAGAGCGACTCGGATTCCTTCTGGAATGTGAACCCCGATCTTATAGCCCATGACATCCTAACAGCAACTCAGGAGAAAGTGCTCCATCACCGAATCAATAAGCAGGGCACTCTCATCCTTCATGTCTCCTCCGAGCATTCGGCGCGCAGACTGCTCAGCCTGAAGTCGCTCGCGAATATACCTGTCGAACCCCGTATTCCAGCTTCATACACTCGTACCACGGGCAGAATATCGGGTGTTCCCCGCCATTACAGCGAGGACCAGCTATTGGAGTTCTTCAAACCCCGTGGAGTCACCGCCGTTAAAAGAGAAATGGCCTTCTCCCGTGAAAGCGACGGATCTGCCACCGCAATCACGAAGTCTAGCGTCCTCTTGACTTTCCAGCCGGGCCTTATGCTCCCTGCAGAGATTCCCCTTGGGTTCACGTATTACCGCGTTTCGGAGTACATTGACCCTCCTGTTCAGTGCTTCAACTGCCAAAAGCACGGTCACTATGCAAAGGCCTGTCGTGGGCCACAAAGATGTAAAGTGTGCTCTGGCCCACATGACTATAAAGAGTGCACTGCTCGGCGCGAGCCGAAGTGTGCCAACTGTGCCGGACCACATACTGCGACCTTTCGGGCGTGTAAAGTTGCCAAGGCTGCTGCTGCTGCCCATCGTCGACGGGTCCTGAATGGGAAGGCCAGCTCTGCGCCGCCAGACAAGCGACCGTCCCCTGGTTCTGCGGACCACTTCCCGAGCCTTCCTGAGCCTTCCCGAGTCTTCTCAAGCGTTCTGAGGAGTGAACAACCCTTAAGAGAAATAAACCAAGCACCCCGGTCTCACAAGGCTTACGCTTCAGTTGTCAAGTCAACAGCGCCTCCACCTCCTACAGTACCTGGCCCTCGCACGTCCGATGCCGATCGACCCCAAGTATCTGGGCCTTCTGTAGCAGGCTACTCCCAGCTGCCCAAGGGACAGGACACCCACTTTGACGCTATCCTCCCCATGCTCTTCGCTGTGCTGCGCGCCATCGTTCACCAGTTTCCTGCGTCTGCTGGTCTGTCAGCAGTCCAAGTGCTGCTTGCTCTAGAGCCACTGCTCAACAGTTGCCTTCGTGCCCCTGCCACCCATAATGGATAATTGGATGCACCACTCGACGTCAGTGCGCTACGAAACCACGGCCATCTTCCAGTGGAATTCCAGAGGGCTACGGTCGAAGATATCGGACTTCCGCCAGTTCGCATGGCGTCATAAATTCCCTGTCATGTGTATAGCAGAATGTGGACTCTCGCATGACTTTCGACTGTCTAACTATGTTACTCACCTTTCGGAGCCCCATGGTGCACGAAGCCGCGCTGCCATTTCCGTTCGTTCTGACACTCCGGCCATTCAGCGCGACGTGCAGGCGCAAGGCTTCGGCGAGTACGTCTGCTGTTCAGTCCGCCTGGGCTCCCTGGATGTCACATTAATATCTCTATACCTCCCGCCGGCAGTCAACTACAATGTCGATGATCTGGCCGCGCTCCTCGCCAGCCTTCCCCCGCCTTACGTGCTATGCGGCGATTTCAACGCGCATAATGCCATCTGGGGTAGTACCCACACCGATGCAAGAGGAGAGGGGCTCGCAAGCTTCTTTGCAGACCACAGTCTCTGTGTCCTCAACGACGGCTCACCCACGTTTTTCTACGGTGCGTTCCTCTCGTCGTGCCTGGACCTCACTGTCACCTCAGCGTGCTTAGCGCGGCGGCTGGTCTGGTGCGTGGATGCTGACACACTCGGTAGCGACCATCTCCCCGTTTTGATCGGCGTCAGGGGCATTCGTCAACTCGCCACGTCCCATCCTGTCAGGCGAACGGACTGGCAGAAGTACAAGGCGGCCATCGACTCGGTCCCTCTGAACGGCACGCTGGAAGACGAGCGCATTTTCCGGGACACCGTGACCAACGCTGTACAGGCGGCTACGACGGCTTTCCGTATACCTGCGCAGTTCTCTGCGGTGGACAGCGAATACGCTAGACTCCGTGCCCTACGTCGCCGTGCTGAGAGACGAGCCCGTCGAACCCAACTCCCTGCACACCAGCAAGACGCGCGTCGAATCCAGAAGGCCGTCCAGCGCCATTTACGCAAGCTTGCGCGGGACCGCTGGCGAAGTTTTGCGTCCTCTCTCTCCCCCCGCACCCCCATGACCCGGATCTGGAACGTAATGAAGGGACTATCTTCTCCTGTCACGCTCCGGCACCCATTCCGTGCCCTGTCCCTAGCCACCGCACGCACGGAGCTGGATATTGCTACGGAATATTGCGCTCGCCTCGCAGCCGATCCCTCAGCCGACCAACTATCGGCCCGCGGCATTCCAGTTGCTTTGGCGTCGTCCGCGGAGCCGGCTTTGGATCTTCCGTTCTCGTTCCTGGAGATGGACTCTGCGCTGCGGGACTCCCCTCAGCACACATCCCCCGGGCCGGACCGAGTTACCTATAAAGCGCTTCGGAACCTTCCGGATTCAGGTCGTGCTTGCCTCCTGCGGATGCTCAACGCCAGCTGGCAAAGGGGCCACGTCCCTCAAGTCTGGAAGACCGCTATGGTTGTTCCCCTTCTCAAGCCTGGCCAATCACCCCGCAACATTGACTCCTTCCGTCCGATTGCCCTTACTAGCTGCGTGGGCAAGACGTTGGAACGTATGGTGTTCCGCCGCCTGAGTTGGTACCTCGAGACCGTGCGATTCTTCCCCGAAGTAATGCAAGGCTTTCGGCAGGGTCGGTCGGCGATAGATAATGTTATCGACCTAGTGACTGAGACGCAGCAGGCAAGAGCTGAAGATCGCATGACTGGTGCCGTCTTCCTGGACGTAAAGAAAGCGTACGATAGCGTTTTTCATAGCGCCATCATCGCGACACTGCAAGAAAGTGGTATCGGAGGCGCTCCCCTTCTTCGGATCCAGGACTTCCTGAGCGACCGCTTTTTGTTTGTTCGGACCACTGAGGGAGACACTGACCCCCACCCTGTTAGCCGAGGCGTTCCTCAAGGAAGTGTGCTCAGCCCCCTGCTCTTCAATGTCATCATGGCCTCTCTTCCTGCCCTGCTGCCCCACCACACGCGCCTCACGCTATATGCCGACGACATCTGCTTATGGACATCTGCCGCTCGCCGCGACACCATTCAGCATCGACTGCAGGGAGGCTTAAATATTATCGTCGCGTTTCTCGCCGACCGCGGTCTCTCCGTTTCACCCAGCAAGACTGTGGCCATGGTGTTCACTCGTCGATCATTCACGAGGTTCCCGCTCGACATTGAAGGTTCACCACTGCCATTTGTCCCGTACTGCAAGTACCTGGGCGTGGTACTCGACCGTGACCTTTCCTGGTCTCGCCACATTAAGGCTCTTACAACCAAGATCAACAGTTACGTGGCGGTTCTTCGTTGCCTCGCTGGTTTGCGATGGGGCCCATCCTTCTCTGACCTCCGCCGTGTCCACCAATCCCTCGTGCTGGGTTCTCTCCGGTATAGCCTTCCCATCCTGCACGGTATCAGCCGAAGCAGAAATCGAGATCTGCCCTTTAGCCAAGCCAGGAGCCTCCGCGTCTGCTTGGGAGTCCCTTCGACCACCGAGACATACTCTGTCCTAGCCGAGGCACGTGAACCGTCGATCGATGTTCTGCGGGACGGGGCAACCCTCAGTGTTCTCGCACGGTACCTTACGCGGCACCCTCTCCACTACCTTCGCCACGTCGACGAAGACTGCCCAGCCTCTGACTTCGGTCGTGCTCTCGGTCGCCTCAAAGGGTCCGTCCCTGCACAGTTCTCCCTGCCCTTGCACGCCCCTGCGATGTGGACGCTTGCAAGACCCGAGACCTGTGCCACTATTCCCGGCCTCCAGAGGAAGAACGATGTGCCTGTGACAGTAGCCCGCCAGCTCGCGCTCGAGCATCTCAGTTCGGCCTATCCTCTGAGCCGCGCCATCTATACTGATGGATCGGTAGCGAATGCGTCATCTGCAGCGGCCTACTACGTCTCGCAGGAAAACCGTGACCTCGCCCTCCGACTTCCCTACACAGTGTCCTCCACGGATGCGGAGCTGCTCGGACTGCTGGCCGCTCTGCGGTATATCGCTGAATCTGTGCCTGATGCGTGGGTCGTCCTCACAGACAGCAAGGCGTCTTTGGCGCTCCTGTCCACATACCACCCGAGTGTCGTGAGCGATCTGCGTACCATGGTACTTCAGGAGTACGCCCAACTCTCCTCGGTCGGCCACCGTATCTGCCTTCAGTGGGTACCCGGGCATACAGGGCTACACGGCAACACATGTGCTGACGCGGCTGCGAGACGCGCCGCGCTTGATGCGGCCACGCCGGTGCCCCTACTACCGCTCCCGGTGTCTGCGTGCCGCCTGCTTATACGGCGTCTCTGCGGCGACGGCACCCGCCAGTTTCTTGTAGACGCTATCCGACCTAATGCGTTCCTGCAGTCCATCGACCCCTCACTGGAGTTTGTCATCGGCTGCCGCTGTACCCGCGAGGAGGAGACCCTTCTACATCGTCTCCGGCTGAACGTTGCCCTCACCCGTTCACTCCTGTTCAAAATGGGCCGCGTCTCATCTCCCACTTGCCCCTGCTGCGGTGTAGAAGACGATATTTCTCATCAGCTCCTCCACTGTCAGCGTCACCACCATCATCGGGCCGTGCTCTGGCAACATCTCTCAGAGCTTGGGTGCACGGACGGACGGACAGACGTTTCCCTCGCAACACTCCTTGGCCCTGTGCAGCGAGCTAACCAGTGGAGAGTTACAAAAGCGGTGCTCCGCTTTCTGCGTAACACGGGTCTCCTGGGCTCCCTGTGAGCCCTGAGTTTCTCTCTCGGCCCAGTGGGCAGTCACCACAGCGCTCCTCCTTCGAACCTTGTCAACGCCTTGTGATTGTGTGACTGTGTGTGTGACTTTTCAGTTTTAGTTTTGTGTTTTAGTTTGGTTTTTCTTTTCCTTTTCTTTTCTTCTTTTTCTTTCTTCTTTTCCTTTTCTTTTCTTTTTCTTTCTTCTTTTCCTTTTCGTTTCTTCTTTTCCTTTTCTTTCCTTCTTTTTCTTTCTTCTTTTCCTTTTCGTTTCTTCTTTTTCTTTCTTCTTTTCATTTCTTCTCCTTTCCTTTTCCTTTGCTTTCTTCTTCTCCTTTTCTTTTCTTACTTTCCTTTCTTCCCCTTTTCTCCTTCTTTCTTCCCCTTTTCTTTTCTTACTTTTCTTTTCGTCCCCTTTTCTCCTTCTTTCTTCCCCTTTTCTTTTCTTATTTTTCTTTTCGTCCCCTTCCCTTGCCTTTTTGTTTGGAATAGCAAGCCGACCTTCGTCTGGCTGACCTTTCCTTTCTTTTTCTTAATAAACATATTCCCCCCCCCAACCTAACCTAACCTAACTTCTGGAGATATCGTGCGCGCGACTTCACGTCCAAAGGATACTAGCCATAATAACTTTATCAGTACCCTGTAATCAGATGAACAAGAAGCTGCTGTAACATGATGCATAAACTAAGGACCATTATGTACACACTATATGTACGATTATGTACACACAATAGCCATTATGCACTATTATGTACACAGAATATCCATTATGCACGATGCCTTCTTTGGTAAGTAAAGTTAGATGTTTAGTCAAGCTTCCTCTAGGCTTTCTTTTTCTTGAGCCTGAGCTCTATCATCCCACGACGCTGAGCAGTCGCATAACCGTTTCAGGGCAGTTTGTCCCGCAAAGACGTGCATGCCATTGTATTGTGATGAAAGGCAGTGCGGCGTCATAATGGCGAGTAAGTAATGTCAGTAGGAGCCTTCTAAGGAAATGACAATGACGACGCTAATCCGCCAGGGGTTTATAGGGAAAAGTTTAGAATGTTGCGTAGAAAACCTACGTAACTGAACCGTAGAGGAAAGTTGAGTAACATGTCGTTGCAAGGATATGGTTCCAGTTACGGCATCTTCCGAGTCGCATCTGCACACGGTGCTGCTTCCAATGCGCTGTATTTAAACATTTGTGCGGTCGCTATACAGGGTTTTCTTTTTTATTCGTTACAGAATTTTTATAAAGAGAAAAAACAAACAAACTAGCGGAGCACAATAGCTGTCGCTTTAACAGGCGGTTATACGGCCGGGCGAACATCCTGGAGGACAGCGCTTGCAACCACTGGACGACTAATTAGCTAAAATTCATTAATTTTTATTTTGTTTTTTATTTTTTTAATCTCGTGTTAGCACCGCGAAGCAACTGTGGCTATGAGTGGCGTATAGATGTGGACAGACTGAGAGAGGACAGCAGGAAGGAGTGGGGGACATGGGGGTTAATTAGTATGCGTCCTGGGCGGACTTCAGGAGAAACTGTGCCGACATTCGTGTGGAAACTCATCGGAAAACCCAGGGAAAACCTCAGACAGCAGAGCCGGTGCCAGGATTCGAACCCGTGTCACCTCCCAGTCTCGGCGTTGAAAAGCGATCATCCTAACCACTATGCCGCGGGAGCTGGTTCATTAATTAATTTATTAATTAGAGATGTTTTCTGGGAGATGCGATATAGCAGAATTGGAGCCAGTCATTATTCAAATCTACAGTCCTTATCAAACGCCCTGTGAAGCGAACGTACTTTGGGATACAAAATGGTCAAATTTCCTTATGCAAATGAGCCGAAACCAGAACTACACGCTTTTCGAGAGACGTGACCTTCGCCTTATCGGAGTCGGATAGCCTTGCGACACGCGAAACAACGGTAACGCTGCGCCATCTCTTAGTCGAGAGCAGAGTCTTGGGAAGTGCATGCCCTCCGCGTCCTCCTATTGGCCGCCACCGAGGAGGCGGAGCCTCCCTCGCTCTTGGTCAGCAAACCCAAGGATAGTCCAATCAACTCCATCGCTCCAAAGCACGTGACCGTCTCACATGAATTGCCTGTCGCTCTTTCTGCGCTCGAGGAGTGCGTAGTTCTGGTTTCGGGTCCATTGCACCCCGTATAACGTTGAGCTATTTTTCTCGCATAATTACAAAAGCGACTGCCTGCTCTGATGTAATAAGGAGAACAATATCATGAATTGGTTAGCGCTAGGCAAATTGGGGAGCAATTCCTGCTTCTACTCCGCTAGATTGCAATTACATTTTAGTTCCCCGTCCTCAAATTTGCACCTCAACACTGCACGGCAGTACCAGCTCACGTGGCGTATTGGTTAGGATGGTCGCCTTCCACGCTGAGATCGCGGGAGGTGACACGGGTTTGAATCCCGGCACCCGCTGCGTCGTCTCAGGCAGTCTTTCGAGACGAATGTCGGCGCAGTTCCCCCCCCCCCCGAAGTCGGCCCAGGACGCATACTAACACCCCTCTGTACTAGTACACAGCGCATTCGTCATCATCCATGATAAGAGCTCGCTATCTGGCCAACGGACCGACAGACCCACCAGCGCTGTTTACCATTCGCGTTGAGAAGGGATACCATCCAAGCAGCAAAATGTACTGAAAGTCGGGTGCAATAGGGGTGGACGGGTAGGTGGAAGGCCTTTAACGGACTCGTGAAACTAAGGAACATCGATAAGACACATACCGTCCACCCCTATTGCACTCGACTTTCAGTACATTGTGCTGCTTGGGCAGTCGCGTCTATTGAGGCTGTTCCTAATCTTTCGTCGCACCCTTGCTTGAACCAGGCGGATGAACACGAAATTGACAGCCGGATAGCTGATCCAAACCGCGCATTGGTGCGCTGCTCCGCGCGAGAAATATGTAAACCGAAACCGATTAATTATTCAAAAAAAAAGTCACTAAACGTCGACGCGTTTTTTGTTTCTTGGAATATTTTTCGCTGAAAGTCCCGATATGTAAAACAGATGTTCCGTAAGCGTGCGAAGTAAAATTTAAAAGTTAGGACGTTCATTTAATTAGTGAGCCTATGCAAATGAGCCGCTCACTACTCAGTTCATGGCTGATGTCCCAAGGATCTTCAGCAAATAAAAGAGAAGTTCTTCGATGGCGCCACCTGTTTACGAATTATATCAGCCCGGGAGACTTCGTTGAAACACCCTGCATAATACGTAAACTATAATGTAAGCTCATAGAGCTGAAGGGATGAATAGCTGCACGTATGCCTTGCACAGACGCGACAAACATTTGCATTATGGGGTCTGAGACAAACAAATATGGCCTTCTTTCGGCTCCTAGAAAACGCAAGCGTCGCTACATCTCGTCTAGCTCATTTCATGCGTCTCCTTTCTCTCCGGCTGATCTCGTTACTGTCGTGCCGTAGAATGAGCCATAATTTAATCTCTTTATAGCCGAGTATGCTAACAGGGCGAATCAGGTCCCCCAAACTCACCCGGAAAAGCGTGCAACGAAGAAGGCCGCCGCTAGATACCCCACTGTTGCCGTTCCGCGCTTAGTTTCCAAGTTTAGCGGCAAAATGTTTTTGTTGTTTCTGCGAATGAATCTAGTCTTTATATGTCCAAATAAAACGCGTATAACGACTTTCTGTGTCGTGTTTCACTTTTTGGTCCCGTTTTTAAACGTGTTGAGCGATCGGAAGGATCTAGTGCACGGCTGCGTGCATCACATAGCGTACCTGTCGTACCAGGCGCCGCAGGCGCAGTCGTCCATTTCTCCTTCGGTGACTTGGCATGGCTTGGATTGTGCTTCAACTGGATCTTTAGCGCGCTACAATCAAACGCAAGCCAACGTCTGGTAACAATGGGGTATCTATGGGTGGCCTCCGGCATTGCACGCATCGGGATAGGAACAAATACATGGGAAAATGGCGACCTTGGGGGACCTGGGCGAAGCCAAGAACCACGCGGTGAGCCTCAGCGCTGCCGTCCCATATTGGGGGCGACAACTCCGCGCCTCAGCCCCTGCTGTTTACCACTCCTTCCGGTGCTTCCACAACCGTGTTAAAATGTCTGCTTGATGTTAATTAAAATACAATAAAAGCAAAGTCAAGTGAGGCGTACCCTGCAACCTAAAAATTTCGCCAGGCCTATGAGGAGGTCACTGTCTGCAACCTCACCCCCTCGGTCCGCAAAAAAACAGTGTTAGATGTGCAAATAATAATCTGTAGAGAAGCACAACGTCATCTTTTATGATGTCTACTCTAAAGCGTAGCGTATCTATTTGCTCTCTGTGTAGGTGCCGAATACGTAGGACGAAGAGTGTCGTTAGGGTAGGTACCACGCGTTAATTTATTCACATTTTAACTGCTACTTTTTGCTGTGAGGTTACTGTAGAGAAATCGAACTTGTATCTATCGAACGGATTTTTGTTCTGAAAACGGTTATGGTATCAGGTGAGCGAAGGGAACGGAAGTTCTCATTGGGACCCTTCGTAGCTTTTATAATTTAAAAGTTAATTTACGATTTGTAGGTAATTCGACGGTTGAGCAACAGATGGCCAAGAACGTCCGCCGGCCCAGAGATGATAGAAGTGAAAACAGGATGTCTATAGCCCTTATAGTTTTTTTTTTTTTATGAAAAATCTGTATCGAAAAAAAAAGACACCCTGTATATGTAGCAAAAGATTAGAAGACTCAGGGGCAATGTAATAAAATGGCAGTCGCACATGCACAGAGATACTATGGGGCGGAGAGCTGTAGATGATCCCGCAGGTATATATGCAGCATTTGCACATGCTTCACAGTCGTGCTCAGCTGTAGCCTCATAACCGGATATGTTCCCTGCCTTGCGCAGAACCTGCTGGGACCGGCGGCGTTGGAGACAAACTGGTGCTCCGTGACTTGGAGTCGGGGGCCCTGGGGAGCAAGAACCCTGAAGGGGCCCCCTATCGTGTTCTGCTACCCGCTTCGTCCATCACCGCTACTGAGTCGACTTCTTCGTGGAACCCATTTTACCGGTGCTTGTGTCGCGGAGTCAAACTGAAACAGCGCCTCCTTTCGACGATCTTACTTGTTGCCTGTGCTCTAGTCTTCGTCGGCCTCGTCCACAGGTCACGTGGACCCGATGAGATCTTCCTCAGTCACCAGCGGTTCTTCGCTGCTCCGCCGCTTGATCGTCAGGTAAGAACAGTACGTGAACCCCTTCTCTGTCCCCACTTTTTGCCGAAAGCGTCGCAAACTTCTTAGTGTCGCAAATTCTTACATTTACGGTACGAGACAGCGGAGATCTGGACGACGCCAAGTGGTAGGTTGTGGATTCATTTTCTCTGTTTGGGAGTACCTTAAAGGTACTCCAAAGCAGTACAGCTGCAATCTCAGCAAATCATATTCGATAGCATGAGTCATCGGTAGTCTTACGTACGTCACAATTTTCGTCACAATTGCCCTCATATTTTTTTTTTAAATGGGCAACACTGTGTCCAAGTCGTCACCAACTGCGGATTGCTAGTCAAGTGCGGCAGTAAAACTACATTGCACGCGCATAACACTAGATCGAAAACGCAAGAAGTCGGCTACGTAGTCATCATGAGCAGCAAGCTCAAGCAACTCTTCAGCAATAATAATAATAAGCCAGTCGGGAACGTAGATCACAGTTGCTTTAACAAATTGGGGATTATTTCCCACCAGACGTCGCACCTATCCGTATCACCGCATTTTTTCTGGCAAATTAAAAACAAATTAAAAATACTATTCAGCGTTCCCTGCTGCTATTGCTTTTATTCCCAAAAGAGCGCTTCCCGCGCATTTCTTGTGTTTGTGTGCTTCACGTAACAGAAAATGAGTAACTGGGCGATTACTGAAACCAACAGGCCGCGCCGGATCAGGCGAGGTTTGGCCACAAGAAACTCCTCAACAAAGTATCGCACGAGGGAACGTCTGCAAAGTCCCTGCAAGCAGACGACTCCGGCGCGCATCCTCCTGAATCCCTACGGAAAGCCACTTCTAAAACGTCAAAGCCGACGGTCCAGGAGCTAGCACCAGATCTCTTCGAGGACTTGATGGCCCTTGTGCTGAACCCTCGCGTACGTCACAGTGGCGCCCTGCCGAATACGTCGCGGTACAACCCTACCATCGGGCACCTGCTCGACATTGAGATCACGTAAGTGTTTTTTTTTCTTTCTGGTTTGGTATTAAAGTGTATGGTAGTGTTGCGGTACATATGATGAAGTGGTCACACGGCAGCACGAGAGACTAGTGACTTAATGTGGACTCATGGGGCTTCAGCGGGCCGTATAGCTGGCCAGAGCAGAGACAGGACGGTGTTACACGAAATATGCGACGTGCAACAAGGCTACAACGTCGCAACGTACCTGAATATATTGACACGTTGTGTACACCATGAAGACGGAGTCTGGAGGTTTATGTTAGTGTCGTGTGATCAGGTAGGGAACCTACCACAGGATGTAGTTACTTCATATGGACACCGGCTCTGGAGAACAACGCTATTCCAAGTGGGATTGCTGTGCGTACCCGCGAGATTATGCGAGAAATTCAGATCTCAGGAAGAGTCCCTCCCGAGGCTCGTACAGTCCCAGATCGGCGACCAGAACATGATGTCCCATTCAGCTCGGGCATGGTGAAAAAGACGTGTTGGTGACTACCATCGGCGGCAGCACACTAGGTTCCATACATGCTCTGCTCGCGTGCCAAGTGCACACGGAGATCTGGTCGAATGGTCTCAAGGCAACCCGAGCTAGCATAGACTGGGCCACCGAAGGCTAAGTGGCGCCGGGTTCGCACATGCAAGCTAATTTGCCTAACCAGCAAGGCGAACTACTTCTGGTTGTTCCGTGCGACAAAACTGAATATGGTCCTGTCATTGGAAGGCAGATAATACAGGAAACCCCACATGCTGCACAGCGGTTGAAGCGACACACATCGGAGGTCGACCGCGCAGGAAGCATACCGTGAGCCAGCTTCCACTGGAAGCAGGCACGCCGAGCATCTAACCAAGCTCCAGCAGTGATCATGCGCCAGCCACTCTCCAAGAGACCCTGAAAGAAGTCTCGCCCTCTGGGAGATCTGTTAGTCTCACCAAGTGCTGCAAAGAAGCATGTGGTCGTCTTCGCGTTCTTTCATCATGTAGCCCTATACGTTTAACCAACATGCCCTCTTCGTCCTCTGGTTACCGTGTCTTCACACGGAGGACATCCTCACGGAAGATTCTAGTGGAAGGAAAAGCGAAAACACTGTTCACAGGGTCGACGTTCCGTCCCATCCCATGAGTCCAGCATTCACACGGCGCCATTCATAGCAGACGACACCGTCAGCGTCCTTTCCTGTCGTCTGCTACGAAATATCTTGTGGCTGTGTAGCAGGATATTCCCCACGTGACGACACGGCGTTGAGTGCTCACGCTCACGTAACAGCGAAAGCTATGACGTTTTTTGCATTTTCCGCTGTATTCTGGGGAATGCCCTTTCGTGTGAATACAAGGTTACCATCATGATGTCAACCAGCTCGAGTAGGCTGCCCCATGACGACCACAACGGGCCGTGACGGGGCACTTGTAGTTTCGGGCAGGATTAAAGGGACAGAGACACCAGAAGCATCCGTGTATTGTGTATTGTCACCAAGTAAGGAACATAGCTATGAAGGTAGACCCCTTCACGTGTACCCTAACTCAAACCTACATACTGAAGAACAACTCCAACCGAAGGTAGACCCACGGTGGGTAGACCCATGTGTATGGTCATCAAGCAGGAGAAGTACCTATGGTGGTAGCACACTTTGCACAGACTCTAACCATACCTTACATTACAGTCCCACATGTCAGATAAGAACACTCCCTCGGGGAGTTTGCTTTTCGAACAAGCCGAACCAAGCGAACAATCCAAACACGGGAGAGTCGCTGCGGAGGGCAGTACAGTCCTAGCGAGCTGGCTAGAACACTATTTGCCGCTCACCAAGACGAGAAGTCGAGAGCACTCCGTGAGGCCGTATAGTGCTTCATCACGGATGATGTGACTACGAAGCCCTGCCCTGACAGCCAGAAAACTAGTTGCGTCTTCGAAGTCTGGGTCATCGAAGGATGGCCAACAATGACGGATTCAAACTTGGAAAGATTTTCCCCGCAGTTAATAATGCCAGACAACAGTTATAACAACCGCACGGTAGCCCAGGCGACTGTCGTAACCTGCGCCACAGCAAAAGAGAAACATGGCGACGCCTGAAACAGTGCTCGATCGTTCCACACATCCCGCAAGACGGGTAACCATCCGAGCGAGAGATGTGAAAACGGCGCAGTCGTGGCCAAGATGTATCGTCATCAAGAAGGAGAATCGTGGGCAGTCCTCCTCGGTAGTTTAGTCGGTAACGTGTTGGCTTGCTGAGCTCAAGATCGCGGGTTCAATCCCGGCCGGAGACAGTTGCAATGTGGGGAAGTAAACATTTCTTCCAGCGGCGTGCCTCGGAGACTTCCAACGCACGTGAAAAGAACCTCAGGCGGTCGTTGTATTGCAAACTGTAGCACGGGACAAACGCAAGAAATTATCCTCAGTCCTACCTAATTAGTGCAGCATGTCGTCATACTATGTGTTACATCACGTTGCCATTATTATTAGAAGACAAGAGGCTTTGTCTTCGTCAGTGTTTTTGTGATCAACAGTCACCTTCTCAATAAAACTACTTTATCGCTACAGTTTACTCATGCTTCCGCTCATTACAGTCAGTTCATTTTGTTTTTTTGTTTATTTTTTTCCAAAAAGGCCAAACATGACCTTCTGGGAGAAGTTCCAGACAAGCATATCACGTGACTACCTCTACGCTGCCAATTCGGATTTGGTGGACAACTTACTCCGCGACATAGCAACCATGCCAATCGTTCACGTTGGTAAGCATTCGCTCACCCCCCTCAATCCCCCGACCCGTATTCCGTGTGCTTTCAGAGTGAGCGTCTGGCAACCCTGTACCATGCCGCACAGCTACAACCAGCAAAACAAAACCGAAACGAACTTGCGATGCAGGAAGTAATGCCATTAACCCCTGCCTGATAATACCGTTCCTCTTCCCAAAAGATATGTTGCCAACGCGGAACGGCATAAATTTTTTCAAGGTCGCGCGTTATGCGTCGTCTGCCTAGCAATTAGGAGTGGACTCAGTGTTGCCAGGGCACATTCGTATAATTAATCCCCACGAATCCTTATCGCGTCAGTTCTGCCGCTGTGACCGTTGCTTAGCAGAACGGACGACACGCATGGGCTCATCCGCTATGCAGTACTGTGACTAATGATATGTCCTGGGTGATGACTCTAATGGTCCGCATACAACGTGTGCACAGGATTAAAGGAGGGCGGGACGCAGCTGAAATTGCTGATCGACTACGAAAATGGGGGCCAAGCGCTTTTCAAACCTATGAGGTGAGTGAAAACTGGAGTATATCTTTGTACTTGATGTTTGGGTGCCTCTGAAGAAAGAAAAGAAAAGAAAGAAAAAAGAACTGATACTAAAAATCGTCGAATGTCGTCTGTATCTGATATGATAAGACAATTAGAATTAGAACCGCTGCACTATCGACGCAAGATAGCTTCGTCTAAAAGTTCTGTTCTCTCTGTATGGGCAACTTATACATGAATAAAGATTATTGCTCCTCTTGCCTCTCTTTGCACGACTCTACGAGGATAAGTCATGAAATAATGTATCATACTCCTGCCACAAGGGCTGCCTTCAATGGTCATTAAATCAGTCAATTAATTGTTATCAATCATTATAATTATCATAATGATAATCATTAAAATCATCGTAATTAATTACTAATCCTTAAATCAGTGGCCATAAAATTGGAATTGAACATGAATCTCAGTACTTTCGAGCAGAGCCTTAGCAGAGCCATATTTCCTGAGAATGAACCCTCTCCTGCCTAAACGGCAGTTGCCGTCTGCAGTATTTGCAAATAAATAAATAAAATCAATAAAAATGATGGGGAAATAGAAGAAAATCTGCTGGCAGTGGACAACGCTGTGAACGGTTACGTGTATATCTTAATTTAAAAATAAACCGAAGTACTGCAGCATGTACATCAGAAAGAAAAAAAAAGACATTGGAAAAAGCACAATTTAAACGAAAAGGTGCCGTTGCTACTTATTTCCCATAATATATTGAGTGTCATCATCTGTTTCATCTTCCCTCGCATAGGAAGGTTCAACTTTCAGGTTTCACAACCTTATTCAGCCTGTATGCTGCACGTCACGAGATTAAAAATCTGGAGCACGACGTCTTTAAATGTCAACGTTACCCCATCGCTACGTATAAATAACTAATCACTCCACGCCGTGCAAAGTCACAATTTGAGTAGCCAGACACCATGCACTATAGCATCCAGCACTGTGATGCAGGTGTTGACATTCGGGATGACAGAACGATACACTGAACTTTAAACCCTGAAATAACCCTCGCCGGACGACACTTTCACAACATAGCATGTCGACAGAGCCAGACGAGTTTTTTTTTTTTTTTGTTCCCGTCTCACTTCTTCGCATACCAGTGCAAAGACCCGCAAGAGACCCGAGCGCGCACACACAATAATCAAGCGAATCCCCACTAGAGCCTCTTTTGCTCGCCAGTCCGTTTAGCGCGAAACGTGACCAAGTTCCCATCTACGCCATTTTGTTTTTTGTCGCTTCGTGAATGGTACTTCGACACCATGACCCGAGTGCGTGACTCTCTACTATGACAACATTGTTTGGGTTCCCCGCCATAGTTGTCTGCAGCTAAACAACTTCCCGCCTAATTTGGCGTGCAGGCACGTGTCGGCGAAGGAGCGACCGCATAATGAAGCAAGTGGCCGCTAGGGGTCGTTGCATACAATGTGTTTCATTCGCGTGTACGAGGCCCTTCGTAATGGCGCATATATTAGTGAGGTTTCTTCTTCCTTTTGGGAGGGTGGGTGAGGAAAATAGGCGTGGCGATTAATGAGGAGAGTGGTATCGTTCATACGGGTCATTAACTGAATGTTACTCCACCCTGATTGTACGGTAGACGCTCTCAGTGAGTACTTTTAAACGAGTTTGCCGTTTTGGAGCTGTAGCGTAAGAGAACCCTGTGATAAGATAATGATGAGGTATTTGAAATTCAATGTTTTTAATATGAAGGGAATTGCCTCAGGACGAAAACCGCCGATATTTCGAACAGAGACTGTTCTTCTTGTGGGCACCGTCTCCCTCATTGGCATGTTATTTAAAGGGTTAGGTGTGATGTGTTAAAAGTTCGTGCGAATTGTGGGTCAACAGCCCGGGGTGCTCCGGCCTCAGTAAACACTTCTGGATCACTTCAAAAGACTGTTTGTTAGGGTGTAGATTGCTTTGCTGGAATGATGTGGGTTATGGCCTCCTTCTATAGCACGGTTTAACCCGCGAGTGCTTTATGTCACTGTTTTTATTTCCACTTCCAGATTTCCTCGGGATCGCGAGACAGAACCGAATCATTTTTACTTTGTCGACTTCGAGCGACACAACAGTGAGATTGCAACCTTCCATCTGGACCGGTAAGTCTGAAATACGTGTATGTCATTGCGCACAGGCATAAATACTCGTTGGCCATTGAGCACGTAGACACTGCACAATGACTTGCGAGTTGCGAGAGGACAGCCTGCAGTTACAGCACCAACACATTAGCCATTGGTCATTTTGTGCTGAATGGACAGTGCTGGACAAAAGTTTACGGAACATGCTCCTCATTCCTTCCTCAGAGTGACGCGTTAGCAGCGAAAGGGGCCGTACGGACTTACAGACATGTGCCTAGGTAACCCAGTCACCTGTTTATAAGTCCGTATGGTACCATGTCCATCATTGTACGACATGTTACGTGTGCTATAGAGGGTCACTTGGAGAAAGATGACATTTATTTTACTCCGTATTTTTGAGAAACTTCACTCAAAGTCTCAAGACGTGTCCTCACTATTGCTGTGTGATGTATCCAATACCACTGTCCGTCAGCGACACTTTGATAGGGAAGACTGTTGGCTCTGACAGACCTCTGTGGCTTGGGCAACGTAGTGACAGACGAGAGCTCAAGAGCTGTGTGTCGTGTTTCTTCGTTGCTCAAGTCATCATGGATATGATCCACCAGCTTGCCTGCGGCGATATGCCATCTTGGCTCCTGGCCACACTTGTCTCACGACGTGAATTCCCCGGAATTCCAAAGTATCCCTTAGTTCCCATAGTCCTTCTGATATTCCTTCTGGGACCAGTACGACCTCGTATGATCAGACTCACGTTTAAAGGCATCGTCTCGTACTGGCAGCCGTTCCCGTTACAAGCACGGGCCCCTGAGGAACACCGCACCGTCAACGCGCTGTGTGTTCGTGTCCTGTACTCGCACGAGTGCGTGACAGGTTACGTTGGGTAAAGCTTTGCAGAGAATGGCCCGTGCTCGTTTAGACTGGTATTTGGAGAGCGTTCTTTGGGACGTCGTTTCCGTAAAGTCAACGTCCGCAGAGTCTGTCGACGGTGCAGCGTTCTGGACCTTGAGCGTAACGCCGATCCAACGCTTGAAGAGCCGGTGCAAGATCACCGCACCATTGTTTCTTTACATCTGCAAATCATTCGACCGTGTCACTCGCTTTGCTGTCATAAGAGGTCTCCCTTTCGCAGGAATTCGTGGAGCGACGCACTCTTGGATTCAATATTATCTTAAAAATCACACATTTTTTTCTGCAGACCACCGACGGGTCTATCGACAAATTCTCAGTTACGTGTGGGGTGCCGCGAGGTAGCGTTTATAGCACCTTGTTGACATGGCCGGCATTCCAGATATGATTTCTCTATATGTGAAGTTACCTTTACATGCCAATTACATTTGCGTATGGACTTCAGCATCGTACTAGCGCATTCAACAGAGCGGTCTATTACTCATATGACAGAATAAGTCGCCTGTCGAGGGCTGTCGCCTGAGGAGTTAGTGACGGTCCCGTTTCGACGGCGCAGATATGACAGAGCTCTGCCGTACGCCAATCAACAAGGGTAACCTTGAAGTCATATCATTCATAGTGGCGTCCAGTGATCTGCCGAAGTATACGATCCCTGCGGAACAAGATGCTAGGGTACGTGAACGCGTTACGATGTACGCTTGGCCGGTGCGACCTGGGGTCCACCGCAGAAAGATCTTCGGAACGTTCACAGCGTCCTTGGAGTAAGGACGCTACACCACATCCTTCCTGTTCTCCATGGAAGTAGTCGTAACAGTGGAAAGCAGTTGACTAGTATTGCGATTGCGCGGCCTCAAAATCTGCCTATAGATCCCGAAGGCGACGGCGGCAAAAGCTAATCTCGTTGAAGTCGGCGAATTCCCAACACCACTTCTATACGTACAATTGAAGTGCTTGGGATGAAGAAGCTAAAAATAATAATAAAAATAATTCAACTAAGTGTACCACCTGTGCGGCACTTGCAGGCACTGAGCACTTTCCCCAGCGTGCTGCCCGGGAACGAAAGCGGTTGTGTATGTTTGCTTTCGTCCGTAGGCAAGGCCTGAAAGTGCTACTTAGTCCTTAGGTAAACACTTAGTTGCAGCGTTGCTGGTGCGGTGCATTTCGCTTTATTCCACAAACTGGACACCCCTACTTTTGTGTGTGTGTGTGTACCATCCAGTTCAAATCTTAGCAGCAAAGAAGCCACGTATGCATAGTAGCAGGCCCTACTTTTGTGCGACCAACCTTTCTGCATAACGTTTTTCTCTTATTTGTTTTTTTTTTTGCATATTCTCAAATATAAACACGAGCAGCTGTAAGCAATGCTTCTTAACAAAGAAAAATGTCGTGAAATGGGGCACGGTCTTTTATCGCATGCCGATGCTCTACTCCCAAGCAGCACAATGTACTGAAAGTCGAGTGCAATAGGGGTGGACGGTATGTGTCTTATCAATGTTCTTTAGTTTCACGAGTCTGTTCAAGGACTTCCACCTACACGGCCACCCCTATTGCACTCGACTTTCAGTACATTTTGCTGCTTGGGCTGGTTCGAATGTTACCCCCCCCCCCCCTTTTTTTTCTTTTTCAGGTATAATCGCCTATCTTCATCCTTTCATCCCTCTGAGCGACACGTGATGACAGGTGATTGTCCATTTTGTGTTCACAGGGTGCTGGGATTTCGTCGTGCTCCGCCGGTTGTAGGGAGAGTTCTGAACATGACGTCAGAGATCTACGCCATAGCGGATGACGCTATTCTCAAAACATTCTTCGTTTCGCCTGGTGAGTTATGTCACTACTACTATTATTTACTACTTACCCTATCTCAGTACTCTCTTTGCAGTGATCGTTACACAATGTTCTTGACGCTTATTCTTTTTCCTGAAATTTGAAACTCTCCATGTTGGCTCAGCTATAGCTCGGCACCTTTTTCCCTGTAGCCAATAACTTATGCTTCCATGGACGATGTAGCTACTACTGTGACACGGCCCATGCCATCTGTGGCCATCCAGACACACTAGAAGGCAGCTTTGCGGCATTTCTTCCATCGAAAGAACTAGCGCCCCGTAAGGTGTGGAGGCACCCCTGGAGACGGTAAGTTCAAACTTGGGTACGTACCCTCGTACCGCGTGTTGCCGGTGAGCGACAGTTCTGCGTGAAATGAGTAGGACAACACATTCGAAGCAGGGACCATGCACTGGTATTGTCGGACGAGATTTCACATCAGCCGTACCGCGTCTCTCGCTTTTATTCAGTTAACCTTTTTTTTATTACCTGTGCGCTAACACAGCGAGGGCTTGTCTATCATCGCTCTTCAGGGAGCGACAAGGCATTGATCTGTGGCCCAATATACGCGGCAGCGTTGTCAATTACTTGCCTGTGAGCGATGTTACTTGTACTTTCGTTTGTTTTGGATTACCTTTGTAGCTTTATTGCTGGCGGTCGCTGGCATGGTGGAGGGAGGTCACACCTGCATTTGGACAGCTGGCGCAGAAATACATAAAGGCGGACTGAGTGACCTGAAATAGTACTATATTCGGTTATCCAACATACTGTTCTGTTTCTATCCGTTCTATATCGTTCTATTCTATCTCGTTCTATCCAACGTACTGTACTGTTCTGTTGGATTCAGTTATCCAACATTCTGTTGCGTCAAGCGCGACATCCCGGTTTACACGAGTGCGTTCAACTGCGTGCGAACGCGTGCGTGTTGCCGTGATAGTCAACTTGTGCGTCGCCCCACAGAACGCATTGGCCGCACTTCGGGTAAAAGAGGAATGTTCACGTAGATGCGCGCACGCGTTGGAACGCAATAATGTGAACCAGGCTCAATGGCATGCGAATATGTATATAAGTCCAGTACACACTATTGCGTTCCAATGCGTGCATGCAGCTGCGTGCGTATGCGTGTTCTTCATCCTGGAGCTCAGCCTATGATATGCATCTCTTTGCATTCTGTGGGGCAGCGCGCAGCTGAGTGGCATTCGTGGTCATGTTCAATATGGCAGCTCCGGTATCGCGGTTACGAGAAAAGCACGAGTCCATAGGCAGTTTGAGTAGACAGTTGGTAACGCCACCGTGATGTTATCGCACCAACAAGAACTGGCACAACTGCCACCAACTTGCAGCGCGCGTGATTCAGATTCTTATTTCTCGATTGAGTGCGTTATACCCCACGGGCATTTTCGATCCTGCTCGACCGAACCTGCTTGAACCCAATGCAGATCGGGTGGTGCTACACGGCCGCTTCCAAGCAGGATCGAACTTTGATCCTGCTTGACTCAAGACAGTTCCCATAACAGGATTGAGAATTTCAAGACGGCTCGACGGCCGCCATTTGCATCCTCGATCCCGGTGAACTGTCATAACTTAAGACGGACATGCGCGCGAAGCTACAAATGATGCTTACATCGGTATACGATAAATTACCACTAATATCGCTGTTATATAGGAAAGGCGAAATTAATGAGTTCCGTTTATTCATTTGCACAGGTCAACCATTCAATGCGCATTGAAAGTGGCCGTGTAGCAGCGTCAAAACTCGAGCGTGCTCGGGAAGTTCGATGCAGATCGGATTCGAGAAGGATCGAAATGCCCGTGTGACAGGGGTATTAGATACAGTACTTCGAAGGCCAATTTATCAAATGTGCTTTAACACTGACTATCATAGTGGAAGGCATATCCTGAAGCCTGCTTCAAACCCTTAACGTGATCTCCATGTACATCGCCCTTGTCTACCTTTCCCACCCATTTAACGCTTCCTTTTCGTAAGTAGGAGGAACAGGTATACGAGTTCATGACGTTAATTCGTAGTTCTTGAAAACAGTATCGATGTATTACCGCTCATTGGAGCGCAGAAACCTTTCAGTAAAGGCTTCTGACGTTCCAGTCGTGAACCATTACGATGGCGCTGTGTGGGCTCAAACTTCCTGTTCTGTTGCAGGTCATACCATAAGCGACGGAAAGCTTCGTGGGAGATCGACGATGAGTACTGCAATAAAGTGAGGGAGACGCCACCTTACAACAGAGGTCGTCGGCTACCGGATCTCATGGATATGTCTATACTGGACTTCTTGATAGGTAGGTGCTTGAAAGACCGGACTTTGTTGATAGCCTTTCCGCTTACTGACCCGAGGGCTGCAAACCTGGCAGCACAGAACACCACCAACTTGACAGCATGGTACAAAATGATCAGGCACGTCATCTTCCGCAGGAGACGTTAAGTACCAGTACCGGTGCCGTGTGCTGAGATTGCAATGCTTGATAAAGGATCCCCGTATGAGCAAAATGAATCCGCGGACCGCCCGAACACCGGGGACTCCCTTAATCATGGTAGTTTGCCCGCGACATAGATCCTCCAGGGATTGTTATTGGATATGCGAAAGACTAGAGGCTGCAATACATTTGAGGTGTACAGTGCTGAGCAAAAGTTTACGGAACGCGCCCCGGCGCATTCCTTCCTCAAAGTGGCACGCTAGCAGTGAATGGTACCGTACGGACTTCCAAACAGGTGACTCGGTTACCATTCCCTGCTGCGTGTCACCCTTAGGAAGGAATGCGCCGGAGCGTGTTCAGTAAACTTTCGTCCAGCACTGTACCCAGGTACATACACATAGTAACTGTACAGCTGAACCGTAGCCACGTGACCGTAGCAGACAGATCCCTCTGCACGAATGAATGCCAGCATGCGCCTGCCTTGTACCACCGCTTTTCGACCCCACCTGCCAATCACGGGGATGTGTAACTACCCCTAACTTAGCGGTTGTTTGTGACAAAATCGCCATGTTGTCCTGGTTACACGCTGTAGGTGCTGAGGTCACGTGACCCTGTTTATATTTCGTGTTTGTGCTGGCCGACATTTTGCCATCAGCATGAAACCGAGCGATGAATATATTTTGCCAACGTACATTGCAACGTGCTTCTCAGGCGACAAAGCTTATTCCTCCGAAGTCTGAGTGAATGGCATCGGCTCAGTGAGTCTTGTTGAGTGAGTGCCGTTGAGCTTGCACTATGAGTCTTTACCAGCCATCCGCCATTCTCTCAAATTATATCAGCCGGGGCCGTTAGCTCATCTCTAGGATTGTCGAGCACGATGAGGCTTCCCTCGCAAATATGTTTTACTTGAACTATGTCGGATAAAACGAATTACCGATGCCGCAAGAACTTACAAAAGAACGCACAGAAACATCAATGGCGTTGTCTACAAACGGCCTGGTCACTGTTCATGGACGCGGCCATTTTCGTGGTCACGTGCATGGTGACGTCTCGAATGACGTGCGGTGTGGACCTGTCCAGAATGCATTGCGTTCTACTGGCACTCTACCCTCTGCGGAGCAGTACCTAGCAGGGCACCTCTGTGTAGTTTTGAAACGAGACCGCTGATGATTCTAAATTTCCCCTGTGCGACTTCGGGATTGGTGCCCCTCCCTGAGTGGTGAAATCCTTGATGCCTCACTGGTGGGAGATGCTGGCAGAATAACTCGTCAAGTACTGTGTTTAGAGAAACAAACTTCTTGTTTCAACTCCAGATGCATAACGGTGGAATATGTGCTGAAATGTGGTTATTATGTTGCAGGAAACATGGATCGGCACCATTACGAAGTGTTTCGAATTTTCGGAAACAATTCTTCACCCGTCCATTTAGATCACGGCAGAGGGTAAGCAAGACCTTTCTTGACTGGAGGCGTCCCGTCGAACTGTCACTGTTGATGGAAAGCCGCCTATGTTTTGCATGATGCTCCGTAGCTAGAGGAACAAAATAACACAAACTATGCTTTTGCTAACGGCAAGGATTGCTTTTTAATTCCGCGTTAGCTCCGCGAAGCAACTGGGGCGGCTATGAGCGAGGTACAGACGTGGACAGATGGAGAGTGGACAGCAGGAAGGAGTGGGGGACAGGGGGGATAGTATGCGTCCTGGACCGGCTTCAGGAGGAACATTGCCGACATTCGTCTGGAAAGTCTTCGGAAAAACCAGGGAAAACCTCAGACAGCACAGCCGGCGGTAGGATTCGAACCCACCACCTCCCAGTGTTCAGCACGACCTTGCGTACCACCAACGCTAAGAGCTAAACGCGTTAACGACAGAGACGGTTGAGGTTGAAATCACTTTCTCATCAGTAGCTGTTTGCAACAAAACTCTTACGCCAGCATGTACAGCTTCAGTGTATCGTGCTCGCATATCACTGTTCATGCGCTGACGAATCAGCGTCTCATCTGAGAGTGACATCACAAAACGTCACAGCCGCGTGTAGCTAACACAACGTGATGTCATCACGACGCAGTGAACGGCAGTCAAGCAGTCACTTGTGGCAACAATCATCATCTTGTCGTGCTCACGCGTCCTAGACAACGTAATTTCAGGGTAACGTTATGTCCAGGGTTGGCGCTTTCCGACATACCCCCGCCTGCACAAAACGAATATAGATGAGCGTATTTCGCCGGTGCACAAGACATGGTAGCTCAAAGCAGCAAAACAACTTTCATCGCTGAATGAAAGAGACCGTTCCCTTGACAACAGTACTAAAGGAACCGGACTCATCCGTTGCGTCCTTCGTGGTTGAAGCGCGAACGAAAGCGATATTTCTACTATCACCAGCTGTGCTGTCTGAGGTTTTCCCTGGGTTTTCCGGTAGACTTTCCCAAAAAATGTCCGGCCGTGAAGTAGACCGAGGACACATATTAGGCCCCCTGTCCCCCGCTCCTTCCTGCTGTCTTGTCTCCATGTGCCCACGACTGTACGCCACTCATAGCTACAGTTGCTTCGCGGCGCTAACATGAGGTCAAAAAAAGAGGAGACTGCTGCTGCTGCTGCTGATGGTGGTGGTGGTAAGAGAAAAATTATGGAGATGTGAGCCCGCTTTACGCGGCACAAGCTACTCCGAACTGCACTCCAAAAGAAGACTGCAATTTACGCTTTCCCGCCTCTCTTCTCAAGAAGCAATGAAACTGCTCCAGGGGGGCGCTGGGTAGACGGCGGTTTTAGCCAATTTCGATCAGGTTAGGTGAGGTAAAGAGAGCTTTCGTAAGGTTAGGCCCTGGTTCTGTCACTATTTTTTCCCGTCTGAGCCCCCATGTCGGCATCAAACTGAGTGGTTTTAGCAGGCTTTTCGTGTATAGCTCGCGTGTATGTTATTTTCCTTATTAACTTTTAAAAAAATGTCGTAAATATTGCTAATTTCGGTTTATTCGCGACAAATAATTCAAACGACATTCGTACAAATGCAGTTTTCCGACCTTAAGGCGGGCTCATGCGGTCTAGTTAACGTTCGCTACCGGAGAGAGTCGGCTGCACCGTCGCAAAATTGTTTTCTTCGCCGTGCTTTCCTCCCGCGCGCTTTAAGGAAGTGATGTAACCGGCGCCAGCATGCAGAACATGATAGCAAACGGCAAATCCATTATTTTCGTTCGCAGAGATCTGGAAAACTGCAGTAAGCGTGTCGACTTTGTTGATTGCAATTAATTTCTCGACTGTTACTGTAGGGAATGACATCATTTTTGTTCAAATATCGCGGGCGGGCGTGCCGAGAGAAGCGATCTTTTTTTGCATCTCCCATAGACTTCCACGTTTTGAAAATTTCACAACCTTTAATCAGGCCTTCAAAAATATGTCATTCCCTAGATAAACTTGAGGTGAACACGCCTGTACCTGTTTCGTGTAGAAATTTAGCTAGGTTTACGAGAACGCTGCGAACAAAAATACCCCATAGACTTCTCAAGAAGTGAGTCCACTTTGTTACTTCGAAAAAAAAAATTCATCAGTCACGCTACTATACACTATATATCCAGAAAAAATTGCGCGCTTTAGAGAGTGACGTTGGGGTGTAAGTTTGTGTTGCCTTTTTGGGTCTATATACTGTTATGCTTCCTTGCAGGTTCGGGAAAGCCAACCACGATGAACTGAGCATCCTCGCTCCCGTTTACCAGTGTTGCCTGATGAGGCAGTCGACACTTCGTCGTCTTCTCGAACTTCACAACGGACCTCATCGTCTGAGTGAGGTTATGCGCGAGTCACTCAAAGGTGATCCCGTGGACCCCGTTTTAACGGAACCGCATCTCCTGGCGCTCGATCGACGATTACGTATCGTGCTAGAAGTGATAAGGGAGTGCATATCCGAAAGGACGGCTGAGGAAGTCATCGTATGGGACGTCGCTTAGCCGTCAAATCTGTGTGTTGTGCAACTTTTGAAAATAGACAACTATGGTAATTAATTAAGGTAGTGTAAACAGCCGGCACGAACTGGGACATTCTGCCGCATTGAGCGCGTGCGGGTGAAGCTATCAGCGTGGTCGATATCATCAGTTTGCTGATATGGCGGTTGAAATGTATTGTGGTGGTGATCGTGGTGTGAAGAGACAATGATAGGACGTATCATATCACATCATATCAGTAGACTTAAAGTGTGGATAAGGCCGGTTTCACACTCCCGTATTCGTCGTCCGTTTGCCTCAAGAACAGAACTTGGAAGGCAATCGAGCTCCGTAGGTTCCAGTGGGGCCGTTTTGGCTCCTTTAAAAACACGGTCGAGAGAAACGTCAGTGTGAAATGTAGCCTTCGTAACAGCCGTTACGAATCTT
Source organism: Ornithodoros turicata (assembly GCF_037126465.1). Taxonomy (NCBI): domain Eukaryota; kingdom Metazoa; phylum Arthropoda; class Arachnida; order Ixodida; family Argasidae; genus Ornithodoros; species Ornithodoros turicata. Next base: position 75,537,672 of record NC_088204.1, read on the forward strand.
ATCGGTATCGCTCGAGATTACAAAATAATTTGTTGTTGACATATGCTACATATCAGGTCAGTACAACGTGTTAAAATTTCGAAATATTTTAATAAGGAACTGGTTAATTTATTGTAAATGTGTTTTAAATGTTGTACGAGATCTTTATCGGCAGGTGTGCAGCTTTCTATTGATAAGACTGCAGCGTTTTAGCTGGTAATAATGGTTGCTGCATTATATGTGTCCAGAGGGGAAGGCTTTCATGAGAAATGAGCTGTCCTAAGTCCCTCCCTATAGCCTTCCTTTTATCAGTTTAGTGATAAGGGTACCCTGCCCTGTTTATGAAGCTGTAAGTTGTTATATTTTATCACATGTTCTCAATATGATATACTTTATTATACAAAGTTGTTTTTGTTTAGATGGGATACGAGGTTTATTGGCAATAATATAGCACCCTTTACAGCTCTACATACATGATAAAGCAACACTGAGGCACGTACACAATGCGTGATGTCGGAAGGAACTGTTTGCAGCACTACTGATTCGTTTTTTGCTTGGAGTGTCACACGTTACCATAGTGATGTAGCAGTTATGCCATGAACATAAACACAGAAGCATCAAATGGAAGCATGCTACTGCAATAGTTATAATGGTAGGAGGATCTATCATGTCAGAAGTGGCGTGAAGAACCTTCTCAGTAAGTTGTAACAAGAATCCTTTGCACGGTCCCTCTAAATCACGACTTCTGTCGACTCCCTTAGATCTGGCTACTGAGGGACTTTCCATTCGGCATGTGGTATTTTTCAAAATGTGCATACTTTTCTTGTGATTAACAATTTCAAGTGGGCATATGTATAAGGAGACAGATAACGAATGCTGTGGTAACGTTACAAGGCATTTGGATCAAAATATGCAGTCGTTGTACAAGCACTAGTACAGCATAGAAGTGTGCAATTACCTAGATCCTTCTTGCGTTTCCGTCACATATCAAGCATGAATATCATGACAGAGTTGCATATCAGTAACATACCAGACCCTTTGGAGACAGTAACAACCATTGGTTGGTGGAAGATTCAACGTTGAAGAGACAGACCAGACAGGACTGACGTATTTAAAAGAATGTTTGTTTGTGTGTCGTGTTTCTTGTTGTTTGCACAAAAAGAAGAAACAGAAGGAAGAGTAAAAAAATATTTATTTAAACAGTAGCTGTTCTTCCTATGTGTCTTTGTTAATGAAATTGGCCTAGACATATCTTTTTACGGATCTTGCAAGTCAGAACAGCGTGTAAGCATCAATCACTTCCAAAGTGCATGCCTTCAACTAGGGTGAAGCAATACATACCTAGGAATTGGATACATGTTTTTTGGTTTTTTATTTTCATATGTTAGCATAATGAGCTCTGCCTCGATTATCTTAAATTAGCATAATGATCCCGCTGCATTGCACATTCCATCCTACATGCGAGAGTACGTTTCTCTTCGAGCCACAATGCTGTTTGGTATACCTGCAGCCGAAGTGCATCCTGTAAAGGACACAAGACTGATCTTGTTAACATGCGTTGTTATGCCTTTATACTCCGTCATACCTGAGAGGGCTAGGGCAAGGTCCACTTCACGCCTTAAAATTTCGAGCACTTTGCTCACACCTTCTTGGCCCTGTGAGGAGATGAACAGACTGTCATGGACTGTAATTAATTAGCTTAAAGAGTGATTGCAGTAATTTCTTAAAGGGGCGGTTCCATCCGGAAACCCATCTGTGAAGCCGATACTACTGTGTATGGCATGGTCGACAATCGACTTGGCTAATTTTTCGTTCGAAAAGTACTTACACATATATTACACATATATAGTGATTATATATATATATCTATAGATATTACAGGTATCGTGCAGTGCATCATGGCCCACCCAGAAAGTCCGCAGTGCTGATAGAGGAGTTAGAAAGAGGACTGTAGCAGCAGCAGCAGCAGCTGCACTTCATTTAGGTGATTATGGGTGAGGCGTTACACTGTGACAGGCGATATACAGCGCCAGAGGTAATTTGGTGGAAGCACATATAATGAGGAACTTCATAGACAGGAGTGCTGCCCTACATTGTCCGGGGAAGGTAAGCACTTTCTTTTTAATGGACACTGTGCGTCGTCTTCGACGCGCGGAACTTGGTCGTTGGTGTAGTACAGCTAATGGAGACGCACCACTCCGCTGTTCCCGGTTCGAAACCAGGTGTGCTCTTAGGAATACGTACGTTGCAAGCGAGTCCCCAGACGACAGGTCTTCCGATGAAGACAGCACGCGCACCCAGTGCTAGGGCTTTCACGACGTCTGTGCCTGTCCTGACACCGCCATCTAGGTAGACCTCGCAACGATCCCCAACAGCTCGAACGACTTCTGGAAGGGCCTCGACCTGTGGGATTTAAATACGGTAAGCCCAGGTTTAAGTCCCGGCCTGAAGCGCACGTGCGGGGACCGGTCTCAGTGGATCACATGGTAGCGCGCCCGTTTTCTCATCCTGAGACAGCGGCTTGAACACGGCAGAGAACGCAGGCAACTTGGGTTGCCTGGAGACATCGTCCACCGCGAAGCACGTTCAATGGACCTTCTTTCACATACGCGTCGTAACCTAGCGGCTCTCCTGCGAACCACGCTCGGAGCGCATCAAACCTGGAACCGCGTGGGTCGCACAAAGGACCAAAACCGGACCAAAGTGGGACCGACGAGCGCGCGCCGCTCGTGCGGTCTCCCCTCTGGTCCGCACTTCCGTCGGCTCCATACTGCGCCATCTAATGAAGACGGAGATAACCCTCCCCGGCGCCTCAAAGAAATGCGCATGCGCATAAGCCGTTGTGAAAAAGGTCCATAGGATGCGCTGTGTGCTGAGATTTCAATTGAGGTTATCGAACCCTCAGGTGGGTAAAATTTATTCAAGGAGTGACCACTGTGGCGTCGCCTGTTATCATGGTTGTCCCGCAATTTAAAGCCACGTACAATCACCGTTAATACATGTCTGGAAAGAAATAAGATTTGTATTGTCGACGTGGGGAAATGTAGTACTATCTCTGTCAGCTTGGTTAGGTTGTGGACGTGGGCCAACCGCCATGAAAGGGACTGTTGTAATTGGCTCAGCGGAGACGCAGGACTACAAAACTGCTACTGCCGGCCTGGATTCAGTCCGCACAAGACACACATTTTTAGTCCTGGCCCGTTTGCGGATAACGTGTGGTAACAATTAACACACTTCTCGAAGGACGCTATACTCTACACGCCCGGCAGTATTCAACTCGATCGAAGCTACAACCAACGAAGAACAGCCAACGAAGGATAACCGGCTATATTCACAGAGTTTAAAGTTGTTTTAGGACGAGCCATACCAGAGTCAAAGACAATGCAGTATGTGAGGAATGCTTCCGTGCGAGTCTGATTACATGCAGAGAGACTTCTAACGGCTGCTGCAATAAATCCAACGATTGTGTTGGTTTTGATATGGATGACACCAGAGGTCGCTGACACTAGGGTTGCATTATCACAATCCGTTGATCTTGCACGATTTTTGGTTTCTATGATCCTGAAAGACAAAGCACTGTCCTGATCGAAGGACGTGGCTCGAAAGTCAGAACACCTCGTAGGTCACTTTTGATATCCTAGAATCAACTGGCCTTAGGAAAAAAGTGTTTTCAATAATTTATTATTTGGGTTCTACGTCGGAACTATGACCATGAGAGCGATGCCACAGAGGCTGGTCTGTCAATTAATGAAAAAATGTTTTCAAGATTGGCAGAATTGGTCTTATGTATTCGTGTCCTCCGTAATATGCCTCTGGTCTGTAGCGTTACGTGCAGTAAGTAGTGAAAGACAGGAGAGGACATTACCGTAGCAGGGACGCCATCAAGTTGTCTTGCTCCGTGGTTTGACACCAGGATAGCATCAGCGCCGTTCTTCACGGCGAAGATTGCGTCCTCAGCTGTTGACGAGGCGATCAGAAAAGGACCAGAAACACAGTGGCACACGGGTACAGCAATAGCAGGTTCAGTGGCAACATAGCAAGGCATGACATTGGAAATTCTGGGCATATGACCTAAGTGTGCTTACAAGCATGAGTTAACATTTAGACACTCGGCATGGTGCACGTGGACTTCAAGCTGAGACGAAGATAGTATTTCGATGTGCTCTTACCAGTTAGTATTCCTTTGATGACAATGGGAAGTGAAGTAAAGCTGCGAAGCCAGCGGACATCCTCCCAGGTCAGTGATGGATCAAAGAGGCCGCTTGCATACTCGTTAAGGCCAGAACCGGACTGAGCCTTGCACACACCGGAACTTTTCGTGTCGTCGCCCACGAAATTCGCCAACCTGTGGGGTGCGCAGGAACTTAGCTTTTGTACTGCTCTCTGCTTGTGTTCGTTTATTCTACTAGCTCGACACGCGAGTCGGAGTTGTGACGTATGAGAGTGCCTACGTCATGTACGTCATAGACCCCGGCGACCCGTTTCGAGAACAGAGTCGCTGGGAGGCGACTCACGAGCGTTGGAGCCTGGAATTTTAGACCGGGAGTCTCTGCCACCATGGGATGACGTCACGAGGCCCAGGCCACGGCATTTTCGACCACCAAGAGTCGAGTCTCTCCACTCTCGGGTCACTCGAGTCCAATAAACGAACGCAGCTACGTTGGTGGTGGTGGTGGTATAATGTTCTACGGAAGAGGAGTGAGGTCTGCCTACTCATACGAGGCGGCAAGTTTCACTCCTTTGTGAAAGGGAAGGAGATTAGGGGTAGAGAAAGGATAGAGGGTCAGCTGTGCTTGTGCCTTCCGAGCAGCAACACATCATCGTCACACCAGATATATCGTCTTTCTCTGTTTTATGGTGGCTCGATATTGCTCTTTAATGCAGGAGTGTGCTACGCATTCTGCGTTTAAACCGTAACTTCCAGCGAGCCGGCGTTTTGCGTTCTCTGTGACACTGCCTCCAATCGTGTCACGGGTAGATTTGCTCCTTCCACTATAGTGAAGACGGTAGGAAAAGTTATGAAGTGCATGCGTCACATTGGAGGTGGGGCATGCGACTTGATAGTGAAGTCAAGGGCTGCTGCTGAAAAGCTGAAAGCCCTTGGTTCACTTACAGTGAAGGGCAGCGTGATTGAGTTGGTCTCGCTCGACTCCAACATGGTCACGGTGACGGTTATTTCGGTACCGGACCCCATTCCCGATACCGCGGTAGAGACTGCACTCACGGGATATGGGCCAGCCACCAAAGTGAGCCGTGAGACATTCCTTCAGAAGGAATTGGAAGGAATCGAAACAGGGAACCGCCGTGTTCTTATGGAAATGCGACCCCCGGTTCCCAATTTCATCAGCGTAAGCGGTAAGCGCTTGACCATCAATTGTGATGGCCTAAAGCGCGTGTGCATGCGTTGCAATGCGGAAGGTCACTTTAAGAAGGACTGTGTGGCTCCGCTTTGTACCCGCTGTGGTCAGGTTGGGCATGAGAGTTGCGATGCCTCGTGTAGGCGTTGCGGTGGAGACCAAACCGTGTCCGAGTGTTCGGCCGCGACGTGGGCTTCCGGTGTTGGGACTGGTTGAGTACCACCGAAAGCACCCGTTGTGCCGGCTGTGCAAGCTGCGCAGGCTGACAGTGCGGACACCCCAACCGTAGTTGTGTCTCGTGAAGATGAACATCCCGTTCTAGAAGCTGTTAGTGTGGCGGCTGGGAATGAACGTGGTGTTGGTGACCCTGACACAGTCGTGGCGTCTCCCGACAATGCTTCTCCCAGTGGTGAGGTCATTGTGAAGGGAGCTGCTGTAGCTCATACTGAGGCAGTGGTCGCAGTTAGTGACGGGGATGCTGGTGGTGATACTGGAGTTGAGGGTGATGGGGACAGTGTAGCGTCTTCTAGCTCCGACAGGTTAGTTATTGACCTAGAGTTAGATGAGGAAGGTGCAGTTGCTGACGCGATGGACTTCATCGAATCTGCTGCGAAACGGAAGCGCCAAGCATCCGAGGGGTCTGCAGTGCGAGATTCCTAACTAGCGTTTTCGCGTTTAATGTCCCTGTTCAGTCTTGCCACACTAAATGTACGTTAGTTCAGCAGGGAGGTGAAGCAGTTAGAAGTTATCGACTGGGCAAGGTCTGCTCGTGTAGACATCCTTCTCCTGCAAGAAACCAGGTCCCTATCCGGTCGGGCTATAAAGTCTTTAGAGGTTTCGCATGGGCTCAAAGCGATCTTTAGCTGTGGTTCGCCCCACAGAGCTGGCGTGGGAATTTTATTTTTTCAGTCGTTTCGGGGATCTATCAGGTGGTTTGACACGGACACCGAGGGAAGGGTGGTGACTGTCGAGCTGGAACATGAGAGTAAAACACTGCGTGTTCTCAATGTTTACGCCCCCGTGCGCCGCGGTGAGCGCTCGGATTTTTTTCGCAGAATTGTCACGTTTTTTTATGGAAATCACAATTTAATTTTTGAAGGCGGTTTTAACTGTACGATAGACAGCCAGCACGGCCAGCAGGCGAAGAGAGAGCTGGAGCGCCTGGTGAATTCGATTGGTTTAATTGATACTTGGTCCCACGTGCATGGTAATGGATATGAGTTCACCTGGGTTAACACACGTGGCCACCACAGCCGACTAGACAGATTTTATGTCTCGCTATGCTTGGCAGACTTCATCTCTAGTTGTGCGACCCGACCTGCTTGGGACCTTACAGATCATCACGGCGTTCTTTTGTCCCTATCTAGCCTGCTCAATTTTCGATCTGGTTGTTGTTTTTGGCGGCTGAACGTGTCCTTGCTCGAGGATCCCGAAATTAACAGTGATATGCAAGATTGGCTATCGGAGCAGTGTTCCGCACCCGATTTCGGGCCAGATCACTGGGAGGCTTTGAAGCAAGGAGCAGCACACCGTCTTCGGCCTTGGGGGAGACAGCGTGCGCGTGAACATCGGCAGTGTAGAGATGCACTCAGGCAGGTATTAGCTATTCTTCGCCAACCTGGCTCTCGCAGCCATGATACTACTTCTGAGATAGAGGATGTGCATAGGCGCCTTGCGTCTCTTCGTATGCACTCTTGGAGCAAGTTCGTAGCGCAAAGAAACGTCGAGCGCTGGTGTCGGGAAATTTGTTGCTCCCGCATGCTATTGCGGTGCTATGTGGCAGGAAATCCGTGCTCGAGTATAGCCGAGCTCCGGCCAGCTGGCGGCTCACTTCTAACCGAACCTGATGACATTCAAGCAGCAATGCGTGAGCATTGCGCGGCCACTTACGAGGAGTCATCACCCGACGAGCCCGTTATCAGCCGAGAGTGCCCACTGTCGGAGGAAAAGATAGAGCATGTAGGCTCGGGGCCGCTCACGTAACAAGAGATTGTGGCAGCTGTCTCCTCAATGCCGAACGGAAAGTGTCCCGGCGTTGATGGCCTCCCAGTTGACTTCTACAAACGTTTCTGGCGGGTAATTGGTAACTCCTTGTCTCGGGTATTTAATCTATGATTGTCCGGAGGATTGATATGTTCTAGCATCCAGAGCGGGGTTGTCGTCCTCTTGTGCAAGGACCCGTCCAGAAAACGAGATCCGGATGCATACCGACCTATCACTCTATTGGCATGCGACTACAAAATCCTAGCCAAGACACTTCTTTTGCGTGTTTCGCCGCACTTAGAAAAGGTGCTACACCCGTGCCAGGCGTGTTCGGTCCCTGGCAGGTCGTCAGACCTCCACAGGATAGCGCTACGTGATGCCATCCATTGGATAATGTGTTCACGCACAGCAGCAATGGTGGCTTCCTTCGATCAGTCGAAGGCATTCGATCGTGTGCGCCACATGTACCTATTTTCAACACTGAGGGCATATGGTTTCGCCGATGGTTGGGTGCGCTTTGTTGAGTTGCTATACAAAGGCGCAGAAAGTGTCGTTTCCGTAGCAGGTTCGTAGCAGAAGGTTCCGTAGCAGAAAGTATCGTCTCCGTTTGACGTTACGTGTGGTGTCCGACAAGTCCTCTCTCCCCCGCCTTGTATGCCCTTGCCATCAACCCTCTCCTCGGGAGGCTGTGTTCCCTCTCAGTTATCCTAAGGCTACCTAGCTAATAGATGCCCACCGCCTGTGTTTGCGTACGCTGATGATGTCTCAGTCATACTACCGCGCGAGAGTTCCCTAGAGCCAGTGTTGAAAGAGTTCGAAGACTACGGTACAGTTTCTGGGGCAAGATTGAATAGATCCAAAAGTGTCGCTCTTTTTTTAAATGTTCAGCCAACCTGTGCTGCACCGTTGCACGTTCCTGTAAGGCCTCAGGTTAATATCCTAGGAGTTGTTTGTGACAGTGCAGGGGTCTCAGCTGTCAACTGGCCTCGAGTATTCAGCCGCTGTAGTGCTGTGCTGCGAGAGCTTTAGTTTGTTGACCTTGTTGAGTTTGTTGACGGCTGCTACCAGCGTGGTACTATTACAGTCGCTTGTGGTTTTTAGCGGCTGTTTCATCCCCGCCAGCGGTAGTACAAGCTGCTATCACTCGACACGCGTTCCGCTTCTTGTGGGGCGGATCCGTTGAATGGGTCTGTAAGTCTCAACTACACGGAAGCCGTGATCTGGGTGGCTTGGGTGTACCAGCTGTGCCAGAAAAGTGCTTGCCGCTTCAATCGCGTATTCTCTTTGAGGCGCTCCGTGCGTCAGAGCACCCGGCCTGCGCATTAGTGGAGTATTTCCTAGGATAGGCCGCCTCCTGCGTCCTCCCACTGCGTGAACGTTTGCACCGTTTTCGGATATGGCGCGCGGACGGTTGTCCGTCTTGCACTCTTAAAAATGAACTTCACCACATAGCACGCTGCTAGCCAACCATCATCTTGAATGATATCGTTATCTGCCCTGATTTGTTGAAAACGGGAGGCGTACGCCTTTTTTTGTGACACTTATGCTGTTCATAATAGGAGAGTCGCTGGAAGGTGACTCTCGAGCGCCAAAGGGGACTACCTCCATAGGTGGCTCTCCTGCTTGATGACAATACACTCTCGAAGTATACCTGGATTCCTGACAATACATGATCTGGAGCCCTGCATCCTTTTAGTTCCTGCGAATGCACGCCTTTTAAAAAGGTAGATACAATATAGAAAAAAAAAGGTTGTTTTATCCGCTTGCGGTGCTGTTCGTGGTGTCGAGACTGAGGCCATGGAGGGGAAGGCAACCTTTTTGAATAACGAGCTAGATTGAACGGTGAAGATGAACCGGAGGAACGTTTCCATTCACGCGTTGGGTAGCGCTGGCGGATCGCGGCTGACGATGCGGCTGCTACACCGGGAAGATTTTTCCTAAAACCTAGCTTCTTGTGTGGACAAGCCTTCGCTTGTCCCATCCTACGATTCTTTTGTATAGGGTTGTGAGCCACAATCCGTTGGTTTTGCTCCATATTTGGCTTCTATGATCCTGCAAGACAAAGCACTGTTCTGATCCAAGGATGTGGCTCGAGAGTCGTAACACCTCGTCCGTCATTTTTGAATTCTTAGAATCAATAGGCCTTGGCGGAGGAAAAGAATCATGTTGCGCTAATCATGTGTCATGTCTCATGTGCATTTGTACTATTGCTACCCTTGTAGAACTGCGTTTACTGGTCCGTTTCAGATCGCCTGGTCAACAACTATAAGGACGCCACCTTCGCCGCGAAGAACGGCGCTGATGCTGCCCTGGTGTCAAACCAAACCATGGAGTAAGACAACTCGATGGTGGCCCTGCTACGGTAATGTCCTGCCCGTGTCTTTGACTACTTACTCTGCACGTAACCCTACAGACCAGAGGCCTGTTACGGAGGGCGCGAATACGTAGGGCCCGCTCTGCCTGTCTTGAGAGCCAATTAGTGCCAAGGGGGGGGGGGGGGGACCGGTGACTGACTAGCCGGCGGGCAGTCAGGGGGACTAGCATGCGTGAAAGAGAGACTGTGTGATGCATCGAAAGCGTCGCGTACACCGCACGTAAGCGCACTTATGAGAAACCTCCGTGTGTGCTGCCACTGGCCTGTTGGTAACACGCAGTAGCGAGCATGACGTGGCCTTTTTTTTTTTTTAATTTATGGCCGCTTTTCGTGTCGTCGCCAGTGAAATTCACCATCCTGTGGGGTGCGCAGGAACTTAGCTTTTGTACTCCTCTGCGCTTGTGTTCGTTTGTTCTACCGGCTCGACCCGCGAGCCGGAGTCGTGACGTATGAGAACGCGTACGTCATGTATGTCATCGACTCCAGGGACCCGTTCCGAGAAGAGAGTCGCTGGAAGGTGACGCTCGAGCGTCACTAGCGTTGAATCCCGGAATTTTAGAACGGGAGTCACTGCGTCACCGCAACCATGGCGATGACGTCACGATACCCATGCCACGGCATTTTCGCCAAAAAAGAGTCGAGTCTCCCCACTCTTGGGTCGCTCGAGTCCAATAAACGCACACAGCTGTGCTGGCGGCGGTTGTAGTCGTGGTGGTGTGGTGTTCTAAGGAAGAAGAGTGAGGTCCGCCTGCTCTGAGAAGGCGGTAAGTTTTACTCCTTTGTGAAAGGGGAAGGGGGAGTAAAAGAGAAAGTATAGAGGGTCATGGGGTCAGCTGTGCTTGTGCCTTCCAAGCGGCAACACGTCATCGTCACACCAGATACATCGTCTTTCTCTGTTTTATGGTGTCTCGATATTGCTCTTCAGTGCGTGAATGTGCTACGCATTTTGCGTTTTAACTGTGTGGAATGCACTCTTTCCGTAGCTGGTGATCTATCGTCTTTCTTTGACGTTACGTGTGGTGTCCGACAAGCATGCCCTCTCTCCCCCGCCTTGTATGCCCTTGCCATCAACCCTCTCCTCGGGAGGCTGTGTTCTCTCTCAGTTATCCTAAGGCTGCCTAATAGATGCCCACCGCCTGTGTTTGCGTACGCTGATGATGTCTCCGTCATACTACCGCGCGAGAGTTCCCTAGAGCCAGTGCTGAAAGCGTTCGTAAACTACGGTACAGTTTCTGGGGCAAGATTGAATAGGTCCAAAAGTGTCGCTCCTTTTTTAAATGTTCAGCCAACCTGTGCTGCACCATTTCAAGTTCCTGTAAGACCTCAGGTTAAAATCCTGGGAGTTGTTTTTGACAGTGCAGGGGTCTCAGCTGGCAACTGGCCTCGAGTATTCAGCCGCTGTAGTGCTGTTCTGCGAGAACTTAAGTTTGTTGAATTGCCGATCACATTCCGGGCACGGCTGTTAGCAGCATGGTATTACAGTCGCTTGTGGTTTTTAGCGGCTGTTTCATCCCCGCCAGCGATAATACAAGCAGCTATCACACGACACGCGTTCCGCTTCCTGTGGGGCGGATCCGTTGAATGGGTCTGTAGGTCTAAACTCCACGGAAGCCGTGATCTGGGTGGCTTGGGAGTACCGGCTGTGCCAGAAAGGTGCTTGGCGCTTCAATCGCGTATTCTCTTTGAGGCGCTCCGTGCATCAGAGCACCCGGCTTGCGCATTAGTGCAGTATTTCCTAGGATACGCCACCAGGTGGTTCCTCGAAAGTCCCGAGCTTCGCCCCAGAGCGGAAGTACTCCCTCCTTATTTGTGTGCGTGTGTTGCTGTCGTGCGGCGCTTGCGTGTCGAATGCCCAGATGAAGACATTTCCTTGTGGAGCGTCCGTGATTTCTACGCCGCCTACAGGGAAATGCGACCGGGTCCCGCAAGGCCAGCAGTGCCAACGAAATTCGCCTGGCGGCGTATCACTGCTGGCTGGCTTGATGCACGGCGCGCTAGTCTCCAGTGGAAGCTGGCCCATGGTGTCCTCCCACTGCGTGAACGTTTGCACCGTTTTCGGATATGTCGGACGGACGGTTGTCCGTCTTGTGGCATGTTTGAGACAGCAGAACATTGTTTTTTGCGATGCCATATTCCACTTTTACTATGGAGTAGGGCGGCGCAAATATTTGGGCTCCCAGCAGTTGATTGGGCCACCGTAAGGTACCTGGAGCCGTTGCCGGTCGCACGCGCAGAGCGAAAGCAACTAGCATTGCTGATTTCGGAAATTAACTTCCAAATTTGGATTCGCCGATGCCGGCTGTCCTTTGGTGGCCCAGATGTTGGGAGCATGGCTATTTTTCAGGCAGTGAGAGCCGGGCTGCGTGCACATATTACCCGTGAGCAGTCATTATTTGGGTCTGTGGAGTGCTGTCGCCGCTGGCTTACAGCGACTCGGCTCTTTGATCATGATCAAGGTGAGTGGCATATCAAGTTCTAGTAAGCCCACTAGGACTGTACTGCTCCCCCGTAGCGACTCTTCCGGAGTTTCAGGATTCTTCGCAGGGTATGGCACGTACAAAAAGCAATCTCCCTTTGGAGCGTTGTTATCTGGTATGTAAGACAGAGTTTGTGTAAAAGAGGCTACCTCCATAGGTAGTTATCTTGCTTGATGACAGTACACACTCCCTCTATACAATACACACTCTCTCCATAGGTCGATGACAATACACACTCTCGGAGTATACCTGGATTCCTGACAATACATGATCTGGAGCCCTGCATCCTTTTAGTTTCTTCGAATGCACGCCTTTTAAAAAGGTAGATACAATGTAGAAAAAAAAAGGACGTCGTATCCGCTTGCGATGCTGTTCCCGATGTCGAGACTGAGGCTCTGGATGGGAAGGCAACCTTTTTAAATAACGAGCTGTAGCTTGAACGGTGAAGATGAACTCGAGGAACGTTTCTACACTGTAAACTTTTTCACACCTTTAAAGGTGTGCGCCATGCACATTAAACCTGGTTGCCCAACATTGTACCTCCAGGTTGATATTTTACAAAATTCAGAAAGCATTACAAAAGATCAGGTGTCAGTTCAAATCTTGCTCTCATTATGTCTTGGATATAGTAGATACGTGCTAATGCATATATGCATCGTAGCGATAATCGAGCACGTGCAAGTGTCTATAATACTGTTCAACAATGTTGAGACTTGAAAGACTGAGTTTTTGGAGGACAGACAGCATGCGAGTAAAGAAAATTAGTGCTAAACCGTACTCCATTATGATGTTACCAAAATTACACCAAAAAGGGCGTGCGCCATGCACATTATTACACCTTTAAAGGTGTGAAAGCGTTTACAGTGTATTCCCGCGTTGGGTAGCGCCAGCGGATCGCGGCTGACGATGCGACTGCTACACCGGGAAGATTTTTCCTAAAATCTAGCTTCTTGTGTGGACAAGCCTTCGCTCGCCCCATCCTACGATTCTTGTGTATAGCGTTGTGAGCCATAATCCGTTGGTGTTGCTCGATCCTTGGCTTCTGTGATCCTGAAGGACAAAGCACTGTTCTGATCGGAGGACGTGGCTCGAGAGTAGTAACACCTCGTCCGTCACTTTTAAAAACTTAGAATCAACAGGCCTTAGCAGAAGGACAAAAATCGTGTGTCCGTCCGTCCGTCCGTTTGAGAGGGCCTGGTCAACAACTATAAGGACGCCACCTTCGCCATGAAGAGCGGCGCGGATGCTATCCTGGTGTCAGACCAAACTATGGAGTACGACAACTTGATGGTGCCCCTGCTACCGTAATGTCCTCCCTTTGTCTTTCACTATACTCTTAGAAATGAACTTCACCACATAGCACGCTCCTAGCCAACCATCATCCCGAATGACAACGTTCTCGCCCCTGATTTGTTGAAAACGGGAGGAGGAGCCTATTTTGTGCCGTGCATAATGGCACAAAATAGGCTCCTCCTCCCGTTTTCAGCAAATCAGGGGCGAGAACGTTGTCATTCGGGATGATGGTTGGCTAAGAGAGTGCATTGTGGTGAAGTTCATTTTTAAGAGTGTACTTACTGTAGGTAACGCTACAGACCGGAGGCCTGTTACGGAGGACGCGAATAAATAAAGCCAGTTCTGCCAATCTTGAGAGCCAATTAGTGCAGGGGGGGGGGGAGCTGGTTGGGTAGTCATGGGGCTACCAAGCGTGAAAGCAAGGCTGAGTGATGCGTCGAAAGCGTCGCGTACACCGCACATAAGGGCATTTATGAGAACGCATCTGCTGCCACGGGCTTCTTAGTACCACGCAATAGCGGGCATGGCGTAGCATTTTTTTATTTTTATTTTTGCATAACACCCTGGGGTCGCGACCCACAGTGTGGGAACCCCTGCTCTATATACTGTTACTGTTACTGTTTCCGTTTGTTTTCTTTTCTTTTTTACTTGTTTGACTGTTCTGACTTTGTGTGACCCTTCGTATCTGAGTGTCTGCATTCCAAGTGTCTAGTGTATGTGTTCAGAGTAGTCTACGTGGTATGTAGTTCCACGTTGGTGGTGCCAATTTTCTCTCTCTTTTTTTTTCTTTTTCATTCATTCACTCACTCACCCTCGCCTTCGGGGTTGTAGACGGACATTCAATTCGTAAGCAGGGCTCATCTGACACTTCTCCTGACAATGAAACAGACACCAGGAGCAACCGCGATGGACACTGCTAGATGTCAAAAATATTGCGCTTGGCTCGAGGCACGGCTCACCGAAGATGCGGTGGAAGAGCAAACTTGTTCCTCGAATCCGCCCTGCGATGGCCGAATATGGGAGTGTCCACGGTCAACACCAGGGCGCGGAAGCCGCTCGCCTCTGCTCGCCTCACTAGCGCTTGCGTCACGCTGCGGTCGCGGTAGATGTACAACTGGAACCATCGTATGCTGTCGGGCTCGGCCTTTGCTAGCTCTTCAACGGAAGTGGTTGCTATGGTGCTCAGGATCATCACCGTCTTTGCCTGGTGTGCAGCTGTAAATGTATGTCGCGCTGTTATACTGGTGAGGCATTTAGTTCGCTCGTAAAACTGATGGTGGTGGTGGTGGTGACGATGAAAGGGCTCATAAAACTGAGCTTCACGACATATAGCACGCTCCTGGCCAACCGTAATCCCAAATTGTGTCGTTCTCTCCCCGATTCGTTGGAAACGGGAGGCGTACGCCTTTTTGTGACACTTGTGGGGAAATGTTAATTGTCACGAAAAGGCGTATGCCCCGCGCTTTGCACAAATCAAGAGTGTGTGGCGGCCCGTGTGTGATGACGAAGACGTGCCTCTGCTGCCACGCGCTACGGCGCTGGCACGGCAGTTCTACCGGCACCGTCCTAGCGTGAGGCCACGACCATCTGCCCGCTGGGACATTCCATCATCGCCGGTCAGGACTCATGTAGAGGGACACCACCTCCTCTACATTTGGTGACCCGAACTATGAACACCATGTTCGGCGTAATTCGGCCCAATACCATCCGAAATTCCTGCAAGCCCACCTCTGAAGTCATCTCCGAAGGTGCGGTGCATCGTTCAACCGAGGAACCGCTAGGCGACGACGCCAATCCACCGCGGCTCTACTCATCGCAACGCCCGGCCGCGAAACACCGTGGTTGTACCCATCTACCCAGCTCACGTCGCAATGGTCCCACACTCCACGTCACGTCGCCACACGCTTCGTGATGGCACTCCTCGGGCTTCCACCAGCGGCACCTTCCCGAGCATCACACTCCTGTACCGGTCGCGGTACGCCGTTGTCGACCGCCCCACCCGCATCTGCTACGCTTGCGGTCCAAGAACCCTGCCCGCCTCGCCTTCCCACCAGGCTTCGATACAGGGTGCTGGCAGCCCATCCAATGGCGCTCAAGAGGCACCGGGACCAACGTTCCACCGGGAACCCGCACGGAGGCCACCGACTTCTACTCCCGGTCTCCCCGTGCTTCGCGATGGTCCTCCCCGGCACTCTCCTTGGCGACAGTACGAGCTCACCGCTCACGAACCGGTCGCGGTTCTGTCGCTCCATCCTACATTACGTTCTGCCTACCTGCCTACTCTGCTCTCCACTTCGGCCCGCCCCTGGAACCCTCCCGGCCAGCTCTTGTCCGCACCGTTCATCCCGCCACTTCTGCCCACTCAGCACAAGATGCAAGACCAGCCGTCCCTGTTCCACCTGTCGCCCGTCTTCCTCCTCTTGATGTATCGACGCGGACCCCAACCGCTAGCTCTACACCGCTCCGCGTCTGAGGGGGGGAGTGATGTGGCGGCCCGTGTGTGATGACGAAGACGTGCCTCTGCTGCCACGCGCTACGGCGCTGGCACGGCAGTTCTACCGGCACCGTCCTAGCGTGAGGCCACGACCATCTGCCCGCTGGGACATTCCATCATCGCCGGTCAGGACTCATGTAGAGGGACACCACCTCCTCTACAAGTGCTAGAAGTGTCACTCTGTACCGTGGTTGACCTTCAGCGTGCTATGTGGTGACGCTTTGTTTTAAGAACATGTATACACAAACATGCGCTTGTTAAACTTCTTATGCACACTTGAAAATGAACTTCACCGAATAGCACGCTCCTAGCCAACCATCATGTCGGGTGATATCGTACCAAACGGGAGGCGTACGCCTCTTTTTGAGGCACTCATGCTCTTCGTAATAGTCACGAAGAAGGCGTACGCCTCCCGCTTTCAACAAATGGTATATACCAACAAATCAACGATATCATTCGAGATTATGGTTGGCCAGGAGCGTGCTATGCGATGAGGTTCATTTTGTGGAGACTTTAAGGGGCGCCTGTAGAAGGCGACGAAGAAGCCGCCACGGGAGGGCGCGATTGCCAAAAGGGTGGAAAGGGAGTGACACAGAAACCGGTAAAAGGGACTGCGCGAGTTGGGACGGGTGTGACTTTGGCGAGCGACACGATCGAGGGGGCGCTGCCGAGGGAGCGGTCTTAGCTTGTCCAGGCGTGGAATAAACCTTTCGGTGTTTGACTGACTTGTTTTGCGTCCCTCCACGCGCTGGATGGACGGGCGCCGATGGGGAAATGGGAAGGAATTCCCATAATTTGTAAGAGTGTGTGCTCCCAGAAAACATGAGCGCTACATCCAAATCCAAATTCACAATCTACATTTTTATTTTTCCTCAAAACCCAATCCAGTCAAATCAAATGAGGGCTATACAGCCACAAAGGTATATCTCCACCAGCGGAGAATGGATTCCGCTCATTGAGAGCAGATTCACATTTTGTGTTAACACCAACAATATTTGTTGAACTGTACATATTTGTGAACATGAATGTTTTATATGTTGGGTTTTAGAAACGTTCAAATGTGCTCTACGCACGCCGCCTCGATCCGACGAGTGTTTTTGCAAGTGACGACTGGATGCAGGCAACTGGTTACGTAAATCATTACGGGCGCACTGCACTGTGACTGGGAAGCGTCATGCCCCCGCCTAAGCCAACCACAGACGTCGTTTTGTGGGAGGAATTAACCTGTAATAGTTAGGGCGGACTCACTTCTTAAGAGAGTCTGTGGGAAATTTTCGTTCGCAGGGTTCCTGTAAACCTCGCTAAATTTCTACACGAAACAAGTACACGTGTGTTCCCATCGAGCTCATCTAGGGAATGACATATTTTTGAAGACCTGACTCGATGCACTGATATTTGGCAAATTAAAGATTGTCGAATCTCCAATACATGGGAGTCTATGGGAGATGCAACAAAATCGCTTCTCTCAGCACGCCCTCCCGAGACATTGGGGCTAAAACTATGTCATTCCCTATAGTAACAGTCGGGGAATTGATTGCAATCAACAAATTCGTCAAGCTTACTGCAGCTTTCCAGATCCCTGCGAACGTAAATAATGGGTGTGTCGTCTGCTATCATGTTCTGCATGCTGGCGCCGATTACATTACTTCCTTAAAGTGCAGGAGGAAATGGAAAGCGAAAAGAACAAGTTTGTGACGCTGCAGCCAACTCTCTCCGGAAGCGAACTTTAACTATAGACCGTATGAGTCCGTCGTAATTGGTCCCGGGGTATACTTAGAGGGAGTGTAGCATCCGTTGCGGTCGATTACTCCGCGTTCATCACTGACAATACCTCACAGAGGCGTGCAACGTCACGCCTGACACCCTGGGGTAATGTGCGTCCTGGGCAGACTTCTAAGGGAAGTGTGCCGACATAACGACAACAACATATGTGCCGGAAGTGTGCCGACATATGTCTGAAAGTGCCTGAGGAAAACCCAAGAAAAACACCAGACAACACAGCCGGCACCGGGATTCGAACCCGGGTACATCCCAGTCTCGACGTCACATGGCCAGCACGCTAAGCCACCACTAAGCCACGGGAGCTGGTGCGAATTAGTAGAGTTTGATCTAACGCGTGACAAAAATTAAAATCAAAAGGATAAATTTCATCGCCCTGTACCATGTTTCATTGCTCCCATGTCGTCTTAGCCAACTGATCAATGTGTAATACTAACTATGCAATATACCTCTGCAGGTCGCGACTTCTCCGTCTGGGTGAGCCATTCGCTGCATAGCCGTCGGCGCGATACCGACTGGGAAGCTGATCTTTTGACCGAGGACCTCCACTTCCAGATTCCTCTTGGAGACATCGGTTAACACCCTCGGACGCAGGTATAATCTGTAAGGTTCCAAGTACACTGTAAACTTTTTCACACCTTTATAGGGGTGTGCGCCGTGCACATTAAATGTGGTTGCCTAACATTTTCATTCCAGGATTATATATATAACGAAATTCAGAAAGCGTTACAAAAGATCAGGTGGCAGCACAAATATTGCTTTCATTATGTCTTAGACATCATAGATACATACTAATGCATATATGCATCGCAACCGATCATCGAGGAGCCCGTGCAAGTGCAGAAACGACATATATTCCCGAAATTGGAGCGGGTCACGGCAACCTTTGCGCTGCTTTGGACTCTTTGACGTCCGCCGCAAATCTCCGGCACGCGGTACTGGAAGCAATGTTTATGCCTTCCACAGCGCTAGACCCTCCTCGGCCGGTACACTTTTAAAAATGAACTTCACCACATAGCACGCTCCTAGCCAACCACCATCCCGAATGACAACGTTCTCGCCCTAGATTTGTTGAAAACGGGAGGAGGAGCCTATTTTGTGCCATTATGCACGGCACAAAATAGGCTCCTCCCGTTTTCAACAAATCAGGGGCGAGAACGTTGTCATTCGGGATGGTGGTTGGCTAGGAGCGTGCTATGTGGTGAAGTTCATTTTTAAGAGTGTAGCGAATCAGCGATCTGGTATTGATGTTGACCATGGTATCTGCTGGCATTGAATACTGGCAATGGCTATAAATGTTATGCAACGCCACAAGTACGTGATCTTTTTCTCTCTTCCTTCCCCTTCCCCCTTTTCTTCGTTTTTATCAGTTAATTACCACCCTCTTAAGAATGAATTTCACCGCATAGCACACTCCTAGCCAACCATGATCTCGAATAATATCGTTATCCTGCCCCGCTTTGTTGAAAACGGGAGGCGTACGCCTTTTTGTGACAATTATGGGCAGCATAAGTGTCACAAAAAGGCGTACGCCCTCCGTTTTCAACAAATCAGGGCAGATAACGATATCAATCGCGGTCATGGTTGGATAGAGCTTGCTATGCGGTGAAGCTCATTCTTAAGAGTGCAGTACTACTACTACTCTCTTCTTGACAGGAGTTTGTTCCCAGTAATACATGCCAAGAATATACCAGGCGACACCATGGAAAACAAAACGTACTGGGATGCATGCGTCGCTCGCTCGCCGCAATCTGCATATCTCCTGAAGATAGATCGACGCAACAGATTCCAAGGGCGAGCACGAGCTCCAACAACGCTTTCATTTAACTTTGCCACGGTGGTGCTGTTTTTGTGGCGTTCATGGTGGGTGCGACCTTGTGAAGCGGTCTGGTAGCATCCCTGTTGAGTTTGTCAACTCTCATTTCAGCAGCATGAAGACATGTTTCTACAGGTTTTCCTTTAAGTGGTAAGGAGATGTATGATTTTAACGGACGCGGAACTGCTTCTGGTGTAGGCTTTATGTAGCAGTCGTTTATCCAGAATCGCGAGAACGGGAGGGTTGTTTCTAAAAATTGGGAGTGAAGTGTCATTGTACTAATAGTTAGGCTAAAGGTGTAACGGTATTACGTATCATTGCCGCCTTGCTTGTGACACTTATGCTATTTATAATTGTCACAAAAAGGGCGTACGCCTCCCGTTTTCAACAAATCAGGGCAGATAACGATATCAATCGCGGTCATGGTTGGATAGAGCTTGCTATGCGGTCAAGCTGATTTTGAAGAGTGTGGCGCTGAAACAATAAAAGATCCCTTTTTAGGGGTACACAGCAGGAAAGGGCGGCCCCCAAGCATTTAGGGGGCGGGGATGTAGGGGTGTCTGTATAAATCACTGCTCTAGAGCCCCACTCAGGTGGAAGGGGACGCTGACAGAGCTGAAGGGGGTTCTCATGCAGGTGCATTTCTATATATAAGAGGAATTTCATTTCCAGAAGCAGGGACGGAAACAAAACTGAAAGACTACACTCTTAAAAATGAACTTCACCGCATAGCACGCTCTCAGCCAACCGTCATCTCGAATGAAATCGTTATTTGCCATGATTTGTTGAAAACGGGAGGCGTACGCCTCTTTTGTGACACTTATGCTGTTCATAATTGTCACAAAAAGGCGTACGCCTCCTGTTTTCAACAAATCAGGGCAGATAACGATATCATTCGAG
This sequence comes from Ornithodoros turicata, assembly GCF_037126465.1. Lineage (NCBI taxonomy): Eukaryota > Metazoa > Arthropoda > Arachnida > Ixodida > Argasidae > Ornithodoros > Ornithodoros turicata. The sequence goes on from NC_088204.1 coordinate 75,558,124, forward strand.
ATGATGGTTGGTTAGGAGTGTGCTATGCGGTGAAGTTCATTTTTAAGAGTGTAGCCTTCTTTTCCCTTTTTTTTGGCTATAGTCGGGACGATGCCCACTTGAGTGCGGCCAACAACGGCAAGCTACCTCGACCCCCCCCCCCCCTCTGTTTTTAGAGTGTAGTATCACAAACGGAAAACGAAAACGCAAATATTTTGAACTGTGAGTTTTAGTGAACCGTTCTCACTGGAATGGTACGCGAACTTTTTCGCCACTGCCCAGCCACAGAATTCCATTCTGAGTCAGTTCCCATTTTCATTGGTCACGTGCCATATCGTTCGCGAACCGTATGAGCGAAAGCTGTATTCACTAAAACTCCCTAATAACGAAAACAGAAACGGTAACGAAAGTACGCCTGTTACCCTTCCCTGCTCCGTCTTCTGCGGAATCACAACAACGTACCTCCGAAAGGCTTTCCTGTTATCGCCGAGCGTTACTTCCTCATCTGCTCCGCTCTTGTAATAATCCCTCGCACAGGAATCTAACTTCGCCAGCGCCAGGGCTTCGATGTCGTCCAAACACACAACTTTCTCCATCGTTCACAGCCAACTTAACTCCGCGCCGTCCTCGGACAAATGCAACACAAAACTCGTTCTCGTCTGTGTAGTATCTGACCTTATCTTTTCGTAATCCTATAGTGGTCGTCTATCGCGACGCTTATACACGTTCGTCTTGTAAAATGGGAAAGGAACATATACAGAGAAATGTACGCTCTACGTTGGCTGATTTCCAGGCTCCGGTGTGGTGCCCAGTAGTGCTGTATATCAGGTTTTCATTTATTGTGGCGCACGCTTGTTTCTCTTGCACACACACAGTTGCATTGACTGTTTGCAAGTCGCTGTCGCTGCCTGAGAAAGTTATTGCGCTGATCACAAGCAGCTGGTGCTTGTCACGGCTTTTCTGAAAGGCTGTTTGTGAGGTCACATACATAGAGTCTGGAACCGTAGAGTCTGGTCACGTGACCTTGAGTGATGTGTAACTGGTGTGTGTATATAGAACTAGACTGAACAGAGCCTTTTTAGGTTTTCGACATAAACGAGAAAAGCGAAACCCATGCACACACACCCGGTTCGGTCTGTGCGATGACGTAAGCTTGAGTAGGCGCACCTTCATATAGGGGTCACAGCTGCGCGAGTCCGAGATGAAGGTGAGGACAACGCAATCAGCATTTTTTTTTTTTTTTTCCTGAATTCGATGGCTTCGATGTTTCGCAAAAGCAGAATACTGAAGTTTCTGATAGTGACATTACGGCAAGTAAACCGCTGCCTACAAAACTTCATATTGTTCATAATCTTGTAAAATCAAGCCATACTGCGGTTTTAGTTTCGGACCCACAGCACTGACTGTGGAGACATGTTGGTTGAGCTTTTACATGTTGGTTGAGTACAGCTTTTTCTCGGTCCTTCTTTCATCACATGATGGAAAATAAAGTGATTGATTGATTGATTGAGTTGCGTTATCGAATATATTTACATAAAGTACGAAATTTACATAGAGTAAAGCACAAAGTGATTGGCAAAGTATTTTATAGTACTCATGAAGTACATCACAAATTTAGATAGTGTCGCTGGACGCTCCAACACGTGGTGGTGATAAAAGGTGCGTTAATTATGCTTCGACTGTTATCTTTGTCAAGTGCAAGTCAGAACACCTGGATAAATTTACGGCTGACTCATTAGTATCGACTGAAACAAAACGAAATCAGTTCTGCGAGTGTAAATTATTATATTTCTCGGTTTATCCAGAGAGCATAAGCCGGGATACTCCACACTCACTCCACAGGGATAGTGTTGCCACAAATCACCAAACGAAGTTCCTTATACGTTAGTTATATATGTATGTTGTTGCTGATATAAATTGCTGCAGCAAATAATAAAATCCATAGATCGAGAAGTTACCGGTCAGGAAGAACTCGACAACAAGCTATAAGTTAGCGTGTGAAAAATGTAACTAAGTTAACAACGAAGTTCTTCAGTCTGAAATGTAACTCGCAGTTACGGAGTTACTTAAAAAAAACGAGTTACTTCCAAGTTACTTCGGACACAAAATTGCACTACACAGGTGCAGCGCGCGTGAGCAGTTGAGTTCGACCTTTAGTTGCCTGCGGAGGAGTGCAACACGCTTAGATCGTTTTCGTTTATGTCCAACAGTTCGAACGCTGTGCATCTTACTGCCTGTGGGCGCACAATGGTTCAGCTTCATTTCAATGGCAGCGGTTCTTAGTTCTTGAATAGAACACTGTCATATAGATTGAATATCACGTTCTGTGGCGTAAATTGCCGTGAAAGAACCCGAGAGAAAGCAAGAAAATATGTGGACGTGAGTGAAAAGCGAATTAACAGTAACTTGAACTTAGTTTAAGTTACTTTGGCAAAGTTACCTGAAAAAGGAACGAGTTCCTCTGAAAGTTACCACGGCGCAAAAGTACCGAGTTAAGTTATAAGTTACCGAAAAAAGGAACTTAGCTACAGTAACGAGTTACCTCGAACTCTGATAAAATCCAAATACACAGGTAGCATGAACCGTTTGGCAAAATCATTATGCATACGCAACCTTGCCTGCCCAAAATCGCCTACTTAAAAACAGAAATAAATGTTTGAAATATGCGAATAAGCGCCATGCGCGATTGCAATACAGAAACACAGGTACCCTATTGGCTAACTTTACAGCATGCTCTCTTGCCTCTGGCGGGGAAAAATAGAAATAAAGATATATTATAACGCAAAACGTCCCGGAAAGCAAGTGCGAACGTGCAGCAGCAATTTGAACATCAACGTCAGACAGCCGCAGCAACAGACAGTCACGCAAGGACAATGATCGCGGACTCACGCGATAATGGCGTTGAAGCGAACGATTTAGTTCGGAGCCGTACACAGTGGTTTCCGTTAGTACCGCTGAGATGAAGGAACCGAGAGACACGGGACACGAAGACAAGCACAAGAGTTCTCGAACTCTTGTGCTTGTCTTCGTGTCCCGGGGCCGTGTCTCATCATGCACCAGTTAGTCTGCGCCCTATCTCTTTTACCGCTGAGAGACGCGAGAGCACTAAGCCAGCTCACGATGAGTGCGATCACAATAAGTAATCGCGGTGCTTGGCGTTGCCATGTCAACGTGATGGCAGATTATCGCGGAGGTGCTGCCACGCGGTGTGAAAACGAGCAGAGCAGAACTTGCGGAGCTGCCGCGAACCTCGCCCTAGCCGTCCTCGCCAATCGCTCCTCGGTACTCTCCCGTGGTTGGCTCTAGTTGGCTGTGATGATTCCGAAACTTTAGAGGACGGGGAAGTCCCGGCCGGGCGAAAGCATGGACTCGCTTCCTTTCTCACTCTCTCCGTCTTTCATTCAAGGGGGGCTCGTAGATCTTGGCGTTTCAAGGTTGTGGACGGGGATATTACCTATTCCGTTTCAATTTTGCCGGGTGCTTCTTTCACAAATCAGTTCGGAGGAGCAGCATGGACCAAGGTAGGTATTTTGCATCTCCAGCTTATTCGGGTTCATTCATATGGTCGTGTGCTTTGCAAAATCTGTGGAAATGTACCTAATGGTTTTCATAACATCCATGTTGATGAGGGCTACATCTCCATGTTTCCTTTTTCCAGTTCAATTCAATTTAATTCGAATTTATCGTAATATCAGAACCAAATGCCTTTTTTTTTTGTTGTTGTTGTTTCCTTTTCAGTCAGTTTGTATGCGTACTATTGTTCATCTGTTGGCTTCGTTCGCAGACAGGTCGTAAATTTTTACTTCTCGCCGAGAAGTTGCAGTAAATCACCGTCACCTGCCGATTTTAATAGGTTTAGAAGAAAACGAAACAACGCAAATCAAACCCGCTTAAAATAATATGATAAACAGATGAACTTAAACCGGTTGTGAAATTGTGTTGGATTTGGTTCATTGAATCATGCACGCGTTGTGTGCAACACGCCGTAGTACTGAGGGAAAAAATATTACTTTTATAGCTGTCGTAGTTGGCGAGAGGGAAACTCTCGAACAAACGGCTCTGTATCAAGATCTGACGTGATAGAAGCTTCGTAACTCCCGTTGATTTTCGAAAGCACGTAACGTCGCTGATAGGTCGGCCTGTCATGACGTCACAGGCGCAGTCGCGGCGCCGATTTTCTTCGAGTCTGTTACCCTTTTTTTGTTGTGAAAATGGGAATGCAGGCTCATAACAACGCAAATGAGACTCCTTCACACGCATTTATTCGTCATAGCTTGGGGCAATGTGTAACAACCAGTGGGACTCCGCAACAAAATCACCACAAAGGTTGTGGTATATCCGTAATCTTTAGAATGTCAGGAACATGTGTGCGAAATATCTCGGTCTGAAGGCAACGCCCTGCTGACATCATCCAGCATCCGGCGAGGGAGAAAGAATGCAGGTTTCGGAAGCAGACGACAATAGAGAGTTTTAGCAGACCGTTGATAGCGTGGCTATCGTCTCACCGTATCCACCGGAACCAATCAGTGGATAAGATTCTGAGTCATGCACGAGTGCGATTGGTTTCGATAGAGACGATAACTTTATCAACGGTATACTAAAACTCACTAATGCTGTGTGTACGTCACGGAATCCTTCTCCAGATGAACTGCAGTATAGTATGGAGCTCTGTTTTCTGCTCTTCGCATTTCGGTTTCGGTTTGCTATTGTCATCATTTACGAATTAATTACTCGCGCAAAATTAATGCGAACGTTGTATTTGGTATCGAGTGGGTGGTTCGTGTTCGATATGATGCTTACCTTTTTTTTTTTTTTTTCGAATCCTTGCGATGTCTCCCTTAACGCACATGACGGCGTGAAATAACTTTACTGGTCCTTGCTGGTGGGATAGACGTTGGGACATTGTATATAGTTCAGTAAGGTTGGTCGAATAATATTTTTATGGACTGCGAGCTCCAGGCTGCTTCTTATCAATGAGACTTTACGATATATGACCCTAATATTAATAATTCCAACATACGGTGCACCGCGTCATGACAGACTAACGTGCATGAGCAACTTGCACCATATATACCGCCATGTTACCGGCGTGTTCGGGCGCGTACGAACCTGTAGGTCTGGGATTAGTGAACGAGCAACAGCTACCAATTGGTCACTGGTCGGAGTGGTATAGTGTGTATACCAGGTATCGATCCACAGATAGCTGTACATTCTGGACATGCCGTGCTCACCTATACCATCAAAAACATATTTATTTCTTATTATATTTACGTGGGCAACCATTGCGTCTTGTCCCATCCCAGTAAAAGAAAAAAGAAAAAAAGACACGTACGCGCACATACACGTGGCTATAAAAATGGCCGCACTCATGGCCAGAAGCCAAACATTTTGTAAACAACGCGATATATCATTTTGATATACTGGCCTGGTTCTCGATATAGGGACTGTTTTCACATACGGCCCTTTTGCTTCGCAGCGCTAAAAAGCTGTCTTTTTTCTCTTCGCACTGCTATGAAGCGCTAGAAAACAGCGCTTGGGAGAGTTGAGCTCCTGTCAACTTTTAAAGCGCTCATATCTAGACTCTTAGAAATGAACTTCACCGCATTGCACGCTCCTAGCCAACCATCACGTCGAATGATATCCTTATGTGCCCTGATTTGCTGAAAATGGGAGGCGTACGCCATTTTTGTGACAATTATCAACCGCATAAGTGTCACAGAAAAGGCGTGCGCCTACCGTTTTGAACAAATCAGGGCACATATCGATATCATTCGAGATAATGGTTGGCTAAAACCGTGCTATGCGGTGAAGTTCATTTTTAAGAGTGTAGCGCTGGTTTGTGATGGCCAATCAAGGCGCTGTTTTACCTATGACGTTGCGGAAGCTGTAGGATTGTTAGAAGTCGGCCCCGGACGTACATTCCCCTCGGGCGTCGGTCGTGACGTTGCCCACCCTCTATGAGGCCGACAATGTGAGCGAGCTCTTTCGCCAACACGACCGCCACCTGGTTTTTTGCGGTGTTGTGAACTGATCATGGCGCCGAACTTCCGGCCTGCCCAACTAATAGATCTTGCTGCTCAATTGATTTCTGCTGCTCAGCTGCTGGTGCTGCAAATAGGATCGTTTTATAATCGCTTGTGCTGCTTGAGCTCTGCTGATGTCGCTTAAATGAAAGATATTGGACCCCGGCCTTGTTCCTTACGGCTGCGGGTGCTGATCCAAACCCTCACTTTCGGGAGCGGGGTGGGGGGGCTCTTTTTCAACGCGCGTAGTGCGGAAAGGGACAGGGGGAAACCTAATGTTTAAACCCCCCCCCCCCCGGATCCCCTACTGTAAGTTTGTCGGTGGATTGACATGTATGCACGCGACATGCGTTCTCGAGTGGTTGATTGATTCATCCGAGGATGGGAAAGGGAGAAGGTCAAGTCGCCACCCAAGGAATTATGCTGCTTCCCTTTCCCATCACTACAAAAAAAAACAAAAAAAAACAAAAAAACTATCATGACGCTACCACAACACCGCCCCTCTTCCCCCATTTACGCCACCTCGAACTTTATCCTGCAAGACTGCGCAGAAACAGGATGACGCAACAAACGTAACGAACTCGCACAGGTAGAACACAAGCGAAGTATTCAATGTAAGTACAAAGCGTCACGATCCCGTCTTCTTGCGCTCCCGAGAACCTTTCATAGATTGAAGCTTCTATCGTCCAAGCGATCGAGAGCAGAGCTCAAGTGGTGTTTCGCGAACGGGCATACATTTCTGTGACCGCGCATGTAAGAGCCTGTCGCATTTATTTCCTCTTCGCAAATCGATATAGTGGCCATTGTTCTGTTATCTGCTTACATCAGTGCGCCGGCAGTTGTGTCCACCGTATTTATTCACAGCGTATATCACGCATGTACGAGGCAAGACCACACAGGCTCAGTGTTGACGCAGTGGTGTCTCAGTCCGGTATTGTCTCTGTGTATATCACTCGTCGTGTTTCGCCAAAATATGGCATCGGCGCCTCGACACAGCTCCATTACAAAAGTATCCGAATGGCCACTTCGGTGTACGCTAGCCACGTCCCATGATACAAGCAAGGAATAGCTAGTCGACCTGTGCTTGACTAACCTTTCCTCCAGTTCTTTTTCCAGTAAACATATCTCCCCATGATACATAAAGAAAAAGGCACATATATTTTTAAATTTAAGAATTTTAAGATTTTTATGTTTGTCCGTGATGCGCTGGTGTCAGTATCGATCAAAAGACGCTTTCTTGCGACCCCATGTCATGTCAGTGGCGTAGCCAGAAAAGTATTTCGAGAGGAGTTTCGGGACCCCATCACCCGTGGCTACGCCACTGCCTTGTGTCATTCTAGAGTGCTTCCTTTTGGATTGCAGGCTCTACCCGGCTCATCACCCACCGAAGTTGTAACAGCTACGCTGAGAAGGCATTTTATATGTTAGGAGTGCCTTTCACCATTTGGGGTAACGTTCTTACACTAGGAGCATGGCCCGCTTGCATGAACGTGTAGCAAATTCCCCATTGCCGTCGTGACTATAGCCTCGTCAGTGCTCTGACGAACACCGTTGAGGAGAGCAGTGCGTTTCGGAAGCACTATACTGCGGCTACTGAGCACACAACTGAGAAATATTTATAAAATATTTTTAATTTGCCATGAAAAATGCGGCGTGGTGGAGCGGTGCGACGCCTGGTGTCAAACAACCCCCTGTACAGCGGGCAACACTGAAAATTGATATTACACACTATTACATCGGAACTTGGTTATTTTAGAAACCATATTATTAGTTTCCATGTTTACCTATGCATTCTGGAACCCCTGTTAACAGTGTTCCTTTTTTTTTTTTTTTTTTTTTTTTTGCGAAGTAACCAGCGCTGGCTGCTGTTCGATGGAGGCTCTCCCTACTTCTCTACTGCGCCTTCGCGCTCCTTCTGTTCGCGGCCTCTTTCGAACGAACAAACTCTCTCTGTGAACCTCTGTGAACAAACAAGTCCCGACGCTGTCTGGCTTCTTGAACGCCTGACACATTTTTTTTCAACGGCTCAGCATTTCATTTCAGTTCGCTTATACGTTTATCCTCAAATGTGGATCGTTGTGTGAATTGCAAGGACGGATCTTATGGTGGATTGTGGTGGATTGTTATGTCGGGCTCAGAGTTATACGCATGCAATGTGGTTGCCGCCGTATGTGGCAGGAGTACGGAATCATTTCGAATACCTAGTACAGTGTAGCCTGTAATCTTTAATCGTAATTTTCTAATTAACTGCACCGTCGATTGGAATGAAACTTGCGCAGTTTTTGTCCTGGTGGCTTGCACTATCGAATAGCCGCACTAAATGACATCTGATCGGTGCTGCTTTACAGTACCTTTAACTGAAGCGCCACCGTAGCAGCGAATGGAAATGGACACATTTGCTGAGAAGTGTATGGCATACCCAGTCACCTCTCTGTAAGTCAATCTGTTCCAGTTTGCTACAAGGGAAGGGTGTCGCGCCGGTGTTCCGTAACGTTTTGTCACGCCCTACAAAAAGGTCGTCGGGGCAGTATCATTTGCCGTGCTGTTCCCGGCAAGATTTTCCCTAAAATCGATACCTTAGGAACCCGCCGACTTGTGCGATGTCTGCCCCCGTGATGTCCAAAGCTTATCTCTACCCGCGCTAGTCTTTCACCTTTTGAGATAAGACGACCATCTCATCACATCACAATACTTCTGTATTTATCCCCTTCCTTCCAGGTCTCCTTCTTCAGAACAACGAAGACTTCTGGAACGGTTTCAACGATGCCGTCGTGCGACGTCGTGACTGGCACGTCCAGAGCTTCGATCACATCTGCATTGAAGACGCCTTCAAGAACGACGTCACGCTTTATGAAGCCAACGCGCGTCAAAGACGAGACTTTGAGCACAGACGTCACGTTGCCGAACGCATGAGACATGATCCCGAAGCCTGGTCTCACTTCGTCGTATCCGCATCTCGAGAGGTTGCCCTTAATCGTTCGGGACCCGGAACGGACTTCCTGAAGGGCGCCCATCTGATGCCCGCGTTTCAAGACTTCATCGTGCACACACAACACTTTCAGGTATAGTGAAACCACTGTGATGTTCGCTGCCCTCACGCAAAATCACGTTTTTATACATAGGGAAAGTGTTATGTAGTTGCACGTGGATTAAAGTCCGACCGATACTGCTGACACACGGGCGGGCTAGAACTCCTTTAAGTAACTTACAGCCGTGAAGGAGCCCTTAGTGAAATGAGCGCGCGTCGGTGACATATATACGACGATGGCGATCTCGCTTTAGTGATTCTCCGGAATTCAGTGCCGCGGCGACGGTGGAGCGACGGGCGTAGACTTCACCATTGTGCGTTCTTTACAGGCACTGCGTCTAACTTGTCTTCCCATAACTTTATAAGAGCCCCACGTATCCCTATACTGTGAAAAACCTGAGTTTGGGTAAAAACGGAGAACGCGCGACACAGAAGGACTCAAAAACGAGCAACAACGTTTATTTCACAACAACGTTATTATTACAAAACAGCTGTAGAGTGCCGAGCTAGCCCGAGAACCTGAGCCCGGCCCGTGGGCCGAAATCGGGCCTCAGAGTCGTTTTGACTGCAGGCTCGTGCCGGGATTGGGTTTAGTCCGAGAGTTCTTGGGCCTCAGTCGAGCCGAGTTTTTGTGTGAGCCATTCTTTCGCATTATTTAATCCTCAATATACGTTCTGAAAACAAAGCAACCATGTGACCTGTGTCTTCCCTTCATCTTTCTGCTAAAACACTTCAACATATAGGCGTCGACTTCGCCATGTTATGGATCTCGCACTCGCTGCGGCTTGCACCGTAGACAGGCGCGCTAGGCTCGACGCCCACGGGTGGCTTGCACAAACCGCATCAAAGGCTGCGCTTGCGCGTTGTATGTGTGGTTTACGCTGTTTGCTGTGTTGTAGATAGAACCTGTTGGACGGATCACATTACACATCCGCCTATGCAGCTGCGAGGCAGGGCCTCGGTCGGGTTGGGTAAGCCTGCGTGGCGTCGGGGACGGGCCGCGCCTGGCTGAGTTTCTCGGCAGCCGGGTCCATACTCCTCTAGGTTGACTTGTTTGACTTGTTCCCCGGCACGGGGTTTTTTATCGCTTTTAAAGTCCTCTAGGTTCCTGCAGTATTGGAATATTCGCTTTCACCACCAGGTCGTACTGCAGTGTATGCAACAAAAAGGCCACCCTGTCGTCATTATGGGTCAGCACGGCTGCGGTGTACACGACATCGACAAGCTGGATCCTGCCATGCTTGTTGGTTACAGTGAACGTTGGGAAGACATGAAAGACACGTCGCTCTGGAAGGCCTGTCTTTTGTCTCACTACGCCACCAACGTCCACCATCAACAGAATCCCATATGGCAACATTTGCCCGACCTAATGGTAGAAGACGTTACCGGAGCATCGCCTGCGACGAGGTAGTACGTTTTCTGATCGTTGAATTGATTGCAGAAAGAGAAGGACGACAAAGAGCTCGCCATCGGTTGTTTGGGTTGCTGTTGCATTTCGCTACAGTTTCCTTTCATAGAAAAATTATCTCTTTTTTTGTTTTGCAGTGACGACCCACGTCTGAAGGCAATGCCTGAACTCCTCTGCGACAAGGTGTCGCGGAAATTACAGAAAGAACTGGGAGGTCGCGTGTCCAGTACTATGTGGCATCTGGAACGGAAGTTCTTCATAGGAATGCAGGACTATTATTACGCGTACGCCGAACGCTTAGCCAAAGCGCTGGAAAAGTCGTAATTTAGTGTGAACTATTGACTATTTTAGTGAAGGAATTCGTCACGACTCTTTCAGTGTCGTTGTCAGTGGTTCAGGACTCTTCACGACTTCTTGGTCATTGGCCGAACACTTTTATTCATTGAAAGGTATCTACAGAAATCAACTGAAACATGCCCAGAAGGCGCATTTTATGAGGTACAGGTCGGTCGCCGATGACGAGACCTAACCTAACCTAAGTATCAAACCTAACACATCACACGCAGGCTATTGTGTTGCAAATGGCATCCATATGATGACGTAATCATGCTTGACGTAATAAGAGCACATCATGACGTAGTCATGATGACGTAATCACGTAATCATGACTACGTCATGATTAACAGTCACCAACTGCCGAGGTTCCTTATATTATAGAGCCTATTCTCACTTACAGCGCTTTGCTCCACGAATAGACCTCTACCTGTTTGTGAACAAACGACGTCATAGTTTTCGACAGCGTCACCAATTTGGTAGAGTTGAACTACGCTCGAACTAGGGGCGAACGAGGTCGCGCCCGAAAGCCACGGTGTTGAGGGGATTACGATGGTCGCTGACAGGGACGCGACCTTCGGTCCTACTTTTCTTTCAGTAGGAGGCAGCGAACAAGTGCTCATTCATGGAATCCAGCCCTCACCTTCCCATTTGTTCATTTGTTTCGGTTTCAGTCTGTCTACCAACGTCATGATGACGTGGTCTATTCTTCACGACTCTTCAGCGGTTGTTCCTTCAACATACTGCATCATACTAACCACACAGAGCATACACGCCGCAAATCTTGAACAGTTCCTTCAAACCTGTAAAGGAAATTCAATAAAGCGAAGCGACGTTCCGAAAGTTCAAATCGGCCCCACATTTTTATTATATTTCAGCCTTATCTGGTATCTCCGGGAAATCCCGCTTGAGCGGGTCTGAGGCTGTATATTTTCAGGTCGTAATAATCGTTTATTCGTTATTTCGGAAGCTTATTGCAAACATGTGAAATATTACAATTATTTTCGTTGGTTTTGCTCGTTCAGCGGGTAAAAGAGGCGGAAACAAACCTCTATTAGCAACACTGTGGTCACTGACGGCTTCGAGACTGGATGCTGCTGGATTCCAATCCAAGTGCAAATCAATCATGGCGGCGCCCATGTTTGTGTGGCGGTTGAGTACGCGACGCTCTATTTGTCCTCTTTTTCCTGCTCAAAATATATCATGGTGCCGTATCAATGTTCTGAAAGGATTTTGCAATGACTCTAGCGGAAGCAAGGTGACACACAAGGTCAGTACATACACACTTTTACCTACTGATGTGGAAATTTGCTCAAGGCTCGTTGGTACCGTGCAACGAAGTTGCAAATTTTCAGCATGGGTGTGAAAATTAAGTGTTCAATAACGCGTTACATTTTATTTAGACTTACATATTTACTGAACGAATGCAATACTATGATGTCATGTGCTTTATTCTGTCGCACTCAGCACCCATCTTCGTTTCAAATACAACCAACCTATCGCGTATTTGAGAAATTACCCTGAGCACGAAACAATTAACCTGCTGTTGTTGTACCCTGAGTGTCTTGGCTCATTCGAATCCTGACAGCATGCTACTGCTGTGCATGTTATTCGCAACTGATTACTATGGCCCAGTTTCACCAATGCCGATTGACTTTTCAATGGGATTAAGGGTCCCTTAAGTTGAATTATATTCTGAACTCCGGTTCACCATAGAGAGTAATTGTCACTGAAACATTCATCATGTCGCCAACCAACGTTTGTAAAAAGGAATTGAATGTAAAACTTGAAGTTTTAGCAATCCTTGACCTAGGTTCAAAGTTTAACTGCATTGGTGAAACTGGGCCATTATGTAACACAATGTTAATGTGCTTTATGTTGCCATCATCTTTACGGATAAACATTTTGCAGGTTGCAGAATCTGACAACACATTTTCTGGCCACATACCAACAAGTAAGTTTTGTTTCTAATGTTGCATACTATCACCGGTGCTACATGTGCATTCCCTCTGATCTCTTTACGTCGATTGTGCTGTGAACTGGAACATCTTCAGCCACTGTCGTGTTAAACGGCAGTGTAGTTGGCGTACATCAGCCATAACTGTGTCAGCACGTTCAGTTAACAAAGGTGACAGAGAAGGCATGACTTTGAGCCAGTGATGGGCAAAATATCTCAAAATTGCACCTAGGGGGAAGTACCTAGTGCCCGACATCACTGGTACTTCAAATAGAGTATGGAGTACCATACTGCAAACAAAAAATGAAAGCATGTGTGTCTTTCAGTTTCTTCTTTTTTTATGATGACTATCAACTGCCAACACAGGATTTATCCAGACCCCCCCTACACCCTCAAAATCTGGAGGAGACCCCCCCCCTAAAATTTTGTGATATTGTGGAATATTTGGTCAAAAGCATGTAAATACACCCCCTTGTGGAGCCCAACACCCCTCCAAGGCCGAAATTCTGGGTAAACCACTGCAGGGAACAACGTAAAAAGCATAATGTAGGTTTACGGGAAACACAAACCTGAGTCGTCGCACTGCCCATCGCACTGTTGCAGTGCATTGTGTTTGTGAATATATATCTTTGTGCTCCCAACATTTGTCACAAAGGTCCCAGTTCCTAGTAACTTGTCAACATTTCAAGCCTGTCAACAATGACTTTTCTTCTTCAAAAATACCCTTTCAGACACGCATACAAAAACATGTTGATGTTTTCCAATCTTGTCTGCAGTCCCAGTTGGGTGTTTGAGTCTCTTACGGGAAAATACCAGCGAAATGAAAAACACTAAATATATGATTTGAAGCATAGATTGAGAAGTTACCTGTCAAAAAGAACTCGTTACAAGTTAAGTTACCGTGTGAAAAATGTAACTAAGTTAATAACGAAGTTCTTCAGCCTGAAATGTAACTCGCAGTTACTGAGTTACCTCAAAAAATGAACGAGTTACTTCCCAAGTTACTGTGGACACAAAATAGCATTACGCAGGTGCAGTGCGCGTGAGCAGTGGAGTTAGACATTGAGTTACCTGCGGAGGAAGCAACACGCCTAGATCGTCTTCGCTTATATCCAACAATAGAAGTATCTCTCTGTTTGTAAACAAATTGTGTCATAGGGTTCGACAGCGCCACAAATTTGGTAGAGTTGAACCACGGACCGTGGTTGAACTACGCTCGAAGCTAGACGTGAACAAGGTCGCGCAGGGTCTTGAGGGGATTACAATGGTCCCTGGAAGGGACGTGACCTTCTGTCCTACTTTTCTTTCAATAGGAGTTAGCGAACAAGTGCCCGTTCGTGGAACCCAGCCCTCTCCTTCCGATTTGTTCCGGTTCCAGTGTGTCTACCAACGTCATGATGGCGTTTCTCTGGTAGACGTCTATTTGAACGCTTTGCATCTTACTCCCTGTGGGCGCACAATGGTTCAGCTTCATTTCAATGGCAGCGGTTCTTACTTCTTGAATAAAATACTGTGATTCACTGAATATCACGTTTTACTGCAAAAAATGCCATGAAGGAACCGGAGATAAAGCAAGAAAATATGCGCACGTGATTGAAAAGCGAATTAAAAGTAACTTCGAACTTAACTTAACTTACATTGGCAAAGTTACCTGAAAAAAGAACGAGTTCCTCTGAAAGTTACCACGGCGTAAAAGTACCGAGTTAAGTTACAAGTTACCAAAAAAAGGAACTTAGTTACAGTAACGAGTTACTTGTAACGAGTTACCTCGAACTCTGATTTGAAGTGTACTTACAGTGCCACTCAGGACTAAGATGGAGACGTTTATTATATTTTGTCTAATGAAGCAAAATCTATATGCCATCAGTGAATATTGCACTGTTCCAAAAATTTTCAAAAAGACCCACAAAATTTCATGATTTCGGGTTTTTCAAAGGTAGGTCACATCATAATTTGCTCTGACATCCATCTTGTAGCAACATCGCAGGCACCTTCCCAGTCCATGTCTCCACCAGAAATTGGAGGACGGACAGCAGCTGTGGTGAGGAGACAGAACGCACGACTTGGAGCAGCAGTGTTGCCAGATGGAAGCAAATTGCACACGTTGTGACATCATGCTTGTCGAAACTAGAAATTAATTTTATGACAATTTGGTGTCGGGTAGAGAGACAATATATTGATTCTGATGACACGAAATTTAGACCGTAATGGTACTCTCAAGTAGCATTTCAGTACTTCATACTTCACATACTCCCCATTACTACACTGACCTGTCAGTTATTTTGATACAGATTATGCCCATGCCTGCCACATGGCTTGATACTCCCCTACCCCTACTGACATTAAGATGCCTAATCAAGAAATGAACTGCTCCAGAATGGTTGCTGTTTGCTTACTGGTTCTACCCTTCCTGTCACATTTCAGAACGACTACAAATTAGTCACTGTAGAAGCAGCGGCCCTGGTGGACAGAATGTGAACAAAGGTACGCAGCACAGCTTGCTCTGCAACTAAAGGTCATCTAGCACGTCCCTTTTGCTCCACACAGTCAACTCAAAGGTAGAGGTTCGCTTTCACGTGAACTCGGCGGACTGGATACCGGAGCCCTGCAGAGAAAAAATGCTGCAAATGGTAAGTGAACTAATTGTGCTAAGTATGCATGTTTCCTGTTCTGTAGTCTTCTTCAACACACAAACATAATGCCAGTCATGGAGAAATGCAGCTTAGAAACAAATAGGGCATTAACTTTGGGAGTTAGAACAATTTGCAGTTTTGGCTCTACCTATAACGTACTAAATAATAATCAGCTTAACACAAAAGCCTCGGGTTGGGAGTCCGCCATTGTTTTGAATACACTCTTTTTCTGCAGGACACTGTCCTAGTGATCGGCAGCATTGTATTTAAAGGGTCAGGGGACTATCAGTTGAAGAACTGGAGGGCATTGTGAATCAACTCTTGCATTAGTGGAAGAACCCATTCGCACTAAGACGAATGACATTCGCCCTTGGGGCGCATAGGAGTGGATAAGTGGGTTACTGCGGAATGTGTATTTACATCAAATATAATTAGAAAAAACAGAAAGCTAATGGGTATATTGCAAGTTTAAAAATAAGCGTAAAATAAGAATTACACATAAGTGTTGATTGTTCAGCCATTTGGTGGGTTGACATTGTGTCAAAACAGTGCAGTAAAAGGGAGGACAAAGAAAGCACACAGAATGAGCGCTAACCTGCATGTGTGATTTTTATTCAGGGTACTGCTCTAGCTCAAGAACCACGCCTCTGCAGCCACCACTTGTCTTAACGTCAAGGCGGGTGATAACATGATCCATGAAGGCGAAAGAAAAAAGGTTGAGAGAGCAACACGCCAAACGTTTTCATCTCATCTTTATTTAGACAGGTTGCTCTGTCAACCTGCGTCATGTGTCTCGACGTAAAGACAAGTGGTAGGTAGCTGTGCATACCAGTTTTCATTTATGTGCAATCTGACATAACATTTGAAACCAACAAGTTGTTGCGGATGGAAAGTAATAAAGATTATGAATGAAGTGGATGCCGGAACACACAAACTGACAAGCACAAAACAGGCCTCTGAATGCCTAGGAACATGAAAGACTGGGGCACCTTGAGGTTTGTATCGTGTTTGTCAGTTTGTGTGTTCCAGCCTCGGAACACTTACTTTCCATCATGTTCACAAGTTGCCGCTGCCTCATCCTGTGTTGTATGTATGTATGTATGTGCATGTACAAGAGAGAATGTGAAAGAGAGTTAGTGCATACCCTCCTACTTGAACAAGGCCTCCTGGCAAGTCAGTAAGCCATGCCAGTGCTTAATGGTTAGCAAAGTCACTTGTAATCCAGACCTTGATGCAGGTTAGATTTTTGCAACTCCAGCATTTTCGACTATTTCCATCTTTCAATTTGTTGCTGAATAAGTTTTCACTGAAATGTATATTGCACCTGTATTATACACGCATATGCCCACTTACTAGTGTCAATGGAATACAAAACATCTTTTTAATTAATTTCACTTTGCACTTTTCCTTACATACAGTACAAACACATGATCAACAAAGAGGGCCACATGATCCTGACATCCGACAGCACACGGAGCCAGTCCCTGAACACAGCTGAATGCATGGAGCGGTTACGAACGTTAGTCCAAGAAGCCTGTAAGCCACCACCTGAAGTCAGCCCTGAGACGTTGCTCAGGATTCAAGCAAGGTAGGCCTCGTCAGGTTGTTTTAAAGGAGCGACGAAATGAAACCTAGCATTGCGAGAAACCCCGTTCCATGCTGTCAGTCTATAAGGAGTCACCATGGAAAATATTTTTGCTGAACTTATTTTTATATTATATATATGTATCATAATTTGAGTTTTTAATTATAATAGATATTATATAATTTTGTAACATATAATAATTTATATAATATTATATGCATTATATAATCATGAAAAATCAGAAGACAACAAAGAGCTTACAGGAAAACATGAAGGGGAGTTTATTAACACATACAGGGATAGGGGTCGACGTTTTGGCAGTCAGTGCTACCTTCGATGGGAGTCCTATCAGAAGGCCCCATCTATACGAGACAGGATGACACCCAGACTATCAATAATGGGATCTCTGAAAGAGTTGAGCAGTATCTCGATTGCGTGTCTATGAAAAACCTCTCTCCCTCATTAGAGTTCAGCTACGGTCACCAAACTTGTGCAGAAGCACATGTTATTTGTTGTACAATCTGCAACAGTCTGTCTATTAGTTTCGAACAGTACAGCAAAGGGCAAGCGAGCTGGTGCAACTGGTTGGGGACATGCCCGCAGAGCCATGCCGAGGTAAATGGAAGACCCCGGCCCAAAAAATACTCACAGCAGTAGTCGGGATGTACCAGGTCAGGAAGTTTTAGCAGTAGAACCTGCATATGTACTCTCCTTCATATTTAGCTAGCTTTAGCATAACAAGCGGTTTATTTTATTGCATTAGTGCTCTGCACTTCAAAGCTGCACTGGAAAATCCTGAGTGATACAGAGTGAGATGGGGAAGCCGAGAAGTTAGTTTCTAAATTCTACAGTGAAAATTCTCTCTGCTTTGCTGAATTGCCCAACCTTATGAGCTCCCAGAACCTGCCACCCGGCACCCTAGGCGTCTACCTCTCTTGCGCCCCCCTTGGAACTGTTCTGCATGTCTGCTTACTGATCTCAGGTTTGCAGGTGGGAGCCAGCTGAGGGCCCCTTCCCCTCATTACTGGCCACTTTACACTGAGCAAAGAACCAAGAGGCAAGCAAGCTGGTGTAATGAACTTCAGGTAACATTTCCTTGTGTATGAAAGGACACGAAATCAAGAGACCTGAAGGGATGAACTCAAACCAGCAAAATGAAACATTTATTCTGCACGAAGCACTCTAGGAATGAGAAAGGAGGTTCACCAATGACACGAGCCGCACTTAAGAGGAATGCTATACACTACCGCCTACCTGCACAGAAATAATGTTTTCGAGTGCTTTAAATCACAACTTTTTCAAGAGGATGGCCATATGAAAGACGTAAGATTTGAAGGTTTGTGACTTACAGGATACCGAACAGAGAGGCGAAGCTAGTTTCGTAGGGAATGCGAAATGTTGTGAAGAAAAAGGTAGGACAATTGCACTTCTGCAAGATTGCGCGGAGGTTGTTTTAGAATGATTTGTAGTTGTAGCATGACTGTTCTAGCCTGGTAATTTGCCATTGAACTGACTTATTGAGGGTATGTAAACAGGCTTTTTTGAGAGCGGAGTTGAGGCAAGATTCGATTAATTACAGACACAGAGGGGAAACTCAGTTTAGAAAGTAACGGTTTCAAATCCACCCTACCGTATTTCCAACATAACCGTCATTTAAGATAAGGGTTAGATCCAAAACCATGGTGAGTTTGCAGAGGGAACTTCAGATGTGAATGTAAGACTCAGTCATTCAGACTGCAGAAGGGGAAGGATTTTACCTATACTAGAGGAGGTGGTTGCTACAACAGAAATGTCATACATGTGTCAACATATACTAGGGCTTGCAAACGCATTTGAAAACATTTGTTCTGTGCGGGAAGGCAGTAGTGTACAGCATTTCTCTTAACTGTGCATTGTGTTACGTTGGGCAGACCAAAGGATGTATCAATGGTCGATTATGCGAACATTGTTTGAACGTAGGAAGAAATACTGAATTTTCGGAACTATAGAGATGCCTACGTTCTTGCTCCAACTGTGTCCCCATTTGATCACAGTGCGAAGTTCTGCACAACCTAAAGGATGATGCATCCCGTGTCATTTTGGAGGCCGTCTAAAATGATCTGCAACCAGCTTTGTATTAACCAGCCACTTGTCAATCTAGCACCACATTTGGTGCACCTCCTTTGTCACACCTAGAGTGCTTCCGGTATAAACGGAATAAACGTCACACTTTGCTGGTTTGAGCTCGTCCATTTATGTCTCTTGTTTTTGTACTCAAGGAAACGTTGCCTACAGGCACTTTACACTATCAGTACATAAAAGTAGATAAGATCGCAAAAAACAGTGGAACTTTTATGTCGTGTAATAGTAAGGTTTTCTTTTCTCAAAGTTTGTGAGGTCGCTGTTGAGAGCTGTTTGTTCTTGATGGGTAGAGTTGTACAAATACCATTACTCCAATGTTACGACGTTATACTAATTGAGTGTATTTTTATTGCACCCCTGCATGCCTTGTAAAAGAGGCTAGAACGTTGTGAAGTGAAACAGCTTTCACTTTTTGCTTCAGGCCTTCCAGTCCACAAAGATTTGAAAATAAACTTTGAATTTGAATTTAGGGGATCAGAATTTAGAGTTCCTTTGCCAGGATGAAGATGAAGCTTCTGTACTTAGAGAATAGAGACAGTTTTACAAATAAAGGGCATAATTACATACAACGTTACTGTTGGAGTGCTACACGTATAGCAAAACCTGTTTCACAGGAAGGCACGAGCGGCAGTGAGGAGGGTGGAGGAAAAACGACGGCAATCCCAGCAGAAGAGACTACGTCAGCCATCTGTTGACATCTAGTCACACTTCATACTTCCATATATACATTTCATATAGGGATGCTTTGTGTACATAATGAGAAAATTGATATAGGTATAATAAAATTGTTCCACACTTCAGTTGACACATAATCCCTTGTGCATTTCTTTATCATCAACCCGCTGATATTGCCAGGCTTGATCAACGAAAACTTCTATATCATGGAGGAACATCGATGTGGATGTGTTTCAGCCTGAATAACACAATTTTTTGTTTGTGTTGCTAGGGGGTTGACCTTATGCCTATGGTTTATGTAATTTTGCCGTAGCCTGAGTAATCCAGTTATGCACCTAGGAAATGACTAAGTCGAGCTCTCGGGCTGCAGCTCTATGCTAATATGTACGCAAATTGTGAACAAGATGAGATGTGTCAGTGAAATTTGTGTATGAAAACAGCGTCAGGAAAGAGAATTACATCGAGCTTTGCACAAACATTGCAGAGACCCACGGGCTTGAAAGGCAGCCAGATCCAGAACGGGGCTGGGTAAGCATAAGGGAAAATTGACAACTGCACAGTAGTATACTAAGAGATTGACAGCAGCATCGAACACAACTGGACGACTAACTGTACATGGCCTTACAGTCTTGCAGTGGTATGCAGGGTTGTGAGCTTAGAATTCAGGAAATAAAGAGAGCTTTTCGTTGGGCTTGTTGGATCTGATGATCCATTCAAATTGGTATTCTAAGCGCTGCTACGATATTACAAAAACAGGACTGGAGAATATAAAGAGTAAGCACACACACCTTGTGCTTACTAAGTGTTTACCTCCCATCGACGGAAAGACGTGTAACAGGAAACAGAAATTCGTCATTGTGTCAAGAATGAAGATACCTGTGTCAGTGCTGGGCAGAACTGGTTGATATTCCTGAAGAGCTAGTGAAGTGTGTGCCCAATGCATGATTAACTTTCTCAATGTTTTCCTTTTACAGCAGTTAACGGGATGGTTTCAGGAGATCGCCGTGTCTGTGGAACAAAAAACCCCTCGCCTCTCTATGCCAGAGAGGAGGAAAACATTGGCTGACAGCGCAGGTGGTGAAAGGGAAAGCAGTGCGAGAGAGCACCGCTAGAGAGAGCACTATGGCGTCAAAGCACATCGGAAGCGTTCCAGGGAAACAAACCAAGAACAAAAAGGAAGCTTTCAAGTCCAAGATCAGCAACGTGATGCCAGCCACTCGAAAGGAATCGGGTGCTTGGCGTACCACATTTTCGGAACCGTTATCGTAAAGACCTTCCAATCTGCTAAATCTCTTCTAATCCTTCTAACCCCCCCCCCTACTGAACTACTGCCGTGATAAGTAAACAAACGAGGGTGAGCGGTGTGACGTCACAGGTACACCAACGCCCCAAAAGCGCGCTTTTGGCATTACCTTGATTCCCTGACGCTTGTACCGTAGCGATAGAGAAAAACACAGAACACAATAAAAGCACAGCAGACCGTTTGAATATTACCGAAGAGTCTCGTCAACCGCGAGACATAGCGTCAAGCTCTTCGCAGTGAGAACCCGAAAAACGTCCCTCGGAGTCGCCATTCGTGCCGTGACTTGGCGTCAGGCGTCTCCAAGTAGAAGCCAGGTATTAGAGAGCTCCTACCCCACGCTTACCTGACCACGTTTCGCGTTTGCCCGACGTGTCTACGTTCGCCGGCAAGGTTCCGGCACTCACAACGTGCCAAGGCTATGTCTACATGCCCAAGCTGACTGATTTGCCGGAGCTAGACTTGGTGAGTGAACGACTGATCTCTCCGCGAATGCCGTTTATGCAGATCCGGCGCGTCGATCATGCCCTCATGCACGGCGGAGGTGAATACAGCATTAAGGGATCAGCCTTAATAACCTTGAAGGAGCGATAAGATGCAGGTTAGCTGGTTGTACATGATGGAAAGGAACTCCGAGACAAGGAAGGGGGGGGGGGGGAGACGTACGAAGAGACGTTGTTGTCCTGTGTACGTCTCTTGTCTCGGAGTTCCCTTCCAGCAATTAATAACCTTCTGCAAACATATCGCAAACATTTTACAAAGAAATTTGCAGACCGTCACAAAGTGTTGCGACATTTAACGGCAATGCCAAAAGTTTCCTCAGCGTCAGTAAAAGTCACAGCTGCCGCTGAAAATCCCAACACCTTCATATCTACGTCTTTCCGTCGATGGGAGGTAAACAGTAGTTAGCAGCGCAAGTTGTGTGTGCATGTTTTGTTTATGTTCTCCGGTCTTGTTTTTGTAATATCGTATATAGAAGTGCACAGAATACCAAGGTTTGAATGGATCACGGAATACCTTTGAGCAGCATGCTGATTTTTGTTCATACAGACCATTGTTTTTCTGCAACAGTGCAAAACGCTTTAGGAAAATACTTTTTTGTCCACTTCCTTGTTAACCTGAAGCAGAATGATCATAAATCGATCCCCACCATGCAGGTTCTACGGCACCAACCGCGCCGAAACCACAAAAGAAAGCGGAATATACGCTTTCCTTTTCCTTCTCAAGAAGGCCGACAATGGGGCCCTCATTGGTCTCCTCAAACGATTTGTCCAGTCATCGCTCGATCTCCCGCGATGGCGGGAGGTCGCCAAAGGCAGGGGTACCGAGGTGCGGCCCGCGTGGCCCCCTAGCAAAAAGACGAAGAAAAAAAAATTCGGTCCAAGCTTCGTGAACGGTTGTGGCGTTATGATTGGGCTGTGTACTCGTGCAGTTTATCTTGCGTTGCTCAGTGGTAGAAAGCTTTTGGCATTAACCTCTAACAACCGATGACTCTCTCAACCTGCCCCTCGCGTCTGATTTTTACTTGATTGACATTACTGCTACCTAGTACACTACTACCAACATTTCTGACTGCATAGCCAATTTGTAATATTGGCTGACTCTAATATTGGTGCATTCAATGCCACCAGACATGGACCATGATTCAATGCGGCCCGCGGACACGAATGAGTTCGGCATCCCTGGTCTAAGGAAACCAATCGGAGGCCTCTCCGCATCGTAGCGCGTCTTCATCGCCGGTGAATCCGTTACTTTTGCGTTGGTATCAAGGTAACGGCATCTCTCATGCCCTTTTATTGTGGGACAGGATTTGTATCGCCAGCATAGTCATGCCTAGTTGCATTCAAGGAGCATCATCATCATCGACATTGCGCATCCATCCATGATGCACCCGTTTCGCTGGGTGAGCGGTACTGGTAGGTCTAAGGAAGAGGAAGAAACTCACGTACTTCACGTGAAATTCATCTCTCTGTGTTTCTGTGGCATCACCCGTCGTCCCCGAACCCGGAGAAAAAATGGAAAGGGATTTCTCCATGAACCGCGGCTTTGTTGGTCCAGTTCATATGACCACCTTTCCCATGAATGGTATGTCGGGCGTTCGCCAAACTTTCGATGGCCCTGATGCCAGGTGGTTGGGTGTGGTGTAGTTCGTTATCGGGACCACTGGCCTTTAAAAATTAGCGAAAGTGTTTGAAAGGTAAATACTGCATACAAGTCAACGACATATACTCAATCTAAAAATATAAGAATTATGTTTCTACCTGAAGGAGGAACAAATCAGGAACGACCCTCTTGCGCTTGCGAGAAGTTGACTCGCCGAGATTCCGTTACTGGAGTGATTTGAAATCTAGAACACATCCTCCTCACTTTCCCCTACTGCCAACCTTCAAGACCGCACTTACGGTGTCTCTAAATCAGCTTGACTCTCGCCCTCTCAATGTGACAAAATTTCTTGGTTCATGGTCGTATCCAGTGCACCAACGCGATGAGACACCCCAACGAAATATCACCAAAATATAGTTGTTGTTTCAATCATATTCGTATGTCAGGCTAACAAAACAGCAGGTCGGTTTTCATGTGGTTGTCAAAACTGTAGTTCCACCAGCGGGCGGCGCCGGTACCGTGAGTCCAGAGGTGAGCACCTCGCCAAGCAGTCCTGGCCCTGACACGCCGTCGCCGGAGTGCCCGGACTTGAACCTGGTTCCTCCACCTCGGCCGTCCAAGACTCACTACGGCTCAATTGCAATGGCGGCGTGTTTCTTCTTCGTGGTGATAGCGTCGCCACTCACCGCGGTGTACGTCACCCACAAGGTATTTGCGAGCACGATTGAAATGATGATTCTGACTGAAGGAAGCGTACTAGTCGCACAACATTGAGCCATGGTTTGTCATGATCATGCTTGGTCCATGGTCAAGTCCAGCTTACCAACGCTCCAAAAGCACTGTTTGTGGACAGCGTAGGACTGTTGGATGAGGGACAGGGTATAGTATCAGATGTCGCGATGAAACAGTAGTCATCGTTGATCAGAAATAAATTATTGTTGTATTGAACTATGTTGCCCAACGCTCAACGTTTAAAAACGCTCAATGAAGAACGTTACAACAACTGAAGGCTGCCGGGGATTGGCGAGAAGTCTGATTTGTTCTGTACGTAGGCCTCTTTATGGTGGCCTATTCCAGGCTTGAAAATCTCGCGAAGCCAAATTTCTCGTATCAAATTCATGTTTTATATGTATGTAAGCAACTGAGGACGTGCTGCTTGGTCACTATAATAATGTACAGCAGAAACGTTCTGCTTTCTTTCCAGCGTGCACAGATTGTAAGCCACGTCGAACCACTCTGCAACGACTCTGTTTGTCACATGGAAGCCCACTACTATGACGATAAGTTGGACGAGAACGTCGACCCTTGCGAAGACTATTACGGCTATGTTTGCTCGAGCGCCTGGTATACCCGAGACCTGCGTTCGGCTTCTTACCTGATCCAGACCTCGGGCTACCTCTACCAGGTCAGATATCACAGCAAGTGTTCTGCGTCCAGACATAATCTTGCGCCTCTGCTTGCAGGCCTTGAAAAAGTTCTCTGCTGAGTACATGAAACAAGACGTGAACCGCGTCCAGCAGAATAGACATCAATTCGGTCACCAGATCATCCTCTTCATTTCTAACTGCGTCAAAGAATCAGCGAAAGATCGACACGAGACGGAAGCGCTGACGAGCGTGTTGAGGTACTTCGGCTTGGCAAACTGGCCGTACTCTGCACCGCTTCGTAGTCGTCAGAATGTGGCCTTTATCGCTGGGAAGGTAGCTGGAGCTCTGGAGATCTTCCCGTTCATCGAGACTCGGCTCCGTTTGGTTCCCGGAGATCGGCCAAAGGTTCTCTTCGGTCAGGCTCAGTTGACGCTTGCTGTGCACGAGTTGTTGGACCAGGGCAGGGCTATGGACTGGTACCGGGAACTCGTGACACGGGCAGTTCGTTTGGTGCGTAGCAGCGAGGGCACCGTCGGTATCGTGGATGGGATTCTTCGAGTGGAGCGTGGTTTGGCATATTCCGTTGAGAATGGTCCAAGACGCGACTCTTTATTCAAGGTGCGTGAGCTTTTCTTCGAAGTGCCGTAGATATGAGATACTTATTTATGTTAGTAGATAGTTATATTAGTAGTAGGTCATTTCGTTGAGGTTGCTATAATGTTTTTCATTCAACCGAGGCGCGTATGTAAACCTGTACAAACTCGTTGCGCTACCTTGTTCTGCAGTTACCAAAGGGTCTGAATGGCTTAAAGGAACAGTGAAAGCCTCCTCCATATATGTTTTTGTCGGCCGCGGCAGGTTGTAGAACAAATATACCTGGCGTGTTTGCACAAGGTCAATGATCATATACGCAGAAATTGGAGCTGTAAGGACAAGGGACATAAAGAACGCACGTACGCGGGACCGGCAGCTCCAATTTCTTCGTATAGCTATGTACCAAACGGCCCACTAAACCATTCTAGTCAATGATCACACCTGACCTACTCCGTCTACGGTGCTGTAACATGATCAGTGAGCGTGACGTCACTCTGTGACGCAGCGGGACCCGATGGAATTGCCGATCAGGTGGCTTCATCACATCTGCTCGCTAGAGAGCTGCTACGTCACTTTGTACTCGCTATACGTCGTTGCAGAAGATCGGGTCGCTCTTTCAAAGGATGCTTTTGTTACCGCTACCATTGCCACGACTTTGTGTCATAACTGTCATTTGTGTCACACCTGTCTTTGTCGTGCCTGCCACGTGCAAATTTCACTAGTCCTGCGGGAAGACAAATCTTCAAGGGTACTTGTCACGTGACGCTAACCTAACCTGGCCTGTAAGCACATTTTGGATGCCTTCTAGGTACGTTTGAACAGTCTGCCCGTTCATCGTAGCTGGGATTGGGTGGCCTACGTGAACGGAGTCTTAAAGGGAATTTCTGCAATCAACGGCCACGAGGAGGTCTTCGTGCGCTCAGTGAGCTTCCTGCAGCGTCTTTCTCAATTGACGAGGGAAGTTCCACCGGAGGCCCTCCTCAACTATCTGGGCTACCGCGTGTTGGTTGCTCTGTCGCCTCTTATTCCAGCGGACTTTCTCGCCCCATTAGCCGTTAAGGGACGTCGGTGGCCCGGCAGTGAGCATCTACAGAGCTGCGTACAACTTGCTGAGAGTGTAAGTTCTATAAAATATGACAAGGAAGCAGGTGAACCGGTGATGACGTACATCCATAATCAACCCTGAAACTGAGGGACTGAGACATTGAGAACTCGTATCGTATCGTGTCGTTTGTTTTGTGTCCCTCAGTCTCAGGGTTGATTATATATATAAGTTATAATGGTGATTGCGAATCCTATACCTCCAGGTTGGGCCCGCGTGTGCTGCGTACCTTGATTGTTGGTGAATATATTACAGTTAATATAGGTGATAGTTGGTGATAGTATGTGACAAGGCGTTGAGAGCAGCACAGATACCGTCTTCGCAACGTGGGTTGTGCGGCCATGCAGGCATTCTTTGCAACGGAGCCTCAATACTAGGTGCGATTCAGATATCTCATAGTGTATAGCAATGCGTGCTCGGTTTAATGCTTCTTTAACTAACGACTAACCTTAAATAACGACAGCCTCCAATTCACGAACCCTGGCACGTGTCAGGAATCCTCTCATTACAATGCTAATTTATGAATATTAGTTTCGGTTTGTCATCTAGTAGTTACATACACACTTGAACAGAATATCCGTCTAAATCCACAACACAACTGCAAAACGACATCTATGCTGCTGTCCTCGAATTTTTTTATAGGAACTATGTATTTGTTTAAAAAAGCACCCTGCATATCAAGGCATGCGAAATATGCCCTAGCCAAGTGACTTCACTTTTCCTTTTTTTTACATTAAAACTCAAACTCTCAATTATGTCCTGCATAATTATTACAAAAAAGGCATACGCCTCCTCTTTTCAACGAATCAAGGGAGAGACCGATGTCATTTGAGATGATGGTTGGTTAGAAGGTGGACTTACTACCATTATTCCGTTTAATGCATTATAAGTTAGCCTTGTGGATAGGGCATAAACCCGCTGATATTTCTTAAAGTTGTTAAATAACGCTATACGGCACGTTACGTATTTCTGAACCGCCCCGCCTTGAGCGTGGTTCAGGCGACATCCTCCGTTCCAGTAGCCTAGATGAGGCACCCTGTCTTGCAGGTATTTGACAAAGCAATGACGCTCGTTATAAAACGAGCCTCGCCGTTTCTGAACGGAACAGACACGAAGCAGAAGCTCTGGGGCCTGCTGTCCAGCATGAACAGCACGCTCGTTCACCTCATAAACGAGACTCGCTGGATGACACCGGTGGACAAGAACGTGACCATAGAGAAACTGGCCAGCGTGTCCGTCAGCCTCCTCGACACCTACGAGTCAGAGCACGACTTGAACCAATACTTGGGCGAGGTGCCCATGGTGAACGAACGGAGCCTGGTAGAGAGCTACTTCCACATGAAGGTCTCTGTGCAGAGGAAGTACTGGAGTGCACTCCACAAGAATCTCTCGCTCTTGATGCATCACGGGATCGGCAACTTCAACCCCGAATACAGGTGAGACTAACGACATTATGAGACATCCACCGGTCTCGATCTGTTCGTAGCGCGTCCGCCTGTTGATCTCAAGGTTGCGGGCTCGAATCCTGTCGAGCACGACAGGCAGCAGACAGGTGGCAGGGTACAAGTTGCTCACATACGCAGACTTCCGCTAGGGGCGTTAAAAGTCGTGTGTGTGTCGTGTGTTGAGATTTCAGCGAACCATCGGGTAATCAACAGACCGACCACTTTGACCTCGTTTATGGTCATAGCTGTCTCGCGACGTAAAGGTACGAATTATCACTGGAAGAGGTCCGCGTCTTCCATGTCTTATCTGGTTTGTGAACGAGGATGATAAGTTTTGAAAGGGCGTCACTCCTTTTTCGACATGTCAGAGGACTAGTGCGGAAGTTTTTTAGCAAGTGTTAAAAACTGGTGTTTACCGAGCTCGGTGCAGAAAGCTTCCATGCTCCCAGATGGCTGCAGTTTCGACAGAGTTCGAACCCGCAAGCCCAGTACCTGTGACTCTATATATTCTTCACTACATACTTGATGAGGTTGTGGGGTTAGGTCAATAAAGAGAGACTGACAAGCTTTCAAGTAGCATTGTCCATGCATTGGCTTAAAAGCGCGGGCATAATGAGCGTTTGCCTGAGAAATTGAACTTTTTGCAGTGTCCTAAACCCGATTCGCGATCGAAGGGGGGGAGGGGACACAAAAAATTCGGGGGTCATTAGTACGGTTACGTGAATAGTAACTAGCAGTTTTATTGTTACTGCTGACGTATAACTGAAGCTGAAATGATAAGTGCATCCCCCTCCCTGTAGAGAGAGAGGGGGAGTAGGGAAGCGGGGTGTCTCCAAAGAATTTGGCTGGATATTGCACAGTCACATCCCTTATTCCACTGACACTGACAGACAGGCCGCCATTTCGGAGAAGGATAGTTCTTGAACGGACTGTACGTCCACTTAACACACGGCAACAGAGAATCTCCTTTTGGATAGCAGAAAGATGAGATCGACCATACTGACTGGAAATTCGTGGCATCGAACTAAGCGCCAGCCGATTGCTGGCAGCAAACGATTACTTAAAGCAAACGTATATTCTTTTAAGGTGAGCTTACATGATTTACATACCCGAACTTCACGCCCATGACGGGCGGTTTGTAATTCAGTACTCCCGCTCGAAGGTAGGCAGTACCTACCGCTAGACTAGAGACGCGCTGTTACATCCATTACCGTTGCTATAGCGGTTAGGATTTCGAGTTGTGCTTTGTGTGTACGTGTTATATATCTCTCAGTACTTGTTTGAACAGCTAGTGCCACATTTCCGGCAGTGTACGCTGAACGAAACACTTAAGGAAGATTAGCTGTGCCGTGTGTCATGCGGCACGAACTGCTTTCAATAACGAGTCCTTGCCGTGTGTCACGGGGTATTAGTCTGAGAGCGTCTCCACTAACACTATATAACACATATTCCAGCTATGAACCGCAATCGAACACCCTATTCCTTCCTTTCGGTGTCGTCGGATTCTTGATGTACTCCAACGACATTCTACCGATGCACGTCCCACGGTTTCTACCATACGCTCTACGTGGCTTCTTCTCCGCCATTGCCAACCTTCAGGCAAGTCCTCCCACAACCATAGCTCAACATGTCCTTTTAATTGAGACACGACGCGATCAAACCTGCAGGCTGTCCACAACGACGACCTCTCCTGGACCAAGACGACCTCCGTGAACTTCGCTCACATGGCCTGGTGCTTCCTGCGGCAATACAATCAAGTCCTCTCCAACGAAATGGACAACGCCGTAGTGGCTAACGAATTCCTCGAAGAGATCGTTCAGGACAACGCCATCCTGGAGCCTCTTTACCGAGTTTACGTGAATTCGTTCCCGGTCTACCGAGGAAAGTCCACCGGCTTCACCCTGCCGACGCTGAAGACCCTCACGAGTGACGAACTTTTCTTTCTAAATTACGCTATCGGCCATTGCGAAGACGTGCGGAACGACACGATGGTGCGACAACTCGTCCTCAAGGAGAGAATACCGGCCAGATACAAAGTGAACTTGCCGTTGAGTAATTATCGGCGTTTCGCAGCTGTGTACGGGTGCAAGACAGGATCACGCATGAATCCTGATAAGTCGTGCTCTGTGTGGGGATTGAACGGTTGATACAGCGCTTCCTCTCTGTACTAATCTGTGTCCCGATGCACTATCTAGACGCCATGATAAAATGTTGATAACAATAATTTCGCATTGTCATGTCATGTGACGAGGGCGCGTCGGGCGACAGGCTTGTCGAGCACGATTGTCCCTAGAAGTGTAGTTGAAGCCAAGACTGCTTTGGGGGGTAACTGGAATTGTCATAAATGGAGGAAGAATGTTATGCAAGACTGTCCGGAACGTCTGCTTGAACTCGATTACGCCACGGAGAACGTTCAAAAACAGGGTGAGTAGCGTTCCAGTTTTACGTCTCGGTGACCTTAGTGTTTGGTTATTCCTTTCTGCGCTTATCACTACGCTGCACGTCTGCTTTTGCGTGGATCGACACACTCTTGAAGAAAATTAGCGGCATTTTTATTCAGCAAAAACTAGACATACAAAACAGTGCTGAACGCTCGTACAACAGGGAGGTTCAATTTTCTCGAACGAAACACAACATCAGGAGTTCACACTGAACAAGCAATCACGACCTCTGCACAAGCACGTGCCTATTACCTGTACCTTTTACGCTTTCCGAAGTGACGGGAAAAACTTGATCGGGTAAAGGAAGTCTCTCATGAGTGAGGCTACCCTCCATTTAGTTTATTTTTTTTACGCGGTCAAAATAATGTCTTGTATCCTACGTGCCGGTGAGTATCACTGCAAGAATAACCGTGACGATTCTGGTCCAGCAAATTTGCAGTGTTTTATTTTCAGCAACGGAGAATCGAATGGTACTGTCAGGGACACTTCTAACTTTCTACTCGTTTCTGTGGCCGCGCTCCGATAAGCGCCACGCTAGCGGCCAAGGTCGCAAATAAAAAGTGGACTCGTCCATGGGTGGCCGGGTGCCGACAAGGTATCGCATTGCCGCACAAAGGCGTTGGAAGGACCGAGGAATTTACAATAAAGAAAAACGTAACAAGGGAAAGCAGACGCGATAACAAAGCGCGATCTTCTTGCTCCTTACAAAACAGGGCACGGCAAGTGACAACCAGATTAAGAGAGTGATAGAATTCCCTCTCACACCGTGTGCTTTCCTTTTGTTACGATTTTCTTTGTTTTTACACGTTCTTTCCAACACCTTCGTGCGGAAACGCGATACCTCGTCGGCACCCGGCCACCCCCGGACGAGTCCACTTTTTGTTTGCGACCTTGCCCGCTAGCGTGGCGCTTATCGGAGCGAGACCACGGAAACGAGTAGAAAGTTAGAAGTGTCCCTGACAGTACACTTTATAAAGGGGCCAAGGTGTACGAGACCGTCCCTTTAAAAGTGAATCAACATATGACTTCACTTATTTCGCCGTTCACATGAAGTACAGAAGCTCCTCTTGTTAGCCCAACGTAAGTGACCTTGAAAATAGTTCCGCGCGATAATTGCAAAGGGAGCAGTGCAGGCCGACCTGAGTGTTTTGCGTGCGATAGGTGAGTGTTACGGTGTGATATGTTAGACGTATACCTATACTATACTGCTTCTTCATTGTCCTCGTCAATCCGCGGCCTCTTGCAGAGGCGTCTGAGGTTCTTCACGAAAAGGAGAGGGGGAGCTCTAACTTAAAAGAGAGCACTAAGGTGCATGGTTCTGGACTGAGAAGTGCGTCAATTACAAAAGTGGGAGCCATTGAGGCGCTTACTGGAAATTTCTCATCCAAGCAAGCCGATGACGGTGGAGGACGCGATGCAGATAGGGAGGACATTTCGTGTCATTTTAATTTTTTTTTTTTTTCATGATCACCTCCAGGCGAAAACGAAATTGACATTACAGCAGCACAAACTGAAACACTTGTTGACGGCTTTATTAAATGCGGTAAGACAAATTTATAGAAGCAAGAGCAGTGGCGTGTTTATTTATTTTTTATTTTTGTTATCGTGAAAAGTACAGTGATTTCGTATGCAAAGGGTGTCATTGCTGCTGCACTAAAAAGACGCTGTCGAATGTTCTGGCATTGGCTTCGGCTAAAACAGCCAGGTATGCCACACTGTCATCAGATGTACCAGGGAACTGCTTAAAAGCTTCATCCACCAGCCAGCCTGCATCTGTGGTATGTATTTTGTCAGCGTCTTAGAAGCCACTCTCCGCAGAATAAGAGCTTTCCCTTCTATAGACGATATGCTTCCCTGTGTTTATCGACAACAAGGCGGCGTCCTTTGCTGAAGAGAAAAATATGGGTTTTGCTGCACCGTCTAAGCCAGGCTATGGCATGGCGTGCCGTTGCTCTTCGCGTATGAGGTTCGCAGGTACCGTATCACGTAGGATAATTGAAGGAAGGGATACTACCTATTGGCGTGAATTTCGTCCTGTACTTTTTAAATCTGTGTTGTTTTCATCCTACGGTAGCAGAGCTGAAAGCGAATCTGTCCCGGTTGAGACTAATGGATGAAAGATGGGGTGTCGGGACCCTGAGAGCGAAAGTTCAGGTGGGGGAAGGAGGAGGGGGGGGGGCGACTGCCCCCGTGGCCCCATCTTCCGACGCTCCTAGCCTCTTGCGAGAGCAGACTGCCCGAGTGAAAGCAAATGGTTACATCGAAATCAATATAATTTTGCTTGGGCGAAAAAGCTTCATGCACTGTGCAGTGCATTGAAGTCTTTGAAGGCTTTCCTGTCCTCAAGTCATGAAAAAAAAAAAAAAGAAAGAAAGCTCCTGCATTACTGTGCGACCTGCACTACCAAAGTCGAGGAAGTCTAATCCGCTACTCATTGCTTGGAGCCCGTGCTTGGAGGGTAATGCATTCACTGTATGTCCTGCAATTCTGCTCCTGGTACGCGTACACCAAGAGTCAAGCGTCCACCTCGTGTTGGAGGTAGACGAGGGTAGAACTTCCTTCCGCATAAATTGTATGCCGTCGGGTGACCTCATTTTTGATAAGATAGCTCTGATTCCCGCACTCACCGCGCGTGTTTGTTCCGTGGGTAAGGCTTGGTAACCCTTTCCCCCCTGGTGTGTCGTGTCAATGTAACCTCCTTTCTTCGCAGCTCCTTTCTTCAAACTACGAGCCGTCAAAAACGAGGCGGAGCCAAGGGCTCATTTCCACGGATTTTCGGTGAATTTATTTCGGCAATTCACATTGTATTACGAGTGGGACTATGTGCTATATACTGCGTAAAATGACAACGGAGAACCCATTTCCGCAAAGAAAACGTTAGGTTGCCTTGGGAAATTTCGGAGTTAAATTCAAGAAATTAACTTTCCGTCAATTCAAATGAAATAAAAATGTTACCAATATGTGGCAAAAGTTATTGGCAGAAAAAATCCCTTGACCGCATGTCTCTCCGGGGCCTACGTTTTTTACTATTAATTTCTATCATAGTTGGTGGACCACCCTGTATACCCTCGTATATAGGAACAACAGCTCATCATTCACGTGTGTAATTTTACAATGAATGAGGTAGAACTACCGTCCCAACGAGGGGTTGAACTGTTCTACCCATGGAGTAGAAATGGGGTGGCTGAACTACTTCTACCCCAAGAGGGTCGAAAATTTGGGACCACACACTTCTTCCCAAAAGGGTAGAAAAACCAAAGCACTTCTTACAACCTATACAGTTTTGTATAGGTTGTAAGCAGTGGTTTGAGCCTTGCCATAGATACAGTATCTGTACGTTATCCCTTTTAATATAGTCTGTGTCGCGCCCGTATGACCCTAAGCTACTTTTCACCTGAAGACACAGGGTTGTGTGCAATAAATTATGGGGGTGGGAGGAAGCGATCATCCAGGTGATGGGGATATTTTTATTTTTTTGGGAAAAAAAGGAATTTGCGCGTTGCATAGCAAGTCTCATTCTGAACGGAAGGTTCCTGCTGGCCTTCATTTTGCCCGAGTGGAATACGACGCTTACTTGATTACATGCCCTTTCTCGTACATGTTAACAACCGTGGACTAAAAGAATAAGCCATTGTTCCAATAGATAATAGCGAATAAGCCAGTGTTGGAGCGTTGTTATTACAACTTTACGAAAACGAACTTCAGGATGCTGTACTCGCTGTTCTCTGTTGTGACTGAAATTAAAAATTACGTTTGTGTCTGTAACGCGACTTCCTAGATTATAACGACCATGTCATAATCGGCAAACACTATGAGGAGTCCGTCCACACGATCCGCTAGGAGCGCTACTCATCGGCCCGCGAGATCTACATCATCATTGGACAATGTAAATTTGAATTGTGAACGCGCAGAAGCGGACGTACGATTACCGTAGCAGACGACAGCAACAGCTCCTATGAAAACGTGTAGAAGCATGGTGATAATGAACTTGGGACATCCACCGCTTGTACCAAAATACTAAGTACAAAGTATTGCAGAAACTGAGGAAGCAATAACCGGGGAAGATGGGTGGCGCCACCGCTAGCTTCCAAATGCGGCGCTGGGAAGGGGCGCCTATCGCATATTATTGCCTATGCTTGCCTATATGATGCCTATCACGATTATGTCGTTATAATCTAGTAGGTCGTGGTTCGTACAGCCCTCGATATCTAGCGTATTTTGAGACGTGTTTAAAAGAGGACCTCACGATATGACACCTCACGTGGCGAGATAAAAAATGAGGCGTCTCCTGCATTCTAGAAATAAGTGTTTGACGTCTAAGAACGGATGTAAATGACATCCTTCTGTGATTTGACATCGTTCTTGACGTAACAGCTTTTCTTCTCTTGAGGAATCATACACATGGAGTCTGTGAGGTGTGACACACCCTTTCCTGTTTAGGTCTGCAGTCGCTTGGGCAACGTTCTAAAACTTAACATCATATAACGCTAGACTTAGCTAGCTAGACTTTGAGGGAAGAGAAAAGTCTGGGGGCAAGTGTCAGATGGACGGGGACAAATTCTAACTACTTGGGGCGGGTCAATCTGAGAACGGCAATAAGAGGGTTTTGCAGACGCCACTTTGGGAACCATTACGTCACGTTACGGGAACGTCTGCGAGGAATCCCGAAACTAACTTTTGAAGGGCAGTGCAGCAAAGTCCAGCAGAAACGGGAAAACTATCGGCGACGCCATATATGGCTAGAGTCTGTTTTCGGTAGCACCTTCTCTCATTCCTTCCTCCATTCCTGTCGCACGCATTTCAACAACCACCTGGTGAGCATTGAACGAACTACACCGGGAACGTCGAATCGATCCACTTTGTGTGAACGGAACTCTGCATAGATGGCGTTTCTTGAAGGCACATTTTTATGGGCTCCCGCATTCTCCTCTCCTTTCCTTTCCGGAGAGGTGTTCGAAGATGAATACGTAACGTTCGCTAATAGCATTTATGTTTCGTATATCGAGTTGCGTCATTTTTACATCACGAGGCAAAAAGCGATAGTTTGACGGCACTTCTAATTCTGGTTTCGCTTTGCGGTGGCTGTGCAGTCATTGGGCATATGTAAGGTATGTAACAGTTCCATAAACGTTTCGATGACATAATGTAGTGGTGGAATAACAAGTATACCACATATCTAACCCCACACAGCACCATAGACGTTCTGATAATACTTTCCATTGACTTTCAGTCATTTCATTCCTAAAGCGCAGACTTTCACTGCCTTCCTGCTTCCTTGTCGACTTCTTCCTTTTAACTTATCGGCGTGCTGCTGGGAGCAACAAAGAAAAGAAGAACGCCACATTAACTGATCGTGGATCTCACGTGTTCCAACATCCTTGTCAATTCTGTCAAGTTGCATCAGTCCGCGCAAAATTTATTCGGCTGTTTTGTAGACGGATCACACAACAAGGTCCTAGTTACAACAAGGTTATAGTTACTTTTTGTTAAAAACCTATGTAACTGCTGTAAAACAAAATAATACCTTTTTTCTATCGCTTTTTTCACTTCAATCTTTCACCGAGCGTACGCGCCACACTGCAAGATGGAAGATTCCTAAGTTGAGGACAGATTACGGACGCCAGTCGCTAACCTATAGCCTTCCACATATACTAAACAGGTTTTCCGCACTGAATTTGCACGTTAATGATGTGTCATTGTCCTTCCTAAGGACACTAAGCATACGTGGTGCATTGTGTAGCTGATTGTGCTGATTTGTTTCCAATGTGCAGTGCAGGTATAGGTTCCTTTATATGTTTTTCTACGGCTAGATTTTGATATAACTATCAATGATGAGTGATAAAGGGTCGTGCCCTAGTCAAGCAGCTTTTTTACTTCTTTTTGGCCACCCTGTGATGTAGATGTTTTTACAAATGTTCCAATAAATGAAATGAAATGAAAATGAAGGTCCAAGTTCGAGGGACGTAGTGTTTCTTCAGTGTTATCGGACCGTTCCTTCGCTTGATGAACGGTGACCTCTGGGGACAAAACATTGCCCTTTCCTCAAACCCCGATTTAGGAACGATTTTTCCAGGAACGTTAACCGTTTATAAATCGAGGGTTGACTGCAATCCGAAAAACTCAGGGCCTCCTCGCACGAGCGTTGAGGAAATTGCTCAGTGGCATCCTCAGTAGCTTCGGTAGGGCATCGGGCACGTGCTATTGTCATGAACGCTGCTCGTGCGTAGAGCACTGTGTTCCCGATCGCTGATCTAACCGTAATGAAGGAATTAACTACCACGCTACATTTGCGTCTGCTGTGCAGGAAGTGACTCAGCCGTCAGCAAAGCGAACGAACGCGTTCGTTGCATTCCGGAAGTTCGTTAGCGGGTCTGAATAATTGGTTGGTGGAGGAAAGGACATTTCACCCTGCGGGAAATAGGACAGAGTCACACCATTCCTAACGTTTTTCTTTAAAAGTCCTCCGTGACAATTCCATGAAACATTCCATGAAATTCCATGAAACATGAAACAATTCCATGAAACATGAAACAATTCCATGAAACAATTCCATGAATGAAACATTTGAAGCTGACGTACGTACGTTTGCGCCGATGTGATCCTTCAAGGTTAGAGAAGAGCAGTAATAGAAAGAGGTGTGCGCGGGTGCGGTTATATGTCCGCGGATCCGCGCAACATCCTCGTTTGTGGAGAGAAATAGGGTAAGGTTAGCCAGGAAGACGCGGGCAAAACGCGACATTTTTTGCGTGACGCAATCTATCTCAGGAACGCTCTTCTCGATGAACTTCACACTTCACTGAGAGATGTCTCTACGTGTCTACTCTATCTGACATGAGAATTGTGGCCATTAGTGCACGCGTTGAAGAGAGAGAGAGAGAGAGAGAGAAATGTTTCTTCATGTCTGCAAGGTGCCGACCACGGCGGTGCAGATTCACCAGAAAGGGGAGAGTTCCTGTGTTCCTTTACTGAGTTCCTGTACTGAGTTCCTGTGTTCCTTTACTGAGTTCCTGGGTTCCTGTACTGGGTTCCTGTACTGAGTTCCTGTACTGAGTTCCTGTACTGAGTTCCTCTACTGAGTTCCTCTACTGAGTTCCTCTACTGAGTTCCTCTACTGAGTTCCTGTACTGAGTTCCTCTACTGAGTTCCTGGGTTCCTGTACTGTGTTCTTGTATTGAGTTCCTGTACTGAGTTCCTCATAGTTCCTGTTTTTCTTTTAATGAGTGCAGTGGCGGTTTACAAGTAAAATTTCTCAAAGTAAGCTCGCATTCTATTTGTTATTTTATATCTAACAACGCTAGCACGAAATATTGGCTCTCCGAGTTTTGTTGTTCTTGAGGAGAAAAAACTATCGAGGCAAGGACACGCGCGGGTCATATAACGCGACAGCGCTTTATTCGAAAAGGCACAAGCCAACCAGTAAGTAGGCTTTACCATGCCTGCCCATGGGGTATCACTTTTTTCACGTATTATCAGGGACATTTGGAACATAAGAGAAACGAACACGTTTAACAAAGCGATATACGAAGACGAAGGAAAACAAAAGCGACAATTGTAGGGAGCGTCACCACAGACCGGTACCTCATTTGCAAATGACCAGTACATCGCACGCCGATAACGGGCTAATTAAGAGTGCCTTTGTGATAATGAACTCCACTTAGCTTGCTTTTATTGCGTGAAATAACGGATACGTGTCATTTTTTTTAAGCTGTCGGATATTTGCTCTCCAGGGTCGGGGCAAAATGAGATGATTGTGACTTTTAAATCTAGCTATATATTTTTGTGTTTTGCTAAACGAGAGACCTCCTGTTTGCATTAGATTAGAGACCAGTAGGAACGCTCCTACTTATTCCGTCTTAGCGCCGCGAAGCAACTGTGGCTATGAGCGGCGTACAGATGTGGACAGATGGAGAGAGGACAGCAGGAAGGAGTGTGAGGATAGGGGGATAGTATGCGTCCTGTGCAGACTTCAGGGGGAACTGAGCGACATTCGTCTGGAAGGTCTTCGGAATACCCGGGGAGAATTTCGGCCAGGTTTCGGCCGGTGGTAGGATTCGAACCCACAACCTCCCAGTTCTCAGCACGACCTTCAGCAAATTCTCGTCTCATCTTGTCCTACTTTGCCGTATATAACGTATTGAATCCGTGTGCTTCTGGCGGATATCCGAACCTTTGTCCGCGAGTAAGCTGTAGTGTTTCAGCGGACGTCACCCAGGGGGAGCCATCATAATTGAGAGCACGTAATCGATCCAAGATGGCGCCAAAGTGTGCCATCCCTTCCATTGCTTTACCACTAACTGCCATTATTCGACAACTGTGGATGACGTACCGTTCCTGGGAAAGTATATATACACTAATAGATAAAAAATGTTTGTGCTAATTAACATTTTTCTCACGGTGATGACTTTCCTCAAATGCAGTAACCGCGGATGTGTGGATATACTCAATACCGCTTGTATCTCGTCAAAGACGACAGTTAGGAAAATGTAGTACGTATTTCTCCCTGTCAGAACCCAATTTCAGTGGCGTTGGTTGAGAGGCACAATAGATACCGGTTTTCTAGTCCATGGTAGCCATTTAGGGTGACGTACGCCGACTCCACCCTCGTTTGAAGCAGGCACCTCATGACTGCCGGTTAAGTGCCCCAGCAATGGACGACTTCAGAAAATCCCAGAGTGCTTAGCGCCGCTTTGAACTGTGGGAGCTTACTAATTCGAAAAGAAACGGGCTACCTCCAAACTGTTTGGATTTCTCCCCTACCGGTCCATTGTCCAAGACGTGTCAAGGTCAGCGAAAGCGAAACGTGAATGATTATTCTTCGTTCCCCCACTCAGTAAGCGCCCAGGATGCAACGCGTGCGCAAGGAGCACTGGGATTTTCTGAAATCGTCTATTAGGGCACGCTGCCATCTCCTTTTCGACGCCTTGCCAAGGAGCCTCATTCAACTATACCCACTCCCATATCACACTCTCTCCTGCGTGTCTTCTCGTACATATATACACGCATGCATACAACACCAGCACGTGTTGCAGCGTCATCTGGTGAACTCGGTGGAAAGTGACTGTTCTGAGACTGGAACACACAAACAGACAAACATTTCAGCCTCAGGACATAGTTACTTTCGAGCGTGACCTAATAATGGGCGGATTCAGGATTTTTCTGAGAGAGATAGGGGTCCAGCCTTGGCCAGCATGGTAATTACACGATTTGGGTCAATTAAACACTCACGCGGAGACACAAATTGAGGAGCGTGTTTCAAATCAAAAGGTGCGTGTTTCAAAACTAATGCATTGAGCCTCGTGTTGTGTTTGTCCGTTTGTGTGCCAGCCTCACAACAGTTACATACCACCGCATGTATGACAGGTTTCACTAAAAGGCGAGCGGAAAGACAGATCTTTAGGGGGACGGTAGATTCCGAAACTAGAGCGCCATTTTGCTCTTCGTTCGTCGCCGACAATACCGCCAAAACATTCGGCGCAAATTAACTGTCTCTGTTGCAATTTGATGTAATGCGCGGCAAGACCAGACGCAGGGTGTTGAGAAACTTCTTGAGAAGGAGAGTGAGAAGGAAAGCGCGCACATAATGCGCTTTCTTTCGCTCGTGGATGACGAACTACGCAACGGGCGTATCCCCTTTCCTTTGCGTGGCACAGTGGAAGTGACCTTAAAGAATATATATGCTCCCGCCAGACGGGAGTGGCGAAATAGGTCACTCATTTAGCTTCCACAGCAGACTTATTGTTTTCCAAAAATACGTCAGGCACTTAACATTTCACAAGTGGTATACCCTGCATTATTTCTAAACGACGGAACAAAAGCATAAGATGCCAGCTTGCGAAAGACATTTATGGAGCCTGACTTACTGTGCTTTCGCAGCTCCGTCTAAAGCGTCCTTTTCACAGCAGGAGCTGTTGGGAAAGCTGTGCTGTTTCCGTCCTTGTGATGATGATGTCGGGCACCGTTAGCAATCAGAAGTTTCTTCTGATGCCCGTGGACGGAAACAGTTATCCCTGGGACGTTTATTTCCGCCCTAGCAGACTCTGTGATGAGCACCAAGCCTTCACTTTACTCTAGCGTTGTTTTGAAGAACGTGTTTGATGGAATATGACATCAGCAATGGGACTCGAACCCATATACCCTAAAATTGCCGACCAGAGACGCTACCTTTATGCCACGCAAGCGCCCTTCTCATTTAGCACACCAAAGGGTGTATAACACCGTTTTCCCGTGGACGCTGTCATATTGAAAGTGCAGCGTCGTCTAGCTGGGAGAAGACGTTGAAAACTGTTTACCGGCCAAGCCAGAGAGAAAGAAAGCACACGTGCCGTGTGCTTCTAGCTCCCTGGTATCTCTTTCCTCCTTTCTGGCTTGTGCTGGCTGCAAAAGCGCTGGCTGTGAGGCTGGCTGGAAAACGTTGTATATACTGAGACACGCGCTGTCCTGGAAGGCAATTGTAGAGCGCCTACAGAAACCTCCAAATTTCACATTCTTGGATTGCTTCTTGAAAGATGCCATCTATACACCTCCCAAAGAGCAGCTCTACAGTGTCGCCTGCAGTCGATCACGGCCGCACCACTCACATTGGCAACCATTCTCGGCCCTGGGTTTAACCAGACTGACCATCGTCAAGTTCTTGAGTATTTCAAGATTTTTCTGCGGGACACTGGTCTCCTGTCTACCCTATGATCTGCCTGCGTACCTGTGTGCTGTGTGTGTAGTATTTTTGTGTGCTGTGGTTTTGCCTACCGTTCTGATGTCATACTGACTCCACTGACTATCCCTATTTAGCATCGTTCATCACCTCATCATCAGGACACATCACATCCTGTCCCATTGTGCCTTGGGGTAGTGGGCCGCACCTCAAGTGGCGAACTTCCCCATTCATTGTCATTAACTTATTTGTTGTTGTTGAAAGATGGATTATTGGACGCCCGTAATGTCGACATATAATATACAGCTATGTTAACAACGATGTTCTGCATATTAGATTCCGTTCTTGTGGACTTGGCACTTAACTACGCCTCACAATACACGTATGCCTTCAAGTATGGTTCCTTGTGTATGACGCACCGTTGTATTGATTGTCTTCGGTAGAAAAAGTACTTCGTGTTTGCGAGATATCCAACAATGGATCGAAATACATATAGAGAACATGACTATGACGAAGCGACGTCACGAGATCATGCCGTGTACATACTTGCTCGCTGCCCCAGCTGTGTTCAGTCAGTGCTATAGACATTTTGCAGGCTGGTTGAATGTGCACAGAGGTAAGAATGGTTTTCTTGTCATTGATTCTGTTGTCACGAAGCGAAATGGGTCGGGGAGTCGTCGAATAAACAGCGAACGGTTTATTAGGAAGGGAGTTGCCTCAGGACAGAAGCCGACGATATTTCGAACAGAGACTGTGTTCGTGAACCTTCCATTTTTCTGTAACCGGTCTGTAGCCTAGATCACTATGTTCACATAATCCCCTCCACACTCTAACAAAGCAGCCATTCACTCCGGCCGTAAAAGCCCGTACGGAACCTTTCTTCCCTCCGGGCTGTTGACCCACAATTCGCATGAACCTTTAAACACGTCACACCTAACCCTTTAAATACCATGCCAATGATGAGGACGGTGCCCAGAAGAAGAACAGTCTCTGTTCGAAATATCGGCGGCTTCTGTCCTGAGGCAACTCCCTTCCTACATTCTACCGGTTCGCTGGATTTCTACCCATCTATGAACGGTTTATTAGACTACTTGGTAGCAAAACACAAGAGTGATAGCTCTCTGAACACAACTGAGTCCAAAGAATGAATGCTCCAGCTTGGAGCGCACAAGCATTTAAGCGTCGCGCCGAAAAGTCTAGAAAGAGCACGTGCGCTTGCCAGACAGCAGGCGATGTGTCTGGAAGCTTCTTGCTTCTTCTTCAGCATGCGCCGGGATGAGATGTACCGTTTCGTGCCTGCCCTGGAAGTTTCGCGATGATGATTCGTGGCACTATCCTCTAGTGCTTTCTTCCACGATCCTGATGCACAGGACGTTACGCTCTCAGTCTGGCTGTAACCAGGAGTTTTGCTTTCATTGCCCCCACACGCGGTTGTGGGCAGTGCTCCCCCAGAAGTCGGACCTGATGGCATAGGAATCGCCGTGTATCCCACTTGTTTTTCGCATTCTCTATTCACCTCGACTCGTCCGACCTAGCCACCCTAATAGTCCGACACGACCGAAGACACCCGTAACTTAGGTACAACGTACGGCCTCCGCGAGTTGTCCTGCGAGGGACGCTAAATACCGTGTGACGTGTCCTCTGATTTTGACGCAATATTAATACACAGATCGTCCACCGTGGCGTGGCTTATCATCATAGTTGCCTCGCAACGGCAGGCCACGAATTATTATTGCTATGCTATGCCATGCTACTCGTACTCTAGAAGATCGTGGGCTGAAGAACTCTATCTCAGTAGAATCAGGAGCGCCGCAGGGATTTTTTCCCGCCGCGGGGAAGAGTGGGGCAGGGCAGAATGTTTGAGGTGGTGGTGCGTCAACTGCGTCCGCAACTACATTGTCTTGGCTCAGATGCCCTACGTTTCTGGAAGCCAG
Source organism: Ornithodoros turicata (assembly GCF_037126465.1). Classification (NCBI taxonomy): domain Eukaryota; kingdom Metazoa; phylum Arthropoda; class Arachnida; order Ixodida; family Argasidae; genus Ornithodoros; species Ornithodoros turicata. The sequence goes on from NC_088204.1 coordinate 75,600,800, forward strand.
GGGGGAGGCAACGGCCCCCCACCCCCCTTGCTCCCCTGTGACGTCCATGAGTAGGATGATATAGAGAAGCTCTGCTCGGCCAGGTTTGACTGCATAATCGCGGACATTGCTTTACAGCAATCTGTTCGAAACCACGAAGGTGTCTCATTCGGTTTTCTTTGTTCCCTTTCTATCTTTCCAACCTGGACACATCGTTGTTAGCAAAAAAACACACACGAAAAAAAGAAAAGAAAAAGAAAACAAAGCCACTCAATCCGAACGTTTCCTGCTCGGTAGACCACTCGCATATTTACAAGAAGCATCAGCGCCAAATGACTAAACAACGGAATTGGATGAGACGCGCACTGGTGTAACATCACTGCCTACAACATTTTCGCCACTCTAGCATCCGAGTGCCCGCTCAGACAAGGTGCGGTCATCGCCTAGATGTTCCATCCTTCAGCCTTGATGCGTCCCCAGAGGTCTTATACGGTAACGGCTTCCGCCTTTGTTGGCTGAGCCAAGTCTGGCTATTGCTGCCAGTATTTTCCCTGCTGCTGGGGAAGACGGTAATCATGCGGTGTCTAAATAGCAATGCGCGGTGCCTGTCATTCCGAGGTTCTGCGCGCAAAGCCCTTGGGTGGCGACAGCGGAGAGGAGAGCCATTTAGGGAAATGTGGCGTTATGTACGAGATCAAAGGAAGGTGAAGTAACAACCAGAGCTGTGAAGGAATTGGTTACAAGTAATTAAGTTACAGTAATTACCAGTCCCTACATATACTTTCAACAAGGAGTAACTAACCAGTTACCAACAGCATGACCGCGCGGGCTGAGGCGTTCCGCTCGCGGGTGCTTGCCAGGGTCGTGCTGAACACTAGGAGGTGGTGGGTTCGAATCCTGCCACCGTCTGAGGTTCCCCATGGGTTTTCAGAATACTTTCCAGGCGAATGTCGGCACAGTTCCCCCTGAAGTCGGCCCAGGACGCATATTAACCCGGTGTTTCCCACTCCTTCCTGCTATTTTTTTCTCCATCTGTCCACATCTGTACGCCGCTTATGGCCACAGTTGCATCGCGGTGCTAACAAAAAAAACTATAATTAGTTACAATTTGCTCGTAACTTGTACTCTGTAAGGGGCAGTTACTCTCTGCTGCTAAACGACTGTATTAATTTCTGTATGCTGTATGGTGTCATTCTAAAGGGTGAATGGTTTTCTACTGCGGTTAGATTTTTTTATATTTTTCTTATAGCAATTGATCTTTCACAGGTTTTATATAGCGTTCATTTAAAACAGTGGTCCCCAAACTGTGGGCCAAACGAAGCGGCCCACAAATTAAAATACACGCAGTGGCCGCTGCTCTACGTTACCAGCAAGCCCGTGGCAGAAGACCTGAGGCTTAATCGCTTCATCGTCGTTACGGTCTTTACAAGCTAACGAGTGGCGGGAAATTCAAAAAGGTGGGCACGTGACACATTGCGCGTGACGTGTACCACGACCTTCACGTATCGCGCGAAGAGCGCCGTGCACGTGTTTCATCACGTGCACACCTTTTCAAATTTCCCGCCACTCGTTAGCCTGTAACGACCGTAACGACGATGAAGCGATTAAGCCCTTATCGTGAGGCTTATCGGAGGCTTATCGTGAATGCGCTTGCATGCGAGCTGCCCGACTTATATTGCACAGCCGAATTATTCACGCGTCGCTTCCACGCCTGCTTTCACGCCTGCTTTCACTTGTTCACGAGAGCCAAAATCTATGTCGTGATGTCCATAGGCGCCGACTGCGGGGGGGCGCGGGGGCCCTTGCCCCCCCGGAACATGAACTAGGGGGGGCGCCGCCTCCCCCGGGAAGTCCCGCTAAGAGACTGACACCAACCTTTGGGGCTCGGCGCGCCCGGGTCAAAAGAGCGAAGAGGAACCAACCCCAAAAGTGTATCTTGCAATTCGTAAAATACGTATCCGCCCACCATACTCATTATCACAGTAGAAGGTGAGGCGAAGAAACACAGAGGATGACACAACACATAGCTTGAATTTCGCCCAAAGCAATCAGATCAATGAAACGAAGCAGTCGAAAAGGTACCAGCAGCTGCCAGTGAGGTGTAACGGTAGGATCTTCGGAACGCATATCCGTTGGGAGCGGGTTCAACTCCCGCTGCTCCATTCCATTGACCATATTCATAACATTGCGCGCATTTCGGGACAAACACCGAGGATTCAATGCATTTTGTTCCTCTTGCACTCAGTTTTCAAAGGCGTAATGCCTTCAGTTGTGCACATGTTCACTGTTTACGTTCTCTCTGCTTTTTCTTTTTCTTTTTCTTCTGTTCTTCCTTCCTCTTATTTCTATACCAGTTCTGCATACATCATAAGATCCCATCAGAGTGTGTGATTCTTCAGCTTTAGTTTTGTGTTCTTCATTTTTCTTTTCCTTTTCTTTCCGTCTTTGTGTTTTCTGTTGCTTTCTTTTTTCTTTGCCTTTTCACTCTTTTTTTTTGGAATAACATACCGACATCCATCTGGTTTACCTTTCTTTTTTTCTTAATAAACATATCCCCCCCCCCCCGCGAGAGTACTTATTTCGCGGTGCGCCCTTGCCCCCCCTGGGAAAATGAAAACTCTCCGCCTCTGTGTCCACTTACTCCCACTAAAGACCACGGCGTCTCCGTCTATCGCGGCATACACGGACGCCTCGCCTTCATGGTGCACCGCGCAGTGGCGTCTTCTCGAATTACAGCGGACGCCGTTGCGTTGGCGGTGAGCGAAGCATGCAGTTGTGCAGGATGCCGTTGTGGAAGACTTTTTGGCCCAGGGAACTCGCTCTGAATGTAGCTCAAAATAAAATGTCAGTGTATCGCTTTAGCTAACGTTTCATGCGCTGAGATCGGAAGACGCCCGACATCGCGACGAAGGAAACCGGGGGGAGGGGGGGGGGGCACGACGAGGTCGTCTTGGGAACCACTGATTTGAAACGTGACATACTGAAACGAGGCTTTAACTGTTCGTGTCGGAACTCATCACACCAAATCAATTATGTACATTTGCACTGTGTTTTTTTTTCTAATTAATTTGTTTTATGGTGGTGTGCATACACCTCTTCAATGATGAGCACGAAGTTTAGTGTCATGGATGTTGCATGGATGTTGCATGTTGCAATTTAACATGGATGTTGCATGTGCTTTCCTGCTTCTGTTCGGGTGTTCTGCGTAAGGGTTTCGTTGTTCACGTAAATATTTCTATCATAGCTCACTCTGTAAACTATGAACTTTACGCGTGGAAAATATTATTTTTGAACATGTTGTGGGAGACGTTCTAATGTCTGGACACCGCATGAACCGGATGGAGTTGCCCAAGACTAGCTCAATAACATTTCATGAGCTTATGACCTCCGATGTTGTTGCGCAAAAGAAAAAAAAAGAAAGAAAAATCAAACATTTCATGAGCAACTGTAACTGAATTTAAATTCTGGTTTCGGTATCTTTTCCTGTAACTAAATTACTTTCTGGGTCATGCAACCATAACCGAATTACCTTTTCTGAGTAACTTATGCGGCTCTGGTAACAACCACGAAATACGAGATCGTAGTGTAAGAAAGATGTGCAAGAGCTGCCGTCCAATTATGCGTGAAAAAAAAAAACTTTAAGGATGTGGTATTTTGGTAATTTTGATTCATTACAGCAGGTGCCCATTGAACTGCACTACAGAGCATGGAGGAGATAAGTATTTGTTTTGTACGTGTGGGATTTGGCGAGATACAGGCCCTTCAACCAGCGCCACCTGGATACAGAAGGTCCGCTTAATGCCTCCTCTCACTCAGCACGTATAGGCCTCTTTCCGTTTACAAACAAAAGACGCCATTGTTGTGTGGGCAACCACACGAACGCGACTCCTGATTGGCGTATGTAATTGCAGATTGATTCAGGTGTTGTCGAATGGTAATTTCTGGCAAACTGTGTCACATTATTCTCATTGTCCTGGACTCTCTGTTAATTTGTTTTGCCCACACCGCCCTTGTGACGTCACCCGCGGAACAGTCGGGCAGTGGGGCTGTAGCTCTCGGCCAGGCGGCGTTGTGATCAGCAGGCAACAGCGCCGCTTGTGCAAGAAAAATGAACTATTGGTTCGCCTTCAAGAGCGTTTCGGTTTCGCTGGTTTTGCTCTGCGGCAGTATGTTAACTAACTGACAACGGCGACTCATGCACACACGGGACAGAGGTCGGTCATGTCCCAAACGGCCCCGTTCATGTTGTGTTCAATATGTAAACTGTGTATCAATATTATGTAGTATGTGATCACAATAACATTGAACATTTTACTCGCACTGCATGTAACGATGTAACGCGATTCTGGTGCATATATAATGATGATACCCCTGAACTAGCAACGCGAAAAATGTAGTCCCAGGCACTGAAAATAGTCCTTAAATTTCGCCCTTCTGTGCATTTAGTCCCGGAAGGGACTGGTGATATAGTGGCAATTCAGCTACAGTGCCCCCCCCCCCCCCCCAGAATGACTAACGTTACTCTATTTTCTTGGAGTGTTTCTGTTGTTCTTTTTGTTGCGTTTAGCTAAATGGGATAGTCGTGGCACATTTTCTGTTCTTATCTATGCACTGCTGCTACTTTTGGTGACATTGAGCTTCATTAGCAATTCACGCTTTATCTGCACGCGTACTTTTGGGTGAATTGCAGTATGACAGAACTTCAGGTATTCCGCCTACGTGCTAATGCACTTGAGGACTGCATGAACTGTGCATGAACTGTGTGATCCATCCAATATAAACTCCTCTATATCATCTTACCCCCACTTCAGTAGCATCTTTGGCGTTACTTTGGCCGATTGTCCTGATGGTTGCTTGGAAAGTAAAAACATACACAGAACCAGCCACATTATAGCAGAAGACACTTCGTGTCGCAATCTTGGTTTTTGCTAAATGAGCGGACACACTGAGAGTCCACATGAAAGCCATCTTTCGTGTTACGTTACAAGCAAACATATCAAAGTTTTCAGGAAGTTTCATCTCCGTGCTTCTTCATCACAAAAACGAAAATTAAGTTTACTCTCAACTTCCCGGATGTTGAAATATCAATATCTCTCTGCACAGAGTGAATCATTTTGAGACAAGCTCCGTTTACAAAGCTCGAAAGGTATATGACCGTTGCTTCTCCTTTTCCTTCTGCTTTCGGCCCTCAAAAAGCACGGCTTCGCTACCTGAGCCTCCGTCTGTTAGGATAACGAAAAACAGCACGGATGCAGAAGCGCTCTTTCAGGCAAAATCTAAACGGAAACTAGGGATACATGAAGCAGTCATGTTTGCGTAAGAAGACGAAAACGAAAAGGAATAAAAACGTGCAGAAAGAAAACAGGGAAAAAAATGATGATGTTAACGCTCGGATTCTTTCCAACTTTTGAAGTACTTCTGCTAACGAGTCTCGCATATCGTGTCGTCTGCTGCTCTGCACAAGAGAGGTTAGGTTTAGAACGAAGGCAGAGGTTGCATATGAAGAGCAGTGCGCATATTATGCACGCGGCAAGTATAAAGCCGGACTGAAAGAGGAAGCGGAACGCCGAGCGGTTTTGCAGGAGTTTAATGGGGCTGAACGGATAGGTTGCATCAGCATTAGGCCTAAGTGGAGTCGTCTGTTTGCGGCATGCAGGCAGCATTAGAATATGGAATTAGTGTTATTGGTGCTGCGTCATGATTTAACGACGAACATGAGAGCCATGTTTGTGTTCCAGTTGGATGGGTCGGCGTTCTTGATGAGGCGAGCTTTAATTTCTTGGGCATTGAAAGCTGACATGCTGACCTTTTTCTGATGCGGAGTGTGGTTACACAACAATGTGACTCGCTTCTCACTCACGTGTGAGCTATACGAAAGCAAAACTTAAAGAAGAAAAGCAAAAGGGCATAAAATAATGGCTCTTTCGTTTCTTCCTTCCCTGCAGACGTCTTTAACCTGACATGCAGGCATAAGACATGTGTTGATGCAGTGCGCATGGAATACAACGGTCGTTCAAAGTTTGAAGCATCAAACTACGTCAGTATTCGCCGTGTGAAGTATTAAAGTTCGTGAAGTATAGTAAAGTAAGTAAAGTATTCACCGTTCGCATCTAGACACCGCTGCCACCGCCGTGGCGACTCCTTGATGTCTTTGACGTAAAAAGAAGTGGGCTGCTGTCCAAGCTGCTGCAGGACATCTTTACCGGAGGTCTTCATCCGTGCAGAACGTCTTTTCTCCAAGGTGCTCTTCAAGGGGGCCAGACAAATGTTAATCGCTTGGGGCTAAATACGTGCTGTAAGGAGCATTAGACAAAACTTCACAGCGCATATTTCGACCAAGGTTGCTACCGTCAAATATCGTCGTGTGAGGCCGGGCATTGTCATGATGAATAATGACTCCTTGGGACAACATCTGCGTTACGCACGGCACCCTTTAACAACAAGGGGTAGCACTGGGCATTAACCTTGCTCCAAGAAGTCCACATGGATGACACCCCGCATCTCCCAGAAGGCATTTCCCATGGATGTCCCAGCAGACGGCTGCATCTTGGTTTTCTTTGGCGGCGGGAAAGCCTCATATAACCATTCGATGCTGCTGCTTCTTGTCTCTGGGGTGAAACGATGCATCCTGCTTCCATGTCATGTGATGATTGATAGCAAAAATTCGTCACCCTCGGATTAAAACCGGTTCAGCAGCTGCTCAGAGACTGCCATGCGCGCTCCTTTCTGGTCACCAGTGAGGTGTCGTGTAACCCATCTTGCACAGATTTTGCGGAAGAGTAAGTACTCATGAATGATTATCTCCACACTGCCTGGCACTATAATATTACGCTGGGCTGCAATGTCCCGAACTGTTAATTTCGCCAGGTCTCGAGGGTGGCTTGTTCAACGCCTGTGATGTTCACTGGCGCGTGACTGCAGTCGGACGAACGTGTCCACGTGGTTTAGTCGTCACAATATCCAATCCTTCGCAAAACTGTCTCCACCGTTCGTACACTCTTCCTCTTGACATCGTTTGTTCCCCATAACGTGCCTGTAATCTTGGAAAAATGTCATCTGGTTTTATGGTCTCCTTCACAAGGAACTTGTTCGTCGCCCTGATAGCTGCCCCTGCTGCACATGCCGCTGACCTGAGAACACCCGGCCCGAGAATAATCGCGCTTCGTCTTCTGAAAGTTTTATTCAGTGGGCTTCTATCCGAGAAACGTCATCATGACGTTGGTAGACAGACTGAAACCGAAACAAACCGGAAGTGGAGGGCTGGGTACCACGAATGGGCACTTCTTCTCTGCCTCCTATAGAAAAAAAAAGTAAGACCAAAAGTCGCGTCCCTTTCAGGGACCATCGTAAGCCCCTCAAGACCTTGGCTTTCGGGCGAGACTTTGTTCGCCCCCCCCCCCCCCCTAGCTTCGAGCGTAGTTCAACTCTATCAAATTGGTGGCGCTGTCGAACACTATGACGTCATTTATTTACAAACAGGGAGAGGACTATTACATTTACTGACTGAGTTTACTTGAGAACAAGTCTCGGTATACCTTGAGGGACCCTTGTAAAAACAATACTCCTGACATCCTATACGGTAAGGGAAAACATATGCGCTCACTTTATTGCGTTTCCGGAGCATGTCTCATATGTTTGAGTGTCGTGTGTTTAGACGGCTGAGGTTGACATAACAACTGACGTTCTCCCTAGAAATTTTATTTGGTATCTATAGGTACAACATGCCGACGTTCACGTTGTCTGATGTCTCGTCTTCGTACTATAGAAGCTGTTTGCGTTGTATCGTTTTCATGGATGACGCGTTTCAATATTCTAGAAACAGGCCAAGCATCCGTTAACGGAAGCTGACGTTTGACAGCGTTCTTCGTGGATTAACTTTCATGCCTTTTTTTGTGTGTGTGTGTGTGTCTGTACGTTGTAGAGGGCGCTGATAGAACTTACACGGTACCATAATTTCGTAGGTTGAAATACAAATAGAAACGTTTGAACGTTTGCATCCTAAATGCCTCTATTTTGCCGCTCTATGTTCGTCATTCTGCTCTGCTCTAAACATATATCGAGCTTACTCTAACGGGCGATAACATCGTTTGAGCATTCCGGATGACTGCGCACACATCTGTGCGGCACAATGGGAGAAACGCACTCTCTCTGTCCCATATTCGGTTCCTTGTTAAGGGACATGGGGTGTGTTCACGGTTGTGTTACGCAGTTCTCTACTTTGTCGACGAGAAGAGCCTGGATATTGGATCGATTACTGCGAAGGCACGTAGGGACGGCTATCGTACTGTGCGTCACCGGGCTCCCAACGTTCGTTTAAATGCACTCTGGTTTCCTTCCATGCGAAAACGTTGCAGGACGATGTCTGGTTTTTCAGACGTCACTAATGTGCGATATCAGGCACTGTCACCGTCTAGTACCTATAGTTCACTGGTTTGCCGACATGGCTGCGTGCAGCTTGAAACTGGTGGTGTCGTGTAACTTGCTTCGTGGTGTGACGTGGATCTGGTGAACTGGTGGTGCGTCACGAGAAACTGACCAAAATTATCATAAATTAGTTTATCGGTTTCTCTTCGAAGGATTTGATGCATATCGTTATTTCCGATATGGCTTACCTAAGGCAATATTGTATCAGTTATTAGTGCAAGTTTTAATTTACTTTCATAATGAATATCCTTAATTAGTGAGTATATGTTTATAGTCGAATTGCAACTTGTAGAGCACAACCTTTTGAGGTCTCTAATGTGCAAAAATCGAAACTGCAGCGAGCTTCTGTGCTCCAATACAAACGATGCGAGTATGCTAAACTTTCGAGCGTCGTCTTACGGAGTTCTGCTCTGCCACACAATATCGCCTACACCTCCGCAAGTTTCGGAGACACGAGGCGCAGGTGACGTCATGTCTTGCCCACAAATTGCAGTGACGTCATGCTCTGGAGAGGGCGCTCGTCTCTCTGCAACGACGCCGGCGTCCGGTGAAGGTCAAGGCGTGAAGTCACGTGACGCTGACCGAAAGAGGGGAAGTGGGAGATGTGTCTTCCCCTCCTTGTGTTCTCTCGATGGTCGGAGCGGTCGGAGAATATGTCACGTGGGGCTCCGCTAATGGAGTGCAAAAAGTCAGCCCTGCGCAGCAACTTACAACAATGTGAGCGAGAAAGCTTAATATATATGCTACCAAACTTGAGGTAAAACCGAACGGGGCGACGTCTGGTGCGAAATTCTCCCCAATTCGTCAAGCTACAGTGATCTATGTTCCAGACTGGCTTGCTGGTGCTGGTGGCTACGCATGCAACGTCTTTCGTTTTAGACCCAGTGTTGTGACTACGCAATGTTGTCTTCCGCCGTACACCTGATGAGCATTGCGCAGTTGGTGACCACTTGGACACAGTGTTGCCCGTAATTTTCAGTTTAAATTATCGAGAAATCTACCGGTGCACTTGGGACGAAAATTGTGACATAAGAATACTGGCGGCTCAGGGTATCGAATAGATAAATCTAAAGAAACGTTACTCCTTTTCTACAGGAGGTGGGTCTTGCTCAGCGACTCCCCTCTAACACTTTGCACTCCCCGACAGACTCACGCACCCTCTACGCATCTCCACCCTTCATCCTCCAACCGTCTTTTCTTTTCTTTTTGCTATAGTCGTGAAGCAGCTGAAAATACGGGCTTTCAACGTATTGGAGCAGCATCGCCGTTCGTCTGAACAGCTAATTAGCACGCAAATCTAACTTCGACGCAGCGCCACCTGGACTACAACTTCCCTCTTCCTCCCCTCTCTCACAGCGGCGCACGCCGTCCAAATGTGATGCAAAAGCCTGCTTTGAACTGCTCTGGAAACAGAGCAATTTCGCAATCAGTCTCCGTCCAACTCCCTCCTTTCTCTTCACTCACTTTGGCGAACAGGAACGACCGCTGCCCCAACAAGCACTTACGTCACTTCCTTTTACACCACTGTGCCGCATCAGCCAATGTCAACACGCGACGGCGAACAAAAACGCTATTAGCCGTCGCTATTCACGTTTCAATCCGGTCATACGGGTATAGCAGCACGCCAAAGGACGCCGTGTTCCTCAAACAGCGCGCTCTGGCGGTGCGGCTCCTCATTAAGAGAGGGTCCATCCTAATACAACTTAATGAACCAGATTACAGTGTGAACTCAGTGGGAGTGAACGGAAAGGGGGAGAGAGGGGGGAAATCGGCCCTAAGCTTCGAGAGCCACTTTGAGGGTTTGGAACTTTGCGCGGAGTAATTACCGCGTTAATTAATTATGTTCTCTGGGTAACGGCAAAGCAGAGGTCAAAATGTGTGTGGGGGGTAATTCCTGTTTCTCTTAACATATCGCTCGGGAAAAGATGTGCTTTGCCATATCTTGCTTTCGCTTGGCCGGCAATCTCACTTAAAGCAGGTGTGCAGTTCCCCCCCCCTCATACTTATCTTTTAGTGCGGCATATTGCGCAACAAAATAACATCCACACGTGCGTAAGCAGGATGAGTCGAGCATTCTCAACGGAGCGCGCGCGCGCACGCATGCACGCACGCACGCGCACGTACGCACACAACAGCTCCCGTGGCTCCTTTCTGTAAGACTTATTAAGCAGGCCAGTAAAATGCACCATGAGAAAGTTCCCGCCACAGAATCGCGACAGTGGAGGAGAGTAGTACCAACACCACGTAGATAGAGAAGGCCTGCTTACTCGTCGACGTGACGTAACAACGAAGAGTCAGCCAATCAGGATTGTGTTTTCAACGGCGGTAGCCAATCACGATCGTGCTTTCAGCGGCCGTAGCCACGGAGACGAATCACCGTCGTCTGCGAGTAGCGATTGAACGTCCCCGCGTACTAAACGGGAAAGCTTTAACAAAATAAAGCGCAAAACGGTCCCATACCTTTCTCGAGACTAATTTTCTGGAAAGAGGCGTTGCACTTTTTGTCTACAGAGTCACGTCTGCAGGTTCCAAGTAAGATGCACTCATTTGCGAGTTCTCGTATTCGCAGAACGGCGAATCGTAGTAGAAGACGCGAATTCTGACTTTATATGTCCACGTAGCGAAGGAGGGAGAGGAGGCAATAAGGCAGGCCTTCTGTATCGCGGTGGCGTTGGCAGAACCGTCCTCTGACCTTGTGCTGACGTCATGCTTTCAGCACCCACTGACTGGTTCAGAGAAATGTCGTCTCCTATAGGGTCACTAGATAGAATTAGAGTCACTAAATAAGCTACGCTTCAGAGTATCGACACTGAGTTCCAAGAGCGAGCATACGCCATCTTGTTTCCGCGCGACGCTACCCACGCGAACTGCGCATGATGCCATCTATCGTGCGCGGGTGAAATGTTCCTTTCGTTTACAAGCAGCAGTTGACGGCCTTGAGCTCACCTTCACATCTTCGGGACGCTCTGGTGGACAATACATGGATTATCGCACAACAATCGTACACGCTTCTATATCCCACAGGAAGCATTACGTTAGTCGTCTTTTGATCCTTAACTTAGGATGGTACCGGTGTGGTGCGGAAACAAGATGGCGCTACTGCTCTCCCTTGGACCTCAGTGTCTATACTCTGAAGCGAAGCTTATTTAGTGACTCTAGATAGAATCACTGCTATACACCTGTCGTTCACTAAGTCAGCTGTTCAGGGCTCTGAAGAAGCATTGCTCCCAGGGAAACACCGGCGGGCGGGACAATGAAATCCTCCATGCGCAAGGTTACCCTCACAATCCCGAATCCCCCTGAGGGAACAGGTTTACCGGCTACAAAAGGAGAAAGCCCTCGAGACAAAAAGAAAAAGACGGGCGTCGACCTCGACTCACTCACGAAGCGCAGACCCTGCGCGAAAGCTTGTCAGTAAAACCTTTTGAAGCGTTTCATCCTTGTAACTTCATTTTCGAATGACCACCAATGACCGGAAGCGCGCTGACCTCATGCCGTCATCGCTCGTCCTTCTCCTCATCGTTACACGCCGCGCGCGGGGCGAGTCGGTAGTGAACGCGCGCGGCTCTGTTTGTACGTGTTTTTCTGAAAAAAAAAACAAACAAACATCAAAACATTTTGTGCTATTCGACAAATTGACGTACAAACTTTCGTCAGACGTCTTAACCTGAAAATATTCTGGTTGGCATACTGTACTCGTTTAACTTATGCAAAACATGCAAGCTCTTGCTTGTTGCTTACGGTGCTTTTAACTAAGTTGAATGAGTTGCCATCGTCTGGCCATATTTCGTAACACCGCACCAAGTGCGGCATTTTATCCGAGGACACTTTGTGCGCACAATGTCCTCTCCGCCATTTCGAATACATTATTCGCCGCTACGCCACCTGAGCCCCTGGATGCACGGCCTTGGATAGACGGGGAGTTCCTAGCGTTCGCCGTGCAACAACAAGGGAGCCTAGTTTGAGATGCGTGCATGCGCGTGCAACGGGCGCGCTGTCGTTTCATTAGAAACCTAGAAGAGAGGACCGAGGACGCAGCTTGCGTTATTGCGGACCAGAATGGAACAGAAGGAACTTGGAACTTGCCCCTCAGTGACGCCTCATCATGTTTATACATGCACTAATCCGCTCTGTACGTTTATGCACTTTGTGAAGCTGTCTCCTCCTCTTTCTTTTCTTCTTTGAATTATCTGCTTTTTTTGCGTGTTTTGTAAATGCTATTCTCTATTGTCAGGTGATAACCGCCCATCCCCTCTTCAACGCCTCATGGCTCTGTGGGTATTATAAATAAATAATAAATAAATAAATTGCTTTAAAGGAGTACAGAGGGCCATCCAAAAAAAAATTCAGATTAAGACATCTGATGAAAGTGTGTGTGTCATTATACCGAATAGCGCGAAAGGTTTTGATGTGTGCAATTTGATTCCCAGAAAAAAACTCACATAAACATAGCTCCGCGCCTTCACCCTTAACTCGCCACTCCAGTTATAACGAGGATGAGGAGGTATGATGGCACGTCACCGATGACGGCATAAGGAGACTCGTTCTGGTTTGCCGGTCAGTGGGGGTCAGCGCCTTGTCCCTTTGCCGCCGTAAACCTGTTTTTTTCAGTTTTCCCGTTTCTGCTAGATAGAAGGAGCGGCCGAAGCATTACCGAGCAAGGAGAAAGGCTTTATCAGAACCCCGAACAGCCGAGTAGCAGACGACAGCCGAGTAGCAGACAACATTTCTCTAGGCCAATCAGCGAGCGTTCTCCTTATAGCGTCAGCGCGAGGTTCCAGGCAGATCACAGGCTGGTACTGCTCTTTACCACCGTTGCGCACGGTCGCTTTTTGCGGCGTATTTTAAATTCAATTTCTGCGATAATTATGACTCTGTGGTGCAAATTACTTCGCATGGTGCATCTTACTGGCCTACTTAACAGTTTTATAGGAAGAAAACTGGGTGTTAAAAATGACTTCTGTGCTACTTTAAGGAACTTACCTAAAAAAAAAAATGAACTGACACCAAGGAACCCCAAATGTTAACAATAGGTATATAATGTAATTTTTGCAAATATTTACGTTGTTTAGATGCGTTCAAATACGTCCAAATTATTTTTTTAAACTTCTCTTACGATACGACAACACCTTTCAGGTATTTCAGGTAAACAAACTAAATCAAATGACACGCTATGGTTTAAACGTAGCAACAAACAGAACTATTCAAAAAGTTTCACTCGTAATTGAAACACAGTTTGCAAAAGGACAGATAAGAGAGAAAGCGAGAGTTACGGCCATATTACGAGGCTTACTAAATCACTTCCGAGTTTGGCCACATATTGCGCCGTTAACGCGCAACACTAATTACATACGAACGACTCCGAACGCTGCGTGATCCAACCACATTCCGGGCATTCTGAGCGTGCCTCCTCCAGGGAGCTGACCGCCTGATACTGCACTCGAAATACGACACCCCTTTCTTTTTTCGGATTTGGATGGGAAAATAAAAATACGAAGCTGAAATACAATGTTTGCTTTGTAGTATATGGTACGCCGCCGTGGCTGTAATAGAATGCTGCATAGTACAGAGGTGCAATGACACAGCGGCGAAAGATAAGTCGGATTTCATTGTGTGTTCCTGATGTACGTAGCATTACTTTGTCGTCCATGTTTTCATGTCGTTCGGGTTGTTACTCTATGCCCTAAGTGATACAGGATAAATATAAGACGTGGCTGTTTGCGTCCGTGCGAACCGGCAATTCGAAACCAAAACCAAACCCAAAGCAAACCATTAGAGAGTAGAAAACCGGACAGGCAATACCGAAACTCATCCGACTTTTTCATATAACTGCAGACGTGGGAAAGGACATGTGGGAATGGCCGTAGCTGTCACTCCTCTGACCTCAGAGGTTGACGTCATCATGACTTGCGTTCAGTGGTCTGCATCTCGCCAGCTACGACGCGTACGGCGTACCCTGTGTTCACACGAATGACATCCGCGTGGAATATTCTAGAGGAAGAAAAAGTAAGAAAACAAAAAGGTGATGGAACAGAAATTCCGCCACGTCGTGCGTTGAGCATTCGCGCGGCGACACCTGTGGCAGCAGACGACAGCTTTCGCCCTGTCGTCTGCTACGAAATATCTCGTTGCTGAGCCGCAGGATGTTCCCCGTGGTTAGAAGAGCACGAAAAAGGCATAACGTGAGATAAGATTTCCGGCGCACGTCAAAAGAACCCCAGGTGGTCCGAATTATCCGCAGTCTTACCCTGCGGCACGCGCAACGTGTCACCACACTGCGCAGACAAACCTCAGAACCATTATTATTTGAGCGCTCGCGCGGCAGCAGAACGTTTGAATATTCTGGGGAATATCACTCATGTGAATGTACCGAGTAGAAGAATAATTCGTCTTCCTTTGATGCTCCGGCGTGCAGTAAAGTGCGTGGATAATGCAATGAACATACATGAATGTTGTACATAATGTACTTTCCTTTTGTTGGTGTCGCTGTATATATTTTCAGGCTTGCTGTTGCATGTTCTGTTGCGGTTTTATTACACATTGTTGGGTCAATGCCTTGCTGCTGTACATTCTCTATTCCTTTTGTGTGAGAGGTTTTGTTGTAAATATTCTGCTGTCTTGTTGTTGCATGTCGCTTGCGGAGATGTTGCGTGTAATGAACTGTATATAGTCTGATTTTACTGACTTGTGTTCTTTGTAGTTGTGGAGTTTTCTGTATGTATTGCTGTTTGTTTGCTGTGCTAATTGTCCTATTCACACTTGTATGCATTACCACGTTATATTAAATTTTCCTCCAACAACATGAACACATATGCCAAGGTGTGACAAAGGTTTCAAATGGAACGAAAACGCTCTCTTTCTGACACACACGACAATGGAGAACCTCGTATGTTTTTTTTTTTTCTTGGGGGCGGGGGTACTGGGTCACCTCACGAATATGCCAGACTAAAACTTATTAGTTTAGGTTTTTTATGAAATGTTAAACTACTTCCGTAAAGTTATTAGTGTTAGATAAGCGAGTTTTGTTTTACAGCCACAGCTGTTAAGAGGAAGGTTTCAGGAGATCGCCGTGTCTGTGAAACCCAAGGAGGAAAGAAAATAAGGAGCGAGTGTGACGTCATTCCACGCGATTCCAGGAGCTTGGGAGAGGGGAAACAACTGGGACAAACAGTTCTCCTCTCCAAGCTCACCGCAGCTCGCTTTCGCAAACGTTGGTCAACTTCGAATCGAGATAAAGGGTTGCTAAGACTTCAAGTTAAGGCTCAATTCTTTTTCGAGAAGGTTCGTTGGTGACGTAATGAATGTCTCAGTGACAATAACTATCTTTAGTGAAGCCGAGTTAAGCGTTAAATTCATGTAAAAAGACCGTTGATCCCGATTCATATGTTAAACCGGGTCGATCGCGTAGCCTAATTGAGCCGTAATTGTTTCTTTTTATGTTCAAAGCGTGCAGCGACACTGCTACGAAGTTCATCGCATCACTTGTCCGTCGCTGGTATCTCGTATATATATGCCGGTCTATATACCAAAACGGTATACGCCATCTATGCTGGTAGCTGAATTATTCGTCCCAGTTGTGGCGACGTCTCACCGCAGATTTGTCCGCTCTGGTCATCTATTTGACGTGCACTATATGTTGTCACTTCCACTACACCTATCGAAATTATTATTATTATTATTATTATTATATAAGCCCTCACTTTAGAATGTATGTGTATACTGAGATAATGTCATTTCTTAACCTCCAACCCCTCTCAACGCGACGCCGTTTTCATGATATTATGCTCTGTTATAAGATCTTACACAGTTTTCTCGATACACCATCTCTATTACATCAGCTTCATATCGCCGTACCTGTCAATGTAACCCGACACACAATTATATTGTACTTATCCCACCATATGCCTGCAAATCCGATCGTACGTATTCAACAAATGACAAACGTAATTCACGCCTCTGTTGATATCTTTACCTCCCATTCAAACGTTTTTAAATCTCTCCTCTTGCGTTCACTCACTAGCACATGAAGTTGTACAGTTTTTTCCCCTTTTAGTACTATGTACTGTATATCTCCATGTCTGTATTGTGTGTATCACTGTGAATGTCTTCCCGTTACGCTCCTCTTCCTGAATATGTTATGTTATGTTTCGCCTAATCTGTATATGTATGTATATATATATATGTGTGTACTATATATTTGTAAATACTGCATTGTCTGCGTGTGCCAACACCAAGGCTTCGGCTGTTCTTGGGCACATTAATAAAGGTATTATTATTATTATTATTAAAGGTATTATTATTATTATTATTCACCAAGTGCTTGGTGAGGAGTTGGAGGCAAAAGATAGACACCCAAGACTACGAAAAGACCACGGAGTGACGTTGTTGTCCTGTGTGCCTCCCTTCCTTCTCTAAGTTCTCTTAAAGTACCCTTCCAGCAATTAATAACTTTTCCGCAACCATATCACAAACATTTTACAAACAAATCTGCAGACCGTAGCGGAAAGAGTTGCGACATTTAGCTGCATTGCAAGACGTTTCGTCAGCGTCATGAAAAGTCGCTATGCAGCTGCCGCTGAAAATCGCAACGTCTTCCGTGATCATCTGTGATCTTTTTCTTTCATCTTTTTTTTTTTGTGTGTGTGTGACATCGACGTGAGCTGACGTCTTGTTCAATAGCATAACTGTTAGAGCCTCGTAAATACCTAATATACGAACGATTTTTATAACTCAACATTCGTCAGTATCTGCCGCGTTTCCAAGACGACATGGGGTATTTGCTACTATCACTACCAGGTACATGGAATGAGTTATTCGGGATTATTTCCGGCGCGCGTCAAAAGAACCCCTGGTGGTCGAAACTATCCGCAGTCCTACCCTGCGGCACGTGCAGGACGGACTCAACTTATATGTAGTAAATCTGGTAGTCCCTATAGTCCCTATGGTATAGTCCCTATTATTATTATTATTATTTCTTCCTTTCTGTCTCCAGTGTTCTTCTTCATCCGCGTAGTGCAGTTCGTCGTTTTTTTTTGTTTTTTTTTTAATCTCCCCACATGTTGGGAGACCCTGTATAATACAAATTAAACATTCTCGAATCTCAAGGTTGGCACGCGGTTTAGAATTTCAATCGAGCCTAATGAGTCCCTCGGTTCTCTATGGATTGTAATCCCGCAGTAAGTGACCGAATCGCAGGCTATACATAAAGTACAGACGTAGGGTTCTGCCTAGTGTGTTTGTAGTATCTCGCACTGTAGTCCGGCAACCCAGGAACTTCTCGTAAATGAAAATTTCAGAGGCGTATAGGGAATGATTAGCGAAAGCTCGGGAATGATTAATGCGCGGGCTACGAATGAAATGATTGAAAGCAGTTGAAAGCCCCCCGTTTAAATAATCCTGAAATGCGCACCTGCGTTGAAATATCCATCGCCGAATTTCACTATGCAAATTGGCCGAAACCGAAGCCGTGCCGTTTGGGAGCGCAGGGATTGGACAGCGCTGAATTCACGTCAGAGGGCCACGTGCTTTGGAGCGATGGAGGTGGTCGGAGTATAGGTGCGGATCTGCTGGCCAGCTTCACCGCTTTTCGGCCCAGATAAGCCTCCGTCGGCGAAGGTTGCGCGCTCCTGAGGTGCGCGGTTTTGGTTTCGGTTTCGGTTTATTGGCATGGCGAAATTCGGCGATGGATATTTCACGACACGCGCGCTCCCTCCAGGATGTTTATTACGGCTTTCAACGAGGATTGTCTCCCACTCTGCTATCTCGCGCTTTTCCCAACGAAATTGCATCGTTAACGCGCTAATTGTTGAATTTATTACTTATTACTATTTTTATTTTTTATTAATTTAATTTTTTAAATCTTTCATTCATTGAATTTTAATTATAGTCATCTTGTAGTAACGTATTCCCTTCGAGAGTAACGGAGTAAGGAGTAACTTCAGAAACGAGATCTATGCTGCTCGTACGGCCTTCTCATCAAAATATTTTAAAATAACTCAAAAAAAAAAAAAAGAAGAAGAAAGAAAACTCTTGCATATTCAAAAGCCTCCGAAGCGGGGGAAGAGGAACAAGCTTGTGTGTGCTTGCGCAGTCGCCACGTGTCGCCGAAGAGCTCTTTCTTTACGCAAAATGCGGGTTTCTGAGAAGAGGGGCTGACAATAGTTGCATTCACGGATATGATACACGAGTTCGCTTTGAGATATGACTTCTTTCAGTGTAAAGCTTGTGTTCACGAAGAAGACTGTCATTGAAACACCGAGTAGAACCCGAGCCTTGTTGATGTATGCTTTCGAGTCAGCTAAATTTAGCTATAGAAACAGCGAGGCTCTTGAGACAATGAGATGCTCGTTATCGGCCGCTGAAAACAGCCTGCTACACTGGCTCGACAAACTAACACAATAGACTCAAGTTTTAGAGACGGAGGCATTGCGCAGGGACGAAACAAAACACAACTTGGTAATTTTAGAGTGAGAACTAGAATACAGCACGAGGGGTTTAGCTTCGTCTTTGCCGCAACAGCAACAAAGGTCGCTCTGAGAAAGGAGGGTGATACAGAGGAATTTTAGCTTATTATAAGAGGGGGCATTTCGTAGAAAACTTGAGCTCCGGGGCAAGTGTAGTGAGAGTATCATCCAACCGCTCAAGTTAGCAATCTACGGGCCAACAATATGCCACCAGCATTATACGATGCATGAAAATACGGGTTGCGTTATCAAGGACATTCAAGAAGAAAGTAGTCCGGCGTGCATGTCCTCAAAAGGACATAAGCGGACGTAGCGTAATGAGCTGTATAGCGTAGAATCGCAGAAAGAGGTAAAGTTTCATTTAGTTTGAGGAACACCCAAGACGAAGAGGACAGCACAAGAATCTTGAGACACTGATCTTGAGCATTGCGTTGTTTCTCAAACTCAATGAAATGTTACCTCTATTCTACAGTACACCAGCTCGCTTGCGCCATTCTAATTTGATCATCCATAGAATCGTGTCCGACAAGGCGGTGTATACGATTGGGTTCGAGTAGAAGGTTTAAAGTAACGCGTTACTTGTACAGGAGCGAGCTACATATGGCGCTATTTGGCCTTAGTCGCTCGTGTGCCATAAAGCACCAAAACACCTACATATGGCAGCACCGTAGTAACATTACTAGTAGCTATAATACGAATGACTGGACGATGGCCCTCGCTCGGCAACACAGCTGGGAATGTTACTTTGTTACGTTACTTTTCGTTACCCGAACCCTAACTGTGGACTGGTAAAGTTAAAGCTCGTAAAGGCGTAGTGCAAAACTACGATTCTTTTAACGGAGCTTCCATACCCTGAGTGCTATTCGCTGCGAGATCGACGTATAGGAAGCGACACCGTCACCTTAGTGTGGATGACACGCCAGCGTTGATGGTTCTTTTTCGTAATATTTGTGTATATTCACCGGAAGATCACTTGTGCCGCCATGGTACGGTACTGTTCGGTTCCCCAATGCTCTACCTACTGCACCGAACGCGGAAAATAAACGCGTGGAAGCAGACGACGCGAGGAAGCTACCCACACTACGGTAGTTCATCGTTTCTCCGCGGTGCGCCGACACCGTTCGATCTCGGGGCGAATACATGCGCAAGTAGATGACTCCCTAAAGCCGCCCAACCATTTTGACGTGAAAGACGCAGCCTACGCGGCATCTTCACTTATATTTATTCTTCTCTCTATCCAATGAAAGGATTCACATCAGTGAGCGAGAGACCCCTATTATCGTCACCATTCCTCTCGATGGTTTCCCCCTAACTGTTTCCGGTAACGGAAATAGGCTGTTGTTGCTAGTACGGATTCACAGCAGCAGGCTTCGTACTGATTCTCACTTGCCGGTATGTTCTTTCTCGTTTTCAAGTTCAAGTACAACGTCACGGATACGTTGTCGGAAGTGTGTGTGTTCTTACTTTACTTCTATCGTAAATGTAAAGCACGTTTTCAAAGGCATTTTTTTTAAATTTTGAGCGGCGTACAGACGTGGACAGATGGAGAGAGGACAGCAGGAAGGAGTGGGGCACAGGGGGGTTAGTATGCGTCCTGGGCCGACTTCAGGGGGAACTGTGCCGACATCCGCCTGGAAAGTTTTCAGAAAACCCAGGGAAAACCTAAGACACGTCAGCCGGTGACAGGATTCGAACCCGTGTCACCTCCCATCAGTCGCGACGTGGAAAGCGATCATCTTAACCACTATGCCACGGGAGCTGGTTTTTCAAACGCAATGAATAACCTTGTTGGATTTCGGACTACGATATAATGGACTATTTAAGGGGTTGATGGTAGTCGATCTGTGCATATTGAGTTTTTTTTTTTTTTTACGTAGAACTGGAGATGGAAAACTTTGGAGCATTTTGAACCGCAAGAAAAAAGAAAGGAAGAAAACAAGGACTGCGCCTTTCACGTCTTTTTCGGGAAAACAAAAACAAACAAAATTTTCACTCTCGTGCGACTCGATTTCTTCAGAGAACACATCGTAGTGCAGCATAAATTATATAGATTTTTTTTTTGATAACAGCAACAGTAAATATCACAAGTTTAGCTCAATGTGACCAATGAGACTACTAGCGCAACAGAAGGAACGAGTTGGTGCAAGTCTGATCTTACAAGTCTTCCTAGCGCAAGGCTAGATTAGATCCGCTATATGTTACGAAGTACCTGGCGTCTTCGTCCGGCCTCGCCCTCGCAACCTTGGGAACAATAGGCGAATTCACCTTACCAAAGGAGCGATAAAAATTCAACTAATTCAGGAACGACAGGACTCGAACCTGTAGCCTCGTGATTTCCGTTCTGGGAAGCTACCGTCACACCACACCCGCATGAAGTCTGTTGTTAGAATGTAATGTCGTATGTTTTACTTGATCGTACGCTATCGCTTTATGTACGCTATAAGATAGCGTTGTCTCCATTGCGCATGCGCAGCGGTAGCGTCTGCAAGGACCGGTTGCGAGTGAATAGCGACGTACTCTAGAAGTAAGCCACGAAAGGGGCCGTTTGGTACATGACTGAAGATGTAACGACGACGGGAGAGTACAAAGAAACAAAACACGGTGAACGCCGAACTTTAAAGGTTTATTACGATGAATGGCCAGAAAAGGGGGAGGCAAACACACACATACACAAGATCAACAGCGCCTTCCAGCACCCAAGAGATAACACAACACTTTATCAGCCCTTATCGAAACAAAAAAAGGTTCATCGATAAGGGCATATGATTGATAAAGTGTTGTGTTATCTCTTGGGTGCTGGAGGGCGCTGTTGATCTTGTGTGGTTTTTTTCCTTCTTCTGGCCATTCATCGTAATAAAGGTTCACCGTGTTTTGTGTCTTTGTACTCTCCCGTTGTCGTTACGTCTTCAGTTGTTGTCATTACGTTCTTACTTTGTTAGTTACGTTCTAACGTTCTTAGTTCTTACGTTGTCGTTACGTCGTTACGTCTTCTGTACTCTAGAAGGTTTTGCGCTATCATCTCGAAGGATTCCTGCGAGTATCGGCTGCACCCGGACCAAAGTATTCTGAACGTACAAAATGACATCAACATATTACGAAAATATATTTGTACATCTCGCATAGTAGCGTCTTGTCAGTCGTCATTAGATTTCGGCTGTCTCAGTTGCCGAGTCAGTTGCGGACGACAGCTATAGTTGAATGTTGTGCCGAGACCGTTCGCGGAAATAGTCGTGTCGGATGTTGAACGCGTTGCGTACGGAAAACGATAATATGCGATCCACTAAAACAGCCCATTATCCAACGCACGACCGCATGCGATCCACTAAAACTCTCTATTATCCAATGCACTACTGCATGCGATCCACTAAGACTCTGTTATCCAACGCACTACCGCATGAGATCCACTAGAACTCTATTATCCAACGCGGTGCCGCATGCGATCCACTAGAACTCTATAATATCTAACGCACTACCGCATGTGATCCACGAGAACTCTCTATTATCCAACGCACTACCGCATGCGATCCACTAGAACTCTCTATTATCCAACGCACTACCGCATGCGATCCACTAAGACTCTGTATTATCCAACGCACTGCTGCATGCGATCCACTAAGACTCTCTATTATCCAATGCACTACTGCATGCGATCCACTAAGACTCTTTATTATCCAACGCACTACTGCATGCGATCCACTAAAACTCTCTATTATCCAACACACTACTGCATGCGATCCACTAATACTTTCTATTATCCAACGCACTACCGCATGCGATCTACTAAAACTCTCTATTATCCAACACACTACTGCATGCGATCCACTAAGACTTTCTATTATCCAACGCACTACCGCATGCGATCCACTAAAACACCCTATTATCCAACGCACTACCGCATTACCCAACCATTTCCTACCTCGGCATACTGTAGCACACAGTTACTCCGGCATTGCCAAACACTAGCAGTAGTGCGATGGACAACAAATCGAAACTCCCCCACAGCAAGGCTGTAACGCGGTAAAGCAGCGCCGCCTATGACGTCAACGCTGCCAAGATGCGCACGTATTGACAATGTCCAGTTTGCCAGCCTAATTATGCATCCCCGACACGTGACTGCGTCATTATGTTTGCATAAGTCACGTTTCCTCGCCCTCTTTTGTGGGAAGGGACAGTGCATTCGTCCGACAGATTGACACAGATCAGGAAGTCGATTTGATATACCGCGCGGTGGCGTTAATAGTACACGACATCGCGTACCGTCGAGTGGGGGAATATGACATTAATGAGATGATGAACCACGTTCGGACTGCGTGCTGGGTTGCTGCGTGAACGTCTGCTAACTACAGAATGTGGGATTGCGAAGGTTACGCCGCCTCGTGGACCTTGGGGAAAGGATTGAAGGCCAGGACGTGCGTACAACTTAGTCTGTATGGTACTGCGAACTTTTCTGAGACCACGTTTTATAACACGTTTACAACAAAATCTCCAACGTTTTACCAGTCTATGTAAGTTCAACCCTCTTGTTGAGCGGACATGTCTTGAGAAGATGACGAAGAGAACTTGGCTTGAGTCAAGACTGGCCAGAATATGACGAGCTCAGTACCCTGTCGGCACACCGCCATAACATGTCGCCACACTGCGCAGACAAACCTTGCGTTTTAACATCACGGTACCGTTATTATTTCCATTATTATTCAGCAAGACGGACAAGAACGACGACGCTCGACGTTCACCGGTCTCTTGTGCCTCTGTGCACCTTCGTCTCTGTGGTCGTCGTAGTCGTGTACAACTCCCATCAACCTTAATGATAACACCGGAAAAAATTATGGTCTCGTTCCCGAGCGCGATTACAGCTATCCCTGGGGGACATGAGGAAATCATAGTTGAACAAAATTATTCGGTTAGTTTAACGCAAGGATTTTATTCGCGTAACATTCCCACAGTTCCCCCAGGGTGGCTGTTATCGCGCTCGTAAAGGAGGCCATATTTTTTTCCGGTGTTATCATTAAGGTTGATGGGAGCTGTACCAACCGGCCCCTTTTGGTGCTTGCTGGCCAGAATTTTTCCTGTGTTCTCCGCAAGACGTTTCAGACACATATCGGCCAGGGTTCCCCCTGAAGTCAGCCCAGGACACGTACTAACCCCATATCCTCTCTCCAACTGTCTTCTGTTCACATGTTCATGTCTGTTCACCGCTGAGGGCCAAGTTGCTTTGCGGTGATAACAGGGAACATGAACAAAAGAATACGCATACATCAATACTGTAGTGCCCACTATTGAACCCACCCACACCATTGTGATAAAAGATGCAGGAACAGTAGAGAGAAACCCCAATCTTTTAAAGGAGTACAGAGGGCTATCAAAAAAAAAATTCAGATTAAGACATGGTAAGACAGGGTGTGACTACTTCGTCCCGCGGCAGAAACCTTAAAGTAGTCCGCTGACACAGTGCACACAGAACCGTCATAAGCGTTACATGTTTATGAGTAAAGGCCGAATCGCATAGTACGAAAAACTATTCGAAAACTGCCCGAACGGAAATCGAGACCGAACTTTTTTCTGTGCATCATCGCATTCTACCGAAATGCAAGCCGAATTTCGGCCGAAGACTTCTGAACTTGGGGCACATCGCTTCTCAGCCATCCAGCTCAATGAGATAATCCCTTATTCATAGGGGTAGAAGTCTCACACAGGGCAACAATCGATCCGATTGCTACATCATCGTTGCCATGATTCTCCTTCCGGCTGAATGGCCATTGGATGATGCTTCCTACTTTTCGGTTGGCGTCACTTCCCATCTCGGAGGAGAAATCTGTCTTGCTCAGATTGGGCCGAATGCGGCCCGGAATTCTATCCTCCGAAAAAAAAATTCGGTCCCGATTTTGATTCGGTTACATCGAGCGCATTGTGATCGTGTAACCCCTGCAGGTGGTCATGAAGCTGGCTGTAACCTCTGGCCATCAGAGAGTTTCGTCTTTGCTCGTTCCCCATTATGTAACCTCAACAACAGGAGTTATCCGTTTTCAGAGATAACGTGAGAAGTGACCGTTTTAAGGGTGTACATTTAGAGGTAAAAAACGCATATACATATTTTGCCTCTACTATAGAAGTGATCGTTTTAAGAGTGTACTGTCAACGCGAACCCCCCTCACATTATCACCTAAGTGGACGTGCGCAAGAAAGATCGATCCGAATTAATTAAGGGAGGACTCTATTACGAGCTTCACTCGTAACCGGAAACCACACGGTGGCGAGGGCCACCGAAGGGTGATCGGGCTTTTGTCGTGGTCATGGACTGACCAGTGGGTGGAAAGAAGATCTAGAAGTGAAAGTGCAGAAAGGGAGAACGATGGCTGTGTTCCTTGTGTGCGTGCCTTCGCGAGATATTGTTCATTGAGCTCTTAATCTCTGTGCTGTACGTAGGCAAGGTATACGGTTGAGCAACAGTAAAAAAACGGGCAATGGAGTCAAGGGAAGCGGGTACTGATTCAAACATTCTGGAACATTTACATCGATGTAACTGTAGCATTTTCTGTGACGCTCAAGACTTACTTACAATACTTGGACAACACTTACTGCTTTTAGGGTTGAGAAAATGTTCAATACCTGAGATGTCGAGCGAGGCCGTTGTGGCTTTATCGTGCTAAGAAAGTACGCCTAGAGACTCAGTCCTCGCGAATGATGTCAAATCGAACTCTATATCTTCGCTTACCCGAAGAAAAGATAGATCCAAGTGGAATTAATGGATTAGTCCTGTAACAGTACCACTTGTAACCAGAAAGAACGCCATCAAGGACGTGAACGAACCAATCAGAATAGGCTTCTACTATGAAGTGGCTGTGTTCATAAAGAGAGCCAGGGAGAGAGAGAGAGAAAGAGAGGACAAGATGTGGGAGGGAAAGCGGAACTACGGAAGTGCCATAGCGTGTTCCTCCTTTATGGGCTTTCATGAGGTGTTCTTTATTGAGCCGTCGTTGGCGTTTGCATTCCAGCAGCATGGCTGTATAGAAGGGTATGTCCACAATGGAAATGCACGCGTTCAGGGTGTTTTATTTAAGCATATGCTTGCATTTTGCAGCAATAGTAGATTGGGGAAGTGTGCAAAAGATATATGGCGCGCTCTACAAAAGCAGTGCTCAGCAAAAGACACACATACGCATAGTATGCGCAGAGAGCTTGCAAATATATGGTTGCATGTGGTTCATGGAAACTGACCTGACTGCGACGACGATGTGTTCTCCTCGACTTATAACTACAATGTAACCGCGCCTGTCGCACTGTTTTTTTTCTCGAAATTTTGCTTTTTTGTGTGACGCGGAAGTAGCATACGGCAACAAGCGTCTTGAAGTCGTAGCGAAGTCGTAGTCGAAGCGTCTTGAAGCCTGCACTCATAGTCGTAAAGGGGTCACTTTTTTGACTGATAATTTTCGTCCCAGTTTTTCTCTCATAGGTCTTAGAAAATGAAAATTGAGAATTAAGGGCAGCACTGTGTCGATGTGTTCACCCACTACGCATTGCTCGACATATACGGCGGCAAAACTGCATTGAATGCGGACAACACTGTGCCTAAACCGAAAGGCCACAAGCACAGGGGTGACATAAGCCCGTCATATTCGTAACTACCCTCAAGCGGGTGCTTTTCGCACAACCGCCATTTTGCCGTTGTCACACTTACGTCATATAGGCAACAGCATTTTGAGGTCATGTGGCTTTGTTGACATGTCGTCTTAGCGCTTGACGACATACTCCCATTTGCATGTGTACTCCCTTACTTACTCCCGTAAGGTCTCGTGTGCGGTGATGTTCGCTGTGACGTGCGACCATGACCTGTCCAGAATGCATTGCGTTCGCCCAGTACGATTTCGTGTGTGGAGTGTGGATGGTACCCCTGGTGGCCACAAGGACCAGCAAGTCAGTCGGGAACGTACAGATCACCGTTGCTTGACGCAGTTGGAATTATTTACCACCAGACGTGGCTCTGAGCCGTTCTACCTTAGAGTGCCTGAGTAGTAGCTCCCTCTGTGTACCCAGGGGGAGCTTGTATAGGTCACAGGTGATTTCGTGCGGAAATGACGTCAGTGATCAGTGACGTCAGTTTGTATCTGTCCATTCTATGTGTTCCAGCCTCAGAACATCAGTTTCTCTCTTGTATGACGTCAGTGCCCTTGTGACTGCTCGCTTGCGTGTCGAGCGCCTCGCAGGTTCTACAAGGTGTATATGCAATGTGTTTGGTGAAAGCTGCGTGTTTCAAATTTCAAGGGTGGCTGTGGTGAACGGCTGGCAATTACCTTCAGGACTATACAATGCCGGGCATCGGCACAGCGACGGTAATGCTGTGTACTTTTTTGCCACTTATGAATGCGTGCAAGAATATGAAACTTACAGCATGAAAAATGAAAATGTGACAGAATAAATTTAATTCGTACCCGCTTTGACATAGTACATGTATCTAACGACTCGAAGGATCTCATGACCTCCTCATCAACATCGGGACCGTTTACAAAATACGCCTGTAGATCACCACGGGTGACCGTCAGCCGTAGCTGCCGACAGTGATAGTACGTCAGCTTCCTCATGACCTGTCAACTTGTAAATGCTGCAAGGACAGCATTTCGAGAGCTTGTGTGTGCACCTTGTCTACATTTATCTTGCGTGTCTCTAGTCTTTGACTACTAAAAGGTAACAGTACAGAACTAAGCTTTCTGGTCACATCTTAGCGTACACACGTGACGCACGCTTGATATTTGTTTGTTGCAGTCCTTTTACTCAACTTCACACTTAGCGCGTGCTTACCGTTGGTATATTAGTGTATGGACACACGCAGAAAAACATATCTATTAGTCAGGTTCCTGCAATCGCGCTTTACCGCTTATTAAAGGTCAGATATGCCGATTTTGAAGTGCCGCAGAACTGAGCGATACTCGCGCTGTGTGTTCATTACCGAACACTGAATATGTGTGCGAAATATCTTGCTCCAACTGTTCGTAGTTTTTTAGAAAACAGTTTTTTTAGTTCCCACGCCCGGTCGTCAGACCGTCGGCAAACCCTGCGCACGGGCGCACCGACGTCACTGCTCTCGGTTTATCTGTCTTTGGCTTGGCATGGACTCTTGGCTTGGCTGCTTGGCTTCTTTCGTTTCCTCCTCTGTGGATCGTACATAAGCGAACAGCTGTTATGTTGTTGCTAAGCCGGAAACAAAGCATGTGAATGTTTTTTTTTTTTGGCACAGCGTCGTTGGGAAAGTGCACTTCCTTGTTCTGACCTTGCCTTTTATGGGCTGGAGCGATATGAATCGTAAATATGCCACGGCGAAGTTGTCGAAGATGCGAGAGTGCTACGCTGTTAGAACAATTCATCGGTGCATTCAAGTGTTACCTATTATAAGCTGCCAAAAGACCAAGCAGTGCGAAGCTCTTGGCTGACAGTGGTGCCTGCTAATTTCCACTGCAAGGATTTCGTCCACGAATGTTATCATAGGTTACGCGCGACTCCAGAGGCAATTTGGAATCTCGGCACGAAATCGTCTGATGAAAATCTGAGGTGCCCGACGCATAACATTTTGAACGTGCCACGGAGGATCAAGGCAAAAAACGAGAACAAAAAATGGTAAGTCGAGGTTCAGATATAAAAAATAGCAAGCGTAATGAATCGATTGTGCAGCTGTCCTACTGCGCTTACTCTGATATAACCACGATTAACAACACAATAGTACTATTGATAATCTAACTTCTGAATTATCACAGGTGCACGCTGAAGGCGGAAATGAAGCATGATCTGGCTTGCATCTGGTCATGAAGAAATTGCTGACACGTTAGTTGCAGTCCACCTCCACCAACAGGTATGACAATGTGATGTTATAATTTGAGTATTAATCTATGTTCAACTTTTCATGTGCACTTGCATGCAGACATTTTGACACCACTTTTAAATCTGCCCTCAAAGTTACAACCTGTGCTTCCAGGGTGGAAAACAAAGATCGCCATTCCGATTAGCTGCTATCTCCCAGTTCAAGCACTTTTGTGTCTGGACACTGGTTCCTGTGGATGGGGTGTTACAAGCTTTACTGTCTGATATAGAAGGTACGTTACATTAGTTCAGTTAATTTGTCTTTTGCACATTTTTGTTACTGTTAGTTGGATTACTGTTGGACATACAATCCTTTGACACACCGAAGCTGATGTCGCCTCTGATAACATTTTAGAATTTTCAGTGTCATGAACGTCCATTGAGGAAGGTGCCTTTACTATCTGTGAATCTTCAACTGAAGAATAGCCCAGAATTCATGTTAACATTGTCTACTCTTATTAATTCACTGTCTGTTTTCTGAGAGCTAAGAAAAATGGAAGCTATTTATTTGTCACAACTTCACACTGGATACTGGTGTGGTACTGGCTTGACATGTAAGCTAAAATACCTGGATTCTACAATAATTATGTTCAACTTGGTGCATTACCGTGGGCAATGCCACATTCACTACATTTTTAGTGGGTCCGGTGCACAAATACTCTGTGCATACTGAATACATACATACTGTTCGATAGGCAAAAATACCTGAGCAGTGCTGTGTAGTCTTTTTACCCAAAGTCCATACTCTTACTGCAAAGTCACAGTACGTAGAACAGCAATGTGCAGGTATGCTGCGATAGAGATTCATAACAGAAAGAAGACTGTTGAGAGCATCTAAATTTTAATGAGACGAGACTTTTGTGCACAAGGCTGCTCTTGTCAATGTCTGATATGAAGTTACAAAATCCCAGAATACATAAAACATGTTGTAATGTAGAGAGCGAGGGGTGGTACAGACATAAAGATAATTATATAATCATATATAATAAAATAAAAAGGGGGTACGACTGCCCCCTCAACTCAACTCGACAACTCAATAACTCTACTTATTCTCTACCTTACAACATGTCATATATTCTGGAATTTTGTAACTTCATGTTAGACATCAAGAAGTACAGCCTTCTGTGCAAAAGTATTCTTTCTGTTGTGCATAATCATTATGCAGTAAATGCGACTATCCATTTCTTGTCATTAAATGCTTTTCCTTTCTTTCTTTCTTTTTTTCTGCAGTGATGAGCATCCATAAGGACACATGCCAGAAAGGGAGTCTCTTTGGGATGACAAACCCTCATCACCTCATGAGGATACAATGGTTGACGAATGGTTCTCAAGCACATCGAAACTTCCAACAAATAATTCATGAAAAAGCCAGTCAGTGCTAGCACCAGGAATTGAACGTGGGCCATCCTGCTAGCAGTCAGAGATGTTCAGTGGTGTAGCCACGAGGGGGCTAGGGGGTCTCGAGCCCCCCCTACCTGCCACGGACCGACCCACACAAATCGTGCAAATCCGAGAACATAATATATGGGGGGGGGGGACCAGTGTGACTATCGCGAAAGTTCTTGCAGTTCATGGCGTCTATCTAAGAAGCATTCTTGAATGGTTTTCAAAGTATATGAGCTTTTCAAAATACTTCCAATCTCGTGACACCACTTCATTGGTCATGACAGCCTATACATGTAATCGTACTGTGAACGTCTAAATCAACTATTTTCGTTCCCTTTTTTAATCCTCAGTTTGAAGTGTGCACAAGTATGTGTGTGTTGTCGACACAGGATCAGCGGGGGGGGGGAAGTTTTCGTATCGAGCCCCCCCCTACCTTTGAGGTCGGGCTACGCCACTGGCGATGTTACATTTCAGGCGCTCATTGACTTTTGGTGAATTACTTGTTGACTTTGTCCCAAGGTGGAGCTCGCTACAGCTCATTTGCTATCTGTTAATGTTGTGGCGTGTGTTGCGTTTTTTTCTTTGTGTGTTCCAGACTCAGAACGGTTAATTTGGATCAGGTCAGGTACGTTTCATTTAGACATGGCAAACATAAAGTGGTGTTTCTCAACACAACTTAGCAGTGGTCTTCATGCATTACTGATACAGGCGTGAATAGAAACCTAGCCAGAGCAGCTGATACACAGAGAGAACATAGCCCGTGTGTGTTTGTCTTTTCCACCGCAGCCCTTGGGTTTCCTCCCTGATGGCTACACATGTCAGGGATAGGTTTCAGAACCGGTAGTTCCCGCCAAGTGTGAATTGCTTTTCAGGGGATCATCACGCTGGCAGATGAAACATATGGTTTAAATTATTTGCAGGACAGCAATTGCGCAGCTTCACACAAATACTACTACTATGACGTAAGAGTGGTTTAAAATCTATATTTTTTGTGTTCCTGACATTATCGCACAAGATGTAGTATCCACTATGATCCTTTATGTGGGGGGTATGTACAGTGCAATCAACAGATGCTATTTACAAATCTGTGTTTTCTACTGTGTTGAAATGGGGTAGTTTGTATCTGAGAGCCATAGTGAAACACAGGCCCTCGAGAAACATGGCAACACATTGCAGGGACTCTGGATGCTGCCTAAATTTCCAGAACACACAGCTCAAGGCAGCGGTTAAATAACAAGTGGTTAGAGAAATCAAAGATAGTTGCATCCGTAAGCAGTCCACTGTTGGATTTGCTTCTGTCAGAGATACGTTATCTCAAAGGGAACGCACGGACACACTCAGAATGATACTAGGGCTGCCTGTGAAATAGAATGAGGAGAGGGGAAGATATATAACCTTTTTCTTGTCTGTTATTCTATTGGTTAAATTGTCATTTTCTTAGCAGCGTATGTGTGTATATTCCAGAGTCTGCTAATAAATATATCAGTTTAGAGCTAGCAGTCGCATTGTAGATGTCTCATCCTGTCCTTGGTTGCTTGTGATTCACTATGGCCATGCTTGCTAATGCAAAAACAGAAAACAAAAAAAGACAATAGAAAAACACGGAAAGAGCGACCTAAAAAGCTGCCTGTTCTAGTGCTCACATGGAGGCAATGCAATGAGGTAACATGTTCCATTCATGAATTGTGCATAGTAGTACATATCACAACGGCAACCGATTAATCAGATTTTTCTTAAGTACTTTGTTTTTTTTTAGCTTTGTTTGCACAGTCTATTATTGGAGCTTTATGTGATTCCCCTCTTCAGATACTTTAAGATTGCTGATGCTGTGCAGTTTGTTAATTTTGAAACTGTACTGTGCTGAGGTACAAAAACAGAATTGTCATATCTGCATTTGAGCACATTGGAATAATTTGTAAGTACTTTACTTGTTGACATTAATATTTGCACCAGGTCACAACATTGTTGATTTATGGAAAATGTAAATAAATATATTTATTTGCTTGCCAAACAATGCACAAATGTCTTCTTTTCTAGTGAGATATTCCCTGTTCACCAGACATAAATGTGGAAAAGTTAAAGGGGCACAATGATGGTAGAGTCTAGCGTTGCTTTTTGCCACTTCACATATATGCACTGTTATTCATGTGCACATGTAGGAATAGGAAGGTAGAGGATGCGCATAAAACATTTTGTATGCAGCCACACATATGGTTCAGAAGATTAATTAGATGATGTCCAAGCATATATAATTGTGCTTCATGTGCAATGGGTATGCTAACGGATTGCTTCCATGAAGCCTTTTTATTTATTTTTTATAAATTCTTTCTATAAATGTTATTTTTGATTTTATATAAATTTCATATTACATATTGTATACTTATATTTTTATAAATTTTATACTAAAAACTCAAGTTACACGGCCCCTGTAAGAGTGCCCTTTGCAAATGGTTTGATAACGTGTCTCGAACTGTAAAGGTAAGAGGCAATCGAGAATGCTGCAGACAAGGTTGCAACTTACATATTGCTTATCACGTCCTACATACAAAGTGCTTTGTACAATAATTCCTGAGCACGGAATTAATCCCGAGGCTGGCCAGTGATGTCACCCACGACGACAAGTCACATAACTGCCTTTAATACTTTTACACCGCATGGGCTGAGTTGTGAATTGAAAGAGCACTCTACAGAAGGATACGGTGCACCTGATTTCTAGGATCTATGCTATGCCCTAACTCTTCAGACACCACATTTCTAAGTGGCAATATGTGCTCTGGTACTTCTTTTGCGTCTGCATAGTGTGCAACCACATGGCTACTGGAGGTTCCGTGTGCATGTTTTTGTGCGACGGTGTTCATTACAAACAATATCCAGATGTTAGACATAAAATGCAGTAGCTTGTAGCGTACCACACAACGCAGCGTGACATGGGAGTGCGTGATTCAAAGAAAGCTTCTGGAAAATACACAGAATCTCACAAAAAGTTTAAAATGTGATTTGTATTTCGTTTTACGTCTTTCGTCGTTACATACCATCGTCGACGCTGTTGCACATTGATAAATCATACGTAAAACTTGTCCCATAGCAGTATGCGGTTTCTCAAATACATAGCAAAATTTTCCTGCAGTAATAAAACGCTGTCGGCACTTTCTTGCTGACACGGCTGTCGAAACGTCAGCCTCTACAATGGGCAAGTGCTGTAAAGGGGCTAACGCAGACGCGACTTGATACAAATTGTACGTGCTCACAAAACACAAACGACGAATTCCAGTCACAACATCGCACAGAGGTTGGTTCGCGAATGAGTTCGCAGCTGCTGCACTGTTTACTTATCGCGGAACGGTGGAACCGGTGGAACCCGGCTGTCCGCCATCTTCAAGCACAGATACGTGAAGCCGCGAGAAGCCGTAGCTGAAATCCACTGACAAGTACGAAGGCGCGTACACGTCACAATGCCCGTTCGGGCGCATTTACGTCATAAAAATGGCTGCGCCCATGTGTGTTTCGGAATGAATTACCTATTTTTTTGACATGGTACTGTACCGAACTGAGAGAATGAAGGTGTATTTTGGGGAGAGCTGGATGTGGGCTTTCAGAATATCACAACCGTTTCGACTATTTGGGATATCGGCATAGCTGACCTTTAAAGGCGTTTAGAGCCGAACGCGTCCACCTTCAGCAGTCGTAGCGTGCGTCGTCTGCTAGTCGACCCTTCCCATGATGACTAGAAAGTACCAACCCACGCACCCTATTTTACCTCAATTTTACTAGCCAATTAAAAATACTAAGCGACGGTCTCTGTCATATTTGTAACTTCATGCGCTGGGGTTATAGAAGCAACAAGCTGTTATATACTGCGCAATCAACATAAACTGCCTGTCTAGTCTTTAGAGAACCTTTAAGCCTAACTTCGGAGCTGTCGCAGAACACGTCTTCCTTCTTCCACTTCTTCCTTTTCATGGTGGTGGTGATGTGACGCTATAAGGAAGAAGAGCGAGGTCCGCCTGTCCAATGGCCTGTCCTTTTCATGTAAATAGCATAGGTACCTACCTGCGAAGCTCTTCTTCCTCGTTTACAAGCTCCTTTACTCGTATTCCAATTCTAGCTCGTTTGCATAACAAAAGTCGGCAATGGGTATTTAAACGTACGTGTTCATTTCATGACTTTAAAAATGTAGAATGGCTTTGCAAGAGGATGGTCTCCCATTGTGCTGTCTCACTTTCGCTCGAAACCTAATTAGAGCTAAATAATGAGTTTTTTTTAGCTCATTAGTTATCTAGTACGAGGGGCGTCCAAGTCAAACCGGGACTTTCTGTCCCCTGAGTGTACAAATGGCTCGCGCTACTTCTTTTTCGTCATTTTCACACGCGACAGGCCTCCGCGTTCACCACGTAGAGGTCCAAAGTTCATGCAAAACAGAAGACACGTGCTGGACAAGATGACCGATAACGGGGTGAGCGCGCACATCGAACAGCGAATTGTCATGAAGTTTCTCGTGAGTGAAGGCGTAAAGTCATCTAAAATTCACAGAAAACTTCAGGCTGAGTATGGCCACGATACACTTAGCCGCAGCAAAGCGTTTGAGTGGTGCAAACGGTTCCTAGACGGCCGTGCATCAGTGCAGGACGATCTCGGCCGGGGCGGCTCAGAGCCCAGTGTCAGAGCCCAGTGTCAGAGTTCCTGAGAACATCCGACTTGTGGACCGCCTGATCTTCAAGGACTGACGGATAACATGTCTCGAACTGGCTCGAAAGACGGACCTTTCTGTGGGAACGTTGAACACTATCATTCATGAACACCTCTAGTTTCGGAAAGTTAGTGCCCGTTGGGTCCCGAGGCAGCTCTTCGTGTTTGACCGGCAGAGAAGACTGGATATCTTCCAAGAGCTAAGGTACCGTTTCGACACTGAAGGACAGCCGTTCCTTGTTCGGATCATCATGTGCGATGAAACGTGGGTGCACCATTTCACTCCTGAGTCTAAACGCACATCAAAACAGTGGTAGCATCCGGGCTCGCCAGCTCCTAAGAAGTTCCGAAGCACCCCGTCTGCGGGTAAGGTCATGGTCAGGGTTTTCTGGGACAAGGCTGGCGTTGTTCGTGTCGATTGACTGCCCAGTGGTACCACCATCAATAGTGCATATTACTGCCAGGTTCTCAGGGATGTGCATAAGGCGCTGAAGCAAAAGCGGCAGGGCCTCATCACCAAAGGAGTCCTCTCCCTACAGGACAATGCCCGCATACACGCACCTTACAGGAACTTGGCTGGGAGTTGCTGCCACATCCCCCTTACAGTCCAGGCTTCGCCCCCAGCGATTTCCATCTCTTCGGGTCGCTGAAGGCGTTCCTTGGGGGCCGCCACTTCAGCTGCGACGACGAGGTCAAGAATGCGGTCCGATCATGGCTGCTACGCGCCGGTACGGATTTTTAGGCTGCTGGCATCCAAGCCCTCGTGAAACGCTGGGACAAGTGCATTAGTGCAACTGGAGATTACGTAGAAAAATAGAACTAATTTCTCGCCTGTAAGTTAATTTTACTTTTGGGAGAAATGAAAAATCCCGGTTTGACTTGAACACCCCTCGTAGTTACATGTACAGACTGTACGCCTGGCCATATACCCATCTGCGCAGACGACATCTATGCTGTTTCCATAGCTTTTTCATATAAAAAATAAACCTGTAAAGAGTAAAAACGAACGCCCTGTAGACCTGACAGATGTATGGAGCCGGTTGGTACATAGCTGACATATAGCGTCGCAATACGGGGGGGGGGATTTATTTGTAGAAGAAAAGGGGGAAGATAAATGGGAAAGGTCAAGAGCTCAGTAGTCAGGACAGGTATGCGTGCAACACTCTATCAAAGGCACACGGTTGGTCGAATGAAAGACAGACACCAGCGCTGACTCTGCCTGTCGCCGCATGCACTGTAGAAAGTCACGGATTCCTCTCAACATTGTCGTACAGGTAACAGCCACCGACACCGCTTACCCCTCGGTGTACGCACGTAGAAACAGCGGGAGCACCTCGCTGACCTGTAAGCCGTTGCTGCGGTGGAGAGTTTGTAGTTATTGTTGAAGAGGTTCATTGGTCGCCACGATTCCGGGACCGCAGGATTGCCAGCATTGTTTGGCACAAGTATGATAGCTCTCAAGTCAAAAGATGACGGAGGAACTTCAGTCGCGAAGCCTTGGGGAATAACTTCCACAAAGAAGACGCGGCGCACCGGCCAGAACGTGGAATGATTATTCCACCGGCACTCCAGCCGGCGTCAGGCTTGTGCCATGTTTTGCTGTACGGATCACAGCGTCAAACCCTTCAAGATGGACGAAATCTTCTAATATCCTGTTCTCCTCTCATGGCAGAGTTCGGGAGGGGAAGAGCCGAAGGAAACTGTCCGTTACCCCAGTGGGTGTATAGAGTCGAGATAACGGAAGAGGTCGTACCCTGGTGCCCACCTCAGAATAATTTACGGAACTGACGCCGTCCGGTCGCTGAAAACATACGTGAAACTGATGTGTCTCGAAGGTAGTAGTGCACCTCATACACACCTCTGACACTAGCACTAGCGCACTATTCCAACCGAAATCACAGGTTTTTTCAGAAGGTTTGTACAAATACTTGACAGCCGCAAATTCGTCACTTGGCAAGGCGTGCTGCATGAAATTTGCGTTTGCGTGAATGCTGGCTCTGCCTTTATCGAGACAAAGTGGGAACAGCCAAAAACACTGCTCTCTTTCACAGATTTCATCAATGACTGCGACACATAAAAACCTGTCTAAGCGACTTGCGGAGAGAGGCTCGCGACCATGGCACCGGTAAGATATCACTAAGTAATAAAGTCCACGCGTCTACAAGACGAGACACCTAGTCAGCAGTCGCCGGAGTCTTCGAGCATACCGAGTATATATATAGGCAGTCTTGTCAACGTCCATGGAAGCAGTCCGTTGTTTTGTTGGCCTGTTCTCTTCCGACACATTTCCAATAAATTTCACTTCACTCCTCTTCTCCAACCCAGCCCACTCTTCCTCTTTGTCTACAAATATTAGTTTCTGAAATCGTGGATACCTGTATGCACGTAGCCCACCGATACGATCCCCCAAAATGACGCAGTGCAGATAGCGTCCTCTGATTGGCATTTTCGTGCGACGTACGCCTATCTGTAAAGCTAAACCTTATCACCCTTTGGCACAGTAGCTGCCCACACTTTTCGCGTCTCCAATGCACATTAAGGGCTTCCTGTCTCGTCCTTTTATCCGCTATTAGCTTAGTCTCATATAATCGGTCGTTTAGGATGTTTGATGGTTCGGCGTAGAGATCCCTCTTGCCGTCGTACTTCTTTAGAGTGTCCCTGGTGGACCGCTGTCCCTTATGGTTGGATTATCTCATTAATGGACGGTCCTCATCGTTTGCATTCTGTGTTTTCCCACGGATATCCATGACCATCTTCGATATCTCTGTTGGTCGCATAAACACTACAAGAGTTCTGCCGGACGCCGCTCCGTCTATAACAAATCTTCCTGTTGGTCGGTGTGGATGCCGTCCTCCAGCACACGATATGCTCACGGAATGTCGATGTTGTCGGAATTCACATCTCAGAATACCTGGAACGCGTTAATGGCCCATTTATTAGAAGCAACATGCAGTCTAGTATGGTACTGGTAAAGTATTTTCTGTAATATGTGACGCGAATTTACTCTACGCACTTACAGAGTATTCACGTGTCATGTTGCATGCTATGATGCTGTCGATATTGCCCAGTAGACCTCTACCCGAGAAACGTCATCATGACGTTGGTAGACAGACTGAAACCGAAACAAATGGGAAGGGGAGGGCTGGGTTCCACGAATGGGCACTTGTTCGTTGCCTCCAGTTGAAAGTAAAGTAGGACTGAAGGTTGTGTCCCTTTCAGGGACCGTCGTAATCCCCTCAAGACCGCAGCTTTCGGGCGCGACCTTGCTCGCCTCTAGCTTCTAGCGTAGTTCAGCTCTACCAAATTGGTGGCGCTGCCGAACACTATGACGTCATTTCTTTACAAACAGGGAGAGGTATATTATAATCATGGTTGACGGTTGCTCCGCCGACTAATTTCGCCCACCATTTGTGGTACGCTGAAATCCGCACGGCAACTCTTAGTCATCATCCCTCGCGGATCACTCCGTAACATCGAACTTTGGAAGGTGTTTATTTTGAACGTGTACATATTTGTTTTAAAACGCCACGACAAAAGCAGAGATGCCGTTTCTGCAAGTGGGTTACACGAGCATCTAGGCATCCTGCTATCTCACATTTGCACGAACGTGCACACGAAGCTTGGCAAAATTATCTATCACGTAATATCAGACTTTGCCTTTCTTCGTCTAATCTCTCTCTCTCTCTACCCCCTACGGCGAATGAACATATCGAACCCATTCAACACTCACCAGACGGGAGCTCTTTCATGGGAGCCTAGTATCTAATAAATTCTAACAGAACTTCCACATTGAACTGAGGCGCCTATACCATATGCCTGTCCTAAGTCCTAACCCAGTCTGCTGTAATCCACACGGAGGCACATTGATAACGGGAAGGGGCTACCTCAACGACGCACTGTTAACTCTTCCCCTGTTAAACGCCACACGCGTGTCAAACTATTATTGCCAAGTACTTCTACATTGTGTCGCAATCTTGCATTAAGCCCGCTAGAAGCCAGAACGTGCAGGACAAAGTAATCGATGGGGCGGAATGTCGCTCCGAATAACACACGAAGCAGCTGCCGAGGAACTGTTTAAGAACGTCAAGCCAAGCATCTTTCACGGGGCATGTTAGCTCATTTAGTGTTGTGGCGTTTGTTATGTGAAAAGGAATGAGCGCAAGACGTGCCCTAGAGGAATGTCGTTAAACGGTATATTGAGAAGGGCAGGGCAGGACCTTGGGTAATACTTAATGCTCTGTAAACGGAGTAGTCAAGCGACACTGTTTATACAGGCAGCGCTGTCCTCTTGCTCCTGTCATGACCGTAACAATGTCTCTCTTACCAAAGGCTACTCTTTGTTCTCTAAAATCCTTTACACAGAGGAGCGTAACGCCACTTAAAGAATCACATCACTTGTTGCGCTTATGTATATCTGCGCATTTTTAGAGACGATACGACGTATTTCTTTATGCTATAGGGAAACTCTTAGTCACAGTCAGCTTTGTTCCACTTCGAACTCGTCAATGCTTCTGCCACAAGGACACCTGACACTAACCTTATACTGACTTTAGGTTTGTGGACTTTTGTTGTCATAACCCGACACAACAGGGATCAAGATAGCCACACGCGACAAATTATTATCCAGTCCTTACGTGTCCGCTACATTCGCAACAGCGTCTGGAACAAAAGCGCTGCATCTAGAGAGCACTAACAACGCCCCTACCCAGGATTTGTTCAACCGTCTTCTACATTTTCCCGGCATAACACGGAGCGAGGTGTCAGAGATTAGGTAGTACACACCAGAACAGCGCTGCGCCGTCTCCGCGTTCGGCTGGACCGTTTAATATGCCTACACCCTACATGTGTGTACTGCGGCGCCGTGCTGCGGTGATTTATGAAGCGTCCTCTCTCTAATAGAGCGCGCTACATAACTCGTAATATTCCCCTTATTTGCATCGCGACAATTAGAGCGCTCACGACGCACCGATGCATTTGTCTTCATTCGTTTCGTCTCGACGTAGTCCACGGAGTGGGTCGTTTGGAACTCGTTTGTTTTCTCGTGTGTTCCTCCGCGTGTCGTGTTCACAGAGCCCGCATTGTCGCGACAGCCCAGTATGTGCTCGCGGTATTTTTTATTTTTTATTTTTTGTAAATGAATAAGTGGTAATGAAAGGAACACACCCCGCATCGCACAGTCGATTACTGCAGCTATGTTTACATTCAAGGTTCTCAGACGTATGTTTTTTTTTTTTTTTCTCTCTCTGTGGAGCGGAGTGTCTTTCCGTGATAGCAGCGTGGCGTGTTGTTTTTGGTGGTTGAATGAATTATTCTCGCAGTGTCTCGAAAACGTTTCTTCACTACCTTTCTTTCTTTTTTGTTTTTTATTCGAGACGCACAATTATTTTCCTTTATTCGAAGCCGAAATTCCTTCACCGCCTGAAGTACTCGCAGTCGCTGTGCCTTTTTATGCTGTATCTCGCAACGCGTGTCTTTTGGGCGTTTTTTTTTTTTTTTTTTTTCTGCCGTTTAATTAAGAAACGCGCGTTCTTCCTAACGTATAATAGAGTTCTAGTAGAACGTTTTTGTATCTCCAATACGACACCCCGTACGGCGTTGGCTTCCTGGCGCATAGCGCAACGCTATCGGAGGCTACGGTGCCTACGGCGAGGAGCAAGATGGCGGTGCGGACTCCCGTAGCATTTTTCTTTTCTTTTTTTTTTACGCTGATCAATGTGATTGCGAGTAACACTTCCGTGAATGCAACGAAATGGATTGCAATAACGGAACTCCTCAACAGCGTAACATCGAAAGGCTTCGCGGTTGAGAGTTCAGGATTTACCATGAGGGAACGTTACGACGTTAATTAGCGACGTCTCCTTCCACGGTGAACTAAAACCCCAACAGGGTCAGTCTCGCGTATCGTGCGTTTCGAATTATCGTACCGTGTACCGTACCGGGACGTTACACATAGTAGTGAGTTTTAGTAAGCCGTGGTTTACTAAAACTCACTACTATGCGTCCACTATGGAAGACGTGCAATATATCATATAGACCTCTCTCTTTTTGTAAACAGATGACGTCATAGTGTTCGACAGCGCCACCAATTTGGTAGAGTTGAACTACGCTCGAAGCTAGAGGCGAACAATGTCGCGTCCGAAAGCCACGGTCTTGAGGGGATTATGATGGTCCCTGAAAGTCCCTGATGGTCCTTGGCGACCTTCGGTCTTACTTCTCCTTCAGTAGGAGGCAGCGAACAAGTGTCCATTCGTGGAACCCAGACCTCCCCTTCCAATTTGTTTCGGTTTCAGTCTGTCTACTAACGTCATGGTGACGTTTCTCGTGTAGAGGTCTACTGTACCGCTGACGGTATACGAGCAACATCCGTGCACGCTTCTCGCCGAAAACGCGCAACCTCGGGCTGTAGACACCTTACGGTCGTCATCTTCTGCGTTTCTTGACGCCCAGCAACTGGTTTAGCCACTACACGTCTTTTCGTTCTTTGAACGTATGACGCTGTACGCACACTGTACGTACGTGCTGTGCGGTGCAGGACGCATTCTAAATTCTTTGTCCCGCAATCCTTCCTGTTGTTGCTGTGGCCCACCGTCATGGTCGCTGTATGGCCATAGCTGCTTCGCGGTAGTAGCACGGAAATGGGAATAACCGTATCTGACCTCTCTAATCACAGGACGCGCTCCGGCACACTCTAAAAACAGGGCTTCACCGCATAGCACGCTGTGCGCCAATCATTGCCGCGAACGCTAGGGTTATCGCTTTTGATTCGAGGAGAAAGGGAGGCATACGCCTTTTTGTGGCAATTTGGGTACATGGTAATTGCCACAAAAAGGCCTACGCCTCCCTCTCTTCTCGAATGAAAAGCGATAACCCTATCGTTCGCGGCAATGATTGGCGCGCTACGTGCTATGCGGTGAAGTTCTGTTTTTAGAGTGCATCTCGTCGTAGCTGTGAAGCAACACTGGGATCGTGAACACTCTCGTTTTCGTCGTTTTTGATT
Source organism: Ornithodoros turicata (assembly GCF_037126465.1). Lineage (NCBI taxonomy): Eukaryota > Metazoa > Arthropoda > Arachnida > Ixodida > Argasidae > Ornithodoros > Ornithodoros turicata. The sequence goes on from NC_088204.1 coordinate 75,642,581, forward strand.
GTTCTGTGCTGTACATGTAGACACACTTCGCGTTTCTACTTGCTTTCATTTTTCGTCTACGCGTTCTTCGCGCCCCCACATTATCGCCTCGCGTGGAGTGTGTCTCCAATCAAGAAAATGGTATAGCGAAGCTTCAGCAAATACTCTCCTGCGCGTCGTCTTCACCGCACACAGAAAACAGGCAAAAAGACACAAACGAGAACGGCGAAGAAAAATCAAACTTTGAAGTTTGCTTTCGGCGTCTCTCGCCGAGTTTGTCTTGATCTCGTGTAGAACGGTAGTATCTGCATACCCACGTAGTGAGCGTGGCATAGCTGTATGGTACATTATATATTTTCGTGTTCCTCGTGTGTGCCTTCAAAGTTCGTTGTGCTTCGATTCCCCTGCTACAGATCCGGCGAACTTGTCACACATGATTCCCAGTGACGAGCGTCAATAAACTTCGTTTCTAACGCGCATGCGCGACAGTCGGAGAAACATAGGCCCACGCTCGTTCAACATGTATTACGCTGTGCGCCTCCGGTTTTGCCTGTTGAGAGCGTATGCTGGGGCCCGTCCAAGATCGAGCGCTCCAAGAATAGTTCACTGACAAGACGCTAGGTTGCGATGATTGTAGAATGTGGGTGTTGGACCTCTCGATGTTCTACCGAGTGCCTCTGCTTTGGAGGTGGCACATAAAACGCAGGTCAGGTGTCACGACAGTAACAGAAACTCCGGGACACGTGAACATGAAGTGGGACGACGCAGCATAGCCTCGAACACAGGAAAAAAAAAAAAATTATGCACTTTGACCTTCTATGTAAGCGTTTGCAATGAACACGTAAATTACAAACGAATGGAACCCATAATCTCAAAATCAGTCGAGAGCTCTGGACTGTCCCATTAAGGTAGCATCATTTAAGCGTGGTTCCGTGGCATTCCTGGCACTCGCACTGCCCTGGAAATAAATAACAATCAGTCGATAGCTCGTTCAATCGAGGTCGATCTTCTATTATTCCATGGATCACTCCGCTCCACGCACTTCTTCCTAGAAGGGGGGGGGGGGTATATGTTTATTAAGAAAAAAAAAGGAAAGGAAAGGCTAGCCACGCAAAGAGCCGGCTTGCTATTTCGAAAAAAAAAGGGGGAGAAACGAAAAGAAAAGGAAGGAAAGGAAAAGGGGAATCGAAAAAAAAGGAAGGAGAGAAAAAGAAAAAACAGGGAAAAAGAAAAGGAAGGGAGGAAAAAGAAAAAAGAGGAGAAAGAACGAAAGCTAACCCATGCTCTGTTCGGAGTCCTATTTTTACAGTGTCGATCCAAAGAGTTTGTGGATGGCCTTTACTTCCACTATCCAATCCCGGCAGTATACTCGTAATAATAGTAATCTATATTTTTTCATAAATGGCAAGCAAACACTCTACGGGCATGGCTAAGCTTACAGCCAACTCGTTCCCAATCCATTCAGGAGCACTTGTTGTGCTAGCAATGAACTCCATATTACTGGGCGTAGATATTTCGGCTTGGGAAGGCAATTTCGCGATGGGAACCCACGCAGTCCTCTTACAACGCAACTCGCTGTCACTTAATTTGGCAAAATGAAACAAGGGGCCTCCTATAAAGCGTATACAGCTTCCTTCCTGCCTACGCACTCACTGCAAAACAGGCATGCAGTTTCATAAGATTATCGTGTCGCATTCGTTGTGCTTTCAATTCATCAGCCTCTGAAGTGGAGGATTATATAAGCGGTACGAACTCTGTTTCTACGCCCGAGTAGGTTTATTAATGCGGATAAAATTGCGCATATTTTATGCGGGTATAGAGCCAGGCTCTTCTAATGCAGATTTCTATGGGCTCGTCGTCTGGTCGGGAGCTTAGTGAAATAGCTTTAATTAAAGTGTACCTATGTGCCAAATTTGAAACGATTTCGAAAAGAAGCTGTCCTGACTCATTGATTAGCTCTATAGCTGGCTGCTGAATTTTCTCGAAGGTACATTGAAGGCGATTTTCTACGTGTCTGTTACCTAGAAGCTGAAATCGAAATTGAAATGAAATTGAAGTTGAAGTTCTCACTATCGTAAATAGCGGTCCTTTACATTTATCTGGCATAACTTGGGTTCCCATACTGCGTGTACACGTTTTGAAATGATTTTTTTTTTCGCTGGGTTTTTCTTCAGATTTTTCAAACAGATGTCGGCACAGCTTCAGCTGAAGTCAGCCCAGGACGTGTACTAACCATTCCCTCCTCCTGTCCTCTCTTCGCCGTTCGACACATCACAGTTGTTTGGCGGTGCCGAAGGGGAATCGAAGAATAAAAAAAAAATGCGTACGCTTTCACTAATAATAGATCACACGAAAAATGTTAATTTTCCTCCTCTCGCATTTTTAATTTATAATGAGCTATCATAATAATAGGGAGTATTTTCTACTAAAATAGTATTGTCTTCATTCGCTACTGTGTTACGAAGAATTCGAGGGGTAGCTTAATAAGTTTCCTACATATTGCTCCTGGTAATTCCACGGTACATACTGCAAACATGTCGGGCACCACCCCATCCCCGGGAAGTCATCCCCATATCATCGTCATCATGTATTTCTCGCTCTCTCTCTCTCTCTCTCTCTCTCGGGCACCACCACGCCATGCACGTTCCGAATTTAGCGCAATGCCGTTTACCATGATGACCTCCCCAGGTATCACATAATCACATCATCACATAGTCACATCATCGTCATAGTCTACTTGTTAGCGTCCGTGTTTATTACTTGTTAACAAATAAAAGGCAGCTCGCTTACTAAAGAGATGCAATGTTTACTTTTCAGAACGATCACGCATTCATTTCCACACTCATAATTAGAGTCCTGCACGACCCGCGGATGACCCGCACGTTGTTGCGGGTGGCGGGTCCAGATTTCCGGTGCCGTGCGGGTAGCCGGTCGGGTGCTGTTGATACATTTTACCAAAATACTATTAGAAAGAACTCAGAGTTGCTCAATTTTTTACGTGTCTGTACAACAGTCGCTCGAAATATATTAGCATTAACGAAATTGCATAACGCGCATTTGCACCTTCATGTCCCCCCCCCCCCCCTGCGCTGTTGTCGTACCGAAAACCATACACACAGACATATCTAATCATCAGGCATTGGACAGTGAGTACTATCAGTTTACGCGTCAACGTTCTTTCTTTCTTTAATATTGGTTATTAGAGAGGTTAGCCAAGACAGGGCTGGTTTTAAGGGTCAACGTTCGTCGCGTTGCGGGTCAGGTGCGGGTGAGCTTTTGGAAAAAAATATGCGGGTTGCGGGCGGATGCGGATCTCATTTTGTCACGGGACGCGGGCTGCGGGTCGGGTGCTGATTTGAACCTGCGGGTACGATTCGGATGCGGGTCAGATATTTCCAACCCGCACAGGACTCTACTCATAATGCTGTAAAGCTTGTTCTAGTAAATCCACGTTTACAACTTTTACGAGCGCGGTAAACAGTAAAAAAAAATCATTTAGAAACAGAAGGAACAATGACAGTATGCAAATCAGTCAGCGACGACGGTGTACAGACCCGGAAACAAAACCGTGCAATTCGCGTACCTCGATATTCCAATTAACACTGACAGCAGCGAGGCGTTAAAGCTTTTCTTACCGAGCCCGTAAATTGTAAGAGAAATTGGATTGCTGCCTTCGGTAACAACGAGGCCCTTTCCACGCTTGACGGGCGATGAGGCTGTGGGATAGGAATGAAAAGGGGTCGCTGAAAAGGAAGGCGTCGAACCGAGTCCCTTTTGTCGAAATTGGGAAGAAAAGGATGATAGTAGTACTAAAGTCGGAGCAGTCATCGCCAGCTTCCTCGGGGTCCATTGAGTGCGAACTGTATTTGAGTTGTGCTCTGACCAGAAAGATACGATCGATCGCTGTTCGTTGTATCCTGTGTCCTGTGTGTCCTGATGGAGGACATGCGGTGCGTTCGTCACTAACGAGTTGAGAGTAGTATCGTCTCCATATAATGCTTAATATGTGTTGCAGCGCGAGCTTGCTTTTTCTGGCAGAGTTTCAGAAAAAAAAAGAGATTTATTTATTTATTTATTGAAACGGAGAAAAATATGGGGATGTGAGCTCCGACACAGTCGTGACGGGCTACTCCGGTGCACGTAAATTAAATCCACGTATATGGAAGAGAAGGTAGAAAAAAGCGAAACAAATTCGACCCAATTCATTACGGAAAATGTTAACCCTGATGAGTAATTGAGACGCATCGAAGAACGTTCGTTGAAATGGTATACACCAGGGGAGGTATGGAATTGGGAATTGAATTGGGAAGCCCGTCTCATCCATTATCACTATTCATCCGAGAGGCCTAAAGGGATCGGGACACTTCCCTATTCGCTCCGGGATCGAACGGTGTCGCCGCGCTGCGGAGAACGGAGAACTACCGCAGTGTGGACGCGTCGTCTGCTTTTACACGTTGATTCCGCATTCAGTGCAGTAGGTGGAACATTGGGAAACCGAACAGTATCGTACCATCGCGGCATAAGTAATCTTCCGGTGAATATATACAAGAATTACGGAAACCATCTACTCCGAACATCGGTCCAAATGCTATCCACACTACAATGGTGACAGTGTCGCCCCCTATAGATCGATTACATCATGAACGCATTGTACTACACGCCAGAATACGGGGGGGGGGGGAGAATCATTCTTCTACGTGTCGTACTTAGCGAGATACAAGCCCTCGAACACACTCCTGAGCAACGCGCAGACGTCACAGAGCTCAGAGTTGCGTCCATTCCTATTGGCAGCCCTAAGCACGTGACTTTTCGTGCGCTGCCTCACTGGCGGCGGGGAGGGCTGTGACGTCAGAGTCGCACGAGTTTCGGTGTCCGCGGTGCCCATTTTCTCCGCTACTAGTACCCTCTTCGCTGTGAAACTTTCAATGCAGGTTCACATCAGTAAAAAAAATAAAAAAAAGTAAAATAAAAATACAACGTACATTACGTTTTTCTGGGGCAACTTGAAATCAGCTGTCTCAACCCCTTTAAACCATATACATGTTTTCGGTTTTTAACTTCACATGCCGTCCATTCAGCACGTATCGTGTAGCCAGCTGGTGGCTGGACGGCAGGCTTGCATTTTTTTTTTTTTCATTTTTCCTCAGTTCCGATGAAGCGCAAGTGCTCGAGACGTTGACCGCTACTTTTATTCGTTTTTCTTTTTTTCCTATTTTATTGCCCCCAAGTGGTTCTCTCCCCTCTTGGTACCCAATTTCTTTCGTTGTGCTCCTTTCGCATTATACACCTTTGACCGTATACGGCCTTCTTGTTGCTCCCGAACGAACAGTACGAATATACAATACTTGAAATAACGTTTGGGCACATATAGCGGTGGAGTCCGGAGCAAAAAGCTAGATTCTAGCGACGGATGTGAAAGCTAAGGATGACTCTAGCTAAGTACATGATAAACTAATGGAATACGCTGAAAAGCTCGCATGTTTTCGTGTTCGCATTGTGTGTTTTTTACACAGTCACGTGGATTAAGTTGCAAGTAACTAAGCGATAAAAAATAATGGAATTGTGCAGTATACCTGTCCATATATCTTTTGTTTGTTTCTTTCTCTCTTTCTCTCCCTTTTTGGGCAGGTGCTATTTTATGAGGCAGCGAGGAGTGCACAGAAATGCGTAATGCGTATCCTTTGTCCTAAAGCATCTCGTCTTTTATATTATGCACAGCAGTCAGTACTCGAGCGCACTGGGCTAATGTATACGAGATGTATGTAAATGTATGTAGTGTATACTTAAGGACAGACTAATACTTTGCGCTAGCACAGCATATGTGCGCATGCGAATTATGCCGTCTGGTCCAGTTCATCGTATTTCATATTATACACAGCAGTCAGTACTAGAGCGCACTGAGCTAATGTATACGAGATGTATGTAAATATATGTAGTGCATACTTCAGGACATACTATACTTTGTGCTAGCACAGCATATGTTCGCATGCGAATTATGCCGTCTGGTCCAGTTCATATTCGCGAGTATGCAGTGAGCTAGCGACCCTTCATAAAAAGTACCTGCTTAAAAAAAAAAAACGCTTGGTGGAATATTGCCAGAAATTCACCGCATAATAACTTTAATTGAGCTCAAACAACTGAGGTCCAGGTTCGAATACTTACCTGAGTAAGTTTTTCCCGAGTTGTTTAATTTTATTGATTTTTATTGATTGTTGGGCGTTGGAGACTTACATGTTTGTTATGTCTGTATCTCACCTCGGCTAATGTCTCGACTTTTACGTAATTACTTACTAGCTCTCTCTCTCTCTCTCTCTCTCTCTCTCTCACACACACACATATATAGACACATACATTGGATGATGATGAGGTTGGCGATTCACCGCCGCTGAGGCGGTACATTGCCCTATTGCAAATTGGGAACGGATGAAGGGGTGATGATATGGGAGGATCACTTTCAGAGATCCGTCACCAGACCGGTGGAGCGCAAGAACTCCGCAAGAAGACTAAGGCCTTGCACGTGGTGGGCAGCGTTCGACCACGGTTCCAGGATCTTCGCGAGGTTGAACGGCCGTTTGTCGATACGTTGCCTAAAAACTTCCATCAGTGCACGCTCGCGGTGATATTGTCGTATTATCCCAAACGTACGAGAACTTCGTAAATACGTAATTGTAACTTAACTCTTTCTTCGTCTTCACTTCTCACTTGAAACTTACCTCTCCTCTTATGAAATACACCCTGAAGGCATTGAAGGTATTGGAATAAACGTTACAGTTGGCATTACTCAAGAGAGACTCAGAAGAAAGAAGATAACGAAAGGGCAGATCGAGCACCCACAACAACCTTCAGGGTGAGGGACAATTTTCGGTGCTCCAGGATTGTGGCCCACGGGACGGTCCCTGTTCCATGTAGAAAGAGTTTCCACGTCTGATCTACGCACGTGAAAGTGAAAGCGAGCAATTTCGATGATGGTCTACAGGCAAGAGTAAAAAAGTAATCGCAACTCATTTTTCATTTGCATAGTGTTAAAGCCGTCATAAAAAATACTTTGTCTGAAGTCTTTTGCTGAAGGAAAAGTAACAGCGTCAGACAGGCTTCACTAGAGTCCCCCCACCTCGCTTATCTGATTGATATGCGCCCATTGTGTGTTATGATCGTACGGACGAAACACCGCTAATCACATAGTACCTTGATATCACACGCTTTCCACTTTTTCTTCAGCACTCCCCGTTGCGAAGTAAGCTCAATAGCTCGTAATTCATTGGTGGATAAGGGAGTTGTAGCGCATCCTTTTACGCTTCTTCGTTACTGCCATTTCGTTTCGTACATTAAAGTTTGCTGTGTGGCTATACGGTATGATACCCCTGTCACACGGGAAATTGAATGTCATTCCCAGCGAATGACATTCGCACTGAATGACATTCGTTTCGAGCCACACGGTGAAATCAAATGGCAATGCATGCGAATGAGTTCGGGGAACTCATTCGCTTTTCCTTCTCGCATCGACAGCGTACCCTCGCAGCAGAGAGGTGGAAAATACAATTAACGAGGATAAACTGTTCGAAGAAACGAAGGACGAATGAAAAGTTGTACTCCAATATTTTATCACGAATTTGATAACTTTTGACACGAAGGAAGAAGGCTTAACACTGTTCTTCTCGGAACAACCCTCGTTCCCAGTCGCCACGTTGCCAAGTGCGGTGCAGGCCACCACCCCAGGCCATACCCAAGCAGCACAATGTACTGAAAGTCGAGTGCAATAGGGGTGGCCGGTATGTGTCTTATTAATTTTCTCTAGGTTAACAAGTCTGTTCAAGGCCGTCCACCTACCCGTCCACCCCTATTGCACTCGACTTTTAGTACATTGTGCTGCTTGGGTAGTCATGATTTATTTGTTGTTGTTGTTGTTGTTGTTGCGGTGCAGACAGTTTCGATAAAAAAAAAAAAAAACTAATGTTCCCGTATAATGCTTCATATTAGAGATGGAACGAATCCAGAATTTTACGAATCCGAATCCGGATCCAAATCCAAGGAAGGTTCTGCGAATCCACGAATCTCGAATCTTTCGAATCATTTTTTCAAAGAGAGTTTAAAAAGCCAGAAAAAAAAAAACTCTACTGAAAAGTGTTTTGAAGCAGAATATGATACATTTGGAAGATGAAAGTCACTGAAAAGGTTAGCCCATCGTTGATTTCTTAGGCAATTTGAGGCTTTGTTTGTATCTTTGTTTGTATCTGTCCCTTCTATGTTGTTCCAGCCTCAGAATATCAGTTTCTCTCATGATACATTTGCTTAATTAAAAAAAATAAAAATAATAGTGCAGTTTCGAGAGAAAATGTACCCGATAAGTTCTTCTTATAAACGTAATTTATTTAACATGTTGTTCAACGACTGCAAGAAATACATAAATTCTCGAGACTCGATTATTTACATAAAAGTAAGCAAAATTCTATCAATAACAAAACCATGTTACTTTTAAACTTGTAAATGTAACAGTTCCTGCCTGAACTCTGTCAGTCTAGAGCATAATGTCAACAAACAAACAAGAAAACACCGTCGGCCAATGAGGCTTTCGGCGGACTCCGTAGGCGCCAATTTGAAAAAGAAACAAACAAACGTGGTTGGTGGATTCGAAAGATTCGATTCGCCGTATTGGGCACTGGAATTCGGATTCGCGAATCACGAATCCCTGTCTATAGGATTCGCGAACTCGATTGGCACATCCCTACTTCATATGTTCGGCCCTGGTGTCTTAATTATCGACACCGACATCATTTGCCAATGACATCGTGTTTCTTCGTCTAGCTCGATGTACGACAAACGAATGACATTCGGTGCGATTGTCATTCGCTGGGAAGGCCATTCGGTTCGCCGTGTAGCGGGGAGAGAGAGAGAGAGAGATACATGATGACGATGATATGTGGATGACTTCTGCTCATTGAGCAGAATGCTACCCCATTGGTATTGGGGGAAAATGAGAGGATGGTGATGGCGATGATGCTGACGACGCTGACGGGGTCTTAGAGGGAGTCGCTCAGGCCGGTAGTTTCCAGGAATTTGATAAAAGGTCGCAAGACGGACATCTGCTTTCGTTTGTCCCATGGTCCCAAAATGAGTCTGAGATCAAGGGGACGGCTGTCAATCCGCGCAAAGTCGTTTGCCAACAAGTGACGCTCCCTCCTGTAAGTGGCACATGCGATGATCACATGGTCCGCTGTCGCTGGCACACCACACTCCATGCACAGGGGGCTACTGGCACACCCTATCTTGTAACGGTAGTACGGCCTAAAGGCAACATTCAGCCGTAAAGCGATGTAGGAAGGACTTAATAGAGAGTTTTAGTGGGTATCGTACGCTATCGCCTTTGCGTACGTAGGGGATAGCGTACTGGTTCTAGGCAGTGCGCGAAGCTCTCTTTATGTTTTGGTATGTGTATGTTATGTGTTTTGGTGCGCATAACCACCAACGCTATTCCTTACGTACTCAAAGGCGATAGCGTACGATCCACTAAAACTCACTAATAGAGAGTTTTAGTACAGCGTATGCTATCGCCTTCGCGTACGTAGGGGATAGCGTTCATGGTTCTGCGCACGCCCAGAACAGAAAGGGAGCTTCGCGCAGTGCGCAGAACCACCAACGCTATCTGTTGCGTACGCTATCGCCTTTGCGTACGAAGTACTAAAACTCTCTAATGACGCGCGGTTAAGATGACGGGAAGCGGCACGAGAATGTTGGGTCCACCATTCCCAGTATCGTATACTGACGGGGATAACCCGACGCCATTGTTCGACGGATAAGGAGGCAGCCCAGTCACGAAGAAGGGACCGTCTATCCCCCCTTGGGAGTACAATCGGTGACGGGGATATTACACTCTGTCTCGTATTTCAAGAGCGTGGGAAGCAAAGTAGAGTTCAACGTTGGCTTTTGTTTCGTTGTTTCTGTTGGAGCTTCCCTATTCGGTGGTGCGAATCCTTAATCTTGCAAGTCCTTTCCTCGTTAAGGATGGCATTAGCGAGACGAAAAGCGCGGACGTGCGTAACGTAGGTCATCCTCACTTTTTCTTTCTCTCTCTCTTATAAATTAAACGAGATTAGCGGGCAAACTTCGTTCGTTAAGTCAGGGTAATTGGTTCACTACAATGAGTTGCGTTTCTTACTCACCGACGCAATGTCTGACGTCACGAAACTCTGCGGGAAAATTTAAAGTTCCTGAAGTATAGGGGCTTTTACAAAATTCGGTAGACAGCATTACCTATGGGGGGGATTTGACCCCGCGGCCTTTGACATGGTTCTCCGGTCACCACTACCGAATATATGCCGGTGACTGTTGAAACTTATAATGCGTTATGTGCGTTATATGCGTGCGTTATGTGTGTGTACCTTGAGCATACCTACTCAACTACTCTACTCTATTCTACTCTACTCTATTCTACTCTACTCTACTTTGTACTTTCACACTGTGACATGGTATAACCTACATATAACTGATGAAATTTAGATGTATATAGTGTGCATAGTTGTATAGTAGTTATATAGTTGCATAGTGTGTGTATATATTGCCTGTGTTTTGCGTGCCGATAGTCCTTTAGTGTAGCCATCAAATTACTGTGTGCTGAGGACCGCTTGTGTATTTCGTTCATAATAAATTTTCCCTTAACAACAACCTACTCAAAATACACTATTTTAAATACTTTACCTGGCACACACACCGAATTCCAACCCCGTTTTGAAGTAGTCCACGCACTTCAAGGTCTAAAAAGACCGTACTCGGAAAAGACGCTGCTCAGCCTTTTTTTTTTCCTGACCTCAGACAAATCTCGCTTCGGCACGCGACCCGCAACACCCACGACAACAACCAACCCAGCGTCCTATCTGTTACATCAGAGCACTTCATCAAATCAGGCAACCATCATCAAGCACGCAGCACGCTCCGAAGCTTGAGCCGCTCCACGTGATTCCTCTCCTCCAATCAGAGTTTCCTCCCCCCTCGCTCGGCGTGCGCACTCTCAATCCGGCACAGTTGATCCAAACAACGGCGCGAGCTCCTTTCGGAGTCCGTCAGTCTTGTCGATGGCGTTTGTCGGGAGCGGATGAGCTCCAAGTCGACGGCACTCTGTCCTCGCGCAATTTTGCACACTGTCGGACCACCGGTTGGGATGTCCTCGTAATAACTGCTGAACCGTCGCGGCGAAATTTTCCGAGTTGTTGGTGCACTTTCTCGACGTGGTAGTAGTGACCAAGCCCGGATGTGATTGAACGTCGTCTGGACGTCGTCGGGATGAATCTGCGGGATGTGACAGGTTTTCTTGACATTGTGGAAAGTGTTCGTGCGAAGTTTTGGGAAAGAAACGAGTTGTGAAAAGGGCGAGCCAAAGTGTCAACAAACTTTTCGTTTTGAAAGGTAAGTTTGGATGTTTCGCTCTCTGTGGTCGGTGGAGATTAAACGTTATGTGGTGCTGTGCTCCAAGATAGCTATGCGCAAGTTGCGGTAAGAATATAGTTGGCAGTTAGAACTATAGATAACAGCGATATTGCGCTCAAAAGCAGTCGATGTTTGCCCTTGTCTCGAAGTATCACAACGGGAACGTTGGTCAACGTCACTGTCAACTTACAAATCGAGGGAATGGGAGGTTCTTTGTACATCGTTAGAACTGTGATTAATCATTAATAATCAAAAGCATTCATAATATAGAAAGAATGATAATCGCGATGCAATTATTAGGTTTATATAGTACCATGAACACAATCATGAGTGAGGTGTTGGATATCTCAAACGGATGTCCACCACATGCCTCATTTCAAGTCCGTGTTGCGTCAGCGTCATATGCACCGCGATAAGTGTGCACCGAGAATAATTAGTTTATTGCCTATTCAGCTGAACAGTTAAATGTGTAACCTTTAACTGGTTCGAAGCCGCTGCTGATTTGGCGCTGGCAGAGTGACTTGTAGTTTTCTACCTTGAACCGTACAATGACGTGTCACACAAAATAATTTTTCACTTATTATTTCATCATTCAGGCGTGGGGGGCACTGACAAAAAGCGATAAAATTGTGCTGTAAAGTAGAGTTGTAAAGTAGATAATGCCGTACACGTGCCATCCGTCGTGCATTCAGCTACTTTAATGTACGTGGAAATTTTCTATGAATAGTTCCTGACTCTTCGGTGAATACATGCGTTGTGCGCATCAGCCTTCGGTTTTAGTACCAACGTACGGGTATCCGTCGGCGCCGCGACGTAACGAGGAAATTGAACGTGGAGCAGCTGTCTGGCAACGGTACAGGTGGCTCTATACTTAAAACAAGCACTGATTGCACTGGGTAGTCAAGCTGTTGGAAATGCGTCTGGGATAAAGGCATTACTTCGGTTTTCCCAGAGTTAGGGGTCGGGTGATGCCATCATAAGATAACGGCGGCGCGAGGAAGGAATTGGGTAGTCTGCGGTTAGGGGACGCGGGATGAGAAAAGGAACGCGTGATTGCAATTGCGGGAGATGGCAGAAATAATAGGTAATGCGAGGGTAGGGAACGAACGTTGCACAGTGTTGCCTTCCGGTTTGTTCGTTATCACGCTAACAAGGTATTGCCCGCGGTCATCTTGGTAGGGTCGTCTTGCTGAGCGGTACCTTGACCGTACCTGTTTGTTTTTAATCAATGAATTTTAGTATATCGTGCGCTATCCCTCACGTACGCAAAGGCGACAACGTACGTTAAACTAAAACTCGCTATTATCTCGTGTTAGCGCCGGGAAGCAACTATATGGCTACGAGGTGGCGTACAGAAGAGAATAGGGAGGAGAGCGGGACGGAGGGGGTTAGTATGCGCCTTGGGCCGACTTCAGGGGGACTGCACCGACGTCCGTCTGAAAGTCTGCCAGAAAAGCTCTGGCAGCCCAGCTGGTGGCAGGATTCGAACCCACCACCTATTAGTCTTGAGGGTGACCTTGGAGCTGCGACAGACGAGCGGATGCTCTTATCCACTGAATCATGCCGCTGGTAGACCTTACCTTTGGCACTCTTGCACCACGAGGATGATTTATGTAAAGGCGATTTAATGATGTAAAGGTGCGCACTATGGAATAGCCTCGAATGGCAGTGGAGTAGCATTAGTTGATTCAATACATATATGCTGAAGACGAAATCGTCATGTCTTATCACATACCGCGCGATAACTAAGGCTTCCATGACTTCTGTGCGTGCTGCTTATCTTTAAACCTGATAGTGCTCTCACCTGCTGGGTCACTTAGCTAACGGGGAAGCTGTACATAGCCGTGAACCTTTGCCAGACTAGGACTTCATTGCGTCACTTAAAAGCTGCAGAAAAGACATATCCAGCCCTGTGTCCTAGTCACTTCGAGCTGTATCCCCGCACGTTTATCGAAATAAAGGGGGCGAGAGTCTTGAGGGACGGGATCTCCCGCGACCACAGAACACACGATCCTGTCAAGGGCACGGCACACCCTACCTTCCTGCAGTCAACATCGACGGAGCGAGGCAATTCAGATGAACTTGGCACAGTCGGCACGTCACCCTGTATCACTTCAAGAGTCCGAATTGCTCTCCTGTATTATTTGTTGTTTTCGGCTACTACATTTTCCAGTGTCTGGCGAAATTGGAGAATCTGGGAATGACAGTTTCCGATGTGAAGTTGGTATGAAGTTGGTATCCGTTTACATGCTAATATAAGTAATACCCGATCACAAGGGCAGCCGACGTTGTTGTAGTAGAATCTCATGCACGTATTGAGGACACCGTGTAACATGGCACGTGGCCTTCCACATCGTTTTTTACCTCTGGCTTCCTAATAGCCGTGCAGTGTCCCCTCCCCTCTCCACCCCAGTCCATAGCCGCAGAACAATTTACTCCCAGAATTTACACCTGTGCATCTTCCGCCTCATTAGCTACTCACACGGGTCTGCGGTAATTTCACCAAGCCCTTTCACCATCACCACCACCACCACCATCTTCGGTCGCATAAATTATCCGCACTTCCAAGCTCTGCAGAAAAATTGTAACTGAAGAAAGAAAGGAAGAAAAGGTAGAAAGGGGGGGGGGGAAAGAAAGAAGTAGGAAAGGTGAAAAGTGAGTTAGAAAAAGAAAAATCTAAATTCTGCAAGAAAACGTTTCCTCTCTTCTCGTTTGTTACTCAACCGTATGAACTTCCGAAACCCCAGCCGTCCGGCGCCCCCACTGAGGAAAGCACTTGGGGCGGCCGCCCCTCTGGCGTCCCCATCGGAATGGCTCTGCTTAAGATGGCCACTGTTGTCGTCGCTCACGACAATAATTGTCTGGCGACGTAAAGTCAGAAATTATCACTATTACGATCGCCATGATGAATAGACGATTTTTAAAAGATGCGCCCCCCCCCCCTCAAGCGCGCGACGCAAAGCAGCATGGGGACTTTGATAGACACTGCTCTGTCGTCTGCTTCGGTTATGGTTTACCCCTGCTGACGCTGCTGCTGCGCACACCGGAAATGTTGTTGTTCTTCTTCTACATCCGCCTCTAGCCGTCTCATAATGCTGTAAGACGCTTTAAGTTCCGATGACCCCAAAAGTGCCCGAGGTAGCGCTTGCTTTTCTATTGCTTTCAATAGACTTCTCCCTGCTTGTAACTAAATGACGTCATAGTGTTCGACAGAGCCAGCAATTTGGTAGAGTTGAACTACACTCGAAGCTACGAAAGGGACGGGATCTTCGGTCCTACTTTTCTTCCAGTTAGGAGACAGCGAACAAGTGCCCACTCGTGGAACCCAGCCCTCCCCCTTCCGATTTGTTTCGGTTTCAGTCTGTCTACTCACGTCATGATGACGTTTCTCGGCTAGAGATCTACTGCATCTCGGCAGTGGATGTTATTCCACGAAGAAACCCTTTATGCCCAGGTACAGGTGGCGCTTGCTTTGCCACAGGTGGAGCTTTATTTTTAAAGCGTCATGCGGGCAAGCTTACGTTTGTCCCATCCTATACAGTTTGCAATACGAGCTTGTAAGGGGTTGGAGTTGCCGCGGTGACCTTTTCAGGGACTGAAGCACAATACGGTTGTGCCGCATATGTAGACCGGCCGCGATTATGTGATTCGGAACAGCGCAGCGTTGCAATCTATTTGTCCAGGTGTCGCCAGCGGATTTAATTATCCCCGAGGGCCCTCAAAAGGAAGGTTCGCTGTGGCAGAACGGATTCAATAACCTTTGGTTCGCGAGAGAGTTTATGAACTGGAACTGGATCTGGGTCACAGGGAAATCGAATGCCGCGGAGAGGGACGGATTCTTAGAGGTATTCCTCGTGTAAACGAGGATATTTAATTAATGCGTGCACTGTGGCTATGCACTGGACCCCATGCAGGATATCGGCGTTTTGGTTAGTAGTAGTACGTTATCCGTGCTGCGTTACAATATAACTGTTGCTGTGCTAGGGGGATGGGGATTTATTGGCGGAAAAAGGTGAAAGGTAAAGGTAAAAGGGAAATGGCTGGTGCTAGAATTCTCTGATGTGCGGGTTGTTTTCGGTTTCACATGCACACTGAGAGATAGATGATGACGATGACATGGCGTGTTTCACCGCGGGGGAGTAGAACCGCGTATCCCGTTACATGTGAAACATTCGGATGTGACGATGAAGTTTGCAATGAGGTAAGTACAAGTCGAAGTACGAGTACAATATTGTCACCGACCACATGTAGACGTGATCTCATTCCATCCCGTTTCCCAGTTGTCCCAGTAACCGCCTTGGGTGTAACACTCTTCACAGGTGACTTAATTGGAATCTATCCGGCCTTGCCCGGCGAGGCGCGTTTAGGGAGCACGGATAATGACCAATCGATGAGATGACCTTGCCTCTGGCTCCGTAACCGTTTTCTGCTCTATACGGATTAATTAGAAGTTCGCAAAGGGCTGCAATTTAGTCAGTTCCTTAGTCCTGTGAGAGGAGGCCCTAGGTGGGTGGGAGGGGAAGGTTGATTGATAGAGGACAGGGGAGAAGGTCGTACGGGATAACGCCTAGATTTACCTTTAGAGGAGGCGTTTGCGTTGTTTGACAGAAGAGCGCTGCGACTTGGCGATATTGCTCAGGTACGTTGTCTTTTGGGGAGGTACCTTTTGAACTGCTTCCCAAGGGACTTCGTCGTAAGGTGAGGTACCTTTTTAGACGGGCAAAATGACGCCGCCGTAAATCCGAGAAATAAACAATTTGGTGTCACCACCGTTATCGTGATCGTTCTTTCGTCGATTCGGTGAAAACAGCTGCTTTAATTCGTGTGGTGTTATGTACGGTTGGAGCAATTACAGTGTAGCCCGGGATTGATTGATTGATTGATTGATTCCGAGTGTAGCCAGGGATTGGATTCTTTTTGTTGTTGATTGGATTGGATTTGGTGCGGAAAATATATATAGATATTTGTGCCAAAGACCTTTAGGAGGGGCCTGTATTGTAACGCTGGTATTGCAAAGCGTTTCCTGTTTGCAGGTTTGAGCCTTCGTTTTGTGTGGTTTTTCTATTGTTACCTGTAGCTTAGGCTTTCGTCCATAGGGAGTCGAAGAAGGAATACAAAATGCCACCTAGGTTATTTCGACAAGGAATGCAGAATACCGTATTTGAATAAACACAATCGCTTTGCCCCTCAACATTGATGCAGCATTGCGCTTTACGGTCTGACACGTTGGTATACAGTGTGAAGAGAGGTTGGGTGATGGTTATACAGTCGTCTCAGATTAACATCGTAAAAATGGGTAAGAGAGATTAAATGTCATCCCCTGGAAATCCGAAAGAAAAGAAGAAAAAAATAACAGGAACCTTCGGTTATGATGAAGGAACGAATAACCGAGGGACACGGGACACGAAGACAAGCACAAGAGTTCTTCGTGTCCCGTCCTGTCTTTGTGTCCCGTGTCTCTCGGTTATTCGTTCCTTCATCATGCACCAGTTAGTCTGCGCCCTATCCCTTTTATCGACCTTCGGTTATCTTTCGTAAAGTGCTCGGGATGTGCGGATCACGAATAATTTCCGTAAGATAGAGATTATATAAGATAAGATATGATATTTGCATCTGTGCCGTCCCATCACGTGTTACCACTTGTGTGAACGCCAGTAGCTCTTTTAACAATACGTGTCGTGTCGCCTTTTCTTTTTCCAATCAATCAATCAATCAATCAATCGTTGCAGCGTTGGTGACTGATGCGCGAAAAACCTGGAATTGCGAAGTTTCCCCTTTCCCCTCCTTCTCGAGAAGGTGGATAATGCGTATTGCTTCACTCATGAGCGTTGCCAGAATTTTTTCCACGGGGGGCAAGATTGCAAACCCCCACCCCCCTACCACATCTTTTTCTGGAAGCGGACGTTGCGCACTGCGTGGGTGTTCAGAGGTTCTTATTATTACATCTGAGAATAATCATTCATCAATGGGGGGCACTGGCCCCCCTTGTCCGGCCCTCTCGGTATACGATTGGTAAGAGGAAGGCGTTTTTCTACGTTTTTGTTTTTTATGCCGTGTTAGCACCGCGAGGCAAATGTGGCTTGGGAAGGCGTTTGCGAAAGAAAATCCCCCTTTTTTTTTAGAAATGCTCTCGTCGCATTCAACGTGCTGAAGAGTGCTCTGGAAACACTGTGCACTGGAGTGCTGTGGCTTTCACGCAGATATTTGCAAAATACCGAATAGCAAAGCATTGATCGAAGTATACAATTCGTGACAGTTTGTATCATATTAAGTCTGAGGCCGTGCGCGTAACTTTCTTCTTGCACGTATGTCTTTTAAGACCACAATTTTTTCTTTT